>NC_141469.1:82846502-83575717 GCF_009769465.1 Tauraco erythrolophus
ATTGCACATGTATAAAGATATATGGGGTTACATATTTACTTATGGTAATGCATCATATTTGACATTTATATCTAGATGGAATTTCTACCTATAATTCAGCTAAATTCACACACCTAATCTTGTTGCCCTATATGTGTACAGAAGCGAAGGGAAACAAGAGGCAGAAATAGTGGCCGTAAAGAAAAACTCTTTGTCCGTGTGGTAAAGGGCTAATACTGCTGAAGCAGGAGCAGGTACCTTTCAAGCAATATAAACAAGGTGGATCTAAAAAGAGGTGTTTATATGATAGCAAAATAATGTTTTTCCAAAGCGAATTTCAATTCCAAGTGCCCCTTATTAGTTTTCATTGGCTGCTACATAAGGAATCGCTGTGATCAATCTTTTAGTTAATCTCCATCGTCCTTCAAGCATCACAGTGACATGGCTGGGACATGCCAGCAGTCGCAGATGCTTCATTAAGTAGTTAATCGGCAATAGCTGTAGGGGTAATTCAACATTTTCCAAAGATTTCAAATAGCACTTTAGGGTAAAACGTGCCCCTCCACTGATATCTTTCTTGGTTGTTGTAATTAAGCATAATTAGGGTTCACTATCTCTCTTCCAAATAATAATAATAATACATTGGAGGCTTGTGAATGCCAGAGGGTATCTGGCACTTCAAAGCAATTTTTTTAACAGTAGATGTATGGATTTTATAGCCTGGACCAGCAGAATTTAGCAAGAGCGCTCTGGTCGTGTATTAAAAAGAATTTTCTGTACTGAAAACCCCACAGTGAACGCTGTCTATGTAAATAGTTCAGTGGCAGGATGTAAAAGCAAACACTGATTTACTGAGCAAACTAAAAGTAGCCATGCTGTAACGTTCTTGGCTCAGACCGAATGCTTGTCTAGGGGAGAATCCCTTTAGTAACAGCAGCATAAACTTCTCGCAGCTAGAGAACATTTGGACAGGGTTTTTTTTTTTTTGCATATGCCTGCAAAAAGCACAGCTAACAGCTACCAGAGACAGTGCCATCTTCCAGCAAGCCACGTACGTACAACGGTCTGTGTGGTACTAACAGCTCCACCGCTCACCCTGTCCTCTCCTCTCACTCAAGCTGCCAGGGAGGCTGGTCTATCTATCACACATTCAGCCATGAAACAGCACACAGCTTGCAAAACCACTCTGGTTTCTTGAAACGTACTCATCTGGGTACAAGCCCGCATTTCCGAAAGAAGTTTCAGACCATAGCATGTGTATTCCCACTGTTTTCTGTCCGCTGGATACAGTCACTGGAGTACTTAATGACACGATTAGTATTAGAGGAATGGTGTCTGAGAGCTCTGTTCTTGGACCACCCTGTGGTCAGTGCACAGAAGGATGATCTGAGTCCCCACAACACATGGCTCTCAAACACTTATTTCCAAACCTCACGTAGATTGTTGGAATGACTCAGCGAAGGGAACACTGAGTTTCTTCAAGTCTCTTAACACGAAGGATAGGAGCGATGCTTCGTGCTTTAAATCCAAGCAGCTTTTGGCCTTGACAAGTGTTTTCATTAAATTGGTACCCACCTGATGCCCAGAACGTTCAAAATCGAGAGCTCTCTGAAGAGACACCCAAACAAACCCAGTGTTTCTATTTGTCAGAGCTTTCAATCAAAATTAATTACATGCCAAGGATGTCATGCTGGCCAAGTCGAGCAGCACTGAAGGGCTGCTGGAAATACCAGCACTGGTGTATGCGTTAGCAGCCGCACCGAACGAGGACAGCGTTCAGCCCTCTTGGAACGTGCAGCTAGTGGAAAATACGGTGCTGCTCAGTTACTCCTGTGCTTTCCTGCTAAATCAACCTGCTGCCATCGCTAGCAGTGCTCTCTGTGCCCCTTTCCCTCCACAGAAGGAGCAGCCTGATTCACGGATTCATTAAATGAGTAACAAAGGCTGGTCAGGGCACTGGGCTGCACTGCTGAGAAGAGGAGGAGGAAGAGTTCACCCTAACGTACTGATTGATGAGGCTGGAGGCTGGCGAGAGAAACCCATGCACAATAAAATAATTATGACCAAAGCATGAAGGAAAGTAGGATCTTGTGCTCTAAATCTTCCAAGAAGGTAGGGTTGTAAGGAAAAAAAATAAAGCTATGAAGTTGAAACTTCTGGCTTTGACATATATGTTCCTCTTCAAAGAGAAAATACACCTCATGATTCTTATAATCATGCCCACATCACAAATACAAACCAGGATCCTCACTCAAGTGTGCACTATACAAGTGCACTGCCAAAAAATGCTCAGCTCTGACAATATTCAGATCTATTAAGGCCTGACACCTGATACAGGACTGAGACATATGTGTAAACGTATACTGGGACCATGGATTTTGTTAACCCATACAAGGGTTAACAAGGACAGTACAGCACAGGGGCTATGGAGAGCTGAGTGTTTACATACAAGCAGGGTAGTGTCACTTACAAAACCTATATAGTGCGTAGTATTGCCCAGGTATGTTGGAACACTTGTTTGTGTAAAGACCGTCCGGCTTTCTAGGATTTTTTTTTTCTCATTCTTGTCATCAGAGCTTGCTCAGCTTACTTTTCCAAAGGAAGCAGGATCACCTATGCCTTTTTGTGCTGTCACAACTCGACTACAAGCACAGGTCTGATATCAGCAGTGTAACTTTTGTTATTTTGTACCAACACTTCCATTTCCAGGCATAAAAGCAGAAGTGTGAATGGGAGCGCTTGCAAAAAAGGAAGGATCAGACCTGCTTTTGCTCCAGAACGAGCTGCTTACCCTGTGCAATGGGATTCTCCTGCAAAATTTCCTCCTGTACTTACAAAGCACCTGTGCACATACAGGCAACCTATGCTTTTGAAAAGTGATTGTACGCAGGGATTTGTTCTGTGACTCTTCCAGTAAAGTACTGTAGAATGGTTGGCCTGGACTTGGTCTGGACTCCCAAAGCACCTTCTCACGTAACTAGTCATCTGAAAGTATGATTTCCAAACAATAAATTAAAATAAATAAATGATTTTTAATAAACTAAAACTAAACCCCAAACCACCAATCAACCGACTTTACAGAAGAGAACAATGCCAACTCAGAAAACGGCCACGTTTTATTGAAAAGGCCTTTAGGAGAACTTGCACCACTTTCACCCAGCGCTGTGGGAGAACATGCCCCCATTCTCAGCCTTTCTGCATTTTATTGGGTGGCTTTTTCAGCCCAGTTACAAGACTGTGGGACAAAATAATACGAGGTTGCTCATAGAAGAGCTGATTGCCGTTCATGTACACAGCTCTATTCCCTTGGAAAGTGTAGGCCATCAACTTCAGTGGGGCTTTGTGGCTGCTCAAAGCTGGGAGATTCAGATCCTTAGCATACAACTGCCTGCTCTCTGTGTGTAAAAAGGACATAAATCTGTTGCTGGGGGTCTGAAGACACCACTCCTGCTCAGTGACTAAATATAATAAACATTGTGACCATCATCTGAGTGATCTCTGAACGTACGCGTGATCTGGCTTGCTGATCTAACCAGATCCTTCCAAATTTGTGTGCTGTTTTCAGAGTAAAGTCTTGTCTTTCCTTCAAGATATTTTACAGGTCTTTAACTTGAGCACTGAATGCATCCTTTACATTTAATTAACACTTGAAGGATCCTCTATTATCCAAATCCTAGCTTGTGAAAGAGTTTTCATGTTTTGTCTTTGCCTGCACTTTAAGCAGTCTTTAAAGATTATCTTTTTTTTTTTTTTTTCCAAGCACAGATGCTCTCCTTTTTGACAGAATTATGGAGAATACATTTTTCCTTATCTTCTTTTACAACTTTTTCCCTGCCTACCATTTTGAGAATATACTCCAAGCTTGCTGCTGTGTAACTCTCATTTCACTTCACATGAACATTATCTTTTATCTTACAGAAAACATACACAACTTTATTTCCAGTGAACTGCTAGCGGAATCAAGTTAAATTAAGACTAGATGGAAACTGTAGTGAAATGATCTTGCCTCTTCAAAGTATTGTAAAAGTATTACCTCTGGAAAGATCCTGCTGTCTCCACAAAAAATAGCATCTTATTCCATAAGCAACTCTGGCTTCATCGGCTTCATCTTTACCATTTTGTTTTGGTTTAACATAAGATGAATTTTATTGCACTCAAGTGCAGAAAAAGCCTCAGAAATTGATTCAAATGTTTTAACTAATGTCTGAGTCTCTTGCACCACACAAGGTAATTAGTAGAGAAATACATTACTTAGAAAAGGAAGGTGCTCACCCTCTAAAATTTGGTAACAGCAGCACTGGAGTCGCATTCTCGCAGATGTGTGCCTTTCCCACTCTGCCACCCTGAGACACCTGAAAAGATGGAATAAAGCAAGTATATTCCAACTGTACACCCACTAAATACCTCTAGAGACACGCAAATGGCCTTAAATGATTATCAGACAGGTAGGTTTCAATGAGATTTATTGCTAAGGGCTGCACTATAATACTCTTCCCCATGGCAAATGGTTTATTGCTCCTTATGCAGTCACATCCACAGTGATGGGGCAGATCACCATCTTGCTTGCCTGGAGGGATGCTGGCAGTATTAGAATGACCGAAACAGGTATGGAGAGTGAGGCTTTCATATGCTGGCTTTGCATCCTGACATACCTGCTTAGCCTACTGCATCTAGAAGGTCTTCCCTAAGCAGATTGACTGCAAAATGAATAAAACAGTACTGAAAATGCTAAAATAACGTTGACTGTGCTGTAAACCTGCTGTAATTACGCTGGTACATGTGCACGCTCTGGTACAGTGTAGGTGCAGCTTTACTGGTGTCTTATGCTGCCAAAGCGAGCTCTCAGCCTGTCCAATTAACAGGCTTGCACTGATCAAACCGTCTTCAGCTTTTGTTTCACTCTCCACAGCTTCTAATTTTGTCCCTAACACTCTGTCTTTGCCTACACAAAGCCCACGGAGAGAAAAGCAATACAGGAGACAGCTCAAAGGGGCCTGGTGAATTGAACATGCTGCCTCTAAGGGGAAGCTTTGAAAACAGCTTTACTTCTGGAGCTAGGAGAGAAAAGCCTAAAACTTGATGCAATAATCACAGGGTAAAATTCAACAGCCTGTACCACCCGAGAGGTCAGGCCCAATGATCGCAATGCCTTAAAAGATGAAAATTGAGAGCTGCTTTAAGATTCGTGGACAGGTCAATAAAATTTACACTGCTTATGAAGTGCTCCTGGTAGACACAAAATTAACTCTCTGTAGCTTCTTGCTCATTTCTGCCCTTTGTCATTCCTTTTCCAATCCACTATCCTTCTGCTCGTGGGTTTGTTGTCTTGTCTGCCCATCACACTTCCATCCGTGTTCAAGATGTCCTTCACCCTGTTCTGCTCCCTTATCCATTTGTTCACTCCTCCATCACGTTACGAAACAGCAGTCATGTATCTTGCTCTGCCAGTCACCTGTTCCATACACACACACTCTCTACATTTCATCACTGTCAATCTCCTCTTTATTTTCTGCCCCGAGGGAGACACATCTGAGCAAAGATCTCCAGAGGACTGGCAGGGAGGGATTGACAGGGACTCTGGTATACAGCCACTGGATGCCGACACATTCAAAACTTGAGTTAAATAGCTTCTGAGTCCTTTCTCTCATGATTGATCTCTTGTTTCTTTCTACATTGGCAAAGATAGACAAAAATCGGGTGTATCCTTATCAGTTCTTGAAGGCCTTACTCAGTTGAGTAACCTTCACTTGAATTGCAGCTTCTGAAATTAGTTTGACAGAAAGAGTTTGATATATTGGCAATTTTGGAAGGAAAACAGAATTTTGGGATCACTAAACTGGAGAGACTTCCAAGGTCATCAGACTGTCCTGCCACAAGTGAAAGAAACTATGAAAAGATGCTGAAGCCAAAACACTCCATGGTACCTTTGCCACCCATGCACGTCAGGGACCACAAACCACTCCACTAACGTATAGCAAACCAAACACTTAGAAGACAAGAGACCAAAATCTGTAATACTGTAAACAAATGAACACAAGCACAGCACTGTAGTTTCTTTCTCCAGCTCAGTAGTACATCAGGTGAAAACTTGCCACACAGGCTGTCCTCACATATGTGTTATTTCAGCATGAAAGAACGGTGGTGTTTTCATGAGTCAGAGGGTTCAACAGATGTATTTCACAGCCACATGGTTATGTCATAGAATCATAGAATCATAGACTCATAGAATGGTTTGGGTTGGAAGGAACCTCAAAGATCATCTAGTTCCAACCCCCCTGCCATGGGCAGGGACACCCTCCACTACACCAGGTTGCCCAAAGCCTCATCCAACCTGGCCTTGAACACTTCCAGGGATGGGGCAGCTACAAATTCTCTGGGCAACCTGTGCCAGTGCCTCACCACCCTCAATGTAAAAAAATTTCTTCCTTATATCCAATCTAAATCTCCCCTCTTTCAGTTTAAATCCATTGCCCCTTGTCCTATCACTACACGCCCTTGTAAAAAGTCCCTCTCCAGCTTTCCTGTAGGCCCCCTTTAGGTACGGGAAGGCTACAATAAGATCACCCTGGAGCTTTCTCTTCTCCAGGCTGAACAGCCCCAACTCTCTCAGCCTGTCTTCATAGCAGAGGTGCTCCAGCCCTCGGATCATCTTCGTGGCCTCCTCTGGACTCGTTCCAGTAGCTCCATGTCCTTCTTGTGCTGGGGACTCCAGAGCTGAACGCAGTATTCCAGGCGGGGTCTCATCTGGAAGTGAGTCAGGGAGTGGTCAGGATTCCTACAATGTCCTAAGATGTCCTGGGAGTGGTCAGGATTCCTACAATCTCACAAAGCCACAGAGAAGAGATGTTCCCATAGGGAACACGCTGACTGGGACACAGTTCTGAGCCTTCTGGTGGACAAAGCCAAGGCTGCTCAGGATCTGGCCATATAGACAAAAGACCACCTCTCCGTGCTACTCTGCTGACTGGGGAAGAGCTGGGTAAAGAGGAGTTTAATTTCAAGGGACATCAGATCGACCCACAGGCTCCCATCTGCCATGTGTGTGAACTGGATACTCTCCTGCCCCCTGTGACAGTGAAAATTTGCATCACTGTATTTCAGCTCAGGGAGGACCTGAACTGGAGCAAGCCAGTAGATGGCTCTGATCAATCCTGAGTGACAGATTTTAGTTGGAAGCCATTACTTATTTGTTTTTTAACTGCTTGCTTGTGATTTTTCCAGGTTACAGACAGAAAAAGCATCAAATTACTGCATAGTTTAGTGTTTCAAATACTTTTTCCATGGCTACATATGTCTGGCCCACTGCTGCAGTAAGTATTGAAGTAAGAGAATCAGTTCTGTGGCTGACAAAACCAAAACTGTAACATTTGTCTTCAACAGAAACCAATTCCCCTTTCCTCTGGTTTCCCTCCCCTCGTTTTGAGAGAAAGTATAATATACTCTTTATTTGTCAAAATATTTCACTTAGTTGAAAATAGAAACCTCCCCTCTATGGGAGAAGGTCTTTTTTTCCCCCTTAAGAGTTAGAAATGAACTTAAGTGAAATGTCATTCTGATAAGAGAACCTGAAATATTTCAAGGTTTTCCCAAATTCTTATCAACCTTACCCTATCTCGACTGAAACTATTTGACCCAAATTCATGAAGGTTTTTGGCTAACATGAACAAGGTATTACTGTCAGGAAAGAAAAAAAAAAAAAAAAAAAGAGACATAAAGAAAAGAAGTTTTGTTTGAATGTTTCCTTATTTCTAGCCAGAGGCAAAACTGCCATCGTGTTCGCTGGGAGGAAAGCTGGGTTCCTGTGTCCTCTAACTCTCCTCCAAGGTCAGTAATTCACACTCTTTTTTCCTCTTACGCTGGGGAGCAAAGTGCTTAATTTCACTGCTGGTGGGTTTTTTTTTGTTGATTCTCTTTTTTTCCCCTGTTAATGACAGGGGGAAAAAAGAGAATCAACAAAAAAAACTTTGGGTGGATGAACTACTTAGGGATATGGTTTAATGGGGATTAGGGACGGTTGGACTGGATGATCTCTAAGGTCTTTTCCAACCTAGAAATCTACGGAGTCTATGGACAGTGGTGGACGATTTAGAAGATACATGCTTAAAATCCATTAAAAGCTTTCCTAATAGAAGTATATTGGGTAGGGACGCTGAAAATTCACAAACCAGTGAGCAGATAAACACATGGACAGCGCCATGCACTTCACACATTGTGTTAGGACCAAGAAAAGAATCACAGAGAGAAAGGGAAGGAATAAACCTGCTGAAGGCAGCACCTGCATTAATTACGTTTATGGAGTAAGCCGCTGTAAGCAATAGCAGAGTGCTCAAAGCAACAAAGACATGAAAAGTAGGTGGTGAAAATCGATCAGAAGCTTCTTCAACATTTCACTTCGATAAAACGTGGAATTATGGTTTTTGGACCTGATTCCACGTTTTGGTACTGCTGTTTTGTGGAACTTGAGAATGAAAAGACAGGGACCTAAACCACAGACATACATTTCCAGGGGACAATATAAATGGGGTAAGAAAGTCCTACCATAAGGAGGCAATCAAGCTCCAACTGATGAGGGCAACTGCTTTACTTTCAAGTTCCATAGGCAGAGGGGGGCCAGAAAGGACAGTAATCCTTATCTGGATGAGAAACTCCTATTAGAAATGACCGGCAAGCTTCTGCAAGCTGGTCCCTTTGGGGGATGCTGGAAGGAGGGATGGGTTGCTAAAAACGATAGATGTCCAAACATATATGTCCAGGTTCCTCCAAGTGCCGTTTGCCTCTAACAAGAACATAAGGGCTGCAGTTTCTCTCCATCAAATCTTGACTGCACGAAACTCCTATGTGTTCTGTGACTACAAATCAGAAAGTGATTAAAATTTCCTGTGGGAAATTACAAATGCCTTTCGTTTAAGGAAATTCATAACTTTTGTTTAGAAATTATCATTTTGATTTGTACCTTTAATAGAATGGAATACTGTAAATGGATTTACATATTAGATTATAATTATGACAGTAAAATTAATTACATTTAATACCGTCTGTGTAGGCACTTAATGAAGGAACTAGAAATTCAAATTTGTCAGTTGGAACTCAGTAAATTTTTTTAAAATACGAGCTGTACCTGGAAGTGTTCAGTTGGGTGCAACTGTATTTTGATCATCTGGCTCATTGATTTCTGTGCCATTTCATTTGATTTATGAAGGACTGTATTTTGGAAAGTTAGGGGGTCCTAACTCTGCCATGACCATCTTCCTCCTCTCTTTAGCTGCCACTCACTCCATGTAACTGCCAGATTTTCCTGTACCCAAAAAGCTAGTCCTAATAACCTCAGATACATAATACTTTATGCATTTCTGACAAAAGGAAAGGATCTTTGCAGCACAAAGGTCTTTGAAATCTATCTCCAGCTGAAGAACAAATGGGAGCTCAATTCCATTAACAATCCAGCCATATAAATCTTGGCTAGTGCACATACTGGATTTAGCTTTTGTTTTACTATTGTAACTGAAAAACTGCAATACAATTCCCTGTGGGATGTTAAAAACCGGGTAGTATAGGTCCTTCAGAAAATTCAAATGCCTAATTCTCACCCAGGAGCAAACTTCTATGACAGTTTTTAAAGCTTCTGAAAAACACTTGGTTGCAGTGATTGAAGCTGAAGTGAGATTCACATCGATTTTCTAATGCCTTAAAAATAACAACAGGAATAATGGTCCTTACACAATAGAGTTGTAAAAAATTAGAGGTTTCACCAGAAGAGTTATTTAGATGAGAAAATTATAGCTGCACGTTTGCACATCTGCACCTTGACAATCATATCCATGAGAATGTTGTAATTGCCATGAATTATGCAAAATGCTAATTAAGAACTCTAATTCACTAATCATCTCACAGGGTCATAGCTAGAGCTGAATTTTATTAAGGACATACAATTCTGTGAAATGAATTTCTGCACTATACATCTCTTTCCGGAGGAAAGAAGGGAGGGCTTGTGGTCTTTGTGGTTTAGTTGGAAGGAAGGGATTCAAGAGGAAGCTGTCTGGGCAGCCCAGCCACTGGCATCCTTTATGACTTCTGATGAACATCTTTGCTCCTCAGTTTCCCTTTCTATAAGATCAGGAGACTTACCTTACTACCCTCCCCAGGGATGCGTGAGGCTTAGTGTGCTCATGTTTCTAACACATCACCCGTGTAAGGCTGCACAACTCTTTGAAAAGCTATCTAAAGTTTTCTGAGCTTGCTGATGTCTCTGTTAAAAAACAATAAAGAAGAATTTGCTGCTAATATGTGACTGCTATCTCTTCCAATCTTTGAGGCAGAGGGGAAAAAAAAACAAAAAGCAACGACTACCCTGCAGCCAGGAAAGAAGGAAGATACACGCTGTAGTTCAGGTTACTATTTTACTGATGAACAGGGATCATCACATGGAAAAACGACTCTAATTTGTTATGGTATATTTGCAAAACGTTACTGACCCGGAGATGACAGAGCTAACCTTCAGAGATTCTCCTGGGGCAATGTTTAACAATAGAAAACTACGAGACGGCATCAGCTTAAGGAAATTGCGCCCATGTGGATGGACACAGTCAGGTGAATCCTCAGAGGAAAATGCAATGATTCTAAAAAAGATCTCAATGTCCCATTCCCGTTAAAGTTGCTGGGGGTGGACGCTTTCGGATCCATTAGCTGGTGCTAAAGATCTCCGTTACAGAGGTTGGATATCACATCTTGGAAATACTGCAGGCAGGCAGATGATGGATACAGACACAGACAATAAAATCAACCAGCCTCTCCAGTCCTTGTGCTATTGAGTTTCTCAGCTGTCCTGCAGTTACACGCTGTGCACACGTGCTGAGAAGTGTGGCACTGCTAATACAATGATATCAATGTCTGTCTGCACCAATCGTTCTAGCGGAGACAAATCTTGCTCTGCAGCACTGATCAAGGCTCCCAAACATACGTTTGACCTAACAAGAAATTCACACCAAAGTGTTTTGGCAGACTACAGAAATACGCTTCAGATTAGAGATGGCATGAAGTATTCACTGTAAAGCCAGCTGCTTTATGTCATCCACCTAGTGGATAAAGCAGATGTGGAGATCTACGTTTGCCGAGAGAACGCATCAGCCCTGTTATACCAATAACAGAAACTGACACCAACTTCACAGCTACCAGGGGAGGTTTCAAAATTGGTGACAGTCAGACATTCATTTCTCTCTTTTCCAGGTCTGTCTGCTTCCACACCGTATGTTCTAAATTATGGCAAATCCACAGCCAGAATGCAAGAGCAGGAAAAAGTCTCGGGACTGGTCACAATCTTATCGTTCAGGAATATCTTGGCACCAAGGGAGACCCAGCTGGATGGAGCACCCCTCATACTGGGGCTGGGCAGGGACCCAGGAGACAAGAAGCAGCTAAGCACAGCATCTAGAGCTGCCTCTCGCTTCTCAGCATCCTCTTCCCACCAACCAGGGAGAAGCAAGAGGAGGAGGATGTCTCAGGAAGGAAAATCAGGACACCAGGAGAAAACGTAAATACATATAGGCCACCTTCACCATTTTCTACGTGTAGCCAGAAGCGGGACTGGAAAACTGGAAGACAGGTTGAGGTAACACTGAGGTTTCCTGCCTCGCATCCCTCCAGAGCGCTTCCCCCCTGCCCCTGGGGAGCAGTCAGGGCAAGAGACAGAAACGCTAGCAGGGAAACGTCTCCTCACCAGTCCTCAGCTCCCAGTGCTTGATAGCTGCAGCTTGGCAAACCACTCTTGGGAATCAGAGGCTCACAGAAACACACTGCTATTCGCCAACACAAAGGGAGTTATGTGGTTACGGGCCAAATCCTGACCTGGTGTAATGCAAACTCTACTGATAAGAGAGGATCTAACTTGATATTTTCTGGGATGAATGGATCTACTTTTCAGTGGGCAAAGAGGAAGGAAATTCATGATTAAGCACAAAACCAAATCCAATTAGAAAAAATAGCTAATGTTTTATTTTCATCTTTTCTAATTTATATATCTTCATTGAATAAATTAAGTTAAATAAAACTAATTTCAAAATATAATCAAATCCAAAAAGCACTCTTGCAGCATCTACCGACAAAACAGATAGAGGATGCTCCATGAAGAGGGAAGAACGAGTAATTTTTCCTCGAACTGACTGTTCTGGTATTACTGTCAATTAACAGGAAGACAGCCAAGGAACTCAACGCTGGCAGCGGTGTAAATGCAACCCATAACAGTTTGTGATTCTGCTGGCTTGGCTGCAATGGTTAGTCTTCATTCTGCCTCCTGTGCTAACAGGCGTGGCCAGGTGTGCTTGTGGGTCAGAATATGGGACTGACGACCAAGAAACGTAGATTCATTGTTTGGATCTGCTGCAGGAGCCAAGGGAAAGTCATTTAATCAGGCTGTGAATCGAGGATATCTTCTGTGGCTTTTTTCCACCCCCGCTCTCTAGTTTGTTGAGCTGCAAGCAGCGCGACTGACAAGCTCCCACTGTGTGTCTGTATTTCACCTAACACAAAGAGTCTCCAACCTAGGAAAAAGCCTCTAGGACAGCAGGAGCCCCTAAAATGATAAAAATTGCTACATACTTCCACTGTGTGCTCAGTTTAGTATTATGATTATTGTCAGTCACAGGAGGAGTGTGGATATATGATAACACATAACAGAGATAAACTGAATAGATGCAAACTGGAAAATGAGCAGCTCAGGTTAGAGATCGTGTATGACCTAAGAAGTTCTTCAAGATATGTCGCCAACATTGGTACGGCAATAGCAGAAAAGTGCTCTCCATCTGCTGGAAGATGGGACTGGATTACATGTCTTGCTCAAAGCAAATACAGACTTGGACTCTCCTCCCCTCTGGCAGGAGTTCTCCAGGCAGCCCTAGCCCAGTGTCCTGCACGCATCAACAGTTCAGTGATGACAGTCGAACACAAGATCTACCAGGTAAAGCACAGGGATTCTCCTCATTCTAATCAGAGTAAGAGGGAACAGCTTAATTTCTTAGAAGTGAACAGCACCAAAAAAAAAAAGGGCTGGGAAAGGGGGCTCTTTCAAGGGAGGAGACATGCCTGCTGACCCTTAAGGTGACCACAAATATCTTCAGGTGCTCATCAGCTAGAGAAACAGTGCCCTGATCTTAAAAGTGTGGGAAGGACACTGCTGAGCCAAGTCTTCCCCTGGTGGGAAAATGCAATATTAAAAGTATTCCCTTCCTGCACCATTTGCAGTGGAGCTGAATGAAGGAAGCAATCAGTTTGTTCTTTAGGAGGAATAATCACAAAGCAGCAAATGGCTAGAAGTCAATATTTATTAAACTGCAAGCCAGTTGCATTTTACGAGCGCCAAAAGTGAGAACATTATTATAAGATCTGATAAATCAAAGCACTGAGAGTAAACACACTGTGTAAGCTACAATTATATGCCTCTGCAAGATCAATAATTCAAGAGGTTTCATCCACATTATGCATGATGGCCTATGGGAAGTTGGCCTCTTGAGAGTGCTTGCTTGGACTGAGAACAGATGCAGGGGCTTTTGAAGAATTCCTGTCTCCAAATTTCAAGCGGTCGACTATTACACCTTCAGAGATGCAGGAGCAATACAATTATCTACAGCGGGTGGGAGGGCAGCTCTTCCTCCTGTGCTAATACCAGGTGCAGGAGCCTACACAGGGACTGTTGACACGTGCGTACCCCCAAGCTTTGCAGGGAGCCTTACCTCCTCAGAGAATGCTGAGCAGTCAGGATCTGCTTGGTGCTAATTAAAAGCCAACACAGTGTGTTAAGGACCACCATTATGTACTGAAGTACCCACTCCAGCACAAGGAGCTTAGGAGAAGCGTTCCCTTCACTCTTCCTATGGACTACTCTCGGCACAGCATCTCATCAATGTAAACTTGAAGCAAAGGAGCACGCTGGTTTCTCTGTCACTGAATACCTGCAGACTGAGTGTGTTAGCGTGGAGCAGTGGGGGAAGGGGAAGAACTGCCCTGATTTCTCTTCTGGTAACACCACCTGCAAAGGTAATGGCACTCCAGGATGTTTTCAGCCAGCCAGCCCCACAGAGGACCACAGTGAGTTGTAGGAGAGAACTGATGTTGTGATGAACCCTCAGAGAGATTGCTCTCCAGTTCTCCCACTGTTCAGAGAAGCTGTCTCCCTCTCATATCAGCAGCAAAACTCCCAGGGTTTTGTTTTAAGTAGGTTATTCTGGTGACCATCTGTTGATGTAAATTCCCCTAAAAAGCCCTACAAATTGCTCTCTTGCATCGGGCATAATCAATATCATTCCTCCTTGCCCTCCCCGAGACAGCACTTGTATTTTTCCGAAGAATGCTCTCAAATACAAAGTCTGCTTGACCCTTTCTGCGTATCCAAGGCCTGTTTATTTCTTAGCCTTCTTGTTTAGGAAGGTACCTGCCTTGCTGTGACTCACTTACAGTCTGCTGGAGTAGCCTCCATGCTGAGTCTACTGATTAGCCAAAGATTCATTTATCAGCAGATGAGGTTATGAGGTTGTCTTAGCTACACTCCCCAGCAACCTGCTTGATACTGATTTCATTTGCAGTAATAGTACCATAAAGTAAACAGCCTTGCCTTTGTTATTTGCTTTAAAGTAATCAATGCAGTGTGCAACTCATTCACTCTGAGGCTTAATCAAATTAACTATATTTGTTCCCCGCTTATTGCTATGGATTTCAGTCCTAATTAAGCTCCTAATCCACAAAGTTGTTTTCTTCCTGGGATACTATGGGAAAGGCTGTTCCCACCTCCTCCCCCCTTCCTTTCACACAGGGTTATGTCAATTGGAAAGCTGTTTCCTTAAAGAAGATGCAGTTACTTCTGTTATCAACTTGCCAAAACTCAATGCCATCGAGCTTCTAATTAAAAATCTAAATAATTTGAAAAAGGATAAATAAATAACTCCAGAAGGGTAGTCAGTTAGCCGAGCTCATCAGAAATGCGTTGGCATATGCCAACGCAGAATCTCATTTCTAAGGATGGCTTAGTTTTTAGGCAAACTTCAGCAATGTGTTTAGAAAACCAGATTGCTTTAAGAGGCAGTGATTCTCTAGTTGGGAACACTGTGCTTTCCAAAAGAAACTGGAGGCATGCTCTCTTTGTTTCTATCCTCCATCAAAACTTCTGTACTTTTTGATCCTACTTACTTAGGTTTGGCAGAAAGATGGACATCTCAAAGATACTGTTTTTCTGCAGTTGTTGGAAACAGCTGGACAGGGAAGTGGGAGACCCAAGTTAGAGCTCAAAGAGGAAGAAGTTGTATATGTATGAGTTTAACCACGTGCTTAGTAGACAACAGAAAAGCTACAGGGGACAGAGCTGTAAAGAGTCACTCCTCACAAGGATCCACCACTCTCTGCCATACTCATTTCTGCTGCTAGCACAAAAGCAATGTGCTTCTTGCAGACCCTTCCGAGTCCACTCTCATAGTGGTACTACCTGCAGCCTCAGCCCTGCAAGGAACTGGGCTCCTCTGCCGAGGACTGAGAGCTTTCAGTTCTTGCTGAAGTTGCATTGAACGTTTTATTCCCAAAACGGTCAAAACAGAGTTCCAATTTTAAAAACTCAGGGTTAGTTGCTGCGGTTTTGTTGGATCAAATGATTTGATTCACCATGGCTTAATGGATAATTTTGGTCACCTGACATAAGCCTGTTTTATGCAAGAAGGGTTTTCTCTGAAAAAAACTGTCTGTAGTAGGTAAGTTTAAGCTTGTGCTTCAGAGCAGTAACTAATGTTTGAAACAATCACAACTGGCTCCTATCAACAGTCATGAAAAAAAACCCAGGAGATCAACAGTGACTATGATCTGTTGTGAGCAACTGCTTCTTTTGAGACACCCTAGCCCTCAACACCTCACAAAACTGCATCATTCCAAACCTGCCCAATTAAAAGCAAATGTCCTTATTTTTCAGATTAATTTCTCAGGATTGTTAAGTGTAACCGTTTTTAACCATGTCTTGGCATTTAGCCTAAGAAAAGTATATTAAAATGCTTTAAATAAAACCCTACAAAATTAAGAGGAACATCAACGCGGAATTATTATATTTTTTTTTAATCAAAGGGTTATTTTTTTTTTGCCTAGCTGTGTTTTTGAAAGGCAGGATAACAGCACTGCAGGGAGATTATTCACTGTCACTTGTGAAAATTCCACTTGAACATATTTAGATATTACGCATCTTACCCAGGAAGTCCCAGTTAACATATATTATGCGTTTCTATATTAGTGAAAATTTTATATACTGATTCTAGTCTCTTGCAAATGCTAAATGTCTGAGTTCATCTGCAGTCACTGAAGCATTAAAAGTGCAAGTAAGAACTTGGGTAGCCATGCTACATGGAGGCTTTCTGCTCACAATTTAAGTAGGATTAAAATATAACGGACTGTTAATCTCAAAACTAAAGCAGACAAATACGTATCTACATGCTTTCACTTTTATGAGAACCGTGGAGTTGACGAAAGGAACTCAAGCGTGCACTCACTGGAGATGTCTGGTTAAGCACACATCTAAAAGCTTTCCTATATAGCAACCACAATGCATAAAGATGGCCCAGTGGAGAAGATGAGGATGAGGATTCTTTGATTCAACAACCTCATTCGCCATAAATGTGACTGCAGTTGTGTTTCCCCAGAGGAGGCAGCATTTCAGAGAGGCATCCACGATTTGTACATGCAAACATACTTGTCAAAAGCATCAGCCAGAACTACATCACTGTCATTATTACTTTCTATTCCAATTACAGGCAAGTACTATATGCAGTATTTGCACACGTATGGACAATGCTGTGTTCTAGCTAGCAACTATCATCCTGCCTGCAGAGCAAAGGGATGGATCCTGATTGATTTTAAGCACTTCTGAGCATTAGTACGAAACATTACTATCCCAAGTCTAACATTTTAAAACTTGGATGCTTTAGATTAAGCCATTAAATCCGTACTTAGTGCATAAGTGTCCTGAATTCCTGAATAGCTCTCTAGATCAAATCTTACCCAGATCAAATCAATCATATTAAGACATTTCTTTAAAGTCTCAGCAGGTGACTTTCCAGGGAAACCTGTGGAGTCACAGAGTGTGAATTGCCATTGGAAGAATCTGATTTGCTCCCAAAGTTGCCAGGTTTAAGGGTAATCCCTCTTCAGTGAGTCCAGGGTGAAGAGTGCTTGTCATGGTTTGATGGAAGAGGGTGTGTGGGTTCTGGTGGCAGGAGAGGGGCTTTGCTCCCTGTGACCTCCCCGGTTTTTGAACCGGGTTAGGCTTGATTCTGGCCACCAGATCAGACTGCCATCCCCCTCGGGGTTGAGCCAATAGGGCGCCTCTGCGAATTGCCCTATTTAAGTCAGGACAAAGGGACCGGAAAAGGTGCTTTGCCCAGGATCGAGCAGAGAAGGGAGGAGGGCACTGCCCCCGCTCCCTGGCTCCCGGCCGGGCAGCTGCCTGCGTCGGGCCGGCGCCGCCCACGGAGAATGGTGGCGGCAGAGCTGGCTGGGGAACTCAGGGGCACCCCACTCCCAGGGTGCCCACTGGGCTGAGTTCACCTGGAGAGGACTGAGATCTGAGAGAAACAGCCGCATCGACAGCAGGTCAGTGAGGATGGAGCGGGAGGAGGTGCCGGAGCCGAGTTTCCCCTGCGGCTGGTGGCGAGATGGCAGGCGGCCCCCTGCAACCAGGACGGCCTCGGTGGAGCAGAGACCCACTCACAGCCCGTGGGGAGAAGATGCCTGAGCCTGAGGATGGTCGTGTTGGGGCGCACGACAAGGCAGAGAGGCATCTGGAGTCTGCGTGACGACCCACGCCGGAGCGAGTGGCTACAACTCCCTAAGTACCCAAGACTGTGGTAAAGCCCACACCGGAGCAATCTGTGGGGAAGGATTGTTTCCAGTGGGCTGGACTCACGCTGGAGAAGTTTGCGGATTTTTCCTTGTGAGTAGGGGATCCACTGGAGCAGGGGAAAAGGGTGTAAGGACTCCTTCTCCTTTAAGAAAGAAGCAGCAGTAACAGCACGGAATGAACTGACCTGCACTCCCCCAGTCCCTGCCCCCTGTGCTGCTGGGGGGAGGAGGTAGAGCCGGGAGGAAAAGAAAAGGGGGGAGGGGGGGGAAGGAAGGTGTCAGTTTTAAGATCTGGCTTTGTTTCTTTTTATCCTCTCACGTAACTGGTTTTGTTTCCCTTTGTCCTTTTAAGTAACCATTAATAAACTGTTTTGCTTTAAGAAAGCCAAGTCTGTTTTGCCCAGGATCATGCTCCCTCTGTTCTTGTCTCATCCCTCAGTCCCTTTATTGTATTTTTCTCCTCTCCACTTTACTGGAGAAGGAGAGACTGTGTGAGTTTTAGTTGCTGGATCAGCCTAAAACCACGACAGTGCTCTTGCGTCCCTGCTGCAGAGCCACCCTACCCCAGGCAGCAGAGCGCTCCCCAGGTACCCCACACAACCTTCCCTTTGTGGCAGATACAGAATCTCTGCTACTTTGCATTGAACTTCCTAGAGAAAGAGTTACATTTTCCTCTCCTTTGCCCGAATCATCACACACAGCCTGCATACACACAGTGTTTCACAGTGGTGCGAGAATGAAATGGAGCATATTTCTGTGAAGTGCCCCATTAAGCAACAGCAGAAAATAAACAGATGCCACAAAGTGATCAGAAGTGACTCACTGTCTCCTCTTGGCTAGAAAAAAACAGCCTAGGAGGGGAAAAGGAGAGGAATCATGACGCAAGAACAATAAGTGTGGAAGGCATCGGACAAAGAAGAGACTGCAAGGAATTCCTCAGATTCTGTACAAAACCAGGCAATGGGATTACAAATCATGTTAGGAAAGACAAGAAATAGATTTTGTATGTTGAAGTAAAAAATCTTAACACCTCACTGATTGACTCCAACCTATGTTTATCTCCCCAAATGGCTGAATTTGGCTTCTTGCACCTTGCTACCTCTGTTCTCCTTCCCTGCCACTGATAGAAGTGACACTGACCCCAATGAAGCCATCTCCAGTTAACAGAGATCTGTAAAACCAAGTCAGAAAAGAGTTTTCAGCACAAGCGACGCTCAGAGCCAGCCCTGCTCTACCACACTATTGCTAACTGGACCACTTGGACGGTCCCAACACCGCTATGCAGATACCACACCAACACACCAGCTGAGCACAGCGATCCGAAAGCTGGTGACTAAACTGGCGATCAGCTTATCTGCAAGGTACACTCAAAGCACCTGCTCTGTGTCACCGCTGCCCAAAACGTTGTCTGCAAAAAGATTTGACAGCACCTGTCTGAGAACTATTAATTTCTACCCAGGAAATCCTCGCAGTAATACCAGATAAGTGCATTTTTGGGCATTGCAGGCATAAATAGCAGAAGTTGCATTTTTAGGCAATTCCATGTACTGACAAACATTGCTGTGAAAAGGTAGTGCAGTAGCTTTCCTGCACAGGACTTGGAGCTCCGTTCTGCAGCAATGTCATAGAATAGTTTGGGTTGGAAAGGAACTTTAAAGTTCATCTAGCTCAACCCTCCTGCAATGAGCAAGGACATCTTCAACTAGAACAGGTTGCTCAGAGCCCTGTCCAACTTGACCTTGCGTGTTTCCAGGTATGGGACGTCTACCACCTCTCTGGGCAACCTGTTCCAGTGTTTCACCACCCTCATCGTAAAAAATTTCTTCCTTACATCTAGTCTAAATCTATCCTCTTTTAGTTTAAAACCATGACTCCTTGTCCTATTGCTACAAACCCTACTAAAAAATCTGTCCTCATCTTTCTTATAAGCCCCCTTTAAGTATTGAAAGGCTGCAATAAAGTCTCCCCAGAGCCTTCTCTTCTCCAGGCTGAACAGCCCCAGCTCTCTCAGCCTGTCCTCAGGGGAGGTGCTCCAGCCCTCGGATCATTTTTGTGGCCTTTCTCTGGACCCGCTCCAACAGCTCCATGTCATTCTTATGCTGGGACGCAGCACTGCAGGTGGGGTCTCATCAGAGCAGAGCAGAGGGGCAGAATCACCTCCCTTGACCTGCTGGCCACACTTCTTTGGATGCAGCCCAGGACACGGTTGGCTTTCTGGGCTGTCAGCGCACATTGCCGGCTCATGTTGAGCTTCTCATCCACCAGCACCCCCAAGTCCTTTTCCTCAGGGCTGCTCTCAATCCTTTCATCCCCCAGCCTTCATTGATAACAGGGGTTGCCCTGACCCACGTGCAGGACTTTGCACTTGGTCTTGTTGAACCTCATGAGATTCACATGGGCCCACTTCTTGAGCTTGTCCAGGTCCCTCTGGATGGCATCCTGTTGTGTAAAGCTCTGTAAAACCCCTCTGTTAGCCTGCTCCAGCACAACAGATACCTGTCATGCCAACACGTGCCAATCTCTGCAGGCTCCAGAAGCTCACCCCTGCCCCTCCTGGCATCAGAGGGAACGGGCAGCAGGAGCACAACAGAATGGGTCTGAATTGAAATTGCTGTTACCGCTGCTCAGCATCTGTACGTGCACAATCACACTGACTCTCTGCATTCCTGCACTTTTTTCTTCCTTTTTCATATCTGTCAGCTAAACCAAAGATCCAAATGCAAAATGTAGCACTTGGGAAAATTAGGTGGGTTTGTGGCACTCCCTGGAGGACTCTGGGTCCGTGAAGCAATGAATGGATTATAATGAGTCATAAATATAGTACTTTCATCTGTGACAGGATCCTATTCTGCTATTCATATAATGTAAAGGCAAACTGCCCATTTTCTCCAGACCAGTAATCTGAAATCTCAAAGAGAGAAAGAAAAATAAAGAGAAAGCATCTCTAGGCACAAATTAAGCAGACAAATATGCAAGACAACATATTTAGCAGAGGCTTTGGGAACTTTGAATAAGAAAAATAGGTGCGATTGTCTTTTAATTATTCTGAAACATAATACCGGAACAGCTAGATCAGAAGCACTGTGTTCAGGAGAGGAAATGAGGATGCAGTTGTACTTGTTATCACTCTCCATTTTTGCATCCTCTTTGAATCTCTTTTGCTGTAAGGTACATCCTCAAACTCTACTGCAGGTTTTACAAGTTAGAGGTATTCACAAAAATCACTGTCCATCCAGAAGAGGTGAGCAACCTGGTGTAGTGGAGGGTGTCCCTGCCCATGGCAGGGGGGTTGGATCTAGATGATCTTTGAGGTCCCTTCCAACTCGAACCATTCTATAATTCTATGATTCAATGATTCTTCCATGTGTGAGTCACCTCACATCACAAACAGTTTGCTGAGCTCTGGCTTACCTGCTCAGCCACAACGTTCCCACTGCCCACTTGCCTGCTTCTGCTAATACTATCAGCTGCTATTACTCTGACAGCATGCTTAATACAGAGATCTTTTGTATCCAAGCTGGTAAGTAACCAGCTTCCAGGCAGTCTGCTGCACTCTGGATCTCAAAAAAAACCTGTCGGTCATCCTTCTTTAAAGCAGCATTTGGATAAACCAGATGGACTGTTCCTTCTCCGAAATCACACCCACTGAGTGGATCCGTTGCACATGGCAAGTTTGTACAGGTTAGGTTGAATGACAGCAGACAGATTGCTGATTTCAGTAATTACAAGGGCCATCTTCCCGGGCTTTTCTGCTAAAAAGAGGAACATGCTTTTCATATTTCAGGCTGAAAAAATTCTGCCGTCGTTGTACTCAGTGCAGCCCAATCCTAATAATAACCTCCTCAATATCTGTCCTGGTTTCAGGCTGGGATAGACTTCGTTTTCTTCTTAGTAGCTAGAACAGCGCTGTGTTTTGGATTTAGTGTGGGATTTGGTGTGAGAAGAATGTTGATAATATTTTCAGTTGTTGCTAAGAAATCAAGGACTTTTCATCTTCCCATGCTTAGCTGGGAGGGAATGTAATCAGAACAACCGATCCAAATTGGCCAATGGGATATTCCACACCATGCAACGTCCTGCTCAGTATATAAATGAGGGTTGGCTGGGAATTTCCCTGTCTTCCAGGACTGAAGTCTGTGTTTTCAGGACTGCTTTCCTCTGGGATCACTAGCCAGGGATGGGCAGGGCATTGGTCAGTGGGTGGTGAGCAATTGCACTGTGCATCACTCAGTCGTACATTCTGTTATTATTTTTATTAGCTAATTTATTAAATTGTTCTTGTCTCAACCCACAAGTTCCTTGCCTTTACCCTGGATTAAAACCACAAGAGTTCTTTTAGCACCCAATGTGGCAGTCAAACCCATGATCCTAAAGATTAAGAGCCTCACGTTCTACTGACTGAGCTAGTGAGGCACCATACAGATGGTAAGAGCAAATAAAGAACAAGGTATGCCATGCCTGCACGCCACTCCGCTTGCAAACTACTGTTTGCAACAGTTCCCCAAAAAGGCCACAGGACTTCTTCCCTGCCCAGACCACATACAGGTAGCAAGTGTTTGAAATGTGAGCACAAAGACGTTCTGGATCAGTTCAATGCCTGCAAGAGGGACACAGCACAGGGATTTAGGGACTTTGAGGGAAGAGAGTGTAAGTGAAGACAAGCAGACATCAGCAAGGACTAGTTTTCCTTGAGCTTTGGATCAGTGCTGTAGCATGCACCTACAGAAGCTTTTATCTTAAATCAACAACAAAGCTTGTGGGACAAGCACATATTTTGAATCGGTGCAGTTTGTCTGCACTCTAAGAGCACTAATAAGCACACAGCTCAAGCAGAGCCCTGAGCAGACACGAGAATGCCAACACGTTTCCAAGGCTGAGAAAAAAAAGATTCCTTCTTGATGTTCTTCCCAGCTGTTGCGAAGAAGTTTTGCTGGTTTGTTTTTTTCCCCTGCGTTTGCCAAGAGACATTTCTAGCAAATTTGCATATGGATATTACCCACTTAAAATGGAAGAGAAATCATGGCTCAAGCAAGATGATTCTCTGGTACTGACATAACTAACAGAAAGCAAGTGGCATCACTGAAAAGCGATGGCTGAGGTTTTCAAAAGCGGGTGTCGCTTGTTTTCTCTTTAATGGAGGCTGCTCAGAGCAGTGTTGAAAATCAGGCTACTTATTTCAGTGGTCCAGGCCATCCAAATAGGAATTTAAGACACAGGCAATCAAGAAAAAAAGAACCATGAGTTTTCCCATGCTTTTTGTACTTCAGAATTGCCCCCCACCTAGCAGTGTCTGTTTTCCTATAATATGTTTACACTTGCATTAGAATAGCAAAACCAGAGTTTCTTTCCAACTGTCAGTGTTTTTTTTCAATTTTCATTTTCATTTCCCAGTAAAGTTCCCCTTTCCAAACTGATGTAAGACCCTTTCCCACCCCTTTCTACAATTTCCACTTCATTTTTATTTTTTGTACGTGCTTGTTTGTAATTTTAGACTGCAATTCCAACAGCAATCCCCTGCTTTCTTGTGAGGACTTTCAAAAGAGCCTGAAGGAGTCAGGCATCCAGCTCCCAAGCATATAACTTGTTAAAGCATCACGGAAAGTCCCAGCCCATATGGAAAGCAAAAACAGCTCTCCAGAAGCAGACTTATGATCCATCAGAAAGCCGGTTTTCCATGATTTGCAGCCATCAGTGGCTTTCAGTACTGTAACTAACCCCACATGTGAGCACTCCCATCGACTCCAGGGGAGCTGCTCATAGCTTGAAGTTAACCATAATTATGCAGATCTTAGAGAGCATTTGCTCTCTCTTTGTCTCAGAGAGATGTTATTAAGAAGGTCAATACTTTTATTCCCTTTGTACAGGCGAGGAAATAGAGGTGATATGACTGGGCCAACCTGAATGGCAGAGCCAGGATAAATACCATGATGAATAAAGGCTACCAGTTATTACCCCGCTTGCAAAGTGTTTAATTACTAGAGTCTCATAAGAAAATTTATGAAATAGAATCCATTTCCCTGTTCTCCCTCTTTCCCGAGCACTGATTCCAGCTAATCATCATTCATCCTTCGTGCCATCACATGAAAGATAACTACAGAGAGAATAAAAAGAGTATTTATACAGCTAAGGAAGGATTTACATAGCTGGTTCCTTAGGAGCTTTTCCCATGTACTGGATCAAAAATCAATTTTTAAAAATTGCCTAAATAAATACCTATTTGCCTTATAGACTGTAATAGCTCATTCAGAGTCCTGATGGTGCAGTGAGGAAACAAACTTCGCTCTTGGATATTACTACAGGCAGCTCCTACTCATCTGCAGGTGCGCAGGACCACTCACCTAAACCATCGTCACACCACAGTTCCCACTGCAGAGGCTTTGCTTCTCATACCAGACTGACCACTGGCAGGAGGAGATGCCCTGTCTCCTGGCAATCTCAGAGCTACCTGGGATACCCCGTCATTTCCTATGTCTTCCCCAGCCCGTGGCAAGCCAAAAATCGCGTGCTGGTTTTCAGTTTAAACAACTGGGGGGCCTTGGAGTTTTAGCACAGCTTTCTCCCTACTTTAACTATTCTTATCTGGGACACTTAAGCACCCAAACCACTAGGAATATATATAGAGTCAACCTTTTTACCAGCAGCATGGGTTTCTTTCTGCCTGCCCTACAAGCCTGTCTGATCTTTAGAATCCAACTTTCTCTTCTGCAGCAGAAGGACTATATTTATTTTAGATCTAGCTCATCTTCCACATGATGAGAGTTAGTTTAATGTTAAAAATGATGTTGTTTCAGGCCTTCATGCTTCTGGGCACTGAGAACAGAGTGGGCAGAGCTGTGAATATGTAATCTTGGCATGACTTTCGCTTTCCATTTCCTTTACTGGCCACTAGTGGGATATTACAACAAATATATTTCTGGCAGAACCAATTTTGTAAGAGATTTCTGTCTCTTTTTGCTTAATTATTGTTTGGCTTGGACTTTTTGCTGATTATCTTTAAATTAATTGTGAGAGGAGGAGATTTCTTTGGGTCTTGGTTTCCAAATTATTGAAAATAATTTTTCATTTCTGTCTCCTGCAGAGACATCCAGAGTGTCCACATCAGGTACGTACACCAGATCAGAAAGACAACAACCTGTGCTCATCTTCTGCTGGTTCAGGAACAAACACAACATTCAGCACTCTGCAATAATACCCATCAGTTATTAATTCATGTAACTCAGTTTTCAGGTTTTAAGTAAACTACCCATGACCCTGGGCTGTTCTGTACAGCAGTTCTCTCATGATTTTCGTTTTAAACAAACAATAAACTGAGTCACTTTCAACTTCCAGCCTTTATTTGCTTGCCTGGGGAAGTGAGAGTGTTTCTTGCTGTTGGTTTGTTTTGTTCAAGAGCTTTTTCCATGGACAACTTTCTAATACATGATAGCCCCCAATGGTCCACAACTACCTATTTGTAAATGCTGCTGGCAGAGAATCTGGCACCTAATTTTATGCACCTATGTAATGCGTGTGTAAAAATGACATCAAAAATTGATTTAGCTATTATAACAGCCAGAGCATTGCTTAGCCTCTTTTTGTAGTCTCTTGACTACAGATGGTGCTGGATAGCCCAAATTAAGGGCTCGTGCAATCTGAAACAAGAACATTTACAGCTAGAAATGCAAACACCAAATGCAAATAAATATGGTTTCCCATAGGTCCCTTCACTTTTGTTGCCCGGTGAGTATTTTCTAACTAAAACGTTGGTTTTAGTGTTGTATCTGTGTGATACAATAAGCCTTGTACAAATTGCTACAAAAAGTCTGTGGAAATGCACATTCGGGTTATATGCAGTCACAAAACTGGTGTTTGGGGAACCATCTCATAAAATGTAGTTTGCACCCTTGGGGCCAAGTTTATAGGGGGATTCAAACAGCATTTTATCTGGTTAGAAACAAGTTTCTGCCTCGATTTTTAAGCTTACTATCTCGGCTTTGGTCTCTCTGACTAGACATTTTTCACTTCCTGCACTGAGTAACATTTAGTAGAGCTTTCTCTCCGTGAAACACTTGCACATCCAAATAGCTTGAAAAGGCTTAGTAAGCAATTCGTAGATTAGAACATTTAATAAACACTAGCAATCTCTTATACGAGACAAATATTATCTAGAAAACAGAAGTTATTCTAAAAAATCCTACAAAATTATTCATAAGATCTTGCTTTCATGTTTTACCATACATTTTTCCCTAAGTTATGACTAATTCCACTTATCAGATACTATCTTTGTCCCTCAGGAGTTTTCTCCTTTCCTATTTCTTTCCCCAAAGGCATAACGTTTTCACAGATGATTATTTATGACAACATGATGATTTTACATTAACAAAATTCCACTCTTACAGGCGCCTCAATACTTCTGAATCAAAACACTTCTCATGTTAGAAAGGCCTTCAGTTCACCATTCTACTGGAATGTAGAGAAGGACTAACAGCCTCAGGACACAAGTATGGCATCTGGTTGGGCTAAGAGGCATGGGCACAGTCATTCGGGCAGACACAAGCCACTGCTTCAACCTCCACAGGATTTCTGCTAACTGGCTAAGCACATGAAGAACTTTGATATCAGCTAGTCATAATCCAAAATTCCAGAGGGAATTTAAGAGCAACATGAGGTGCTTTACTTAAAGCAATTTATTCTGTCACCTCATGTACACAGTTCAATCATTTACAACAATTTAAAAGGGGACGTTGAAAGGCAGGCTGTTTTGGGAATGATGGGTACATAAAACATGCTGAGACACTTCATCTGACCCAGCATCTTCCAGAATATCATTGTCATGCTCTTCTCTCACTATGAGCCTGGCCCCAAAACTCACTGGTGGCCGCGCTGCCCAGTTGCTTGTGGCTTTCATCCTAGGGACACCCTCCACTGGTCTGTGCTGTTTGTGCAGTTAGCATGTATGAGAGCATTTGCTCGTGTATGGAGAGAGAGAGAAGGAAACAAGCTAAGAGTAGTGGCCTAGGCTTGCTCTTGATGTAGTTAGCATTAACTCGTGGAAAATGCTGGCATAAAGTTCAGTACTTTGTTTCTCTACCAAAGATTTGGCTATGAAAGAAAAGCGTTGCAGGTCCAGGGGTGCCGTGGTAAATGCAGATTAACAGGAGACTTTCTCAGTTCACCGACACCATCCCTGCAGTCCCAGAAACGGCCCCTGGAGGTGAGCAATCCTCAAAAGGATCCTAATCCAAAAAGGATACTTACTAATCCTCTTGCCAGTAAGACAGCACAGATAGGCTAGAGCAGGCAACTGGCTCGAGCAAACAAAAGAATACTAAAGAAAATTAACCTTCATGTAAATTCTTTGAGGTTTAAATTTTGTTTAAAAATTGAAACAAATTTAAGGTGTCCTCCAGGTGTCCGTGGAGCACTTACACTCTGCTTAACTTGATTTTCACCCGTGCTAGTGATATGGTGCCAACATTAGCTGCATAGGTGCCCTGCAATCTGGGACAATGCTGTACTGAGCAGATACAAATTCAGACAGAACCTTTAGGTAAGTACCTCGTAGCTCACTCTTTGCATGGCCACGACTCAATCACCTCTTAAAAGCCTTCCTACCATAGGTATCTACTGACTGGGAAAGAAAGGTGGGATGCATCTCCAACCACTTCGCCTGAGATTATGTTGAAGGCGCATATTCACACCATCTCATTTTAAGCACTTAATTTGGGTGCCAAAATTTTTCAGCTGATCAGACTGCCAGAAGGTGCCCCAGAACACGTCTGTCAGGCTGCCAGTTCCATGTCAGAGTCTGACAGAGACATCCCTTTTACCCACTGTGGAAGGAGGTGTGAATTATCACTGCAAAGTATCTCATCTCAGTCTTTCGACTAATTCTGCTACTAAACTCCTTGCACTTTACTCCCTGAGTAGCCCCGTGAAATTAAAGGACTTGGAAATATTGTGAAGTCTGATCCTGCCCCCTGAAGTCCACCAGACCACATCCACTGTCGTGCCATCAAGAGGCTGGGCACAGAAGTCTCTCCATCCTTTTGCTCTGCCTCCTGCAGATTTACTTGGCAAGGGAGAGTCCCCGTTGTGAAGGCTTTACAATCGACATAATCGGGGAAACTACACAAACTGACCCCAACAAACCAACCCCAACAAACCAGGGGTAAGGACATGCAGCAGGCTGGTAATAGTGTGGACAAGGGTACCTGCAAGCTGTGATTTGGATGTTCACCTGCAGCACAAGGACAGATGCCTCCAAAATAAAGGAGCCACTTACTGGCTGCCTTCAAGTGCTGTGCAGCTCTCAGTGGGATTTTATAAAAATTCTGCCTAGTGGACATGACATTATTGCACAGCAGACAAGCACTTTTATAAGGTTTATCATCTGGTGTCCCACCTGTTAAGAAGTTTTCCGTGAGCAAAACCTTGGAAACCCTAGGCTGTGAGGATCTGTACGGGCTAATGACATCAGACAACCAGCTGGTAGATAAATGGTTTAATTGAACACTGCAAGGAATTAAGCACCATGGGTCTGAGACCTTTTTCCTCATTTCTTTTGTGCCTTTCTCCTACATCACTGCTTGTATAGTAGATTCACACAAAATACAGTAGTCTAACACTTGAGCATGTTTTCATGTCAGTGCTCAGTCATATAAATTTTTCAGTAAATTATTCTATTCTCCCTCTTGGAGGTACTTTCTGCAAACCATGAACAATTGATCTGTATTGCCCCAAATGCTTTTTAGTACCAATATCATTTTAAATGCCTGCATGGCCGACACTCATGATCACCTAACCAAGCAGTTGCTGCCACACTACGCAACGTTCTGAGCAACAAGGTCCCTGATTGAACTGGTCCGAAATCTATGAGAAGGGATAAGGGGGAGGGTGGAATGAGGGGAGAGAAGAGAGAGAATCATTAAAAAAAATTTATCACACATATTTGAGCAAGTATTTGAAGGATTGAGATTTTTGCAAGCAGAAAAAGACTTAATTCCCTGAATGAAGTATTCATTGCAAATTACTCATTCAACACCAATAAATAGACATAGCCTCTCTTTGCTTTTTCAGAGTAAAAAAATAATTCACAGTATTCCACAAAAGCCAAAAAGGAAATATTAGAGATATTATTTACACTCAAACAGAACAGATTATTCATAGGGTGCTGAAAGCAATCTTTTCAACCAAGTGATACATCGTACTGTCAAGAAGCCAACTTTTCAGCAGGGCTCAGCACCCAGCAACTCCTGCTGAGACCAGTAGCTTACTGAAAATCCAGCCACTTCATGGACATGCCTAAATAAGAGCTGGCGGTTCTGGAAGCCTGCCCTTGGCTTCCCCTACTCACACACTACCTTACTCAGGCCAGCCCACACAGCCATAGGTTCTCTCTTGAACGTCAGTATCTGCAAAGTGATGAAGACAACCTGCGATACCTTCAGATACAGTGGGGGAGATGATAAATCCCTGCATCCTTCCCACCCTTCCAGGTTTCTCCAAATTTACCAAAGGGAGCAACGCAGCCCTCTCTCTACAGGCTGAATGCTGGCAAGGAGAAAGTAGCAGGACCAGAAGAACAGACTCTCCAGTTTTAATAAAGCTGTCAGGGTTGACATATAGTATCCACCGCTTTTCTGTTCTCCTCCATCTCAAGCAGGATGGAGGGATTATGCAGATGAGACACTATATTGTGTGAGGCTCAGAAACATTGTCCTGTACGCTTGGCATAGCCTGAATTCGTCTCTATACCCCTGAATGCCCACAGCTATGAACTGTCTTGGTGGGATAAACACCTTAACAAAGCTGTTCAGCAGATTCACTAAATGGTTCTGGCAGGCAAAAACGTTTCTAGTGAATGGGAGAATGTGCTCTCATCCCCTTTCCACACTCTCAAACCTTTGAAGTTTTATTTATGATGTATGTAAAAAATGAGACACTTTAATTAGGGCTCACGGGCTCTTGAAGCTCCACTGCTTCTCTCACGCCAGCACAGAAATGTAAAACCTCTTCCACTTCCCAGCCACAGAACAAACCACCACAAGTTTTTCACTGCCAGTTCATCTCTGCACACATCCACATTTCAGGAGGGATGAGGAAAAGGGAGGGAAGCTTTCGACAGAGCAGCCCCATTCAGCTAAAGAGAAGCCAGGTGAGGCCCTTCATTTCCCTCTTCACAAGCCACGTGCTCTGCAAAAGAGGCTTTGTTTGACAGTCACGACGGCAGGTAACACAAACCCTTAGCCTCCTGAAGAGGTGTAGAGTCCAGAAGCCAAGAGTTTGCATGGACTCTGCAGGGCTGAGTCCTGGTATTATCACGACTGCTGGGAGCAAGTCCTGTCACTGTTTCACTGCTGCTTCCCCTGCAGGTTCAAGAAGGCATTTTTCTTGCATACATTTGTAAGCAGTCCTGGTCACTCGGCCACCCAGAGCCACTGCAGCTTTCTCCCCCAGCCTTTACATCTGGATTTCACTTCCACTGTGACAACATCTGGGCAGGACAAACACTGTGTGCGTGGTCTGACCTTACCCAAGGCTCTGCCACAGACACACACAATCAACAATGACATGGAAATCCATAATTATGTTCTCTAACATTATTCCTTTGCTGATATCGCCTAAAGTCAGATAAACAATATATTCTTCTCAGGAAGAATGAAAAATAACAAATGTTTAAGTTACCTTGAAGCCTTTCTGTGGAACAACTGTACTAAAAAGATTACACATATTAACCCACTACACTACCACTATGGAAAGTGCAGCCATGAGAATGCATTCCCAAGTTATCTCTTTTGAGAAGGTTACATCTTCTGCAAGTACTGCAGCATCTTCCTTACAAAGAGAGGCTGAGAGAGCTGGGACTGGTTATCCTAGAAAAGAGAAAGCTCAGGGAGGATCTTATTAATGTATAAAAACACCTTATGGGAGGGTGGAAAGATGGTAGTCATCTCAGTGGTCATCAGTGGGAGGATGAGAGACAGTGGGCACAAACTGAAAAGCAGGAAAACATTTTTTTACCAGGAGAGTGGTGAAACATCGGAACAGCGTTTCTCAGTACAAGGCAGACATGGACCTGTTGGAGCAGGTCTAGAGGAGGGCCACAAAAATGATCAGAGGGATGGAGCACCTCTGCTATGAGGACAGGCTGAGAGAGTTGGGGTTGTTCAGCCTGGAGAAGAGAAGGCTTCAGGGAGACTTTATTGCGGCCTTTCAATACTCAAAAAGGGCTTGCTGTGAAGATAGGGATAGACTTTTTAGTAAGGTCTGTAGCAATAGGACAAGGGGTCACGGTTTTAAACGAAAACAGGGTAGATATAAGGAAGAATACATCCCTGGAAACACTCAAGGTCAGGTTGGCTGGGACTCCGAGAAACCTGATCTAGTTGAAGATGTCCCTGCTCATAGCAGGACGGTTGGACTAAATGATCTCTAAAGGTCCCTTCGAACCAAAACTGTTCTATAATTCTATAATTCTACATCCTTGTGCAACCTGAAGTATTAACAAAGCAAAAGCTTGAGCCGGATGAAGCCTAGATCCAGTAGAGGTACTTTGTAAAGTTATCTCAATTCCTTCCCTGCACTGAGAGTACTGCAGTTGATTACAGTGAATCACGACAGCATGCACTGCTAAAAAGTAGTCATTTTAATTTCATTGTTGATCTGGTATCTATTCTTTCTCTTTTGTGTCTCTCACAGAGAGAAGAATAAGGAGTAATAGCACATCAAAACAAAGAAAGCTTTAAAATACCAGGCCAGACACATTACCCTGTCTTCCATGTTTTGTTAATATTTTAAGAATGAATTGACGGATTTGACAAGATGGGTATTGAAAAAATTTGAAAAAATGCCAAATCTATAGGATCTAATCAAGACAGACGGTACAGCCAGCTTCTGCAGAAGAAAGGGCTGTGTGTAGGTGGGCAGCATACTAAAGCTCAGAAGGGCAGGCAGTCACTGGAGGTTTTTTTCCCTGATTTTAGGGAAACAGAGATCAATGTTGTGAATCTCTGTAAACAATCTGGAAAAAAAAAAAAAAAAACAACACAACTCCTGCTCCCGTTTTACCTTTCCTTCTTAGGCAACTCACCCATCCATTATTTTCCCTCCCCCACACCCTGATTAGCTCCTGCATATAGGCAGGTCAGGTCGAAGTCGTGGCTGATAGCAGGTCTTTGTCATGCGAAGCAGGAAGGCAAAGAGGAGTTGCTGCAAAGCATCTGAAAAACTGCAGGCTTCTTCACAGCACATTGCCTCCAGAGGCTAGGTCCAATTAGAACATCATCCAAGATCAGTTTTAATTTAGCTTCTGTTTATGACTACTTGGCTTAATAAATTAATTTAGTTTACTGTGCAAACAAAACCACAAGTCTGGGAAGGTGAAGAGATTCATAAGATGATTTCTGGAGAGGATGCCTTCAACCACAAGCTGAACAAGAAACTCCAATGATTTAGCCTGTGACAATCTCATAGTATCTCTTCATTCTACTGAAGTCTAGGCTTATTCTTTACACACTTCTTTGCTGAGTGAGGGAAAGGTGACAAATAAACAGCAAATAGAGTTAGTAAATAGAGATAGATTAATAGTAAATATAAACCAATTAATAGTAAATAGTGGTAAATCCAGTTGTCTCATTCTTTCAAAGCAGCAGGATCCTGACTCAAGAAGGCACTAGGGCATGTGCTGGTGTAAGCACACAATTAAGTGCTCTCTCTCCATATTTCTTTACTGTGTTAGCTGGTTTCCTTACTGGTTCTTTGTCACAACCACGTATCCCATCTAGCAAAGATGAGGTCATCTCAGGTTATTCCACCCACTTGTTCAGCAACTCTTCTCTTCCCTGGGATCCTTTCTTTACAACAGCCACTCAGCACACACCCAGATTTGCCTCTCCATCCCTAGCCTCTGCCCAGACCATCCTTTTCCAAGGAGTCTGCTCTGCACCGGTCTTCGTGGTCAGAAAACCCTCTCATAGCTTTCTCCCCAGGCTCCAGACCTCCTGGCTGTTTTCTAGAGTCCTGTGCCTGCCATCCAGGAGAAGAATTGGCAGTAATCCCCTCTGCTAGGTGCCTGATGAGCAGAGAAAACACAAGAGCTGAGGAGGAGCTTGGCGAGACATTCAGGGTTCTTAGATGAAACCACTAGAAGAAGAAAGCTGAGCAAGAGCAAGGTAATTTGCATTGGATCCAACCCCTTCAGTAACCATGCCTGAGCAAAGACTAAGAATGAAACACCTCCTATATTGTGCTCCAGAAGGAGCCCAGCCAAAGATTTGGGTGCCCGTGACATGCAGAGCAGAGACACAAAAGTGGAAAAGCCAGGCAAAGCAGCAAAACTTCTCCAGGTATTTCTGCACCGGCAGCACAGGAGTTAAAACTGAAGTCAGTGGGACGTGTCAAAACGTTGTCACTGCTGTATGTGAGTTACTTCCCTCATCTCCATGCAAATGCTGCATCCCTCCTTTTTGTTTCAATAAAATCCCTGGGAGCCTTTCTCTGAGCAATCACTTGTTCAACAGACACTCTAGGTTCGCATCATCCATGAAAGAACCCGAACACCAGAGGCTGAAGAAAGCTGCACCCCTTTTGTCTATAAGCAATGGTATTTAAACAGTTTTGGAGCACTCTCAACAATTTGCGTTCCTTTTTGCAAAACAGGACAAATCCATCTGACATATGTTAGGTTCAGAAGAGCGGTGAGGTTTTCAAAATCAAAAGGAAAAAGAAAAACTGCAGGAAGGGATTCGGAGAAGCAGAAGAAAACATTTCAAAATCTCTATAGACAGGAATCTATAGAGCAAGTGAGAACTTTCATCTCACTTCTCATTTGAAGGACTGATAAATGTTTCTATTTGCTGCTTCTACTTTGTTTTAGCCCCTTTAGCACTGCTTAGCAGGGAAATATCTATTATAAATTAACTACAACAGGGTTATACATTGGAGGTGCAAGCCATGGCTGATGAAATCCTGCTCAAGTACAGCAAAACTGAACATTTCAGTGGAGTTTCTCAGGCTCGATACCACCAGAATTAAAATCTGGTGTGAGAACAATCTCTTACTGTACCCCCACATTCTGCTGTATTTTTCTTTTTTTTACTTCAGTGTTCACTTTCCGTGGAGAAACCTCGAGCTCTAATCCTCACTTTACTGTTTCACATCTGACATTCTAATTTATGCCAGTGCAAAACAGGTTTACTGCACTAACAAATCAAAGTAGTTATTTTACCCTACTTTAAATGAACCGAGGAAGCTCCCGGTAATGAAATATTAGGCCTTCTGCATTTCAGTGTGAGCGTCGAAGTTGTAACCTCCAAATTTGACCTTACAGCAGCTGAGGAGAGATGATTAGCATAGCTCACTCCGTAAATATTCCAAAGTCATCATCCTTTTCAACCAACATAAGAAATTAGGATTGCAGATGCAAACCCAGAAGTGTTATTTGCAAGAGCAAATTTGTATGTTTTATTATTTGTGTTATCTGCGTAGTTTCTGTTTGTATATTTTAACTGATTGTAGCAATATTTGTTTGAACACCAACACTGACACCTGTGTGAGATACACACATCACATCCCTTCTGAAATGAGGATGTGATGTGATGCGTTTCAAGATCTGCCCTCAGACGCAATGAGTCCTGAGGAAGAGAGATGGCTGGAATATTTTTTTTTTCAGTAAGGTAAATATTTTTCCAGAAACTCTTTTAAAGAAAATCACATCATATTCAAGATGCTGTCACAAAATGTTTTCCTTTTGACAAAGAAAGACCTCTCAGATCTAGGGCTGTCTTTTCTTTTCTTATTGGAAAGGCCTGTAAGTTGAAGGCACAGCTATTGATACTGTGTAGTATCATGAAAACAGTCAGAAGTACCTGGTTTTCAGAACAAGTGTGAATTCTCAAACTTGTTTTGAAACTCTGAAAGCTGTTGTGAAACCAGTCTTCTCTACTGCAGGGATCTCTTCAAAATCTTGAAAAAGCCTCCTCTTTTCCTGTACATCCACAATCGTACAGAGGATGGGGGAGAGAAATGTACAACAGCACCTCAATATTCTCCTACCTAAATCTAAAAATTGAAACTTAAGTTAATTCTGAATTTTTCTGCTAAAATAATGAAATATCACCTCTACTACCCCTCAGAACATTTCTGGCAAACCTATGTTCTTAATAATTTTTTTAAAAACTGATTTATAAAGGAGTTATCCAATACTGGGTGCCAAATACATGAGAGGATCTGATTGTATGTTCCAGGAATATATCTGAATTCGATAAATTAATTATATCCTTAATGTCTGTGACCTTTGGTGGTCCCTGTGGGATGAATCACAGAAACTTTTGGCCTTCACTGACAAAATAGTCAGCCAAAAATTTTATTTCAGTTGATATTTGCTCTGTTCCTCCATATACTCTTTTTACTGGCGAACACAGATACTAGATGGTGTGGTGCTTCAAACCCACTTTTTTGTTTTCCATATTAAACCATAACTGGTCTGAGACTAGTCCAGAAATCTGCCAAACGAATTGGTTCAGCATTTGCAGAATATAAAGCAAATCTGGCAAATAAAGCTGGCAGGGTGAAAGCACAGACCCACCGAAAGCAAGTGGCAAAGCTCCCGCTGGCGAGAGCAGAGGTGGAACACACCCACACTACCTGCAGAATTGATGCCAAGTGGAAAGCAACACCTTAGGATGGGATTTTTCATGGGATCTAAGGTGTCAGGCACCCTGATCCCTCTGTAATTCAGATTGTCAGAAAGTTCCAGCTGTTCCCCAAGTGACAGGTCCCAAAATTCCCATTACTGGTTCATGATTTGCTCCAGCAGACCTCTCAACTTTCTCTAACACCAGCTGGAACTCAGGTTGCACTGTATAAGAGCAGTGGTACTAAAAAATATTTCCTAATACTTGCCAATATTTGCTCCTACCGCTTTGTTAGCCTCCTTACTCTAAGTTTCCATTTTTGATTCTTGCTGCCACGTTTCCCTGATCCCATTGGGCTGATGATTAAAATTAACAATCTGCCCACCTTCACCGGGCTTCACACAGATCTTGCAGAAAGTGAGAAGGCAAAGTTCTTCCAAGCTTGCCTGGAAAAAAATTGCAGGCATTATCACTAAGTTTGAAGAGACCCGTCATCGCAAAATGCCACCTACAAACCGCCGCCTCTAATTTCCACGTCCTCCCCTTCTGATGAACAGGCAGTGATTTGGGTTTGTTCCACTTGCTTGTCCCTCAAACCAGCAAATAACATTTCTCCTTGCCAGTCAGTGTCCTTTCTCCCAGTTGGCAATCACTGGTTTGCTCCCCGCCGCATCGCCTTCTGTGCAAGAAGCTGGCTCTGCGACCGCTTGTTTTTGACTACTTCCTTATTTTTATTGGCATAGTCTATAGCAGCTGAGCTTTGGGAGCCTGGCTAAAGCCCTTCCAACAGCCTTGTCCTCCTGACAGCTCACTTGTCCAGCAGCAACATAAAAGCTGCCTCGTACACAAGAAAATTTTCAATACCCTTTGATCAGAAGGTGGGTGGAGCTGGCCACAGGCTGAATTCTGTTGGTAGTCCAAGGCAGTAACATTTTGGTTCAGAGGAAGGAACCTGGCAATTGAGAAGTCCATTTTTGGCTACCGTACTACCGCGCTCCATCGCAACGCAAGCGTTCCCTGGCGATACGCTTGCCCACATCCCACTGGGCTCTGGTTTCTCTTAGGAATGAGTTTGACACGGGAAAGTAAACTGCATCTGTTTCAATACGACCAGGGACTGAGCTTCAGACCTTCGGTTCCAAGAGCTGCCTTTGCTGTTGAAAGCAGCAAAGAACAGAAGTAGACTCTAGTCTCACATCTTCAGATCCCAAAGGATTACGTCAGAAACACCAGGTGATTTCCTCCAGTCCTGCTCTATCCTCTGCACAGATAGAAATAAACTTTAAAGAAAGAAACTGAAATTTCCTCCCTATGAAGTATTTAAATCTCCAATGTTTTTTTCAGTTTTAAAAAATAAGAATTAAAATAAGGTAGAAAAGGGCATCTGACATCCTTCAAGTCACAAAAATGCACAAAAATATGGAGACAGGCTGGTTTAAAAAAAAAACAACCCACCATAAAACCAACAAAACAACACAATTTGAAAACAAGAAATGATTTTTGCTTGTTTTCTGATTTTGTTTGGGAGATAAAAAAGCACTGGCACAGCTTGCCCAGAGCAGTCAGGAATCTGTCCTTGTGCTGAAAAAGCCCTAAGCAACCTGGTCTGAACATGCTGTTGGCCTTGCTCAGGGTGGGTGGCTGGACTAAATGACCTCCTGAGTCCATCTGGTACATCTGTAATATTACCATTGCTGTTGCACATTCTATCATTTATTTATGCAAGATACTTGCAACGGTTTTACTTTTGTTCAACCTTTTTTAAGCAGGCATATCACTAATATAAAGTGGGACCTCAAAGCAAATTCTGAACGTCTCCTAGTTTGACCTTCCCATTCAGAATTGATGAGAAACCACCTTAAGGAGCTCCATTACAGACGTACCTGTACCACCTTAGTCCCAGTGTCCTACATGGGCTGGACAACTCTCTTAATTCCTCTAAGAGTAAATCACTCTCCAAACTAATGGGCTAGAGAAATTATAGCAGGAGAATGCTATTACCTTGCAGTTCTAAGGTATTACCCTTTCAGATTTTTAAGCAACAGAAGCCTCTGATTTATCTATTCAGAAACCACCTGCACAAATGCTCACCTAAAAGCAGTGTGTATTCACATGAATTTCAGACTTCACATTTGCACTAGGGAGGAAAAAACACTGAAATATCCTGCAAGGAAGTCAATACATCACCGCAGACGACGAGTAAGCCTTGGCTGCACTCTCTCCATCTCTCCGCCTTGCACTCAGGCAGTGAATAGGATGACCAGAGACTGCAGATAGGCCATGACAGTAAAGGAGCTGATAGGTCTGCCAAAAAACATACAAACCTGATTTGTTAAGTCAGCATGTTATTCATGACTACCAAAGCCAGCACCAGAGAGGGGCTTCTACCCCCACCACATCCATATGGGTCTCAGCACCCTTGGACTTGGAGAAGCATCATTCTTTCTTTTGGCTACATTCCCAGGTTTATGTTCTTCCCACTTCAGATCAGGGCCAATTTCCTTTCTGCCTTCTCCTGAACTCCTTCTTACTTTAAAGGACGTCCCCATCCATCAGCTTCTACAGTGTCTTTCCCCTTTTCTTATGTGCAGAGGGAAGAGCTCTGAGATCTACCTCTCTGGCCATCTCCAGCTCTCAGCTTTGCTCCCAAGCCTACAAAACATGAAAGCTGACAAAGCAAGCATTAATTCAGTGAATTGCTCTCTGCCGTGCATGACTCATTCTGTTCACTATTTTCTTATCCTTTACCTCCATTTATTCTCTCCACTTTTACCTCCTTTCCCAAGTGAAAATTAAGTTTCTTGAACCTTTTTAGTCCAGGCTTTTGAAAAGCTCTGAGCATCCATGACTCCAACCGGTGTTTCTGAAAAGTGTAATTCTCCTTTAACTGCATGTATGAAAAGATGAAATTTTCAGACATTCTCAGCACAGCAAACAGATCTCAGTAGAAGATATTAGAGGCAGAAATACATTTCAGCATCAGTGGCTCACCAGGAACTGCAGGAGCAGACCTCTGAAAAAAAAAAAACTTTCTTTTCGACACCATCCATGTTTAAATGGCAATATTGACACAAGTGTCTCGCTCTCCACTGTAATTGAGCGTTCCATTTCTGGTCCTTTATTACCAGTTTCAAGAATAATCTTCTGCCTCATGGGGCAGGGGGAAGAGGGCAGGCAGAAATCAACATTTCTATTGAATGGGAAATTCCAGTAATTCAATCTTTTTTCTTCCATGTAGGAGAAAATAGAAGTGCTTACAAGAAAGCATTAACTTTTTTTTTTTCTTTTTCAGAATGAAAGAGTTCAGAAAAAAAGCTGCTTCATTTTTATTAAACAGTTTCTCAATTGAAATGATTTATTTTACCTTCTTGCCTAAAGAAGTCGCACTCCATTTTGTTGAGCCAAACAGAGACTATCCATGTTAATCCTGTTCCCTGTTCCACCAGGCCTGCCTGAGACACAGCAAACTCACTGCTCCTTCTTTCAGAAGGAGCATTTGGAAATGCCACATGCCACTTCAGATTCCACAGCCCTGGGATGATGCATCATCCTCTCATACGGCACACAGCTCTTGCTACAAAAACTTCCAAATGGCCAGGGAAAGTGGCTGCACAGGAAACAACTCCACAATTGCAATAGTCTTCTTAACCAGTACAAAACCCCCTGCATTTAAACAAAATTAAATACCATAACTTCCATTTGACTCTGTCTCACAACTTATTTCAGGCTCTGATTAATACATCACAACATTTGCTGTTGCAGAATTATTGCATATTGGCTTTGTCATTAAAGCAGATACAGTATTGAACTCACATTCATGTCTCCAAACCACAGTTAGACCTGATCACCCACCGCTGAGCCTCAGCAGATCTGATCCTCAGCTGACATACCCCTTCTAAGTCCACATTTCCAAGCTCACCTGCCTTGCCACATGGCAACGATATGAAGTCACTCAGGTCCTTGCAAAGTGCTACATCACACAGCTCCCAGCATCCCGAATTTGATTCTCTTTCCTCCTCCAGTGCCTTAGTCTCTTCACTCCACCATTTGCTGGTGGAAACATCTACCACTGCAAAACAAAACTTCCATTTCTATAGCAAACTGCCTCCTGAGCAAGCACCAAAAAAAACCCAAACCAACCCACATGTACTGCATTTTCAGTTGTTTAATAAAAACAATCTATTTTTGTTACCAGCATACCCAGCAGTCATGGCATCGTCTTGCTTTTCGTTGAGAAACTAGTTTTGCCCTGAAAGAAACCATGCAGTTTCTTTCTCCATTTATCCTGCTATGCCACGGAGCAGCTCCCAGCATGACCAGCCTGCCTGCCTGTGGAGTAGCCATTCCCCCATTGAGACAGACTCAGAGGAAAGTATTGCTACTTCTCTTCCCATCACTGGGACTGCAGAGCCAGTTGCAGTCTCCCAGTCTGGAGAGACTCTTGAGCTCCTGAAAGTGGAGACAGTGAATGAGGAGGAAGGGAAGAATTTGTTCTCCTCAGAGTTCTGATACCTGCTCAATACTTCTCTGTTTAAGGTTGGAGAAAACAGGATGACTAAAGTCCTGTGGGAAGAGTGTTGTCCTATTTTGTGTTCCTGCTCACCAGTTTCTCTATCTTTAGATACATGGCAAGAAATCCAGGCAGCTTTTTTCCTTTCCTGAGATGCACAATTTTGGGCATAATATTCCAGTTCTTCAAGTGTTATTCAAGATCCTTCTCCAGCCTGATTTTGCAATTAGTGGTGTTTGTGCAATAAAGTTGCCAAAATTTGGAGCACTTTAATCATGAAGATACTATGTTTTCCATCATCTGACAACTTCTATTAAATCCATCATGGGATTCATTTTCCCAACTCAGAGTAACCACAAACGACACTATTTGAGTTGTAAATTAGAGCCTTTTACTGTATGTGAAAGCCCAAATCCTGCACACACTACATTATTTCCACCTAATTGCTAAAGAGATTAAGTATTTAAAAATAAATTTTCTCCAGAACCTTTCCCATTAGGATTAGCTGGAAATGAACTAATGTCAAGTGAACAGGTTCCCTCTATCATTAATATGTGAGATCGATAGAGTGAAGATGAGTATCATTAATGCTGAGTCACTTTTTTTGAGTCTCCCTGTCAAAGTGTTCCAAGCACAAAATGCAAACATTTGCACTGCTTGCTACTCACAGGCTGTAATGATCAGAAGCCTCCCTGAACGCAGTACACAAAATTAACTGGCATACAGGACCGCTTCCTGCCACAGAGTGACCCAGAAAAGGTGAGCAAAATCAGGCAAAACAAGTTTAACACCATGTAAGACCATGCTTAATGGTTTTAAAGTAGAGGGAGGTAGATTCAGATTGGATATTAGGAAAAAATTTTTTACCATGAGAGTTGTAGAACACTGGAACAGGTTGCCCAGAGAGGTGGTGGATGCTCCATCCCTGCAGACGTTCAAGGCCAGGTTGGACGAGGCCCTGAGCAACCTGATCTAGTTGGAGATATCCCTGTTCCTTGCAGGGGGGTTGGACTAGATGACCTTTGAAGGTCCCTTCCAGCCCTAACCATTCTATGATTCTATGCTTAAGGGTAGGGAAATAAAACTAATTTTGCTCTTCTCCTTTTTGGCCAATTAAGAATTATTATTATATTTTTTTAAACTAGGAAACAATAGAACAGGAGGCAAGAAACAAAACCATGACAAAATGAGATGGATAAGATGTATGTTTCCCCTTTCACAATTTGAAGTTTGGGGGGGGAGGGAAACAGGTCGAATTTTTTCCAGCTCTTGCTCATTAGGAATTCTCCTGTGACTTTACTCACATTTGCACACGCTCTCTAACGAACATAGCAAGAAGAAAGTGTTGAACTTGTTGCTTAACAAGTAGATTGGCAGAGTCTTTTCTTTAGCTAGGCAGGCTCCTCTTCATACAAGTTGCACGCTGTTAAGAGCAGCAAAAAGCACAGGAATGGTCATAGTTGGTCAGACCAAGGGCATGCCAGCCCTATAGACACTCGTGGACAGAAGCCAGCCCCCACCCTTGACCTCAGGCATTCACCACGAACAGGTTGGCAGCAAGCAGCTATGGCATCTTTCTCATGATCCTCTTCCAACGTCCAGCCATTTGTGGACTTGGCACTTTGAGCTTTAAGCCAAATGTTTTTATGCGTTTAGCATCTTTCAATTGATTTGTTTTCCATAAAGATCAAGGCTCCCACTGGATCAGTGAGAGCTTTTCCCAACAATAAATGACAATATGCAGCAAGTGGCTCCGCAGATAAACTCCAGTGAAGAGCCATCTCCTCCAGCTTGTTTTTTCGCTTGCAACCTGCCAGCCTCCTTCAATGCCCCCTGGTTCCCCGTTCTTTGTGAGACCGATTTAGACAGAGCTGTCAATTCGGAGAGATAAGTTTGTGAGCTGCTACACACATTGCCACAGGTGAATTTCAGACCGAGATATTTCTTTCATGGAGGATGTATTTTAAAAAAAGACCACAGGGAACAAAATGTCTGACTAAATTTCTCCACGTAAACTAAGAGAAACGTACGAAGACCTGTGTGCTGCTGTACAGCTTCAGTGTAGAAAGTCAGCTGAAACCACACAGATGAGCACTACACAAACAAGAAAGAGCCACAATCCCATGAAAGAGTGTGCAGGAGGCAGGTATAACATGAAAAGAAAGAGAAAACTTGGTTACCTGGGATTTGGAGAAGACTGAGATAATGACTTTTTTTGCCTCAGTCTTCACTGGCAAGTGCTCTAGTCTCACTGCCCAAGTCACAGAAGGCAAAGGTAGGGACTGGGAGAATGAAGAACTGCCCACTGTAGGAGAATATCAAGTTCAAGACCATCTAAGGAACGTGAAGGTGCACAAGTCCATGGGACCTGATGAGATGCATCCAAATCAATCAGTGCTGTTTAACATCTTTGTTGGTGACATGGACAGTGGGATCGAGTGCACCCTCAGCAAGTTTGCAGATGACACCAAGCTGTGTGGTGTTGTGGACATGCTGGAGGGAAGGGATGCCATCCAGAGGGACCTTGAGAGGCTTGAGAGGTGGGCCTGTGAGAACCTCATGAAGTTCAACAAGGCCAAGTGCAAGGTCCTGCAAGTGGGTCAGGGCAATCCCAAGCACAAGTACAAGCTGGGCAGAGAACGGATCAAGAGCAGCCCTGAGGAGAAGGACTTGGGAGTGTTGATGGATGAGAAGCTCAACATGAGCTGGCAATGTGCGCTGGCAGCCCAGAAAGCCAACTGTGTCCTGGGCTGCATCCAAAGCAGCATGGGCAGCAGGGCGAGGGAGGGGATTCTGCCCCTCTGCTCTGCTCTCCTGAGAGCCCACCTGGAATACTGCGTTCAGCTCTGGAGTCCCCAACACAAGAAGGACATGGAGCTGTTGGATCAGGTCCAGAGGAGGGCCACAAAAACGATGCGAGGGCTGGAGCACCTCTCCTATGAAGACAGGCTGAGAGAGTTGGGGCTGTTCAGCCTGGAGAAGAGAAGGCTACGAGAAGACCTTCTAGCAGCCTGCCACTACCTAAAGGAGCCTACAAGAAAGCTGGAGAGGGACTTTTTCCAAGGGCATGTAGTGATAGGACAAGGGGCAATAGCTTTAAACTGAAAGAGGGGAGATCTAGATTACAGATAAGGAAGAATTTTTTTACTGTGAGGGTGGTGAGGCAGTGGAACAGGTTGCCCAGAGAAGTTGTGGCTGCCCCATCCCTGGAAGTGTTCAAGGCCAGGTTGGATGAAGCTTTGGGCAACCTGGTGTAGTGGAGGGTGTCCCTGCCCATGGCAGGGGGATTGGAACTAACTAATCTTTAAGGTCCTTTCCAACCCAAACCATTCTATGATTCTATGATAACAAGACACAGTCAGAGACTCAATTGCAAGACCTTCCCAGGCATCCTAAACATCCTGGCTAGAGATGAGCTGGTGCAAAGGAAGCAGTTAGCTGGTTTTGTCACACATAGAAGAAAGTGTTTTCCCATTGGGAGGAAGAGTGTGATTCCCTTACAGGCCCTGAAGTAGCCCAGCTCTGCCTGCTGACTGCGGGGACAGGGTGGGGGATGGCAAGGGGGGACAGGGATGACGACGAGAGAACTGGATGGGGACGAAGACGACACATGACACACAGCTAATCACTAATCCAGGGTAACTACCACTGTGTACAGACAGAAGAAAAGACTTGAGACGTTCTGCCAAAACTCCGCCCGCCCTGTGGCAAGCAGAAGTCTTTGATCTCTCTTCCCATTTTGAAGTCATTCATTACCACAGAGTGGTATGGAAAATGTCAGAGGTTCACCAAATAAAAATAGCTGATTGCTTCTCTTTTGGGCAATTTGAGGCCAGTTCTTAAAAGACAAACCCTGGGAGGCAAGGCAGAAGAAAAGAGTTTCTTCTATAAAGGAGGCTTATTAAAAGTAGGGAACATGTAAAGAAAATTCACTCTCTAAATATCAGCTGTGCATGTCCAAATTGATTTCATGAATCTATCACCTTTTCCCACCTTTCTCTCTCCTCTGATGAGGTCACAACTAATAAGTTTCCTGCTGTGATCTCAACACGTGGTGAAAAATCTACAGGAAATCCATTCAACTAGCAGCAGTTTGGCATAAAGGCTTTCTATTAATGAATTGACACTGGAAACATAGCTTTCATCTCCTGCAGGGTCACTGCTGTAAGGAAGTACTTACCTGATCTCTAAATGCTAAAGTCATTCTCTTGTTCAGAAATGTGGTCTTGACTGAGCTGTCAGACCCCTGGGAAATTACATTTCTGTGGAGCTCAAACGTAACGAGCAACTAGCAAATCCTGCCAGCTCAAAAGCCGGGGTGGTATATTCCTGCTGCACCAACACCACCTCCAAGTCAGCAGCATTCAGGCAGCACCTAGTGTGCTCACCTCTGTTGAGATCATTGCTAACCTCAGCAGCTTATTCCATGGATATATTACAATGCCTCATGCTTATACAGCCCTTTTTACGCAGGAAGATGAGCTCTCTTTCCAGAACAGATCCCACACGAGGAAGCCTGACTAGCGAAGAGGAACCTAAGGCACAACAACAGATGGATGTTATTCATGGTAGGCTTGTATCAGTGAAGAGAAAACACAAGGGGCTCCCCTCTCACTTCAAATGTTAGGAAGAAGAGAGTATTGTCTCACTGTTGGTCTGATATTTAGGTTTGATCTATTCAGACTTAAGGCAGGAAGTACCAGCACCAAGTGGACGGCCAGCAGAGGTTTTCTCCAGTCCACACTTGTCTTTGCATTGATGTTTGCTGCTGAGTTGGAACTACCTGTGGGGAACATCCACCTTTCTGGGTTGGACCACTGCAAGCTGGAACCTCACAGACTTTGCTAAGATGAGTCAGGCCAGTGCATGCCCTCTTTCCTAGCAGCAGAAGTTGCAGGTATACAGCCTTCGACCAGGACTGAAGTAATTAATTGCACTCATGCAAATTTATTTTGTCTAATCGTGCTTGAGAGATCCAGGATGTGGCAGTTCTAATGTTTGGACCATTATCTCTTTTATGATGTAAATTAAATTCCTTGCTGCTGCCATTGACCAAGAGATCAAATTAGAGTACTGTCTGCATCCCGGCCACCCCCCACGTAAAAAATATATATATCAGCACTCAACTTCTACTGCCAGCATAATGTGTGTCTCAGTGATTTTACACTTGGTGGAAATCACGTAGTAACACGCTGATGCTGAAGCTAAAGTACTGGCCCCATCCAGGTTTCTCTGCGATGTCCCAGCCCAGCTCCCCACTGTTCTAGTCCCAACTGCTTCATCACAATCCCAGGCAGCATCTCTGGGAAAACCAGAGAGACCTCAGCTGAAAGCAAATCCCTGTACTACCAACCCCAATAGCTGGTCATGGTAGCCCAATGAGCTAAGGGCTCCTAGCTCCACCCTCCCATTAATAATGGCCCTTTGGGGGTTTTCTACTTGCTTCCTTGCACGTGTGGGTGGAGGACAGGGAGGTTGCTGCCTTTTTTAAGTGCAGGTGATTACAACAACATGGACTTCTAGTCGTGTGCTTTATATGTGATAACGCTGTGTTACAGAATTCAGTGCAATGTGCTCCCTAACCAAAGTGAACTGAATATAACGTATTTTATTTGCACAAGGGACTGCTTTTCACCTCTCTCCCACTGCCATCTGCCCCCATGGTCTATCAAGGTTTTTAGAAAATACCACGTTTTCCTTTCTCATAACATCTCAGATTTCAGTGATTGTGCCATCATTTTCAAAGCACCCACCTTGGGAGAAGCACTAACTGCATTAGGCACGCCGAGCTGAGGCTCAGCAGACATGATTTCTGATTCCAGCCTTGCCATTGCTTTATAAACACCAGTAAGGCATTGAGACGTGCTTGAAAAATTATCTCCCCACTGTGCACAGATAAAAATTTACCAAAAATTTTTCTGTGTTCAGTTGCAGGTCTTCAAGAGAAATTTTTTTTTCAACTGACACATTGGTTCCAGATTTAAAAACTGGAGGGGTGGGGGGAAAGGGAGTGGAGAGAAGAAGGGGAAGTAGATGCCTTATGAAATAAAGCAGGGCTACAATTTTAATCCAAAGTTTCCAAATAGAAAAGTTCCAGAATTGCATCAAAACTACTTTTTGAGAGAGAATACAAGGTTTTACTTCTAAAATTTGTATTTTAATCTGAAATAAGTCTTCAAACAGTTTTCATGCCCCACAAAGATGTGCCTGCAAGCTGCTTCTGTCCTGCAGTAAGTACTGTATGCACGCTGCCACAGGCTTCTGTCTGTTGAGCTTGTTGATAAATGAAGAAGAGGAGGTAGGACTGTAGTAGAGGACTTCACACTGAGTACTTGATATTAAGCTGATAGATTATTATGATCTAAATATATTAAAGTCCCATTACTTAATACTAATGACAATGCGAGGGCGTATTTGCTAAACAGCCTTTCTGTCTTCTCAGACATCAGTACCCAGCAGATTACAGGAGCAGAATTTCAACCATCACTCATGTTTTTTCTGCTCGGCTTCAACAACACGCTGTGCTTCCAAAAGGCACAGTTCGATCCCGCCAGGTCCCAGTCCTCCCCTGGCAGCTGTGCAGTAGGCTTACTGGGGCTTGCAAAGTGGGACCTTTCCATGGCTGTTAAATTAGAGATAATAACTGAAGGCATTAATCACACATTCACAAAAACATTTTCCACAGTTAGAGACATCCTGCAAATTATGTGATCCAGTGTATTGGTTGCTGTGGCTATGCTGTCCTTGGTCGGAAAGAAAGATATATTCAAAAGTTAAACAATGAATGGATTTTCACGTTTAATGGGCTGGGCTTTCAGCTTAGCACAGCAGCTCAGTGGCAGTGATTCTCTCCTGACTTTTTGTTTTTCCTTACTGCTCTTGGAGGAACTGGGAGAAATAATCCCCAGAAAGCTCAGGAGCGTGTCCACCGCTAAAATAAAAAATGTGGTGGAATTGTTCTCGGACACACCATCACCACTAAGTGCGGTGAGCAGTTTTATGTGATGTGGTGTCCTCTCATTCTGTCAAGTTAACCTCAACACTGGGGAACATACTTTGTCCTTATATCAGATAAACTAGGAACTAAAGTTTGAGGCAGTCAGCAACACCTAGGTGACTGCCCAACGTTGCTGACTGAAGGTCAAGGAAAGTTTTGACTTGCAGATCCAGCCCTGAGCAACAAAATACAGGCAGAAGAACCTCAAATATAATTTTAAAAGAAGTCTAAGAAGGTGAGATAACAGGATTAGGTGAGATAACAGAAAAGGTCACAAACTGAATACCCAGCTCCCTTAAGTTTCTTGTAAATAAGGATTGGGACACAGGACTAGGTATGTGTTTCCAGTGGTGTAACAATGGATAAACTTGCAAGAACACCATTTTCAGGAACGTTCCCTAACTGGTAATAATCTTTCTTTTAGTGCTCAGCTTTTTAGAATCATCTTTGTCAGAAAACCCAAATGTTTTCCATGTTGCAGAAACTTATGCCAGGAGCAAAGAAATTAATATCTGAGGTTTTCAACTGCTTCCATTTACCCATTGTACAAGTGACACCAGTGTGACACCACTTTATTTTTCAGCTTTCTGGAACGGCAAGTTACAGGTGCAGGGCAGAAGGTCAAGTCAGAGCCACTGCAACTGAAGTTGAACAGACTTTCGGATTTCAATAAGCCTTTGCTCTCTGCCTTTGTCCACAGAAGAAATTGCAAACGTTGTGCTTTCTAACACTACCATTGTCACAGGACTGCTCTTAGGATTTGTACTACTCTCGATGAACAATACAATACCTCCAGCTAGAGCAGGTGAGAAATCATTTGATGGAAGTAAAGGGAGGGCAATTCATCAAATCCAGAGCATTTCATGGAAATCGTCTGTGTTAGGTCAGCTGAAATACTGAGTTTACATGTGGCCTCAGTGGTCTCCAGCAGCCTGCCTGCTAAGACACCAGCAAGCCTGAAAAGCCTTATAGAGAGCCATGCAACCGGTGGCAACACTGAGCCTACTCGGGTCCTTGTCTGTAGGTCACTGGCCTCCTGGAGGGGCTGCCAAAGGGTTGGGATGAAGGGTGAGCCATGCCACTACTTGATGTGAAGGGGAAACAGAATCCTCAATGGTCCTGTGTTACTTGCAATGTGTCTGGGAGCCTCCACATCCGCAGCCTGTGGCCCATAGCGTTGCCCTGACCCAGATGCTCGACATTCTTAATCTCTCTCCTTATTTAAAAAAAATAAAATTACTGTGAAGCAAGGAAAAAGTATCCAGCTCTCCCCAAGCCCGTGTTTTCACTGGCCCTTACAGGAAACAGAGTAGTTTATTACTGCAGGAGATGCTCAGACTGCACAGGGCAGATTCAGAAGGAGAGAAGGAGACCTGCAGGGACAGCAGGTTTTTCTCCTCCGTTAGTTCTGCGCACACCACATCAAGCTTCCCATCATGGAGCAGCTGTACTCTTCCACATCTGCACCACGCTGCCGGGAGCTCTGCACTGTCAGATACGCTAAGCAGACAGATGAGAGCCTCATCTGCTGCGGATAGACTCTGCAGAAAGATTCCCATTAGCAACTGGGGGCTCTCATGGCACTACATACATTAGCCCCCCCCAGCTCTGCCTTGTGGAAGGTCCTCTGAAACAGTTTTCAGCTGTCATGGAGATAATCAGTTATGTCTCTGGTAAAAACATATTTAACAGCTCCATTTGTTATAGAGCATAAAGAAAAGGTCTTCAACAACATGAGCTTTTTGTTCAGAGGGTAGAGAAAACCACTGGGACCCCTCCTTTGTGCTGTTTCCTCAGGACAAGGCTGTTTTGTTGAGCACAGAACAGCAGCCAAGGTGAGCTCAGGTTAGGTGGCGAGCAGAAATCATCCTCAAGAAAAAGCAGCAAAGAGAGGCAAGGTGGGAGAGAAACCCATGCAACTGGGGTTGAAAACCTTGAGAACTTCTTGAAGTTTCTCTGCAAGGAGATGAGATCTGACAGGGCCTTAGAGAAACTGCCCTTTATCCAGAAAGGATCTGTCACAGGTTATCACCTCTCACAGAAGAAATTATACACGCTGTACCAAACAGAAACATCGTTGGGGCTTACAGCAAGTGCATAGGTGCATAGCAAACTGCAGCTATGTCCTATATAATATCCTCGTCACTAGGCAAGATATTTACACATCACATGAAAGGCATCCCCTCTCCCATGGCAAGTCCACACTGAAGTATGTCCACAGGGCAAAAACCCACCTTCTTTCAGCATATGCTTCAAAAAATCATTATGAGTTTGACTGAGAGCAGGTTCATTCTGAACTGATATCGTCTTTTTATGTCTTCTGCTTGGCAAGAGCAATAGTCAAGACCAGTCACCGGATTCTGGTCAGAAAGGAAAAAGGTCCCTAGACAGTATTACTCCGTGACAATTCCCATTACCCTACAGCATCGTGACTTTGTGGTAGCTGCAGAAATAAATTCATTTTTGTCTCCAATACTGCTGGCAACAGAAATAACTAGGAGAGCTGAGTTCCACAATATTATTTCATGGAAAACCAGTGTGATGCAGACAACAGGTTTCCATTGGCTCCAACTTAAGTCAAAGCCACAGAGTGACTGTAGTATTGATAGAAGATTAAAAAAAATATTCTTCTAACGACGGCACGATTTCAGCAGACTCTTCTACTAGAGCCTTTTCACTACTAACTGACTGAGTTTAATGTAGGTTTTGGCACATTCAGAGCTGCAGCGTAAAGTTGTTAGAAGACGGATCTATCAGAATGGAGGCAATTTATCTAAGGGCTTTCTTGCATCTGCAGCTGATAGACAGAAACCAGAAGTCACAAGAACTAAGAACTGAATAATAGAGATGAGTTTAAAAAAAAAAAATAAAAAAATCAATGGTTTCTTCCAGAATGAGGACAAGTGTTGACGTTTTTCTCAGAAGTGAACAAAATTCCAATTTGGTGGTGGCAAAATATTTAAGCGTCTTTGACAATAAACTCCATTTGCCAGTAAACTCAGTCACCTCTTGATCTCAGTCCTTCCTAGACCGGAGTCTCAGGGAATGCAAAAACGCAGGCACCACACTCCCGGAGATCATTTTCTTGAAACACAGCTTGGTGAGGCTGAAGGCTGTGCTGCATCCAGCTAAAAAACCCCAGATGTGTGAAAGAGAGAATGCACATGGCCCCTGAGGCACCATAAGCCCCTTAAACACACAAACTGACCGAAAAAATCAGTCGAGATAACAGCATCGGGTTGTGTGATGGAAGCTGGTCTGCACGCACGTGAAGGAGCACGGATGCACCACGGCAGGACGCACATTTACAGGATGCAGACAAAGGGCGTTTGGGGATTGCATGGGATGGGGTGTTTAGGAGAGGAATTGAAGGCAGGGAAAAAGATGGATTTAGATGTTTTGGAGAGGAACAACTGTGGGAAATAGAGGGATAAGGAGATAAAAAGGACCAATCTCCTGTTAACAGGGCTGCTCTGTACCTTTGTCTGACAATACCCTGCATCTGATCAGCACAGCCTGTCCTATTTTCTTATCAACTTCCATTTCTATCTGTTTTTCTGCGTGAGGGATCCTCTTTTCTGTGTGCACACGTGTGTATGGGGGTCTGCAGTGCCAGCAGCTGGGAAGATCGGAGTGAGTGGACTTCAGTATCATCAACTGGAGGGTACTTTGGATCACAGGGGATTGTGAGTCTAGGATGCCAGCACCTGGAGTGGGGGGTCTAACTCCCTGCTGATTTCAAAAGGAGCTTTATTATCCTGAAGACAAACACCACCTTTGATTTCGCTGTGTTGTCACAAGATATTATTTGGACCTACCTATCTACAAGGAGATGAAAGGGAGCTGTACACTTTCACTTTTGTTACATTAGAGGTTTCGAGTACTGGATTACTTTAAGGAAAAACGAGGATTTAAATCTTGAAGGCAGCTTTCACATCACTGTCTTTCCCCTTCTGAATCTTATGAACATGCAATCAGATGCTCAAGTTTTCTCGCTTGACAACAGTACAGTGCACAGCCACACAGAGCTTTCAAAATTTGACCCTTTATGTGCAAAAAGTGTAGCTAATTGATATTAGGAAATATCCAAATCCAGTATGAAATATTTAAAAAAACCCTGGTTTTGCCATATCAGAACAGAAACCAATTAACACACCTATAAGGAGAATCTATCAATTTGTGTTTTCACTTCTACTAAAATAATAACTAAACTGTAATATTTTATTCATGTAAAATAACGCTGGTTTTCCACTTCGATGGGCGGGGGGGGGAAGTCTTACATGCGAACCATTCTAAACCATTTTTTATTATTATCGTTATTTTTAGTTTGGCAGCTGAACCTAAAAATCAATTATTTGTACAGCCCTGGATGACAGTTGAAAAAGCAGTTCCTAATCTTGTGTCAGTAAAGGCTGTTGCCATGAGCAGCAAGACCCTCTGACTGACATGCAAACCAGTAGCTTTCAGAATAACTTGACAGCTATTTTTCTTGAGTTTTTGTTTTGTTTTGTTTTGTTTTTTTAAACAGGGAAGTCTCTTCTTATCATTTACACACAGCAACTTCTCTCTCCAGTACATTAGCTGAAAACCCACTTGTTTAATTAAGCTTTAGGCTGTAAGCCTTCTGTTCCTTCACTTTAATAGACTTAGACATGGAAGCACAGTCTCTGCAGGTTTTACCCCACATGTCATCAGGTTGCTGACTTCTTAACCACATCACTAGATAGAAGGCATGTTAGCAAGGTCTCGCCGACTCGATTCAAGGGGGAGAAGCCACAGCCAGGCTGCTTGTAGATAATACAGATGACAACATTGTTCTCCTAATAAGCGAAAGAAAGAAAACCATCGTGGTTTGATGTACAGGAATGCAAACGACAACAGTTTTGCAAACAGGTTGCAAGAATCAGTCACGACCCCAAGAAGAAGTTGGCAAGACAGATGAGTCTCCTTCTCTGGAGATGTTTCAAACCTGCCTGGATGCGTTCTGGTGTGATCTGATCTAGGTGGTCCTGCTCCAGCAGGGGGATTGGACTAGATGATCTACTACTAGATGATCTACAACTACTGAGAGTTGTAGAACACTGGAACAGGTTGCCCAGAGAGGTGGCGGATGCTCCATCCCTGGAGACGTTCAAGGCCAGGTTGGACAAGGCCCTGAGCAACCTGATCTAGTTGGAGATATCCCTGTTCCTTGCAGGGGGGTTGGACTAGTTGACCTTTGAAGGTCCCAGCCAGCCCTAACCATTCTATGATTCCATGATTCTATGATCCTTTGAGGTCCATTCCAATCCCTGACATTCTGGGATTCTGTGTGACTCTGTGAGTGTAGTCCTGGATGCACTTGCCTGAGGTTATCCAGCAGATCAGCGAGCCCGAAACAGAACCAACACGCCATTCACCGGGCCCACACCACCCTTCCCGGAGAACGGTCCATGCGACTATTTATCCTGGACTCACCTACTAGAAGATAACTAGTTGTTTTTTCACTTCTAATTAATAAAGATAAGAGGAAATGAAGGAACGCTTTCTAAATTCCAGAAGTATGCAGAAAATACGTTATTTTCTCTGAACGTGTGTTTTTACAGCATGGTTACCCTCTGCAAACACATGGAGGAGGGATGCTTCTGCAGGACACGGCATGACATGACGCCAGGTGCTGCACACAGTGTACAGCAAGACGATGATTTTGAAGTGACCGAGTGAGGCCATGTTGCATGCTTCTCTTGTTCGACATATCTTACATGCCACCACCTTTCTGCCTTTCCCTGTTATGTGGTTTGATGACAGAGCTACCGTGATGTTTTAGGATCACCCCAGTCAGTGCTATGAAAGAAACTGAAGCAAGGTAACAAAAATATTGTTGGAGAGCGCTTGGGGGTTTTCGTGGTGTGGTTTTGTTTCCATTTGGTTTTTTAAGGTTAGGACTCATCTATCTTGAATCATATACAAAAGTGCAGGACTCTTGACACTTACCACCTATGCTGAATATTTGCCAGATTATGAAGGGTAACAATTAACAGTCATGCAATAGTCATAAGGGAAAAAAATAAAAAAGGACTATAACGGCACCAGAATGTTTCAGTAAGGCATAGAAAAAGATAATTCGCATTATTACATGGCTTTTGAGTACCAGTAAGACCTTAATAGATCATGGGCAACTCCGAGCCCCAGGGCTACCAGACAGAATCAAGGCCAGAGCTCTTCTGTGCCCTCTAATTATTTACCCTTATTAGACACCAGTACCTCCACTTCAAGATTTCATTGTGCTGGACTTGCACATAACAAGAGACAATCTCTGTTTCAGATATCACAACCACAAGAGAGCAAAAGAGCCAGGAATGTGAAGGTAGGAGAGGGAAGGCAAAGGATAAACCAGGATTGTAGTTCAGCCTCTCCTTATTAGCACTGCCCAGTAGGATCATGATGCTGGTGCAGTCGCATTCTGCTCCCCAAACCTCTTCTTCCACTCCTGGTCTGGGGAGCAACTACACGTGGCTGGAAGGAAGAGCATGCAAAACTGAGTCTCAGGTTGCCCAGAGAAGTTGTGGATGCCCCATCCCTGGAAGTGTTCAAGGCCAGGTTGGATGAGGTTTTGGGCAACCTGGTGTAGTGGAGGGTTTCCCTGCCCACCATGGCAGGGGGGTTGGAACTAGATGATCTTTAAGGTCCCTTTCAACCCTAACTATTCTATTCTATTCTATTCTATTCTATTCTATTCTATTCTATTCTATTCTATTCTAGGCTTAAAACTCAGGAGCTTGACTGACGTCTGAACTAGTTTTCCATACAAGAAGCAGGAGTCCAGAAGGAACCCCATAAATACTGTGCAGCTTGGAGATAAAATACTCAGTCTTGAGACTGAGTATTTTATTTTGACAAGGCAAAGAAAAATTTCTGCAACCCTTCATAATCTGTACCCTGTCCTCTTTTTGGCAGTTTTCTTTCCTTCATTCAGACTCTTTGCAATCTTTTACCAATGCAGATATAAAACAAACGCAATTATTATGAGTGTATTTTCATTCAGCATGCTGCACATTATAAGTGTTCTTCCATCACCCTCAATAAATCTCAATTCGAGTGAGCAGACATGTTAAGAATTTTCATCTAAATTTAGGCTATAACAAAACAAAATTATATTCAACAAATCATAACGGACAAGATAGTCAAACACAGATAAGACAGCACACAGCAGACCAGTCAACATTGATTAGCAGGTTTGCCAAATATATTTTCAGTAGATGGCAAAATAGAGAGCAAAAATAAGTTGTCTTAGTTGGGGCACTGTATGCTTTTTCGTAATCTTAAAAATAGGCAATGTAGGAGCAATGTATTAGTATGCCACACACGCTTGCATCTGAGCACACAGAGTACAAATTTGGTGTGCTGTAGATGCACTGTTGGAGACCAGGGCTCTGATATCCCTTAAAAACACAGTCCAGCAGAAGAGATGGCAGGAATGTAAACTGCCACTTCTGCAACACCGAAGCGCAGGGAATCTCGATCCCTGTTTGTAAGGAAGAGCGACCAAGAGCATTGGTGAAGGCAACAGCCAAAGGCTGCTGCAAGAGCCCGCTGCAAAGCAATGACCTACCTCCTTCTTTGTAAGGGAAGAAATGAAGCCCTTGGAAGCAGCAGGATACCCACTTGCAACCAGCTTCTCAGTTCCTCGCTGCCCTTGTTTCTTACTGTTCTAACCATTCTTTGCACTGCTTGGCCAAATGAGCTTTTGGGTACCCAACTTGCAGGATATGGAAATTGGCCACTTCTGCTCCAATCATTTATCTAGGCAATTTTCAGAAACCTGAATTTGCACTGATAGGAAACAGTAAATAAATATTTGGTGGCAATTAAGATAAAAACGTCCATTTCTTTCCCTTCAAAAAATTCCCAAGTATTCTTATAATAATTAAAAAAGACAAGAAAGGCAATCTAAGGTAACAGAACAGCTTCTAGGCAAAGAATTCTCAATTAGAGTAGAAGTCTTAAACCTGGCAAAGGGGATGGAAGAATGGAGGGAAACAATAAGAGGTTTGGAAATAGCAATCAAAGATAAATAAGGAAAAAATTTTGTTCATAGTCTCTCCTGATAAAGACACTAGGGGACATTATGGAATGTCCAGGGGTGCAAGAATGAAAGGCAAATAAGAGGAGGTGATTCTATAGCTATGCATAACAGAGTCATGAATGTCCCCATCACCTTATACTTGCACCTCAAGCAGCAGCCTCACCAGCCATCCACTGTGCCTCCAAAGTTTCTCTGCTGTGAAGCTCTGCTCATAGGGGCTTTAGGAAACCTGCAGAGGCCACATCAGCTGGTAGTTGAGGCTGGGAAGTTGGTTTTCACATTACTGAAACTGTCGGCCAGATGGTTGGCGTCTGAGAAGCTATGTCCTATGTAGGTAGGTAAAGATTGAGACAATCTCACCTCCCTTCCATACAGAACAGACCTGCTGATTAAAGAATTTCTTTCCCATAGAGACAGCTTATTTTACACTTTACTTGGAAGCACATACACATTCCACTGCCCACTACGTGGTAACTATGCTTCTGCACGTACACAGAACAGCACAAACATGCTAGCACGACTGGCCATATTACACTCCAACAGCCTTTTTACGTTGGTCAGAGGATAGATATTTCCTTAAACATTCCTGTTGCTTAAGTTTTTCATCTAACAAAGTCTATTTTTATAGACAAACTCATGCTTTTTATGTTCTTTCCTTCTAGACACACAGATTAGATTTTTGGACTCCGTCATCTCTCCTTATTTCTAATCCCACTCGTTCCCCTCCGCATTGTTTTTATTCTCTAAATGGCATTCTCACTCCTTGAGAACAGAGCAGCATCTGTGAAACCAAGTCACATTTTGTTTACTTCCTCTCATGGATCATTAATGAAAGCTGAGGAACACCTCACCCCTCATCAGCCTCTGGCTATTTCTTCTCCCTTCACCACACGCAATACATTGCGCTTTGTCATTTATGGTCTTCCTGACAACCTTCAGCCCACCAGATCCCAGCCCAAATTTATCTGAATCCATATTTCTAGTATCATTTGGGAGAACTACACAACAAATGCTTCAGTCACATCCACAAGTGTGACAGCATAGCTGGCACCATGGCTAAACAGGTAAAACGGAGAATATTAGGATTATCTCAGCTATATTTTCCTCACCTAATGTCATTTTCTTTTAAAACAAAACAAGCAAATGGCATGCATATGACAGACCATACTCATCATACTGTCCCTGTTCACAGTTCTGTTGTACTCAGAATATTTTGCAGTGGGGCTGGGTCCTTTCTGTCGTTTTTATTTATTTGTGGCATCCCTTCAGTGGATGAGATGGGTTAGAATACAGGTTCATAAGAAGGAAGACAAGTAAGTATGAACGGATTAAAATATATCAGTAGTCCTCCCTCCATTCATATATTAGAAGTGTCTTTATTCAGTGGGTACTAGTAATGTATTCTTAAATGTTTTGCACCTCCCTATGAAAATCCAGGGGATATCCAGGCAATTTCTAGGCTGATAAGCTTGACATTGATTTAAATGTAGTAGATACTGGTATGAAAAAATCTGGAAGATAAAAGATACAGTCATATTGCTGATATTTTTCTATGGCCAGTGAGGACTCTAAAATATTTGATTTAGTCTCACATGGCAATACAGAAAAATACGAACCTTTGCGACTTGTAAGCCAGCACCTAGTGCAGCACTAGAGCACAGAAAAGATTTAACAGCAAACATTCAATGACACAGTATCATTTTTCTTCAGATCATTATTAAAGCCTTACAAGTAGGATTCGTGCAGTACTGAAAACTGGAAGACTTCAATAATAATGACAATGGATCTGTTACACAGACGAACTTGATCTTGGAATAGGATGATTCATTTAAGTGGTAAGGATTATTAAACAAATCAAATACATGACAAAATATCTTGGATGTAAAGCTGTGCTTGTAAGATAGGGGAACAATGTGAAATCCTGAAATACAGTGCCACGTAGAGAAGTTGTAGGTGCCCCATCCCTGGAAGTGTTCAAGGCCAGGTTGGATGAGGCTTTGGGCAACCTGGTGTAGTGGAGGGTGTCCCTGCCCATGGCAGGGGGGTTGGAACTAGATGATCTTTGAGGTTCCTTCCAACCCAAACCATTCTATGATTCTATGACTAAGGACCGTAGGACAGAAAGGGGAACAGAATTTCCCCACAGTTAAGGCTTCCCCATGTCACGGCAGAGGGTCGATCTGACTGACTGGTCTTCGAGCAGGACATATGAGGCAGGACTGAAAAAGCAGCCAGAGAATTACCTGAAATGCTCCGTGTAGTCCAGTTGTTTTCAAGGAGAAGGGAGAGACAAGGAGTACCACACCAGAAGAATTTTAGGAAAAAACTATGTAAATAAGCTAAGGTCTAGAAGAAGCAGAAAGGAAGTAAGAAACAGTCTCTCCTGGATGTTTGCGTGAAGAGATCTCTGATGAGAGAAATCCTCAATGAAGAAACAAAGGTCTAGAAACTGAAATTGGACAAATCCATCTTAGAAATTAAAGTACACAATTTAGGTTTTGATCATTTACTATTTCAATAACTAATCCAAGGCTCACTGGATTTGCTTCTGAAGTTGCATCTTAGCTCAAAACAGAAAGCACAAACATGATAAAGGACTCCATAATGAGACATAAAACCCTTGGCCCCACAGAAGAATGGCAGAATTTTTAGCATCTTTTTTTGATAGAAACAGGTTTAAAAAAGAAACTACTCCGTCCCTCATAAGCTTGAAACTAAGACAATGCACTGGTTTCAGTTATTTTAATTCATTTCATTTAAGTGTAACCCGTCCCTGCTAGCAGCTTTGCCCAACAGAATTGTCACCATAACAATACATAACATGTATTTTGTCATATGAAACTGAGAAGTCCCTGCTAAGATGGCACTCCAGTGAAGGCTCTCCAAGTCAGATGCTGGAAGGGAAAGTCCCATATATAACTACTGAAGCCAAGTTATCAAGATAAATAGTCAAAAAATCATAAAGATGATCTCACTTTTTATTGTGCTCAATTGTAGCTGAGGCAACTCAATCCTAAAAAGCTTAGTGGGGGTATCAAAGATGAGAAAGTGAAGTCTCTGAATGCTTCTCTGAGTCAGTCCACACTGTGATAAAAACCAGAAAATAAAATTTATTTTGAAGCTTCCTAAGCTTTTCAAAAGTTTACTTTTTCCTTTTCCCTCAAGTGAAAGCAATGAAACACATCAGCTTCATACCCCAAAGCCCCTCCGTGCTAGGCCCTCGCTGCAGCTTAAAAGTCTCAGTTCTCCTGGCTACCCTGGCTTCTCCTTGCTGCTACCATGCAAGGTGAAGTAGCTCAAGTATCTGCTACCATAGGTGCCAAAGAAGACATTGGATAAAAGATGACTCTTTCCCTCAAAGAGAAGAAAACAACGATGACAAGAAAATATTACTGCCTTTCTAGGTTTACTTCAGTGACTGATTTTGATGTTTCAAGCCAAATCCGCGCTCGATTTGCCTCTTATATACTGCATTTGTGTGTGAAAAACACTAGCTGTGGGTAAGCAGACTAGTGCCAAGGATTTCCACTGGAGCTGGACATGTTGGGGAGAGATACAATGGCATTTTGAACATGACCTCCATGAGAAGATCACAAGTGGCCGAAATGGCAAACCAGGATTTCTCAAAAGAAAACCAATTGGCATTTGCTTTTATTACTATCCATCCCGAACTTCTCCATTGGAACAGCTTCCCCCCAGAGAAGGGAATATTCAAACAATCTGCAAAAACATGACAACTACAGAAAAGATTGTTCAGACTACATTTCAACACCAAATGTTCACTTGGAGTGTTTTATTTTCACCTCTGTTACATTACACATTAATGCCTGATATTGAAAAATATGATGAGCAAATTATGCCATGCTGTCGACTTGTATTTTACATTTCCATTTTTGAACAGTTTTTGAAGTTTCATCTTCTTATTCCAACTGAAGACAAACTCTTTAACTGAGGAAATGCAAATTCAATTGTAACTTCGGTTGAATTAAGGGAAAAACAGGAACGTGCATTTTTTAAGCATTCTTACACAAATGTGAGCTCTAAGACTGATTTCCTGGCTCAGTTAAAGGCTCCAAACAACACTGAATGCTGATTATATGCTGAGGTCAGTAGGAGCAAGTGGGTTTATGTGCTTCAGTAATAACAATCAAGCCTCTTTAGGAAAAGGTGCAGTGAAGTTTTGGAAATTCTTCGCTTAGAGATGGGGAGTTAGACTCATGGAAAACTCAGACTCAGAACCTGCTCTTTATGTACTGGGTGTACCTCAGAGCGTGCAGCAGCCTTATTTATTTTTTAATCATTTCAAGAAGTTGGAGTCTAATTTCTGCAGAGCTCCCTTTGATAATTTTGAAAATGTTAAGCAGATTGTAAGGTTCTGAAGCAGAAACGGTATGTGGTAGGTAATATTATAGAACAAAGTCTATTGCAAGAGACTGTTCACAGCCATGTGAGAAACCCTGCAACAGCGATAGGAAACGGGAGATTAGACTTGCATTCAGTTAGCTCAATTTCTCTTACAGAGGATGCTAATAGTGCTTATGCACGTTTGCATTTCCCAGCATTTTAGAAAACAAAATTCAAGGTTCTCAAGGTAGCAAGCTAGCTTACCAGCAAAGAGATCGGCATAATCATAGAATCAAAGAATGGTTTGGGTTGGAAGGGACACCAAAAATCATCCAGTTCCAACCTCCCCGCCACACACAGAGACACCTTACACTAGGTCAGGTTGCTCGAAGCCTCATCCAACCTGGCCTTGAACACTTCCAGGGATGGGGCAGCCACAACTCCTCTGGGTAAACTGTCTCTGTGTTTCACCACCCTTATTGTAAAAAATTTCTTCCTTAGATCTAATCAAAATCTACCTTCTTTCAGTTTAAAGCCATTGCCCCTTGTCCTAGCACTACATGCCCTTGTCATAAGTCCCTCTCCAGCTTTCCTGTAGGCCCCCTGTAAGTACTGGAAGGCTGCAATAAGATCACCCCGGAGCCTTCTCTTCTCCAGGCTGAACAGCCCCAACTCTCTCAGCCTGTCTCCATAGCAGAGGTGCTCCAGCCCTCGGATCATTTTTGTGAGCCTCCTCTGGACCCGCTCCAGTAGCTCCATGTCCTTCTTGTGTTGGAGACCCCAGAGCTGAACACAGTACTCCAGGTGGGGTCTCATGAGAGCAGAGTAGAGGGGCAGAATCACCTCCCTCGACCTGCTGCCTACGCTGCTTTGGATGCAGCCCAGGATATAGCTGGCCTTCTGGGCTGCCAGTTCATGTTGAGCTTCTCATCAACCAGCACCCGCATGTCCCTCTCCTCCAAGCTGCTCTCAATCCAATCTCTGCCCAGCCTATACTCATGGATTGCCCCAACCCATGTGCAGGACCTTGCACTTGGCCTTGTTGAACTTCATTAGGTTCTCACAGGCCCATCTCTCCAGTCTGTCAAGGTCCCTCTGGATGGCATCCCTTCCCTCCAGCATGTCCACAACACCACACAGCTTAGTGTAATCAGCAAACTTGCTGAGGGTGCACTCGATCCAACTGTCCATGTCACCAACAAAGATGTTAAACAGTACCAGTCCCAATAGCGACCCCTGAGGAACACCACTCATCACTGGCCTCCTCTTGGACATCAAGTCATTGACGGCAACTCTTTGAGTCACATGGAAAGACCTTTCACTCTAACAGAAGCTTTCAAGGATCAAGAAAGCAACACTAGGGCATTTGCTACAAGCTACTTAAAGTGGGCTCTGCAAGAGCTTTCAAAAATTGCTGCAAAAGACATACGGTCTTTCCCTGTCTAGCTCAAAACCAGTCAACTCTCTTCACACTCAGCACAGAGAGACCCAACCACTGTTACCTTGACTTTGGACATCTCAATCTAAACAACACAGTCACAGATCTCCCTCCTCAGAAGCAGCAAGATGCCGGTGAGGCATGATATGCCATAAATCCAAGCAAACCATTGCTGTCTTCTGTAGGGGACCAGAGGTGCTAGTGAATAACTCATTTTTTGTGATTTCCTGCTTTATTTCACACATTTCTTAGAAGAAAAAGGGACATGCTCCCTAGCGAATGAGCAGACCAGGGAGGTAGCTGATGAGAGATGCCCTCTACCAGCCCAGCAACCAAGGCTGGTTGTAAAAACATCCTTTTTGAGCTTGTATATACCGGCAGACCAGTGAGGTCTCCTCACTTTGTGCACTAAGCTAACACTGAACGGGCATGACACAGAGCAGTGGTCCACACAGCAGACCTGCAGAACAGAGCCAGGGGCTGGCGAAGTCTCCTCCAGTCCCATCAGTCGACCCCGACAGGAATCAGAGTTAGCTCCAGAGCACAGTACCACAGCTCTACTTAAGGCTGCAATTTGACCTCCTTAGCCTGTCCAAAATACATCACCCAGTGCTGGGTGTAACTACAGGTACTTTTTAAAACGCCCTTGTTACCAGTTCTTATAGAAAGTGTCCATCCCTTGAGCTGAAGAGAACTACATGAACATTTCACCTTCCTTTAGCACTGCCAGGGAAAGACTAACAATCTGAGTGTTGGGTTTGACTTTAAGAAAGTGTTCAAAAAGACTAAGTATCACCTTCCATATTGCAGTCAGAGGCCAGTATTTCAGCTACAGTCACCAAATCCAGTTCCTAGGGTTCCTAGGATACACTTGTCTTTATATATCTTTTATATATCTACATGATATATAAACAATCACGTACGGGAGGTCTAACTGCACACAGTTAGGAAATTAAAACATTGCCTTGAATGGTGCTCCTCAAATATGCATAGATATATACATAAAACACGTGAACAGCCCATGGAATTCAAAAATCCTTTTGGTGGAAAAAAACGCAACAGAGTTTTCCCGAAGAGAGACACTACCTAGAGAGGAGCTAGGATTTATCTGTCCAGAGCTTATCTCACTGCAGAAATACCAACATCATTTACTTCCCTGAAGGCTGCCTTGTATTCTTTTCCAATACTGATTGAAGAGGATCGCTTTCCCACTGCACATCACCCTGCTTTCCTTCTGTCGGAACCTCTGCTGTCATCTCCATACAACAAATTGGATTAGAGTTTTCCTCCTTCTCTCAGGGATGTTGTCTCTCTTTCAGCCTGGAGAAGAGAAGGCTCCGGGGTGATCTTATAGCAGCTTTCCAGTACCTAAAGGGGGCCTACAGGAAAGCTGGAGAGGGATTTTTTAAGAGTGTGTAGTGATAGGACAAGGGGCAATGGATTTAAACTGAAAGAGGGCAGATTTAGGTTAGATATAAGAAAGAAATTTTTCACTCAGAGGGTCGTGAGGCACTGGAACCGGTTGCCCAGAGAAGTTGTGGCTGCCCCATCCCTGGAAGTGTTCAAGGTCAGGTTGGATGAGGCTTTGGGCAACGTGGTGTAGTGGAGGGTGTCCCTGCCCATGGCAGGGGGGTTGGAACTAGATGATCTTTAAGGTCCCTTCCAACCCTAACGATTCTATGATTCTATGATGTGATAATAAATGTTTTTGGATTGGTATGATCACAGCATGGCTTTGTTCCACTCTAATAGCTGACCCATGCAAACCCATTCAGAAAACAGGTACTGCCACTCCACAGTGCTTTTACTGGGAAAGAAGTCGTGTCTCTTGGTGCAACAGGGAAGCGGGTTCGGGCTGTGATGTTGTCTGCTAAGTAGCTTGTGAACTCTGCTCACGCCTCCCCGTAGGCCAGGCAGTCCAAGGTGAGAGCACTACTGCATTGAGACTGGAGGCATCTCTATCGTGATCAAATCATCTCTGCAGTGAGATGAAACATCTTGTTTCTCTACTCTTCAAAAGAGAGGTTATTTCCATTCCTTTCTTCTCCCTCAACCAAACTGAACGAGACGTGTTTGGAAATAGCTCTTTATTTGTCGTGCTAAGACGATACTCTTAATTTGAATGTGATTTTTTAGGTCCGTAAGCGATACAGAGGATGAAGAGGGAAAACACGTCTGCATTTTTAGAAGAAAAGAGTAGTATGTAGATAGAAAACTTAAAGGGAAGTACTGCTAGCAGTACCGTTAGTTAGCCATGCAGTAGCAAGTAGCAGTCTGGCCTCCAGCTCCATAGGAGAGCATGAATTACTGGTGTCCTACTGCAACACAGCCTTCTGGTGAAATGCTGTCACCGAGGAATTATGTGGGAAGCTGTGCAGCACGAGTACTGTGTTTTCTGAACAGGTTTGAAGCCCCAGCAGCAGTCTCCATACCTCTGGCAGAGGCATTGAAAACAACCACAAAAGAAGGGCCGCAGCCTCCAAGATCCCTCCAAGATTCTGTTTTCTGTGCTGAGGTCATAGGTTTGATTTTTAAAATTTTGCTTTACACGGATTCTTTTCTGCATCAGACCTATGACAAGTGCCCATTTCTCCACACCAAGCAATTAGCACCGCTACTGCCAGCAGGGCCTTGTTGCCCATAGTACGCTGAAGCCAATTATCTTCAGCTACAAAATGGGTTTGCACAAACATACCATTGTACATCCTTTGTCGCCTGCCCCACACTGGATTTCAGTTGCTTTTAAAGACATCCCAGCCCTTTTTTTCTGAGCCATCAAACACCACATGGTTGCATTTGATTTTGTTCGACTCTCTGTTAGCTCTTGCATCCTCAAAAAGCTTAGTTTCACACCTTCCCATTCATTGATACTGCTCAAAGTGACGTATCACCCGGGTTTTCATACAAGAGCAGCAGCTTTATGCTGAAGAGGTTTATTCTAATCAGGCAGCAGTGTCTTTTATAAATTAAAAAATCCCCACACATTCTAATTTAAGCCATTAACATGGCCTGTGGTTAGATGACATTATGTTGCTAATGGATCCACTGTGGAATATGACACCAGTTGTGCTGTCCACTGGGATTTACAGGCATATAATACACATGTTTATTTCAACTCTAAAAGGCTGTACTAATGGCTTCAGCACTTTTGTGTTAAGTAATCGACATTCTCCCCCTTTGGCAGTGAATGCATATGTAATGCAATCCATGTTTTCCTGGGATAATTGGTCTTTCTTTCCTCAATCAGAGGTACGATGAAATTCCAGACTAGATGTGTGTTAGAGACAAGGTAGGTTTGCCTGTAGGCTGTTCCTAGTTTTCTTTGGTTCTCTGTCTTTTAAAAGTCTTCTAGGTACTTTCAAAGTGGTTGTGCTTTTTACTGCTCATCTCCTCCCTTCCTACTGTTTTTCTTCAGGCTCGTGTTCATCAAGACTAAAATGAAAACTAAAATGCTAAGATTCGTGTGAAGATGCTGCTTCTTCAGTAGCCCAACACTGATCTAGAAGATGCAATTCCAGTGGCACTGCCGGCATATGAAATGGGCTGAACTGTCAATGGGACAGATGCAACTGCTTAGTGGAAGATACTATCAATGAGTAATTTTGCTGTGAGATCCTCCATCTAATGTAAAGCTGGCTTATCTGTAAAGCACAAAAGTGTTTCCTTCGGGTATCGGTATTCCAGCACTCAACTTTACATCTGCTTTAACAGAGGACACTTGTCACCAGACCAACTCCTACCATCTCAAAAAACACCAGCACACAAGGGACAAGCAAGAGCAGGGAGCCTTCCAGATACTGCATTCAGTATCAGGTGACCTAACGAACAGAGCACACTGCAGTAGTGGTGATTAGAGTTTAAATGTGCAATAATTGATGAGCTGAGAAATGATCAACACAGTCATAAAAGATGATCTTGTGTTTTCTTGCTGGTTATATTGATTATATTACAAGTATGCAATGCTATGGTTGCTGGAGTGGCTTCTGAGTGGTTTTGATCCCGTTGCACAGGATCGTGATGCATTCCTATCTGCCATGCTACCTGAACAAAAGAACCCCAAAGGGTGTATCCAAATCTGAAACAGATCCAGAGAGTCATAGGCTTACTCCTAGCAGGCTTCTACAATGAATGGGTCACTAACCAAACCTCCAATGGGTAGCAGCCAGTGAGAGAGGCAGATTCTGGAGAAGAAAAAATCCCTCTTGCTGTTCACTTTTTCCTTCGTAATCCTTCCTGGTGGATCATGGTTCTGTTTGGATCACAAATAGTGCCAAACCAATAAAGCACACTGCTGTGCTGTTATGTTACCCTTGACACAAACCTCCTGGGATCTACCCATGCAGTTGGGCACTGTGTCTGCAGTGAAATCCAGACACACCAAAGTTTGTCTGTTTGGACGAGGAAGATCTTTACAAACATGAATTTCAACCACCTGCGTTGAAAAGAAGCTAGAAAGCCTAAAGCTTTGTAAGAGGGCTCGAGTTTTCAGAAAACTGAGTCAAATGCTCACCTTCCTCTTTCCTTCCCTAAACTGCATGCAGTCAGGTTGACCCCACTGCTTTGGTAGAGAACTTGATGATCAGAGCACGCTATTTCAGACACATACTGAAATTCAGAGGGAGAGCAAGTGAAATTTTGACCTTTAATTGAATCGTTGTGTTATTATGGCTCTCCTCTGGGCCTGACTTCCACTCTGTTTCTGAATCAAATCACAAAAAAAGCTAAATTCAAGAGGAAAATATTTTGCTTCAGCTGAACAATACTAGATATTATACTAAAGGATACGCATTCCTTATTCTGCCTAAGGAACTTAACATAGTAAAGCCTCATTCTGCAAACATATGGAAGAGTATATCTTTCATAAGGATCTAGAAATAAAAAAGGGAAAATAATAAATCATCTCTCTGCAATTTATATGCATGCCACACACACAGAAGTAAAGAAAAAAAAATCTAGAGGAGCACTTCCCCAGGGTGCACTGATATTCCATTAAAAAACCTCACAAAAACACAAACAAAAAACCAACAAAAAAAGCTTTTTCAAATACCTTGTGCAATAAGAACTTTCTTAAAAGTGCTCCCTGTCACAGCAAACTGCATATTGCCAAGTGTTTGCAGTTTGCATATTCCTAGTCTTCCACTGCAGCATATATGCCTACCAGGCTGCTGGTGCCTGAAAGTCACCAAGTGACTATTAAATTTCACAGAGGAGGTACGACTGTAATGCTATACTACTATTAATTAGATTTCAACCAAGATAACGATTACCAGGGATTTGTCAGATTTGTAAAATTGTAACTAGTATAATTTCAATGTTATCTGGGGACCAGAGATAGATGTCTCACATTACATTCAAGTTAACTAAACATAATTTATAAAAAGGTAAATCCTCAGTACAAAATGAAATAAATTCAATCAAAACCACACAATCTGATCAAATATGTGGGGAGGCTGCTCCTCCTAGCTTGCATTTAATTAGAGGTTTCTAATTTGCATAGCCTTTTAGTAGGGGATGATGTGTCCAATTTAAAGTTTTCACGTTTTATTTTTCTTTCTCGAATACAAATACGCTGCCACCTGCTTTGGAAGCATCCAGCTGGCCAATCTGTGTGGACAGCATCATTATGAAATTGTTTTCTGCCTCTTTCTGGCACTGGACCTGACCCACTACAGCGCACACTACTTCCTCAAAAGTGCTCAGGAGCCAGAGCACCCACTTTGGACAGACAAGTGTAAAATGGCATCACTGCACGGACTTAAGTCACAGCCATTCATTAGCTAATGCAACAGCTGTAAACAATATTCCCAGTTCTCTTTGGATCAGGTACACGCTGACAAGGTGACATTATAAAAGTGCAACACCTACAATCCACAACCTTACAACAAAAACTATCTTATAACCAGAGTCCTTCAGCTATTTACGGGAGCAACAAAAGCAGAATATAAATGATTCTAAACTTCCACCTGAATTAAGATGCCTCTATGAAGCAGATCTGCTTATTTGCTATCCATGTACATGTGCTTTCCAACATTTCGAGTGAATGGAAACTGTGATGCAAGACGAAAAAAAAATGCACCATTAACAATTAAATATCTGGATAACACAACTACTATAACACCGTAGCTAATAGGAATCTGAGATTTTTTATATTTTTTACTTAGTTGTTAGCATTGGAAAACTCCCACAGTAATTCCCTCACCATTAGTTATTCACAATATTGCCTACTATCTATAAATGCACCTATTATGGTATGTGTGGGTTTAGAAGCAGTATGTATTAAATTTCCTAACACATCTCCTTCAATAAATACAAGAATTACGCAGAGAGAAAGCTAGTTTGGAGGTTTTTTTTCCTCTCTTTTTTAATATTATTATTATTTAATTTTTAAAACAAAAAAATTACTGGCATTAGACAATTACATAACCCCTTTATTGTTGGGTGACAACATAGCTTTAATCAAAGCCATTCAAGAAACAAGGTGGAAGATTATAACACTAAAAAGCATGTGCCAGCAGTTGGAATGGCATATGGAAAAAAAAAAAAAAAGCAGATTATATTCATAACCAGGACAGAGGAAAAAAAAAAAATCTTTTGAGAGTTACTTTTGTTGCATATTCATGCCCCAATAAATTGCTTTAATTGGCTAAAGGAATGAGGAGGCAACCAAGAATGAATATGTTGTGCTGAGTACACACATCTTAAGAATATCACTAATGTTTCAAAAACTGCATCCTGGTAGAAATCCACACCTACCCAAACATTTTTTCCCTCTGTGTATTATTCAGACAGTCACTGCTGACAGGACTGAGGAACTCTGTATGAAAGATAAAGCTACTTCGCAACACAGTTGTCTGTTCAGATGCCCATGATAATTCTTCCCCCTTACCTCCCTCTCCCCTCCCATGAACAACCATACCTCAAAAAACCTAAAAGACTGAAACCCTGATTTTTCCTTAAGATAAATGTATGTATGCTGCTCTGGAAACAGACAAGGGATGTTTGAGAATATGAATATCAAATAAAGCCCAAGGCATTGGTTCAGTATCCCACAAAGCCCTACCAACAGAGACCACCTTGGGCCATCCCAAAAGTTCAGAACCAAAGTATTATATGTAATTCTAAAATGGGATACATTCAATTACAGTTTTTCTTAAAAAGCTTGCCAGGAGGAGAGTCGACACTCTCTACAAACACATAAAAAGGAAGATGAAGATCTTGGAGATGCAAGGAAGTTAGATGCTCCTATCTTTAATTATCCAGCTGCTTTCAAAATTTAAGCGTTCAGTATTTGACAAATTCCAAATCCTTTATGGGTTTTAGGTTACACTCTGGCCCTTACCCTTCCACATTGCTAGTTATGAACATCCACTTAAGGTGGATAATATTATAATTATAATATATAATAATAACATATACATAATAACAAATAATAGTGACCTTGCTATTTGATCACAATGAATCTCCGTATTCTTTGAGGTCCCTTCCAACTCTAACCATTCTATGATTCTGCAATTACTTTAGAGAAGAGTATCTGCTTCTCAACTTGATAAAACTCAGCAGTAGTTTTCTCAGCCTGTTCAGATTATAGCTCTCAATTTGCCCTTCTCCTTCATGGGCAAACAACACTTACAAGGAGAGCAGCAGTTCTGAGTTAGGACTAGACTGTGCTGACCTTGGAGGGAATGCAAGCAAGAGAGAAAGCTGACCTTTTTTTCAGGTCCTACTCCATGCTAGTCCTAGGGATTTCCCCTTCTCCTTTTAATTATAGACTTTACTAACAAGCCACGTTTGTCTTTGAGCACTTGTTGATGAGTTCAGATTAGATGGGGACATGGCTATTTCCCTTTGGTAATGTAGCGAATAGTCAAGTAACAAGCTAGCCCAAGAAGCAATTTTCACCCAAACTTCCTTCTAATTACCATTCTCATTTAAAAACAATAAAAGGTGATTTCCTCTGACAAATGAAACAGTTTGGTGATATCCCTTTGAAGATCAATTTAAATTAAATTCGCCGCATAATTCTAAATAACCCATCTACAGACACGCACATAATTTACTTAACCATCAAGAGATTCAAGAAGCTCACGCTCCATCTTTTTATAGAAGTTCAAAGTGGCACTTTTATTCCCCAGGATGAGTCGCGAGTAGCAGCCAGCAGTTCTCCCTTCCTCTTCCTCCTATTACTTGTTCCTTGGCAGACAACTGGAATGTAACCCTGGCCCCAATGGGAAAAAAAAGAACTGTGTGGCTTGGTTGTTTTACACCCCAAGCTCTCCACGGATTCCTACATACTCCTCTGGAGGGATGGTGGTGAACAAAAGAGATCCGAGTTAAGGCAATCAAAATGCTCCAAGGGCAGAACAGACCTGGCTTTTACAAAACATATTATCACTGGCAGGATCACCAACAAGATGATCTGAAAATGTTTATCTGGTTGTCTTCTCTGCTGGACAGTCTTCTAGTTTTAGCTTCCTAACTAGCCCTATCAGTTATACAGACACTACAAGAAGCTCTCAGACTGCATCAAGGTTCTCTGCTGTGGCCTCATTCAACTTTTGAATTAACAATCTGAGAAAATTTCTGGAAATGAGGAAACCAAATCTTCAAAAGACAGGAACTTTCTTTTAGTGCAATCAGAACCAAGAGAAAGCTGCAAACAGCCTAAGAAAACGGCACTTGTATTTACAAACAAAATTGTGCACAAAGCAGAGATCAGTAGAACTTGTTCATCGTAGTGAGGTCTAAATAATCACTGCAGGCAAATGACCTGGCCATCATTACCAACAGGTTGAGCCATGGTTTACAACGCAGCTGAAGCAGCCCAGGAGCACTGCCAGAACCAAGCACTGCAGCTCAGCTCAAGGCAGCAGCTCCGAAGTTATACCTGCCCATCATAGGCACACAAACTTTGAAAACACTCTACTGACCCTCACTGAAGGCTGCAAGAGTATGGGCTTGGACACATTTTTGAGCACCATGTGCCTAACTGCATCTGTGATTATCAACAAATACATCCCTAATCCTCATAGAAATCAAAGAGAAATAAATCAAGTCCTAATTTATTTGGCTGTTTTGCAAGTTGCAGCTGTTACAGCATCTTGAGTAACAGTGGGTCCCAGGCAATGGAGCCTTCTTATTAGAAAAAGCATCAAAAGCCACATCCATCTTCCTCGTATTCAGTTGCATAGAAGTAAACAGGTGATCATCAGTCTTGTCCACTTGCTTCGTGCGTGCAAATTGAGTGTACGCATAAGTGACATCCTGGACACCGGGCAATGGTAGGGACACAAGTCTCCAGTGCTGCAGACCATTGCCTACCTTGAGCAATATATCTGTGGCTGTGAGTATCATCTGATACAACTATCTGACTGTTCCAAAGAACAGCATCCTTCTACATGAACACATACTTCCACGAAAATCCAATCATTTGGCACCCAGATCTGCCCCTGCAGTTCTCTGCACAGTCCAGCAGTTTGTTTGTAATATCTGTCCTGTTTCAGCAAGTCAAGTACTCTTGTGAATGCCTTTATCTCCCTATTTCTCTTTAACCAATGTACTAACAGGTATTAAGAGGCTATTGTTCTTTGAAAACTAAAATATGAATGCATCATTCAGACAAGCAAGTAAACACTACGTTCACACGAAGATGTAAATCCACTGACATCACTGGAAACACAGAAAAAGAAATTCTGAACCCACATGGTTTGGGTCATCACCTGCCAAACACACTGTACAGTACAACACCGCTCTAAACAAAGAAAGTGAGTCTTCCTTGAAATCTGTTACAAGGAGCAAGTAACATTGCAGCTGAAATTATGACCTAAATAGGCATGTTATATTTCAAGAATCAAGAAAGTTACTGTCCCTAGAGTCTCAATATTAAGTCTGGAAATAATTCCAATATTTTACAATATAATTAAATTCATTGCTTGCCTAGGTTTTAAACGCTGGGCTGGGAAAAAGTGTGAACACGGGTGATAAAACGTGAGTAGTTATTATTGAACTTGGAGGATTTCTGGTCCTAGTCAAATTTGCAGAACTTGCAGTCAAATAAATGAGAATGAAAACAGGCACGTTGAATGTTAAAAAAGATATGTACGACGTCCTTGAAAATGTCAGAAGAGCCAGGTACCTGGCTCTGCATGTTGTACCACACTGATCATAGGAGATCAGTACCACCCTGGCACAGGAGAGCCCATCACACTGCCTCATATCCCAAAACCTGCAGTGTCTTCAGTGGCAACAAAGAGCAGCAGAAGTTCAGCAACTGGTACTGCTACTAGTACTTGAATCACCAGGGAGAAAAAAAACCCACTATCTTTATTGGAAGCATCAACTGTCACTGTTTCCCACATGCACATCCCAGAGAAAAAGCCCACCAGGACCAAAGAACAAGAATTCAAGGATTAATACTCATATTTTCATAGAAGACCTGTCTTTAGTTTGCAAGATATGTTAGTAACTTTTGGCTACCAAACATTAGCAGGTAGGAAGACATAAATGAGGCAGCCTGATAACAGGGCCTCAGTGATAAAACTAAGAATTTCAATCATGAATTTAAAAAAAATATTTATTTTGAATAAGATTTCAAGTTCAAAAGCCAATGACCTGTCACAGCATAGTTTTAATCTGTCCTTTTATTACATCCTCCCACAGAAAGCATTATCTTCTCCCATCAGACTTAAAAATCAGCCAAAATTTCAGAGCTGTCCCCCTTCAAGGCAAAGCAAAACACTCAGATCTTTGAGTTTTTCTGCACTGCCTGGAAGAAATCTGTTGGAGAAGATAGACACGCAAAGAACTGTGCCAGGCAGCGGGCAGGAACTGAATCACCCTTCTCAAACACGTTGTCTCAGTATGTTATCAGGGAGTTTTGAGGGACTCCAGAACATAGAAGTTTTAGAAGAGATCAGCTCCTAGCCAGCCACTGCTATGAAACCTTCAGTACAGACTATGTAACAACATAGCTGCTGAGTGCTCAAGCTGAGATCCAAGCCAGCCTAGGATCACCTAACACAGCCAGGGAAAGCATGGCAAACTCTTTCAGACTCCAGGAGACTGAATCATGCTGTGGAGGTGTCCACTATAGAGAGAATGAGGGGCCCTTTGGGCATGAATTAGGCAGTTACTTGAGGAGCACTCCTGAAAAGCCTGGGCTCTTGCTTCAGAGATCATCTTCAGAGATCATCTATATACTACTGTTTCCAGAGGTAGCCCTGCTAACCTGTATAACTTGGTTGATAGAGCATGAGATTTTTGATCCCAGCATTAGATTAGAACCCAGCTGACTATAGAATCATAGAATCATAGAATGGTTTGGGTTGGAAGGGACCTTAAAGATCATCTAGTTCCAACCTCCCTGCCATGGGCAGGGACACCCTCCACTACACCAGGTTGCCCAAAGCCTCGTCCAACCTGGCCTTGAACACTGCCAGGGATGGGGCATCCACAACTTCTCTGGGCAACCTGTTCCACTGCCTCACCACCCTCTGAGTGAAAAATTTCTTTCTTATATCCAATCTAAATCTCCCCTCTTTCAGTTTAAAGCCATTGCCCCTTGTCCTATCACTACACGCCCTTGTAAAAAGTCCCTCTCCAGCTTTCCTGTAGCCCCTTTAGGTACTGGAAAGCTGCAATAAGATCACCCCGGAGCCTTCTCTTCTCCAGGCTGAACAGCCCCAACTCTCTCAGCCTGTCTTCATAGCAGAGGTGCTCCAGCCCTCGGATCATCTTCGTGGCCCTCCTCTGGACTCGTTCCAGTAGCTCCATGTCCTTCTATGTCCCAACAGACAAAAAAAATTGGATGCAATCATTTCTTCAAAGGGCAGGAATTGTTCCAGCTGAAATGCTGGTTTGGACCAGACAGCCAAAGAAATAAGTGCTCAATCCCATGCAAGTCAAAACGATATGCAGGCTGACCAGCTGCTTCCATTTTCACAACCTGGTATCAACAGCTAACATTTGCAAAATCTCTTATGAATTATCACAACACTCTCTCCTTGTACTCTTTTGTTCTCTTTTGTACTCTTTTGCAGATGACACCAAACTGAGTGGTGCAGTTGACACACCCTGAGGGATAGGATGCCATCCAGAAGGACCTGGACAAGCTCAAGAAATGGACCCATGTGAACCTCATGATGAACATCAAGGTTCATCATCATCCCTTCCCTTGTTGAACAACAAGGCCACGTGCAAAGTCCTGCACATGGGTTGGGGCAGCTCCAGTATCAGTACAGGCTGCGGGATGAAGGAATTGAGAGCAACCCTGAGGAGAAGTATTTGGGGGTAACTGGTGGGTGAAAAGCCAGACATGAGCCAGCAATGTGCACTCACAGCCCAGAAAACCAGCTGTATCCTGAGCTGCATCCAAAGCAGCGTGGCCAGCAGGTCAAGAGGGGTGATTCTGTCCCTCTACTCCGCTCTGGTGAGACCTCACCTGGAATACTGTGTTCAGCTCTAGGGGACTCAGCACAGAAAACACATGAATCTGTTCGAGCAGGTCTAAAGGAGGGCCACAGAAATAATCAGAAGGATGGATGGAACACCTCTCCTATGAGGACAGGCTGAGAGAGTTGAGGTTGTTGAGCCTGGAGAAGAGAAGGCTCCAAGGAGACTTTATTGCAGCCTTTCAATACTTAGAGGGGGCTTACAAGAAAGATCAGGACAGACTTTTTAGTAGGGCTGGTAGTGATAGGACAAGGGGTAATGGTTTTAACTAAAAAAGGGTACATTCAGACTAGATATAAGAAAGACATTTCTTTATGATGAGAGTGATGAAACACTGGAACAAGGTGTCCAGAGAGGTGGTAGATGCCCCATCCCTGGAAACATTCAAGGTTAAGTTGGGCAGGGCTCTGAGCAACCTGATTTAGTTGAAGATGTCTTTGCTTACTGCAGGGGAGTTGAACTAGATGACCTTTAAAGGTCCCTTCCAACCCAAACTATTCTATGATTCTATGATACTCTACACCACATAGTGCATGGGCTGCTGCTTAAGATAGACCTTTGCTCTGACTGGGTATGGCTGTCCCTCAGTTAATGGTGTCTTCACCACTGTCCAAGTTCTCAAGCAAGCCATTAATATGCCCTAAAATTTGTTAGCAGTTAAGTTCACAGAAAAAAACCTTGACAACTTGCCACAATTCTGTTCAGAAACTTGGAAGTTGTCATTAATTCTAGGGGCTTTTGAAGTGACATTTGATTCTGAGTAAAACCAGTAGGACATGGAGCTTTTGAGCCCAGAAATAATAAGTAAGAGTAAATTTACACTCCTCTCTTTCTCTCCTCACTTGGAAGTGTCTCAAAGGACATTAATTACACTCTCCAAAGATTCACAAGCTTGGAGAGTTTGCTGGCAAGGCGTATTTTCCCAGCACCTCACTCCTATAGATTAAAGCAAAGCATGAAGAGAAGTACAAACAGAGGATACTGAATCTCTGGTGCCTTAAAATTGGTAATGTATGAGGTAACCTTCTTATCCCACCCAACACACTAAGCAATGAAAATGCTTAGAAATGGTACCATGCAGCTGTCACTGTTTCACACACCCACAGAAATTCAACATTTGCCATGACATAACATACTGTTACCATGGATATTTCCCTGTTCTTAGCATACTGGGAAGAAAAAAGAGAAGAAAAAAGAGCAAAAATCTCCATTATCTAATGAACACTAACCTTGAGCAAGTGTTGACTCTGCAGTGACAGCCACCATACTGGCTAACTCAAAAATGAATTTTATTTCGCCCAAATTATTGCAGATGAACAATCTAAGCACTGTTTAAGACTAGGATTGCTTTGCTGCATGCCACATAAGGATTGTCACGGGGCAATCGATACCCAAGGGGTCATGTGAACCACTAAGAAGCAGGGGAGAAGGGAAAGTTGGTTTGAGACCAAGACCCTTCCTGACAGCAATAATTCAGAATCAGTCTTCAGTTTAGAATGAATTAGCTACAGAAAAGGTACAAACGAGGGCTACTGGCATAAAGGAAAGGGGGGAACTGGGGCTTAAGACGAGCATTGCTCCTAAAGAGAATCAAACATGTTGTGGCTTCTTTAGCTTACCCCCAGGGAAGCATCCTGGGGAGAAAAAAAGATATTAAATCCAAACAAATGATGGCCCAAACCCAAGCACATATTAAATCGGCTGTGAATTAGCAAATATTGGAGATGACAAGAAGTTCCAAAGAGACAACAGCAGAGTTGTGGAACTTTCCAGTTGGACTAGCAGATAAAAGAAGGAGCTAACACTTCTTATCTCTCAACCTGGCAAATTTGCAGCTGGGCTCGTATGAAATAGCTTTCTGTTGTTGTAGGAGTCATGCTTTATGTTCTGGTCAAGCAAAAAATGCCTCAAGGCACTGCTGCCCCCTTGTAAACTGAGCCAGAAAACTTCAAGCTAGTTCACTGTTCAGAGATTTTATTGTTTAAAAAAACAACCAACCAACACAAACAAACAAACAAACAAAAAAACCCCAAACCTAAACCAACACAAAGCCAAACAACTTGACCAAACCTAATTTACATCAAATTCAGTTAGTACAGGAGAGGTTCTAGTGAAACTGCATTTTCAAATGAACAAGCAATTAATCAAAAAGAAAATAAAACGTACTCAGAGTGTGTTTTCTGCTGGAGTGGGGTGGGGGGAGCAATAGCACGGAATGAAATAAGCCAAGTTTAATTCATTTGGCTGGAGGTAGCTGCCATAGCCTGGCATTTCCCAATTTCTCACCTGCCTTTCTTACCAGAGGGATTCAAACTGGAGCTGTAGAGCACATTTTGTGCCACAACCACCCAATCCACAGCTCTACCTGGAGGACAGCCAAATTCTCCAGAGAATCTTTAAAGTCTTTTGGTTTTATAGTCAAATATATGTCATAGAATCATAGAATCATAGAATCGTTAGGGCTGGAAGGGACCTTCAAAGGTCATCTAGTCCAACCCCCCTGCAAGGAACAGGGATATCTCCAACTAGATCAGGTTGCTCAGGGCCTCATCCAACCTGGCCTTGAACGTCTCCAGGGATGGAGCATCCACCACCTCTCTGGGCAACCTGTTCCAGTGTTCTACAACTCTCATGGTAAAAAATTTTTTCCTAATATCCAACCTGAATCTACCTCCCTCTATTTTAAAACCATTACTCCTTGTCCTATCACAACTGGCCCTCTTGAACAGCCTCTCCCCATCTTTCTTGTAGGCCCCCTTGAGGTACTGGAAGACCGCTATAAGGTCACCCCGGAGCCTCCTCTTCTCCAGGCTGAACAGCCCCAACTCTTTCAGCCTGTCCTCATAGGAAAGGTGCTCCAGCCCTCTTATCATCTTCGTGGCCCTCCTCTGGACCCTCTCCAACTGGTCCATGTCCTTCTTATGTTGGGGACTCCAGAACTGGACGCAATACTCCAAGTGAGGTCTCACGAGGGCAGAGTAGAGGGGGAGAATCACCTCCCTTGACCTGCTGGCCACGCTCCTCTTGATGCAGCCCAGGACGCGGTTGGCCTTCTGGGCCGCAAGAGCACATTGCCGGCTCATATTGAGCTTCTCGTCCACCGTATCATGTATGTCATCATACATGAGCAAGTGACAGTTAGGACACGTCAACATGTAACCCTATCTCCTGTAGTGGTTTCCCTGGTGTTACTCCTCTGCATTAACCTAATGGTGTACTGCTCTACCCTGCCATGCTGAGATGCTTCAATCCAGCAGAGGGTTTGCCAAGGGAGAGATGCCTCATGTGGCCTATCAGAGAGACAAAGCAAGGCTCAAAATCTTCTTTTATTAAAGTGGAAACTTCAGATCAGAAGATGATATTAAAACAAAATCTAAATTTAAACAAAAGCAATTCTGGAAGACGTTCTCTCTTTTCTTCCACACTATTAAATAAAAATAGACAAAAATGGCATTGAATCATTAGAATAATTGTTGCTTTGGAAACCCAAACTGCAAACCAGTTGTACTGGTGACTTGGGAAGGAAAAGGAGGTGGGGGAAGGTGCTTGTCTTTTGAAGTACCTTTCTCACGCTGACTGTTCTGTAAAAGGTACAGTATGATCACAGCAGCAGTCCATTTGTTTGGACATAGCAATTTTCCGAGACTGCTTTCCACTCTTGGTCAAATTAGACCATCTCTGAAATGAAATATCTTTCTTTTTTTTTGGACAAAGACTCTCATAGGTGACCGAATCTGCCTTTGTGATATCAAAGCTGCTAATAGCTTCAGAACCAAAATGCCCTAGCAGCAAGTTTTGGACTTGTTCTAAAGTACATACAGCGTATCCATCCTCACAGTATCCTGCTACAATTATTTCCAGTCTATCAGGTGAGATAAGACAATACTGAGTGAACTGTGGCACAGAAAAATACTGGCACCTGCCCCATCTCACAGGACTCAACACTAGAAGAGGAGATCATTGCCTGTCTTCCCAGCTACTGCTCTAACACTACACCACCCTGCCTCTCTTTGCCAATTTTCAAAACAGTGTTATATGAAAAAATAAAAGATGAGCTTTGAAGGCATCTATCCATATCTTTCACACCCAGCAGCAGTAGCTAAACATAACTTTAAATATGAATCCAAACAGTTGCTTTAACAGTGCTTGCAATGACAGAAAGCAGAATTAACCAAGCCAAAACCCTGAGACAGCAGCATGGTAGGACCAGGACCCTGGATGGAGCTGGATGCCTTGTCTTCCCCAGTTTTCTTTCTGGGTTTGTCAGGGTCTCCAGGGTGTACTGACTGCTACTCATGCACATCCTGAATGTTCCACAAGCATAATTATTCTCACTAGACCCAGCTTGTTTCTCAAACAAAGACTTAGTGGCAAATTTTTATAAGGAAGTTGCATGTTACTGTTCCTTCTTTACTCTTGCAAGACATACTCCTACGGTATCTGCTCTAGTTGATCACTATGAAGTGTTGTCGTAAATTATTTAAAGAACAATTGTTCAAACAAGTGAGCTAGGTACTGCTTGTTCGTGAATGCACATTTGCTTGCTAATTTGTGATAACTAGTCTCCCACAGAAGGCTTCAAAGCCATTACTGTGAGTTAGTGTAGTCCTAAAGCATGTTATATTGTTTTGGTTTACCATATCCCTGACAAATAAAACAAAATCAGCTTTTTAAAATTTTTTATGCTTCATACTTCAATCCTAGGCAGATATCCAGCCATGGAAGAAACACCAGCGTATTTCAAGACACACAAATTACAGTAAAAAGAACTGTTTTGGACAGTAACCCCTGCCATTATAAGGGAAAAAGAATCAATTCACTGAAGCTGTGAACAACTAGTCAAAGTAGGGGCTTCAGCAGCCTAATTAGGGAAGTGCATTAAAGCTTCCAAGGGTCAGAGTCACTTGGAGTTAATGAAAGATTTTCCTAGTACAAAATACGTAATATTGTATTGTACTGCTCAAACGTCATCATGTAATCCCCAATATTAGACAAGCCTATACCCATATCCTCCAGGTGATACCATCTAGAAGTTGCCAGCTGCTGCAGAATTACCAAAAGCTCTTACACACCAATAAAGATTAAATGCCTCAGAGAACATGAGTGTTACATTCGTGAAGACAGCAGTGTTGGTATATCCCAACTGTTCATTCATTTTTTGTTTATTAAGCGTAACAACTTGTAAGGATAAACAGTGAAGTAAATCCAGTTTTTCCATATCTCAGGAGACTGCATCATCATTAAACGATAGTACACCTCTAGGCATAAGAAGATGTGACAAAACACTCTCATTCTTTATTCCTGAAATTGTGCTGTTTCACATGGCACAACGTGCACCTAATTATCAATTAAAACAAATAACGTACCTGCCTTCCTGGAACCAAGACGAGTCACTGCATTCCAGTTTCCATTCCCAAAGAACCCTGAAATATGGAAAAAAAAAAATATAAATAGTCCATACAGCAATGCTAAGCCACCAGGTTTCACCCATCTTAGGTGACACTCTGAAAGACAGTCCTGCCCTTACTTGCACTCCAATGAATTCTTGCTCATTCACAGGAAGTGGAAAAGTTTCAACAAAAGCCAGTAAGAACATCCTAGAACATCCTATAGACAGCCAAATAGTTACAAGACCTGGGATAAAGTTGCTTTCAAAATCTCTCAGACGTGAAGGATTTGAAGACACTGGAGAAACAGAAAGAAAAAAAAAGATGCAAACTGCTGAGCTAGCAATTAAACACAGAGTTAGCCACAGCATCATATGGGACCTTAACTACCCAGCAGCCAAAATTTAGGTAATTTAGCACTTGGTATCGTAGCACACAAACCTTCTGTCTATATTCAGGTTGATATGTCTAAAAGAACTCCTTGTTTTTAACGGAAAATAAAAATCCAGTTCTTCAGGTAGATCTTTTAAGAAGCTCCTGGATAATTAAGTTCCATTTTAAGAAGTATTTTGGACAGAGAAAGCCACGTTTGGAACATAAGTTTAATACTTTGAGTTTTCCAAGGATAACTAATTTTTGTAATCACATTCTTCCTTCTTTTGACATACCTGCTCCAACTTCCCAGCCTGCTGGCTCTTATCTGCTTATACTTGCTAGTCTTTAGAGCAGGGATGACTGCTGATGGGAATGATAGCATCCTGAACTCAGCTGGACCTGCAGGCATTCCTTTGATGCAGACCATAACATGTTTATAGAAAGGAAAAAGGCTGTGTTCTAGGCAGCTAGACCAAGTTTGAATAAGCAGCCACCTATTTCTGGCAGTAAATACAGAAGGGAACAAGCAAGACTGCCTTTGATCTATGCTCACCTAACAAAAAAGGACTGTTTTGACAGGTAATTTCTAATCAAGAAGATAATCTGGACAGTGCATTGCAGCTAATGCTGGTGAACAACATTCTATTAAATTCGTATCCTGGTGAATTGTCAGCAGTTATTTTAGCCTGTGTGTAGTGCAGCTTTCAGCACTATTGATCATGAAATTTTAATATAATGCTTGGAAACATTCACTGGCATTTCAAGAACACCATACAATTGATTTAGAACTTAGCCGCTCCCCAGAGACGAATCCTTATTGTCTGGTATCCTCCTTCTCAGCTCAGCTGGTTATTGCATGAAAAGTTGCTTGAAATTTAAGTTTACTCAGAATTCATAGGCCATGCTGGCCTTTATGCTATTGCCCTTTACTGAAACTCCACATTTCTCAACAGCTTTCTATTACTCTATAGATTTATTTCACTTTTACCTCGTTTGATGCTGTTATGCTGAGCTCCCTTTTCCCCAGCTCCATGCAATAGTGAAAACTCAAATATAATCAAGTTTTCTCACAAGTAAATGCACCCAAACCTGAAATTATGATACCTTGCCACTCCATTGCCCTCATAATTAATAATCCACTTTCGTTTGCTTTCAACAGATACAACTTTCAGATAGAATCTTGCCTTCAAAATCAGTTTGGACTCTAACCCACGGTGTGAATTAGATGCAGAATTTGAAGGCTATTAAAAAAATACTGACAACAAAAAACAAACCAGCAAACAACAAGAAAGCCAAAAAAATAATTAAAAAAACCACACACACGCGAACAAAAAAAAATCAAAAAAGCAAAAAAACCCACTCATCATTTCCCCCCCATTCTACCCCCTAGTCCATTCTCCATCTCTTGAATATGGCCTGACTTTGCTGACATTTGCTCTCCAAGACTGAAATTCTGCCTTGGACACCGATTTCCTCCCACCCCTGGCAACTGGACTATTGCAAATCCTGTTTGTCTCCCTTCAGCTGCTCCATCAAGTCGTGATATGGACAGAGGCAGCCGTGCAGGAGACACCGGGCTGCATCCAGTATCGCTCGGTGCCCCAAAATAAATACAAGCCTGATCCCACTCACATGAAATAACACCTGTCTCTGGATCAGGCTCTAGGGGCCAGTTTTATCCCAACAAATTTCAGGCACTTAACTCATACACTTTAGGAAACCTGGAGAGAGCAAGAAAGCTTGGCATGCTCTCAGGGCAGTCCAGTGCTGCCAGAGCCATGGTCCTCCTAGGAGCACCAGAGCTTCTAAATGCCTAAGTACAGCCTTTACTTAATAACTATATAACCCCTTTTCTGACTTGGCTTAACTTTAAAAAAAAAAAAAAAAAGAAACAAACCAACCAAACACAACCCCAAAAAAACAACCAACAGGAAAACTCCAACAAATTAAAAGCATCACCAGTTGTACCGCTGGCATGTTTAAAGTCTAAAGTGAGATCCTGGGTGAATTTAAGAAGAAACAACTCCCTGTTGTCCAAAACATCCCAAAATCCTTTAATAAACCACAGGAGGGAAAAAAAAAAAGGCAGCCCTCATTTTACAGCGGGCACCCCAGCCAGCTCCTCTGCGCTGGCTCTACTAAGCAGCAAGTTTCTCGGAGACCTCCCTAAACTTCTCTCTATTTCAACTTTACTTCCACAAACATCACGATGCTCCAACTTTTGAGCTCAGCCTCACTCCAGCCACAGCGACGCTCCCGGCATCGCTCCCACCCCGCAAAACAGCAGCGGCAGGTCAAGCCTCGCGAGTGAAACCTTGCAGAAACGCTTTTAAAAGTGAGAGGAAACACAAGGTAAAACTGGGAAGGGGAAAAAAGCAAGGAGGAAAGAAACACCCAGCCCGGCCCCTGCTCACCGTGCTGCAGAGAGGCGTTTCCAGTGCGGAGCCTCCGAACTGGGGTGATGGTGGAGGAGAGCATCGCGGCGCCCAGCTCAGCCACACCGTGCTCCCGAGGGACAGGGGCGAAGCTTGGGGAGGGGAGGAACCCAGACAGCACCGAAGGGGTTGTCGTGGGTTAGGCCGATCCGGCAACTAAACCCACGCAGCTCTCCCAGTCCAGTAAAATGGAGAGGAGAGAAAAATGTAATAAAAGAGCTGAGGGTCGAGACAGGAACAGAGGAGCACCCACCAACCACGGTCCCGGGCAAAAGAGGCTGTTTTCTTAAAGCAAAACTATTCATTAACAGCTACCTACAAAGAGAAAAGCAAACAAAAACGGTTACTTGAGAGGATAACAAGAAAACAAGGCCAGGTCTTAAAAACAACACCACTCCCCCCCTTTGCCTCTTCTTCCCGGCTCTACCTCCTCCCCCCAGCGGCGCAGGGGGCAGGGAATGGGGGGGTGCAGGTCAGTTCATTCCATGCTGTTACTGCCGCTTCTCTTAAAGGAGCAGGAGCCCTTACACCATTGTCCCTTGCTCCAGCGGATCCCCTACTCACGGCGAAAGCGTGAATCCTGCCCGCTGGGGGGCAAATCCTTACCCCATCGGATTTGCCCCAAGTGCGGGCTTTACCAGTCCTGGGCTTTTAAGGAGCTGTAGCCACTCGCCCTGGCGTGGGTCATCAGACAGACTTTAACTGCGTCCGGCGTGGGGCGTCATATCGACCTTAAATGCGCCTCCGTACAGACTTAGATGCGTAAATGTGCCTCGCCCTGTGCCCAGGATTCACAACAGTCTCAGGCTCAGGCATCTCCTTTAACAAAACACCCCCCCATCGGCGGGGGCATCCCACGGACTCGAGATGCACCGTGCTCAGGCTCTGGCATCTCTTCTCGACATGGGTCCTCCACGGGCTGCGAGTGGGTCTCTGCTTGCCCCACCGAGGACTGTTTGCAAAGGGGCTGCTGGCAAGGGGCACTCAGCCGCAGCACATGTCGTTCCATCCCATCTTCACTGACCTCTGATCTGTGTGGCCGTTTCTCTCAGATCTCAGTCCTGTCTGGGTGAACTCGGCCCGGTGGGCGCCCCGGCAGCGGGGCTCTCCCCGAGTTCCCCAAGCGGCTCCGCCGCCGCCATCCTCGACGGGGCGGGCACCAGCACGGAGCGGGCACCGGCCCGGCCCAGGCCGCCGAGAGCGGGGGCCGTGCCCCTCTCCCGTCTCCTTGCTCCCGGGTACAGACACACACCTTTCCGGTTCCTTTGTCCGACGTAAATAGGGCAATTCGCAGAGGCGCCGATTGGCTCAAGCCCCGAGGGGGATGGGAGTCCGGTGTGATGGGCAGCTTCTGCCACCCGGACCTCCCCCCCACTTCAAACCATAACAGGGGTGCACCTTGATGTCGGAGGAGGGAGAGCTCCTAAGGGGCAGCTCCTGCCCACGAGCCCCCTGACGTTGGCTCCTGCGCAGCTGGCACAACCAGCAAGGGTTTTATTCGCTGTAGGCTTGGATAAACTGGGAGCAGGTAAGCCCCTGGGCCGGGGAAAGCAGCCTCTGCGCCTCGGGGCAGATGTCCGTGCCCTGTCACGTCCCTGCTCGCCCCAAGGCGCTGCAGGGAAAAGCCAAGAGGCAAGTACGGGATGTTTTCCCAGTAGAGCAAAGCTGTACAGAGACAGCCATGGTTTGCAGAGCACCGAATCTCCTCGTTTTGCTGCCCCTCCATCTCCTTCAGAAACAACGTATTATCCAGCAATGATTTCTCAGCTGTGATAATTATCAGCAATGACAGGCTATTAAGGGCTTAAAACTGACTAGGAGAAGCAGTACAAATAAGATCTAAGCAGAAGATAGACTATATTCAGAATTAATGGTTATTCTCCTAGCCCTGTCATTACCTTGATTTCCTGCTGTCCATGACACCACAGACATTCTAGTACCACGTCAACAGCTGGAGCCAAAGCAAAACTGTAGAGCAAGAGACACAAAAACGACCAAACTTCTGGCTTTGTGAAATAGAGCAGGGACTGCTCTCAGCGATCCCTTTAGCCATAAGGATTTCCGAGACTCAAAGCACCAGCAGTGCTCGCTCCCAGTAGTGAGATCACCTTTCATCTGGTCACTCCGGTAAGGAAACACATCCCTGCAGTATTGATAGCTCCAGTCTGGGCCTCGGCAAAATCCCTTGAGTGAAATTCACATATACATACATATCCCTCTCTCAACATGTCATGTTTTATAGGCCCTAAATGTAGGCTTGGATTCCACAAGCTCATCTTTCACTCCGAAAGTTGGAAAGCACGCTGGCAAATAAACTTGATGAAAACCAATTGCCTCTGCTTCCAGTCAAGCCACAGAATGCAATTACTTTGTACATGAGTTTGCTATTTCCCGTACTCCAAGAAAGGACAAAGGGTTGGGCTAAAACGTAGAATATACAACAAAAAATTCCCTTCTCCCCTGCATCATCCAAGACAGGTGGCAGGGCTGTTCTACGCAAACGAAAGCAGTCAGAGCCCTGTGCACCTCGGTGGAGCCAAGTCAATAGCAGCTGAGTTGTGGGGCTCAGTACTGAGGTGTACTGGATGTAAGCCAGGGATGCCACTAGATCACTCACTGAGGCAGTGGGACATCTGGTCCCAAAGCCCTCTTCTGCCTGAACGCCATGCAAGTGTCCCCTCCTGGGAAGACAGACCTCCGACTGCCAAGTGGCAGTATCAGCCAGCTAGAAGTAGCTTTCACCCTGCCCCAAAAGTTATGCTGTTCCCCAAAAGATCATGAAATTAGAGAGGTACAATGCACAGCCTCATAAAACTAGAGGACATAAAACTATTGGACAACTGGAAAGGTTGCTACACGTATAACGAGACTTCCGCAAAAGCTGCCGGCATTACTTCTGCAGGCTTAACACAGGTTGAAATATCAGCCACGATGACTACTAGATCTGACACAGGTCCTGACCTTTAAATGTGTTTGGAGCAGGAACTCGTCTTGGAGCTGCTAGGAACCCTTTGCCGTCTTCCCTGCGCAGAACTCCTCCATAAGAATTAATTCTGTTGTCTTTCCACTTCCACAAACCCATGTGGTCATTAAGAAAGTGGAATTGAAGTGTCATTCCCAAAGATTCTCAGGTGACTAAGCTAGCATGGCTAATGACTTTTTAATATCTTTTTATGCCTTCAGGAAAAGTGATATAAGTAATGTAGTATTTTGTTTTCCAGTTCTATAAACCCATTTGTTTTTGTCTCATTTCAGAGTCCCTCTGGAGTAGCTCTCCAATTGGGCTTATTTTGTATTTGCTGAAATTTATATCCATCTATTGTCCTAGTAACAGGGTTGAAACCCAGGAAGCATAATATCTTTCTATTTCTGAGAAGTCATTTCTTTCTGGCTAACCTGGTCTCTCTGACCCAGAAGAAACTGTATCATCATTGAATTAATTTTCCTCAAAAAAAAAAAGCCTAAAATGAAATAAGCCACAGGGAACTGTGTGGAATAGGAATAACAGCAGACTGATATGTTCATTTTATGTAACTACTTCTGCTCTTTTATGGGCCAAGTCAATTATTCTATTCTTCCAGTTCTTGTGGCTTGTTAAACATTAGAGGTGTTATTATAGCTGCAGCTAGAAGAATCTTATTCTGGTACTATTTAAACATGCTCCTTTTTTTTTTTTTAAATAAATGTATCTGTGTTTAGATAGAGTTACTATTAAGTATGAAACAAAACCAGCCAAATATAAACTGCAGAAGAATTACAACCAAATGAATTGCAGGAGGTAAATGTATTTCATAGAAAGTAATACAAGTGCTATCATTCAGACCAGAGACTACATTAGAGGAATTAGAGACAGATTATTGTTCATTAGGATTTTATACTGAGACTCTTATGAACATTTAAGCAGGCCTGTTCACAGCAGTAAAACATCCTGCTTAGACCAGTTCAGAAAGTAAATACTAGGACACAATTATCTAACATGCCTTATTTTCAAGGCTGCTTTGCAGGTGTCCTGCAACTTACTACTGAAGGAATCAAACTGAAAATTGGTTTCTGGTTATTTGACCACTTAATTAGAATGCTGAATTTGCTACAGCTGGACACGACATGTTTTTCTTACTCCTGTGGCAGAGCAGACCAACCTTACTGGGACACAGTGGTAAAGCAATCCATGCTCTCCCAGGAGCACGCTGGTGTGAGACAGCACAAGGCTGCACATGCCCGTGGAAGACGGTTGAATTTCTAATTTCTCTTTGAAACGACACTCTACATACGCCAAAGCAGGCCAACTAGAGAAGCTGTCTACAGGGGAATTCTGCTTTTATAAAGCTGAAAAGATGAATTCTATTCCTTTCCTTACAGTTTTTCTATCCCTCCAGGGCATATGTACTGAACCTACTTATGGAAAGGATAAGCGATTGCACCTCAACACTTTACAACCCATTTTTGTGGGGCAGTTGCAATACAATAGGGCATTTCATCCCTTCCACAGTGCCCTGCAGGTGACTTCAGGGGAAAGCACTATTGGGCACATCAGCCCAGAGACTCTACAGCCCATATGGCCATTAACAGGACTTGCAAGCACTGCTCTAACAGAGGAGCAAGATCTTCACTAGCAGAAAAGAAACTACCTCAGAAATATCAACTCGCCCAGAGACAAACCCCTGTGTATCGTCACAAATCAGCACCAGTGGATCCCTCGCTGGCACAGCCACAGGAATAATCCATTACAGTGTTGGCATTCATGCCAGGAGTTTCCCACATAATTACCTTTAGCTAGAAAAATACATTAGGCTCATCCTCCGTTCACCTCAAGCTTTGTGCTGCAATGTACCAAATCACCTCTCCCTGTCTTTCCAAATATATGACGCTTTTTTTTTTTTTTTTTTTTAACACCTCCTGTGGAAGGGTGACTTTCCCTGGCTCAGACACCAGTTCCTGATCCTCCCTTGTCTCTGAGAACCAGAGACTAGCCTGGCCCTGGGATGCTCCCACTAGGCGTTTCCACATTGCACATGGGTCCAGCCAAAGCCAAGGTTGCGCCAGCTGAGGGAAAATAGCTCCTGTCTCAGATGTTTTTCAGGCAGCTTGTTCCTTATTCTGTGTGAACATGTGCTGACAGGCTGTCTCTCTTGTCTCATCTTCAGCATCCCAGACAGGGGTGTTGGTCTGCAAGTAGCAACTGTCTGCTGATAGCTCAGGCTTTTAGTGATGATGTGGAAGAGGTGGTATTACTGATACCCCAGATAGAGGCAGTTCACACAACATCTCCTACTCCTCAGTCTCATTCTGTTTTCAAAAAATTATCTACCAGGCTGTGGACAAAAAAAAATCTCAGAATTCAGCTGACTGCTGCTTAGGCTTTCTATAAGCAGAGACAAAATAGATGGCCCCTGTTTCAAAGCTCACCTTCACAAAGTGCTTATAGCTCTCCTACCACCTGATTTCTCAATGGTCATTCCCACAGAGAGGAAATTATGGCCTTTGCCCCTTCCTACTGTGCTAACTGATCCTCTCAAGCTGAAAATGGTCTGCTAAATGCCCTTCAAGAACCAGTCAAAGTGAAGTAATCCGATTCCTCCTTCTGCTTGTGCTGTCTGCGCTTGTGCTGACCTATTGAGGACTTAATGATGTGACTGCAGAGGATTCATATATGTCCTATAAGAAAGCCCCTTCAGCCCCCCTGGTCTGTTAAACTCCTACAAGAAAAGTAACATAATATAGTTCCCAAGCTAAACTCTTCTCTGCCAGCTTCAGTAAGGACCAGGTCTGGCTTGCTCCACCCTTGGAAAAGCTCAGCTTGTGTAACACTGCTTGCCAGCCATCCTACCAAAACAGCTTTATATTCCACTGCAGGCTTCCTGTACAGCCAAAGGAGTATTTCCATGAATTCTTGATCACTAGATATATTATTTTTTTTTAATCTTACGGTGACAAGTCAGAAAGCTTTATACCAGAGGATTTATTAAGCAGGTTAGCCTTAATTGGCCCTGTGTCTTTCGCTGGCCTTAACACACATGCTAAATGGGTAGAAAAGCTGTTGTGTCAGCAGTTCTTTATTATACTCGCTTTGTAAACCATCACACACAAGACAAATCAAGGCAATGTCAGATTCACATTCTGGAAACTTGTACTTCCCATTGTAAAGGTAGAAAGCAACAGCACCCTAGATCACTGTAGAAAAATAATGCCTGCTGTAAGAACAATATTAATTTGGTTTGCATTTCAAATGTTTCACTTCAAATGCACAGAAGATAGTTATCAGTTCCATTTGCTTCAGTGATTTTTCTGAGCAAGTACCCACGGTGTGGTTGCACCACAGCTCTCCTTCATTTGCCTCCAGACCTTGATTTCATGATGTGGTTGGCTCCGAAGTACACTTACCCTTAAACATGTTAAAGAAAGAAAGATCAATACAAATTAGATCATTCTGTATTAAGATATCTCCCCCCCAAAAAACAATCCCTTGTATTGTAATCTTGTGAGTCAGTGTAATTATGTAATGCTTGTTCAGTGATGAATACACTGATAGGTTGACATTAAAGCCAAGTTTGAGCTATTCTAGTCACATGCTCAGTAATAAAATCAACACAGCCTCTTGGAGTTACACCCTCAAAATCTGAGAGTGGTCCTCAGACCACCTCTGCCATACAGAAGAAATGCTTCAGGAGAAGGAAGAGAGGCAGTAGCATTCCCCACAAAAAAATTATTTTGCTGGCATATGCCTTTTCTCCTTTTTTCTTTCAAAATACTTCCATCTGCCTCCTGCAGAGCTTGCTATAGCATCCCTGTGTGTAAATAGCATGCTCTGCTATAATTAGCTTCCTCCTCTGTGACTTAATCAGTGATATTGTAAACCAGACACTGTGATAATTTGATCAGCTCAGTGGCAGTGAATTGTACCGTGACTAAAAAGTCCAGGCTGGTTGTAACCATAGGAGAAGCATCTGCTTGAGGGGAAGGGTGAGCTAGTCGTTAGGTTCAGGGCACATGGCTACATTTAAATCCTATAGCTAATCCCAGTTCCTATTCCTCACAGACAGTTCTACTCCCTAGAGAGAAGGGGCATACAAGCTTTGTCTCCCATGATTAACCAGTGATTCTTAACTACTCCATGCACTGCTTATGCAGAAGAGGAGGGATTGCTGTATCCACTCCAGAAGAGATCATAGCCCCATGACTAAATGCTTTCCAATGAGGTAAGTTCAGGTTTCAGAACTCTTCCTAGAATCATAGACTGGTTTGGGTTGGAAAGGACCTTAAAAATCATCTAATTCCAACCCCTCTGCCATGGGCAGGGACATCTTCCTCTAGATCAGGTTGCTCAGAGCCTCATCCAACCTGACCTTGAGCACTTCCAGGGATGGAGCAGCCACAACTCCTCTGGGCAACCTGTTCCAGTGCCTCACCACCCTCTGAGTGAAGAATTTCTTCCTTAGATTAATTGAAATCTCCCCTCTTTCAGTTTAAAGCCATTGCCCCTTGTCCTATCACTACATGCCCTTGTCAAAATTCTCTCTCCAGCTTTCTTGTAGCCCCCCTTTAGGCACTGGAAGGCTGCTAGAAGGTCTCCTCGGAACCTTCTCTCCTGCAGCTGAACAACCAAAACTCTCTCATAGTTGTGTTTTCACGCAGGAGAGGACAAAATCTTATGCTTCTTGTAGCTGTATGTGTGGACAGGAAGGTATCAAGAGAAGGAAGTTTTTCTCTTGTCCTAGAAAAATGAAATATTACTTTGGATTTTGTGCAGTACTGCAGCTGTGCTGCAAGCTCCAGCCTGCACATGGTACTTGGGTCAAGGTAGGCAAAGGGACCCCTTTGCTGTGCAGAAGTGCCAGAGCCTTTGAAGAACTCTTCTCCCAACTGTTTTTTTGCTGGTGCAAAGCTGGGAATCCAGTAGATGACCAGCATGCAGATTAAAACACTATGTTTCTTTGTTTTAGAGGAGATTCATGTTCCAGGAGTTTGAGAAGCCATGTGGCTGCCTTGGCCTCACCACCTCCTTACTGATCCCATCACTACTAGTTGTGGGCAGTGTGTTGCAGTCTCCACGTAATCTTGAATCGTTTGGAGCATATATGAAAAACTGATTTGTTTACTCCTCTTTCCCCCTCTACCTGGAAAACCTTTCCAAAACCTCCAGCAGATTTCTACAATGAATTAGGTAGCTTTATTCTTTCTGGCTTTGAGCCATCCATAGTAAGACATCACAGAACCTGAAAGTTTCCTTCTGCAGTGTCATTTTTCTCTAGACTGCTCGGATAACCGTTGGCTGTGTTAGCACATGCAAATTGCACTCCGCGATCTGCTAATGAGTTCCCAAGCTGGACTGTGCACTTAAATTGCTGAGAGTTGCTTACATAATTTGTGGTTTTACACCCCCAAGCAAGCCTGCTTTCAGAAGATCATGCATGCCATCAGGAGCAATTTGCTCTTGCATCAACGTGGTGCCATTGTTTCCGTGTGCATTAACTCTGGAGTTGCAGGTGTATGCTTGCATGGAGGTGGCATGAGCAAGCTTGCTTTCTTCATGCTGCTAATTACTTTCCAGTATTTAGTGCCAAAGCTCTCAATCAATGCTCTCACTCAACAGCCAAGTTCCCTCTTTCCTGTGTGTCACCTGGGTGTGAATTTCAGAGCGTATGATATGACCAAAGAAAATCTGTGCATTTCTTTCCAAGGAATTTTGCTGAATCTATTCAGCAGCGAAGTACCAAGATACTTCTGGGAGTTGCAAACGATGAGCTGGACAAGAGGAGATGACCATGCACTTTGTAGACAATACAGGAACAGATAAGAAGCTGAGCCATGAGGGGAAGGTGGATTTGTGTTACATGTTGAGGAAATCAGTGGAGAGATTCCCTGGCTGCAGTCAGGGAAGAAATATGCACAGGCAGCTGATGCAAGTGACACGGTGCTGTTCCAGCACAAGGGTGAAACACTCATGGGCAGCGTTCACAGATCTGGTAGGAGAAGATGACTAATAAATTGAATACTTCCTCTTCAGAGGTCAAATTCTGCCTCCATGGATCCATGGAATACAGCTCTGGCATCTTCCCTATCAACAGGCTAAACTGAAAACATACTATTCCCCTAAAGGGGGTAACTTTTTTCAAGGATTTGTCCTTTCCTCCTGGCAGCAAAACAAACAGCACAGGCTGGATTCAGACTGTTGGACTTGCTGTTGACTCAGTGTAATGGCATAAACAGGCTGCTCCTAGTGCTCTGGGACCAGTGGAGATGTTCACAGCCTGCTTTAAAGGCCAGAAAGAACTGGGTGGTGACAGATACCCTGTTTGCCTGTGTATGTGCAGGTAGGTAAAAATATATGTGTGCAAAACCACACGTAGACCTTATTGCTATGAGGATGCAGGTCTGGACACACTTTCTCTCTGAAAAAGCTCTTCTCAGGGACCCCTGTTCTCAGGCCCCAATGAACAACCCAAACGTGGCTCCCAGAGATGCTGTCAGGCAGACGGCAGCAGCAGAGAGCGGTGGAGCCTCAGCAAGCAGAACTGCAGCATGACGTGCAGTCCCCCGTGGCTTGCAAAACAGACTAGATGGATCAGAAGCTTTTCAAAACCCACAGTATCGCCAGGAACAGGCACCTTGCCCAGCGTGACGGTATTTTCCTTTACTTGAGATTCTTGTCCTGAAAAATCTCTCCTAATTTCTCTGCTTGTTTTGTGCAAAGGCAAGACGGTAGATTCTGTCTTGCTTTCAGAGCTCTGCTCCTTCGCCACGATGGGAGCATGTTGCTGCAGAGCTCTGACAAAAGCACTGAAGGAAGCTAGAAGCAGAAGTGCCACTGAGAAACGGTGAGCCTGGCACTCCTAAATCCTTTGGCAGCCACTGGGAAAACTGCCCAGCATTAATACAGACCTTAAATGCCCAAAGGACTTTGTCACCGAAAGAGGCACGTCTGCACTGGGAAGTCGTGATGATGCATCTCCATTGTACAAAACACCAGTCAAAATGACAACCCAGCCCACCTCAGTGAGGAAAAGGGAAAAAGGAAAACTCAACCTGTGCAAAGTTATCTTTTCCTGGCCTCTTATTTTGGGGAACAAATTAGAGCCTATGCAGCATACTCTATGCATTGAGATTTCTGGAGAGGGTAAGGTTTATCCTTGTAGAAAGTCAACCACAACAACAGCACCCCCTCAGTGAGCTTGCATATGGGCTAAGTACTGTTCCAAGCAAGTACTTTTACTTAAGAGATGCTATGTGGGAGCACTTAGGAGCTGCCACGAGTAGAAGGATCCAATTTTGGGTCCTTAAAGGATTCTTGAAATGTGTTCTACATATGCTATGCCTTAAACTATTTGCCATAAAGCTGTTGCATAGCTCTGCATCTTGCAGTTCAAGAGCAATGTTTTCTAGGACACGTCTGACACCATCACTAAAATACTATATATTTTGCATTTCTGAAAAGATACTGGAAAGTTAGAGAGGAAGCCGAATTTTGTAGTTTGAAGTAGAAAAAAAAAAGAAAATCTCCTTGCATCAAGAGGTTTAATTAGTCCGCTTTGCTTAAATTACCAAAACAAAGATCAAAAGGTGGCTTCAGAATGGAATAGCTTAATGTGAATAAAGTTCTGGGTATTGAAGGTACATTTAACTAATGGAGAGCGATGGAAATAGCAGCAGCTGAGAGCAGAAGGGGAAAGATTCACATGGAAGAAGGTACAGCTTTTACCAGCGAAGGAGCTTAATTATTGCAATAAAATATGGGGCAGGAGTGGAGTGACATCATTAGATAAGTTCAGATCAAACATGCATCTCTTTCTGAGGAAATGTTTCTGTTACCCAGCAATTACCGTTCCCAGGACAGGAGGACTACAGATTGTCCTATGTTCTTGTGATGCACTGGGGTGCAGACCAGAGGATCTATCAATTTATTCTGAAGTCAAAAGGTCTGCACTGAAGATACTTGCTAGGCTCACAAGATCCCTAGATCCCATGACCTAAATCTTCCTGAAAGATTTCTTTTTATTAAGTCCTTAAGTTGACTGACAGCTCATCTCCATCACATGGCCAACGTGAGTGCCACTTAGAGAGGGGGTCCTCACCGGAGGGAAAGCTTCCAACCCGACTAAATGAAAATAACCTGACTCTGGCAGCAGCCACATCTCTGCGAGGCAGAAAACTGGGTTTCAGCTGAAATGATTGCTTCATTTCTCTTGGGACAATACCTTATATCATTATTTTGCTAAAGGCATCATGTACCACAAATAAAACACTTCTTCAATTTAGAGTTGCATGTTTTGGGGTTTGGCTGCCTCAGGTTTTTTCAGTAAACACTACCTGAATGATGGGAGTCTGTTGATGGGGGCAAGTACCACAGCAAGCCTTTACCCCAAAATGGGATCCTTGTCTGGAAGGTCACTCTTCATAACCACATCATTCTATAGTGCCGCAACTTCTGCATAGCAGAGGATCTGTTTCCTTTAAGCGCACAAAGATAGTTAATTTTGGCAGGTAGCCATTGCTCTTCTCCATCTAAATTCCAATGTGTCATGGCTCCAGTGTGAAATGAACATAAACGACAGATTCATGTGCTGTTTAGCAGCTATTGCACCACATTATGAATTCACCATATTCATTGAAGCAATACATTCACATGCAGTGTGGGATGCAAGTGCTTTATGTATCACACCACATGTTTATCACATATCCCTCAGCTTAATCCAGTATCAGCAAAACAAACCTTTTGCAATATTTTCCCCTATATCTAGTGTTTGGATATTGAATTTGGACAAATGGGAGGGGTTCCCTAAAGATGATCTCTAAATGATTGCAGCAGAAAGCATAATTAGGTTCATCTTTTGGAGTAGCATGAAATCATCTGCATGTACTTAAGCGTTCAGCAAAGCTTAAATACTCTGCTGAATAAAGATTGATGGATAAGTCAGATCTGCCGTGAATCTGTCTTTTGGATTGCTACACCCCTGGCACATTAGCACTCTGGTCCCAATCTGTGAGCATCACTGCCTGTATTCAAGTGCTGGATCTTTTTTCCACTGCCTGTATGGAACAGTGCAAAGGAGGGTAAGTCCTGCTGGCTGACTTGAGTGTAATAGGAGCTATGGAATAGAGTTTCACCACAAACTGAAATGCCTGAAGGGAGTCTGGCACCCAAGCATTCAAAAAAAATCACAAAGCTCCCCTGGAGGCTGATCTGCAGCATCCTGATAGGCATCCAAGACACTTCCAAATAATGAACAGTATAGGACAAATACTTACACATCAGTCCAATTAATGATATATGCAGATGTGACCGAAGTTTGACTCCGTATTAGACATGTCAAGCAAGAGCTTAACAGCTATTCCACAGCCAAGCCATTTTAAAGATATTACCCTTCTTCAGTGTTGCCTGCTAAAGAAAATGTAGCAAATGTGTTCTAGTTTATTTTTTCCCTAAAGGCTTGCAACAAATAAACCAAGATAAACCTTATCCTATGATAATAGGAAAATTCAGTTTGGAAGGGACCTCGGGAGACCATTTACCGCTCGTATGATTCCCCCATAACTAAGATTTCACTGTAGTAGCAAACAAAGATATGTGGGTCTATTTGTTAGAGCCAACGTGGCTCAAACCTTGCTTTCACTACGATCTAGTAGAACAGCCCTGAGCTGGGTACCAGGAGACTGCTTCTTCAGGATTCAGTACTGCTGCTGTGCAGTTTTGTGGAACCTTATCTTCTTTTTATCCCTTTCGTTGCTTAATTGTACAGGAAGGTCTTGGAGGAGGAGGCTCTTTGTTCCAGGTTATTCGTGTTGCAGGTGTCATGATGGGGCTCTGGTTTCAGTCAGGGTTTGTAGATGCAACCATGGTAAAACTCAGCACGATAGTGAAGTGACAGCAGCACTACATGGAGTCTGCAGCAGATACAGGAACCGAACCCCAATTCCCCTCTGCTTAATCAATAATGTCATCTCCTGTGGAATTTGCCTATTTCCATCAATAAAATACCAAGATTCCCACAACAGTTCCCTCATTACTCAGTCTCTCTTTTTATAAGACTCGTAACAATTACAGCAGGTGTCTGAGGTGATTGAATTATTTAAAGATCCGGGTTATTATTTTTTCTAATTCTTCAGCTCTTTTTGGCTTCATTGCAAAGTTGAAAGGCACCAATTTAAGTCTCTGCAATGAACCACTTTAAATTATTTCTCTGAAGCACCATCTCACAATGGGACTCATCTTACCATCGAGGTTTTTTTAGCTGGAGCAGGTTAATGATTTACTGAGTTATTTAACTAAAAACCCATTGATTTGACATGGCAGTGAGCTCTCCAGCTAACGCTCAGCTATCTTTTCTGCCTCCCAGTGTGTCACCAGAATATTTAAAGCTGTATGCCAGATCTGGAGCCTATGAATTGGTGTGTTCTGACACCTTGGGCCAGTTATTCACCTGCTTTATGTCATGATAGGGCCACTCAGATGTGCAGAGTACATCTCCACCCAGAGAACAGCTTTTAGTGGAGTCAGAGTAGGCATTTTGCAAAAAGAGCTTTTTTATTATGCTAATGGCCAGCAAGCCTCATTCTAGGGAGAGTGTGGGTTACCTAGCCCAGAGAAAAATAATGGATGTTAGATTAAATGACAATTATTGTGCCTTATGGTCTCAGTTAATTTAAAAAATTTCCCGGTACGTACGATTTCACTTTGAGATTTAAAAAAGTATGGTTTAGTGTGTGGACACAAGCCAGGTCTCTCAAATGTGAAGAAGGAACTTTAATATATTGCAATGTAATTTAGTAACTCAAATTGCTACCTATTTTTCCACTTATTCTAATAGAAGTAGTAGTACTCTGAAGATGTGGAGGGGGGAAGACAGCTAAAAACAATGATTGTGCTATTACTTCTAAAGAAACCACATTTTTTTCCAACTCACGGAGATGTTCGATTTGAAAAAAGTTGTTTCAGTTGCCAATAAACGAGAAAAAACTATGGGACCAAGTTGTCATGGTCTGTTAATAGATTATATATTTCTGCTAACCATCTGGCTGCTTTCAGTGCTTTTGCCACTCAGGGAAAACGTCATTTACAATCAATTTCAACAAATACCATATGCATTAGGTTGGGAAAACAAATGATATTTCAATATTACACATTGTAGAAGAGTTTCAAGTTCACCAGACCCTTCAAAGTTGTTGAGTTTGTTGTTTGGTGTTTTTTTTTTTTTTTGTGGGTTTTTTTTTGTTTGTTCGTTTGTTTTTCTTTTTAATGCTGTCTGCAGCCCAGCAGCTTGTAGACTGAGGATCCAGTTGGTAATCCTGCAGGCACTTGCTCAGCTGCTTAGGATGAGAGATGCAGAGAGGCTGAGTAGCCCCTTCTGGAGTCAGAACTTGTGAGACCAGCTCACAAGCATCAACTCCAGAGCACAAGCCACAGCCTAGGACTGAGCACCTATCTCCTACTCAAGCATAGACAAGGGTAAGGACATGAAAGGTTGATATCAATCAAGACCAGGGCTTCCAGCCCTAGATTTGGGAGCTGGTTTGAAGTTACTGAAGATTTAGTGTAAAAAACACAGGACCCCTTAATACTTAACTCCTCAAGGTTCCTTCCACAAGTATTCAGATATTCAGGCACGATGGGATGTTCTTTACAGCTACTCAAAATTTTAAGGGACAGGTATTGAGGTTTTGGTAAGCATCGTTTTAGTGATTTTATTTTTCAGTTAGCAAAGTAGGTATTTTTTTCTTACAAAAACCTGGAGGAAAAACAACTCCGCAAAAATAAGTAGAATTGCGTTCATCTTTTCATGTGTTTGAAAGTTCAGATAGTAAATATTTTAACAGTGCATCTAATTAGTCTTGCAAGTAGAACGTATGGAAAATTCCTGCTGAAGTTGAATGTTAACAGATGGGACTTTACAAGCAGTCAGCATTTATCTAATCCTCCTTCTATTTGACTAAACTGGAGTTTTACCACTTGCTTCAGGAAGAACAGGTTTGGGCCAATTTTAAAATTCCTTTGCTATTAAGTACATAATAATGACCAGATTTGGACAAAGTTGCAGTCTCATTTAAAACAGCATGATAAGCATTCATATTTTTAAATACCATTTCCAGAATGTTAGGAAGGAGTGAGCGTAACAGACATATTAAGCAGAACTGAATTGTTATTCAAGCCACTAAAAGATCTCACAATATGATCTTTTGAACCTCAGCTCAACAGCAACGTGAATGACGTTAAAGGAATACACAGAATGAGTTTAGAAGCACTTCAAAAAAAAAAAAATCTGACTGCCCATCCTTTAGATTACAAGCACAGATTCCTTTGTGGAAGTACACCACCTTCACAGGTGTAAGAGCAAAATATCATCAGCCTGACTTTGGGTTACGTTAGCAACTCCGTTCCTTCCGCATGTTTGGAGCCTTACACATTGCAAAACATGTCCTGGCATCTGAAAAGACATTTTCTGACAAGACATACAAACCACTTCCATGATCAAAAGACCTTGTCCACAAAATTCACATAACCTGGTATTCCTCAGCATTCAGAAGAAGACGTGCACTAATTTGTACTGACTGGGGAATTGATTCTCCTGCACTGCTCATGAGCGATGTACTTGGCGAGTTACAAACAGCACATTATCTGTAGATTTAATTTTTCATGGAAGGCTGTAATCAGCACTCCCCTTCCAGTGCTGTTATTTCAATGGAAAGTTCTCCAAGCCCAGTTAGGCATTTGGTCTCCACATAGCACTACAGGAAGGGTATGATTGCTGTTGCACATGCCCTCAGCAGATAAACTGTTAGCTGCATCTCACGTGTGCTATCAACCAGAAATATTAACTTATTAGAAAAATGAAGGAGTCTGAAAGAGCTGTGTTCTTGTTCCACCAGTCTGTTCTGCGTGCTCTGCTCTGGACAGGGCTGGCTGGACTCGCTGCAATTCTTTTCAGTGAAAGACTGAAGGTGTCAAAAGTCATTTTGATAGAATAGCCTTTGTAGAGACCTGTCCTGGAGGAGTTAGCACCAGCCTGAAACAGCTCTGCTCTGGACATTAACTTGAAACCTAACTATTTATGCCATGTTTTCAGAGATTAAGCAAAACCTGAGCACCAGGGTCTCTCCCAAGACCCTCCTAGAGGAGTGTTCTTTCTAGTGCTTCTTTTGAAAGCCAAGTCCCTTTTCCCATGACTTGTGGCTGCTGCCACAAGCTCAGTGGGCTGAAGGTCTTTCCCTGAAGTCAGCTTTGTGACTGCTTCAGCTTGCTCGTCAGCCCCCTGGGGACACACAGCCGGCATCCACAAAACTGACTTTCAAGCTTCCAAAAACTGCTCAGTGCTTTGGACAGCAAGAGAAATGTACAGTTATAGTCAAGACAAGCCTACCTCTGATCATGTCTTCCCCTGTATTCACAGATCTCAGGCATTATTTGGGTCAGGCCTTTCAAGAGCCCAGGGCTTTCTGTGTACCTTTGGCTCATCATGGAGAAATCTGGGTATTTTTCTCCCCTCTGTAAGCCACTTCCAGTCTCCCTAATTTGGATACATTAAGATGTGGGTGTATTTTGTCAGTCTCTGGGGATGCAGATGCTATCTGACCTTTTTCATCCTGTTGACTGCCATGGTCAAATGCAAACCAGCCATCTCATCATGAGTTTCCTATTCACCTCTCCATACTAAGCCCCAAAGACCTCTTGTTGAGGCCTTGACGTGGTGTTTCTTCCTTATGTCACCATGTGTATCCATCCATCCTCCTAAACATGTCTATTAACCAACAGGCGGGTGTTACAAAAACATCCCTTACCTATATACATACAAATTTGTGGTCTGTAGAAAGGACTCAAGGATGGACAAGCATCGCCTGGGAGTCCTGGCAGCTGCCACCATCTTTCTTTGTACAACTCCTTAGCATAGCACCTTATTTCATAGGATTTCCATTAGCGTAGTATCTTACTGCATTAAAAAAACCAAGCCATTTTTGGGTTGCTTATCTATATCACTTAGTGACTAAAATGATTGATTTTTTTTTTCTTTTCTAGCTAATTCAGTGTTCACTAAAACAGAAATAAAGATAAATTTAGTGAAAGCACAATACTAATTAGCTCTTCCAGTAAATAAACATCACACACTGAAATATAGGGAGTATGAAAATTACAACTAACACACAACCCATATGACCCATATCACTTATCTGGAACGCAGCTTCCAGGGAATATTCTTGGCTTTCAGACCCCTCAGCAGCAGGTTTTGCTGAACAGATGACCACCAAGCAAGCAGAGGAAACACTACCTCACTGCCACAGGTTAGCTGATACAAAGCAGTACTGTTGATGAGCACTGTTGCTTTAAGTACTTCACAGTGTTGGATCTACACTGGAGCTTTTCACAGGTGCTACCAGCATTGTATCCCGGCCACCTAGTGAATGTAAGCTCAGAACTATTTGCAACTGCATCTTAACTCCCATAACTTAATCACAACCCTAGATTGTGGGTCGTTTCCACCTGTAGCATTCAGCTTTTCTTGATGTCCCTGAAAAGATAGAAAAATATTTTACTTAATAGTGAAGTGCTTGAAAGACATATCCATGCACCTTAGAGCAATTTTGTGGAAGGTTTCGTCAATGGCAGGTGCTAAACTAGAACCATAGGCACTTTCTATTCCAAATAAATTAAAAATAGTGAGGCCAGTATGGAGCAGCCACTGCAGTGTGTGGCTTCTGAAATAGAAGATTATCTTCTATCTTTGGATGTTGAAGTCTGAGTCGAGTGCAGTTTCCAAAGTTCTGTCTGTATTATATAGTTTTTAAATATAAAAATGTGATTCCCAAATAAGTGTTCACACAAAACCTCAACAACAGAACTCCAGAGATCTGATACATATAAATTTAAGAAAATATGCTGAAGAAGAAGAAATGTTGTTTGTTGTGAGAATTTCAGCTATATAAAAATGTGATATCTCTAAAACAGTTACATAGAAGATAACTCTAACCCAGCTCCTTTGACATTTATTGTTCACATTTTGAATAAGACTAGGGACCCATATGAAAACAAAAAATGCTAGATGCAGAACCGATAAAACACTTTCCCCATTACTAATCTGCAGAGCTCTACCACAAAATGCCAGTGGAAGATACTGTAGAAGCACTCAAAATTGCAGCATTTGTTTCGATACAGAGAACTTTACCAGTGTTAAGGAAAAAGATTAAGTAAATGAAGTTACTTTAGGAATTAAATCAACAGCTATTTAGACATGGAAGGAAACTTTTTTTATAGACAACTTTCAGAATCCTTACATCTCCCTCTAAAGCATCCAGTGCTGGCTACCACTGCAGATAGCAAAGACTCAGCTGGGATGTGGATTTGATCCAGGTCAAGGCTGACATTCCCAAAGTCACACACAGCTATGGTGATCAAAAAAATTGTCAGACTTCATCAAATATTTTCTTTGTAACAGAAAAATCCAAGAAACTCTTTTTAGTCATTTAGAATAAGCTGTCTGAGGTTTCTTTATAAAATCCTCACCTTTGTGTGCATCCATGTTTGCCCTTGATTTACTGCTATACGTACACACCACTTGAGAACAGAGATCTTATTTCTTTTTGCCCTCCTCCACAAAAGCAGAAAGTAGTAACTAACCTTGCCACATGCTGAAAACATGTCGAGACAGTTTTAAAATCCTACTTTGTGGAAGAGAAGTTGCCTGAAAGAGCAGGTGCCAGACCAGGTGGAAACCCCATAACTGCTGGGAGCTGAGTATAGGAAAAGGACATGGCACCCCCCAGCCAATGCACTTCCAGCTGTGACAGTGCTTTGCATTTTGGTTTATGGCTCTCCTGAAACTGTAAATATGGATGCTTCCTCTTCTACAGCTTAAAATCTTACCGTAAGTGCATTGAGTTTTGCAGAAAAGTCTCTACCCCAACCTAAGAGCCAAAGTGCTGGGCAAAGCAGGGACTATTCCGTTTCCATGGGTCCAGGTCAAGCAAAGGACTTTCCCGAGCACTCGCTTTTCACTTAGCTAATGCTCTAGATGACACCAAGAACCCACCAAGTGTTGAGTGAGAAGCAAACAGCAGCACTGAGTAATTGCTGAAGACACAGTACACTTGAAATCCAGACAACTTTGATTCAGGCTGTATTTCCAGCTCCAAAAACCCTGCTAGGGTGACCCAGCTAAAGCTGAGCCTCAAGCAACTTGGCAGGAGATGCTGGACACATTAAACAGGGCAGACACGTTAGGCATGCAAGCAGGTGGCCTTGGCCTTAACCCAGTGACAAAGACCCACACAAAACGGAGGGGGATGGGGGGCCCCATGCAATGAGACATCAGGGGCAAATCCTGCCTTCTTTTGGGGTAGTGCGCAGGCATTTGCAGCCCTCAGAGACTCCCCGTGGGACCACCATGACCATCTTAAAAGAGCAGAGTCCAATCACTCCACGTTCCCAGGGCAGCACCAGTGCTCCTGACTTAATCTGCTGCTCATCCTCTAATCCACCCCTTCTCGAGCAATGAAAGGAACCAAGAGCTACCCTTGAAAATGAGCCAGTTGTAAGAAGCCAAACCGTTTTATCCAATTGATTTGCATTCATGAATCTGAAGAGGCTTCTCCTCCCACCACGCTTCAACCTCTCTAAGATTAAAAAGTTACTAGGTGAGGTCTCTTCTTTCAGCTGCCAAACATAGGCTTGAAATACCAAGCTCAATTACAGACAGAAAATTCTTCCTGAAGGAGGAACCGCTGCAGTTGTAGTTCTTTGTGCTATACTTTATTCACTTTCAGACCTATCAGCTCCTCTCATCTTTTGCTCCCATTCCTTCTTTTCACCCCATTTCAATGCTTCTGCTTCACTAAATGTCTGGGAATGAAAAGCAAACCAAGAAAACAGAAGACAGATTCAGACCCTTGCAACATGGGCAGTAAGTAACAGCTTGAATGAATCATAGAATAGAGTCATAGAATGGTTTGAGTTGGAAGGGACCTCAAAGATCAGCTAGTTCCAAACCCCTCCCATGGGCAGGGACACCCTCCACTACACCAGCTTGCCCAAAGCCTCATCCAACCTGGCCTCGAACGCTTCCAGGGATGGGGCATCTACAACTTCTCTGGGCAACCTGGTCCAGTGCCTCACCACCCTCTGAGTGAAAAATTTCTTCCTTATATCCAATCTAAATCTCCCCTTTCAGTTTAAAGCCATTGCCCCTTGTCCTGTCACTACACGCCCTTGTAAGAAGCCCCTCTCCATGTGTTTGCCAAAGCTTGTGTTTGCCATGTGGTTTTGTGCACTGATCCTAGGTAAAAGATGGGACTGTAAGAACACAACTCAAATGTGCTTGTCCATCTGGGAAGGATTTGGGTGAGCACTGGCCTCTGGAGGATGCCTTTTCACAGAAGGTGTCCACCCCACAACACTGCCCACTATCCAAGGGATGTTCTTGTCCCCAATGTCTCACAGCGAATAGGTCAAGGTTTTCCCCTCAGTCCTTCTGTCATCCCTACCAGTTAGCTGCCTCCTTTTCTCTCCCTTACTAGTTTGCCAGAGAAGCAGCCTTCAGCTTCTGTAACCTTTAGAAAACAAAAACTTCACAGACCCCCAGTTCAGTGTCTTGAAGAGTTTCTGTGAGCAAAGACAAAACCCCTAAGAGGAAGTCCTTCCAAAAAGTAAAAATTCCTCTCCTTAGTTTAAACAGCATAAAAATGTCACTTACCAGTGTTTGCAAATGAGTAAACAGAACCAGGTGAAAAACCAGAAGAAAGTAAAAGGGATCTTCTGTAGGATTTAATGGCCAAATGTCTAGCTTGCTACCGTCATCATTCCCATTCTTTACAAGATCATCCTGGCTCAGAATCAAACTAACCAGTTTGCAAATCTAATTTGAATTCTTAAAAGCAACTCTAATTTATCGTGTTCCTTTCTAAGGTCAAATCTATTCTGTATTCTTTTTCAAAGTTTTCCAGCATGGTAACTACTGTAGCTGCATAATAAAAGGAAACACAATTCTTATTTTATGGAAAATTTCCTTGAAAAAGAAAATAACTCTGCACTGCTGCAGCTATTATGAATTTCAGCTTTTATAATGCACATTGGTATGCCTATTGGTTTTCACAAGAGCCTTGTACTCCTTGCAAATGCCAGACATTGTTTTATATATATATACACACTTATACTTATATATGTAATGCTCAGAGAATATAAATCAATTCAAAAGATGCCAAAGTACAGCAAACTTGACAATTGTAACTTCCTAATACCAGTGCTTTGCTAAAACTTACGTTTAAGTAGAACAGTAGTTGATGGACTTTGCAGGATCACAGGATAGCTCAGGCATCTTGATTGCTAAATACCAGTATTAGTTTCAATTATGACTGCTACACTGACAAACAACAAACTGGAAAGCCCAAAAAATACACCAGAAGTAATGGAAGATGAGTTTAATACATTTGGCCATACGTACTTCAAATATACATGCAAACTTCAAATTACAGATTTAGTTGTCTTCTCTAAGGATGACCTAATCTCACAAGGGATGCAGAATTCTCTGCAAACATAGAACTTATATGCTGTGAAGCAGCATCACATCTCAGATATTGGCTGCAATTTTCAGAAAAACCTGAGTGAGTCAGTTTTAAATACCACTGAAGTTAAATACATACAGATAATGAGAGAGAGTTGGGGCTGTTCAGCCTGGAGAAGAGAAGGCTCCAGGGTGATCTTATTGCAGCCTTCCAGTACCTAAAGAGGGCCTACAGGAAAGCTGGAGAGGGACTTTTTACAAGGACGTGTAGTGACAGGACAAGGGGCAATGGCTTTAAACTGGAAGAGGGCAGATTTAAATTGGATATAAGGAAGAAATTTTTCACTCTGAGGGTGGTGAGGCACTGGAACAGGTTGCCCAGAGAAGTTGTGGCTGCCCCATCCCTGGAAGTGTTCAAGGCCACGTTGGATGAGGCTTTGGGCAACCTGGTGTAGTGGAGGGTGTCCCTGCCCATGGCAGGGGGGTTGGAACTAGATGATCTTTGAGGTCCCTTCCAACCCCAACCATTCTATGATTCTATGATAATTTTGATTCCTTGAATAAGTAGTTGTGCAGAACTACTACTAACTCAGGTCACTAAGTTAGTGCTGCTAAAACCTTGACACCATATTGCTCCACAGTAGAATAAACACTCGGCTTCACTGGGGAGTTACTTCTATTCTTTTCATTGGTCCATTTTTGAAACTTTTGACATAACATGGGGCTCTCAGGACCATGAACCTAGCCTTATAAGGATTCAAAAAGGGGAAAAATAAGATAATTTCTTTAGATTGGTTCACTGTGGCAGCACTGCAGGATGTTGCAGGAATAAAGACAGTGGTTTGCTCTAATGGGACATACGAGTAGTTGCTTCCCAATGGCAAAGGGCATCTACTGCTATTTCTAAGCATGGGGGATGTTATTACACTCATCTTCATGCCAGGACTGTATGTTGCCCACCCAAGGTCTTACACTAGAGTTATTCTGAAGTAAATTTAGATTTGAGCTTAGTGACTGGATCTAAGCAGCACGACAAAACATTTCTTTCTCAGACAAGGTGTTACTCTTCAAATAGCTTTTATCTTGCAGTATTTAAAGCTGTTTGCCATGTTAGACTGAATCCTGAGGGATGCAGCCTAACAGGGAAAACACAGGCAAGATGTTTAGAAACATAAAACTCGCTGCACAACAATGAAGTTCACAGCCTAAAACTGGTCTCAGCTGTATTTAATATAGCACCTGCACTGCCAGAGCTGGGGGTATGACAAATGCTTATTTCCGAATGGACATAGACATGCATTTGGAGGTATGATCTTTGGCACCTGGCTTAAGGAAAAAGATGTGACCATCAGACATCTGTACACTGAGTTTCAGTCAAATATCTGACCACCAAGTCTCAATTTGATGGGCTAACTACTGATTTGGAAACTTCTATTTGGCAGGGGGGTTGGAACTAGATGATCTTTGAGGTCCCTTCCAACCCAAACCATTCTGTGATTCTATGATTTCAAGAGGCTTTGAAAAATCCGGAGCTGATTTATTCTTTGAGGTGTTGGGTGACTACAGGGCAGGCAAGCAGAAAGGTCTTTGTGTCTAAGGCACGAGACTTTTGCTTTTAGTGGTACTCCATAGCAAACTCAGCCCAGAGGTTAATGGATGAAGCACAACTAATGAAACCATGCACCAGTTTTTAAACCAGCTCTCAGGCTTTTTAAATCCAACAAGCTTTTGCGGTTACGCTTTTTCCCTACCTTTTTTAAAAGTTGGGAGCACTTCAAAATTCTTCAGCAGTGAAACGTGGTGCTCAAGGAAAAGAAATCCAGCTGCAATTCTCGCTCTAACAGCATGTAAGGGACATAGTGAAAGCCCTCCAGGCACAGTACCCACACTAAGTCCCGGAACTCGACTGTCAAAATTCGGGCTAGCTCACAGAGACAGGTTTCCCCCTTGGCAAACAAAACGCCGAAGAGAGGGGAATGGTTTCCTAGCCAACAGTGTTCACGAAGCCAACATTTACCTGGAGATTTTTCTAAGTCTTTAGAACAGTGCCATACTCAGATGCAAATCCAGTTGAGATCTATTCTCCAAGATTTTCGCCGGCTTACTCATTATACCCAAGGCAACATATTCTACCAGTCCAGCCTCCCCAAAACTTACCCCCCAAGAGAAACTGCCAGAGAAGACTTGAGTTAGGAAACAATTTACTGGTAGTGCTTAGATTGCTCCTCACTCAGGGAACTATGCACATGGGTATTCATAAGCTTTGCTGAATGGAGATGGCTTCTCTCAATCAGGGTGCCTCATCCTGCTTTTTCCTTCAGCAGTGCCTCTGTTTTTTGTCCTTCCCTACTTTGGATTAACAGATCACCCAAACAGGCAGCTTTTCCACATGGGACAGGAACAGGACCTCCCACAACAGGGTTCCAACCTCACTGTAAAAAAAGGCATACGACAGAAATGACTGAAATGTGGAGTAAAGCCTTAAGACCGTTTTGGAGACGACATTGTTGAATAAGAGAGGCTCATTCTCTGCCCCTGATATTGAGACTGATGATCTATCTAACCAAATTTTGAAACACCAATATCTTTTGTTTTACCAAGGTGTAATTATTCCTCAGTCAAAGCAGCTCCCTGCATCTATTCATGGACATTTTGACACTTCTGAAGGCAAATAGACACCAAGAGATGACACAAGCCTGTCTGATAACATACTGCTTTTCACAATAGTCACGACAAGAGAATTGCAGGCTGTTATTCTGGTTTTGTTAGCTGGAATGTCTTTTAACTACCTATTGTTTATTTAAAAAAACAAGAATCCTCCATTTTAAAGATTCACAGAGCAAATAAGACGACTTGTTTTTCTGAAAAGAAAATTGCCCTGCAGACGTAGATGGTCATGCAACCAGTCTGGGGTGACAGCTGGTATTTAAATGGAAAATTAATTCTTCTCAGTCTGTCAAAGCAGGGACCTCATCTTCCAAAGGAAGTGTGAGATTGCTTAAGACCCTGCATATCGTGAAGTCGCTGACAGGAAGAAGAAATGAGTGAGGTGAAACTAGAAATCATCTTTCCCCAGGAAAGCAGCAGCTCGCTTGCAAGCCCTGCTCCCACATGCCCTGGGAGGGCTCTGTAGGGTAGCTGAGGAGTAACACTCGTGTAACAGTGGTGACAGTCCAACAAATCCTAGGGAGACAGTGTCTAACTGTGCAATAAAGGCTCATGCTTAGCTCCTGCTCATACTCACCCAGGAGTTATGTCTCAGGGCTTAAAAGCAGACTACATCAGCAAAGATGAGAGAATGGGGCAGTTCAGAGCCACGACTGCTCCTCACTGTGTGATGCCACCAGTAAATTATTTCACTCCAGAGCATGGCTTATCCCCTGCTACATCCTCCAACCTGCTATCAGGAGGGACTGCTCAGTGAATGCTCCCTGTTGGGTGCCTAGGGAAACAGAAACCGTTGTATGAACTGTTCTGTACGTCCCATGTTCAGCTCCACCACCTTTCCCTGCCTGCTCCTGCCCTGCAAGGACTACCTCATACACAGTCACTGCACAGCATAGCAGTGGTGCCCAGGAATAACTCCCCAGCAGCTTCTGGGGAGGTCCTTCATGAGGTATGTGCCAAAGATATTCTAAATGGAATTTTTTAAATTCTTGGTCCATGTGTATTTGTGATACTACGCTCAGGCTCTCTGCTTGAGGAGTGTTTTGATAGCTGAGGCAAAACAAACAAAAATAGTACCATAGACATTACTTATACAATTTGGTTTATTTCAGAAAGAATTCAAAACAGAATTATTCTAAGAGATGTGTCGGGACAGCCTTTAGATGAAGTACATCAATTTTATTCCACGCATATCCACAGAGAGACTCCCACGTATTTCCAGAGCTGCCCAAATATGTATATGACCATCTTCAAATAAGTCTTTATATTTCTACTGTACAGATAAACCTCCACTACTGTAGTACCTGAGGTTGCCTCCATCCTCTTACAGCCCCACAACATAGGAAAGCACTACCAACCAAACTGGAGGCAAACATGAGGTCCAGAAAAAAGCAGGGCAAGCCCTTAAGACTAGCGTCCAGCCAGCTTGACCTAAGTCATGCAAGAAGCATCTAGCAGAGCTGAAAACCGAGCGTTAGGCATGCATATACTGAGGTATGTGTTCAAACACCAACTCACACCTGCCATCCCCTTCAGTAAAATACTTGGTTTCGTTTGTCTTCAGGCTGTATGCTTTGTCATAGTGGGATATTCACCAGGAAAGGAGACTATGAGCATATGTAGAAGAGGCAGGCAGGTGAACACACCGGACTTTTGGTGTTGAGGAACATGGTTTAGGGACCCTGACAGTGCAGGGTGAATGGTTGGACTCAATGATCTTGAGGGTCTCTTCCAACCAGATGATTCTATGACTTTAAAAACCCAACAGACAGCCCATGGCTTTAACTCATCAAAGGCCTGCCATAGATCATGCTGCATGTTCCTGCCAAACTGATGATCTGGATGCAGATCATGGGTTCTGACTGCAGATGTTAGAAGTGCACCATTCCTAACAGATGCATAATCTGATTAAATATGAAATGCAATGACACTGTCAAAACCCATTAATCACTCTTTCAAGACACATTAATGTAGGCTTTACTGACAACTGTGATGATTATACTGTCTCTGCAGGTACTGTTGCTCATCAAAGTTACCCATTGGGTCTCAGAAGAAAAGATATTCGGTATGCAGAATACACTTAAGTGCACTGTACGGATATTTCTATCATGAAAAGCATTCATATTACTTATATTCCTGCAGCTTTCTGTAGGTTATTTTCCAATTTCTATGTAACCTTCCACATCTGTGCCTTGTGCAAAGATAGTGATAACTTGTCAAAAGTACATGGGTTCAGAAACAAACTGCAAGCATGGCAGGTCCATGCATTAAAATGTAGCTCTATAGGGGATATTCTACAATCTTCCTACATACCTGGGGGAAAGCTACAGCCGTCTGAAGCAGAAGGAAGATTGGACCAAGCACCTTGCACCAACAGCGTGTATTGCACAGAAAGGACTCCACATGAGTAGGACCTAAACATCACAGGGAGATAGTTTCAGAAATACATGCTTATATCCAAACCACATGTTTAGGCAACCAAGGCTTGATTTTCAAGGCTCTTCAAGTATCTGTTGACCTCCATGACAAGTGCTAGTGCCTGGATTCTCTCAATAATTAACCAGGACAAAACCCGAGTTTAGCTCTTACCACCTCAGAGCACTTGCTGTGTCTTCCTGTGCTTCAGTCTGCCAGTGTTCCTCCAGAAGAGATTTCCATAATTTCTATAGGTCCTATCTTGTTCCCCTTCCACATACAACTGCTTTTTCAGAACCATTCCTTTGCCTCTGTGCATGTAGCTACAACTCTCGCACTGAAATACTAAGATAGCAACTTAGATGCATGAGGTTGCAGTAAATACCATCTGCTTGCATCCCTTCCCTGCTGCACCACCGTCTTGGCATTGACCCTGCTGCCTCTGCTAGCAAGGCAGGACAGTCCGAGCTTCTGCTGTTCAGGCCTAGAACCCATAAAAGAGAAGCATAGCAGGTAAAGGACTTCATAAAGCTACTATGTCAACTAAGATGGCCTCTTCTTTAACAGAGGCATCCAAATATCTGACTTCTTGGTCTGGGAATTAAGCCTGCATTCACTCCCTTATTTTACATCAGTGGGTTCAAAGGAGACGAGATGTGAATCAGTCTTATGTCCATGCAAGCTTCCTTTATTTCGGCCTCCTATGTCCTTTATGCATCTACAACTATAAACCATCCATTGCCAAAGTTACCTGCACATTTATGCACAACTGGAATTTATTTCTACATCTGATTTTAGCTTTTTCTAAGCTTCGTTTATTTGATTCCAGCCTTGTTATATGGCTACGTAGACCTCTGAATTAGTTATTTTGACTTCAGTGTGAGAGAAACAGCAGCTCCCAGGACCAGTAGACATTAGGAAGACCAACAGAAGATAGCTTTTGGTAATAGTTGAGGGAACAGATCCAACTGGTTGGCACAGTAGGGACATGGCCATTTACTATTCAAGAATTTCACCATGACAAACTACCCAAGGAAGAGCAACGACTTGTTTACAGAAATTACCAACCGTGGTGTTGGGGAAAGGGTAATAAAGGCCAGTGTATGTTAACAAGGCAAAAAAAGTTTTGGCAAATTTAAGAGTGACAAAGTCTACTGGCTATCAGTAAGTTACCATACCAGACTTTCCCAAGATGATGATGCCAAAAGAAAAAGCACAGAAGGATAAGATGAGGATGTACCAGGTCACAGCAAGGACTAATGTCCCATGAGAGACAGTGGTCAGACATGGGCATCTGCAAACACCAGTGGTTAAAACTCAAGCACAAAGTTGTTACTTCCCAGCCTACTGGAAAGTTGTTTCCCATTTATCCTGTGCCAGAGGCAACGACTCTCTTTAATAGCCTGCAATGCCTTTTTATTCCATTAATTTGTCCAGTCACACTTTGAGCCCATGGGAGTTTTCAGCACGTGCAGTATCCTGTGGCAAGTGCATCAACAGCTTAAGTACCTGTTGCGTGACAGATTACCCGCTTTGACTCATCCTGCACATCTACTGGCCACCTACTAGGTTACCACGATGACTTGTAGCTCTTGTGCTAGAAGAGGCAACATCCCACCCCTATTACCATTCACCATATCATTCGTGAGTCTGGACTTGTGATACCTCCGGTCATTTTCCCATTGTTATTTAGTCATTGCTCAGTCACAGAAAACACTCCACAGTTTTTACTGTTCTTATTTCTTATTTTACTTTTCTCCTTCCTCCCACCTCAGCCATCTTGTTGATCTAGGCCTCCACTCTGCAATTTACAGGATCAAATAGAGGATAAATTAGAAGCCTGACAGCTTCGGAGGGGACCAATATTGGCACAGCAGTCCATAGTGTGTTGTTGATCAAAGGAACACAGCTTACACCGAAACTCTTCACAGCAGGCATTTTTACTATGTATTTGCACAGTACTTGCCTCAGTGAGGGCTTGCCTTATCTAGGACTCATGGGTGCTATCCAAACAAATAATTAATACACAGCTCTAATAGGTAAAACGGTGATGGATAGGCATCTAAGGAAAGTAGATGCAGTCTTACAAGTCTGCTAAGACAAGCATTAACACGGTGATCAGTGAAGGAAAGGAAACAAACCTGTTCTGTAAAGTGACATGGAAATGGCTTTTGTCACTGAGAGATGTCTCTGGTCAGGAAAACCAGGGAAGTACCTGCATATAAATAAATAGGTGCACATAATTGGCATACATGGGTATCAGCATGTAGCAGCATATGAAGACAGTAGCATTTTGCACCATGGAGGTTGGAGAAAATCGTTATAAGAAAACCATCTTTCTGCACTATCTCTTACTGGAAGACCACGAAGTCTTGAGGGAGGCAGCACTGTACAGTAGCATCAGAAGCAGGTTGGAGAGGCTTTTCTTTGGAAGACATTAATGCACAGGCAAGTTAACGAGGACCAACAATAGCCCCATTAGCCCTATGGATTTATGAGATGATCAGGAAAGTGGAAACTAGCAAACCTTGCTGTACAAAAGTCTAGCAATACCCAATTTATATTGAACTCATTGTTATTAAAGCTTCTCTTTACCTGCGTCATCGGAAGCAGCATTCTGGACTGTGGTTCAAAATCACTATAGAAACTGTTACCTGACACACTGCAGCCTGAGGTATTCCTAACACCACCTCCTTGGTAAACACTTCCAATGGTGCTCCACAAAAAAAGACTTAGGCTTGTGTAATACAGCAACTAGAAGTATAAAAAAGACACTAAATATGAAAGAATAGGAACAGAAACGTAACACGTAAGAAAAATTGAGGGTTGGTTTTGTTTTGGTTGTTGTTATTGTTTCATTTGTTTGTTTGGGGGTTTGGTTGGTTGGTTGTTTTTTTGCCCTCAGAAAGGATCAATTTTTCCATTGGGGAACATGGACAGAAATTTTCCCTTCTAGGCCACAATCTGAGCCATGGCCATGATTCATGGGAACTGTTGCAGCGTTTGGTGTTTGTTTGTTTGTTTTTTAATTATCCCTTTCCCATCTTACATCTTTGCCAGACATCTCTCTCATTAGGTTTGCTGCTGCATTCCCCATGTGCTCTGTTACTAATAATGCAGAGGGAGCAGTTTCTACACCTAATATTATGTTTAATGCAAAGCATCTCACACATCACTGGACAAGGAAGCTCTTCATGTCCCCAGCAAAGTGTAATGGGCTTTACAGCCTAGATTTCTGATCAGAAATATGTTTTATGAATAATTTTGGTTCTTTCTACTGGCTTTGCCTTTACAAAGTTAATGAGATAACAAAAGACAATCAGTCTTCAGTAGAAAGCAGAGCCTCGCAATCAATACAAGTACATTCCAAAAGCTGAAATACTTCAAAGGAACAAGTCAGTGGGTAGTCTCTAGAATAAGTATTACTTAACAACATTACCCGGCTGGAGATTTAAACAGAGGTATCAACATCTCATGATAAAACATTAACAGCACAATTCTTGCTAGATTGGGTTGACCAACAGTGCTTATTCTTTCCACAGGCACCCAGCAGGCAGAGGAAAGCATCCCATTCGAAACTCAGGTTTTCCTGCTTGTTGAGTGCCAGGAAGGCATTCTGCTCCCTGTAGCATTTGGATGTTGCTGCCTCACTTTGATTGAAGTAACTCTTGCTGTCATTTCAGTGTTGCTCTGGAGCAGCATTGGCAGCTCACAGCATCACTCAAGACATAACCCAACCCTAGCCTTCCCTGAAGGTGCTCATTGAAAGTCCCCCTTTCAGTGAATGGTTGGCCCAGAAACAGAGGGCTAGTGCAGAAGACATCTGCTTTTAGCTACCCACTCAGAAAGCCTAAGAATACTGCGAAGGGCGCAAGAAAGATATTTATTCCACATTGAACTATTGGGAAAAAAAACATTTCCACTTTATTTTTTGTTGACATTACATCCTTTAGCAAGTGAGCACTTGAACTCCATGGGTACAGGAGAGAATATAGTTTTGACCTATAGGGCAATAATCTGAAACAAGCCCAAGGAATCACAGCTATAGTCAGTTCCACATGCTAAAAATGTTTAGACCCGATTTTTATTTACACTAAGATTGTCATTTAGCACTGTTGAAGTAAAAGGCAACTGCTCTCCCCATCAGAGCACCCAGGAGTGACTCACTGTCACATGAGGAGTCATGGTTGTGTTTTCAAACATATTCATGTCTTCTAATGAAAACATGAATTTCTTAAGTCCCTTTTGCACCAACATGAAAAATACAAGCTCCCCTGCCAGTTGTCACTCACCTAGAGTTATTGCCATAAGTCTGTCCCCAACTTCTATTAGCTGATTGTCACTCCTAAACTAGGCTGCAGAGAGAATTTGGTCTCTCTTGCTTGAGGAGCTACTGGCTATTAGGAGACACATGCAGGGCTCGTTAGGCAAGCAGTGAGCTCTTCCCTACCTCTCCAGAGGAGAGGAAAGGAATTGCAGATTGAAGTGCAACCTGGAGACTGCAGGATAGAAAACCAAGACTGATTCACGATGCACTGCACAACCCCATAGTGCTCAGAGAGAAGCGTAAGGACTTTTTTCATGATGACCCCGTAAGTTTCCACTTGGCTTTCTGCCTTCAGAACTTCCACCACCACCAGTAGCAGCTGCAAAATACCTCACCTGGGAGGGCTGGAAGCACCACCCTTCTAAGCATGGGGCAAGCCTCCCATAATGCTGTGTTAGTGTAGCTTGTCCAGACGAGTGCCTGATGGGGCAGTGAAAGCCAGGTTTAGACTTGCACAGACCCTGCTTGGATTAATGTATCCAAACAAGTCACTATGGAGAAAGCCACTACGCATACCCCAAGGCTGGAGTGTATATTGGAAATCATCTTCTCGACATGGGGAGGAAAGAGAATCAGTATTTTTGGCTTGTAGAGCACTGGCCTATCTGTGTGTTCACATATTGTTTCGTACCAGGGAACTATTGAAGTATATTAAAGGAAACAAATAGCACGTTATCATGGGCCATTAGCCCGTTGATTCCTGTCGCCATACGGAAGCCTGAGGAGGTATCCTTTTCAACGCATTGCTAGGAAAAGCAGTTGTCCTGGACTTGGTTTAGCCTAAGCCCCTCAGCAGTCACCTGGCTCTTATGTCCAGCTACACCAACTAACACTGAACACAGGGATATTTTCTCTTGAGCTTTTGCAAGAATTTCATACGTCACACAGACTTGAGGCTGAGTCTGCTACTTCATCTACAGCAGTATTTCAAGGGCCTAGACAGATAAACACTTATTTCTTGAGAGTATTTCTTGACTACCTTCACTTGTACAATACTTGCCAAGTATTTCTTGAGAGTATTTCCTGAGAGTATTTCCAGTTGTTGAACATATGGATATTCACACCTTGCATTTAAAACCACTGGTGCAACCCAAGACTGCTTATGGTTAAGTATAGCTTATATGCTTGGCTAAAAATCAGGGTGAGATCACTCAGCATCTGCAAGCTGGAACTCTCCTGAACAAGTCTTTGCAGAATCTCACAGTGGTGTCTGTTACTTCCAAGCAGAGGCTGACATTCTGAAAAGCACTGTGCATGAAGTTCTAGTAAGAAACACCAGCCATGGGTGGAACTGAGAATATTGAGCTTTCTATGTGTAGAGAGATGGTTAGATAATAAATTTTAGTACCATGCTGCATTTCATGTAGAAACAATCTAAATGTAAACAATTATCAGCCATTTGTTGCAATCTGTAGAGTTTGTGCAGGAACTTGGAGCTTTCTGATCTCTATCCCAAGCCTGAAGTCAATAAGAATTATTGCAATGGTAAAAAAACAGACTCTTTCAGACCTTGAGTCATACTCTAACAATGTCATTTATTTGCATGGATATTCAAAGGGATTTTCAATGATGGTTCCATATCAGGAAACCCCCAAATACATGTAATGTTCCTCATCTCTTTCTTCACCTTTCTGAGAGCACAAAACCCTTCTGCTGAAGAAGGTGGAGACACAAACCTATGATATTGGAATACTGACTTTGTCCTCCATCAGGTCACTGGAAGAAACATCTCGGTGTGAGCCCTCTTGCCTTGCTGCCACCTCTGTGCAGAAATACCCAGAAATATTGTTTCATTGCAAAACAAGGCATAACTCTAGCATGGCTCTGGGTAATGGCACTGAATAGCACAGCTTGAGAGTGAGCCAAAGCAGACTCAGAGCCTGCCAGCCTTTTCTTAAGCATCCTTAGCAGCCCAGATGCCTGCAAGAGAAGATCATGGTAAAAAAAATATAGGGAAAACCAGTGCTAACAGCATCTCCCGCTCTTCCTTAGGTCACGGAAGAGTGATTTCATTACACTAGCAGCTTCAAAGTCATTCTCCAAGAATGTTTTTCCTTTGTGAAAGGATTTTGTCTTCTTTTTCCATATCAAACATTTAACGTGCCTTTTGCAAAAAGCACCTAAGATGCTCAGCCTGTGATTCATAACACCAGTACTCTGGGCAGGGACAATCTCTTCATGGTACAATAGCCAGTACCCAGTTCAGGGATGACTCAAGCACTCACTACTTTGGGGGTGACTCACTCAGTTATAAGGTAATTCATTCCAGGAGGGAAGAGTGATATAACTCCCTCATGGACCTCAAACTCTGAAGCAAGCCTTTAGCATCTGCATCTGGCCTGAGCACGGCTCATGAGCCAAAGAGAATCACCAGCTTGGGTACTTTGATTCTCATTTACCTTCCTGGAGCTCACTACTCAAACACCAAGGGTCAGGGAATCCAAGGCATACACTGGTTAGCTTAATCACTTCTCAGAGACAGCAAGTTCCCAAATACAACCTGAAACCTCATGGAGGTGAGAACTTTTATGCACTTGCTAACATTTATCACGCCCTAGCACAGGGAGAAGGGCTGGCAGAGGAACAGGAATCAACGTTACATTTAACAGATCTGTACTGGCTTGCACCTCTGCAAAAAGCCTCTTCCACAGCAGGAGGGTGCTGCAAACTCCGGCAAGTTCAAGACACAGCAACGAGAACAAGGTGATATTTTCTTCTTGCCCAGAGAAATACTGACAGAATCAAAGCATTTCACAAACCCCTGCATCTCAGAGGAGAGAACAAGAAAACGCAGGAATTGCTGAAGCTAACCTGTGTATGGAACAAGTACCAGTGGAAACATTTTTCTGACCACTTTAAAAACCTCCTCTGGATCCATTTGCAACAAGCTGAAGAGGAGGAAAGGTGCTACCATAGTCACCTTGGTGTGGAACAGCACAGAGCTGCTATTTCTCCATTATGCCTTACTGAACCATGTATGGGATCTCACATTGGCTGTCTATCCAACCCCAGCATTTAGGCTAACATTTATGAAAGCATTTTCTTGGCTGGATTTGAACATACTGGAACAAAACATTTCAGGGAATCTGTGTAAGCTATACTGATGCACGGCACAAGAAAATTATTCTATTACTATTCACTCTGTATCAAGATGAATACAAGTAAGGTTTATAACAGGAGCTATCTTTCAAATATCAAATTCGACACACAACTGTCATGGGAAAACAAATATCCCACACACCATAATCCCCCCTCCCATGTGGGATCGTTAAAGTCTGCTTCAAAGCAGGGCAAGAGTTGGAGCAAAATCTGTGCCGAGTGTTAGCACTGGCAGAGTACAGTTCCTGGAATAACATTGCATAAGCAGGAGAATTACTCATGGAAGATAACATGGTCTGAATTTTTATTATTCTGGAATTTGCTGAAACGCACAGCTTGGAGAGGAGAAGCCAGGCTGTTGCTGCGTGTGACAATAGTTGGGAACGTTGTCTGTATTTCACAGGCAACACGCTGCCCCTTGCAGTAGCATCAGCTCCACATCTCCATGTAATCACTCTAGTTTAAAATTAGAACAGGAGCCTGTGGCCAGAGAGTTTTAACACTTCTGCAGCACTTAAACAGTCAACATTTTGGAGAAAAAATGATCAGGTGATCCATAGTGCATGCACTGTGCTAGCTGTCAGGAGGTTAATGGTGTGCCTCAAGCACAAGGCTAAATTAGGATGTGAACACCTTAATCTACAGTTGCAAATGCTGACAGCAACAGCACTTCATCAACTATTTTTGCAGTCTTATTTGCTGCATACCCCCCTGATTTCTCAAGCCTGTGCCACCAACCCTCCCTCAACTCCACATAAATTAGCTAAATGACCTCTTGTAGCCTGCTTGAAATGAAAGTTGTCATCTGAAGGAGAAAATAGCTGTTCTAAATGTTTGCAGAGAATGGAGGGTATTGAGGATTGCAAGCTTTCCTGCAATACACAACCTTTAAAAAAAAAATCATGTGTCAGAAATTAGTCTTATCTGATATTCAGGGCCAAGAAATGAATAATCTTCCCTCAAAAAAAATCATCCCTTCTTTATATTTACATTTAACATTTTTTTTTAGGTCTGAAATGCTTTAACAACTTACGGATCTTTGTTTAAGAAAAAAAAATGCTGCTGTAGCAGAGCTGGAATTTACCTGTATTTGTTACATGTGTCTTATAACACAGATTCTGGGCTGTACTGCTATCCATCAGTTTTCTTTAGAGGTGTCTGAGTGGCCACCATAGATGCAAGGATACTGTGCTCTTAAAAGCTTGACTACAGGAATGCATTAAACAAAGCCAAATGGTAGAGACACCTTCAATCTTACACTGGCACTTTGAGGGTGTTTGAGGGTGGAAGAGATACTGAAATCAAAAAATAGAAATTAAAACATTGGCCACAAGTATAACAATAGCAATTCTCCAATTTGTTACATATATATCCCTGAAAATATTAATCAAAGGACAGCAACAGAAACAAGCCACAGCGAATTCACCCGCAGGGCCAAAGCTCAGTAAAAATCTTTTTGGCGATCTACCAACACCATTACTAAGTGTCTGTATATGTTGAAATGTAAAGAAGGAGGAAGAGAAATAAAAAGGGAAAGTAGTCCATGCATCCAGCTGTGCCTTCATCCCCCCAGTTAAGATACCCATCCTCCACACACCTAACCTGTGATCACCTTATCAGGAAGTCTCATAGTAACGCTATCCCAGCTGTGACAGAAACTCAGAAAAGAAAATCTAAGATGTACTCACTAATAGATCTTTAAAGAGAGCAGAAAGGCACCTTCAGGCAATAGCACAATGTGGGTGGGATTATCTCCAGAGAAACAGCCTTATGAAGAGAAGAATAATGGAAGGAAGTTGGAGAACATAATACGTCCACTATTTCAGGGCAAACCATTTCATTATTCTCCAGGCTCTGGGAGCTAAACAAGCCTTGAGGAGGAGATCTGACCCTTTAAAGGGTGCATGACAGAGTTAAGGCAGAAGAGCACAAATGCAGTTTATTCATTTACAAGAAAAACTAATGAGAAGGGTAGGACAACAGGATATTTGCACATCATCCGTCAGCCCAATATGAAAAGGCATTTCAAGCACACACCCTGCACCACCTGAGCAGAATAACAGATCTCAGCTGTCCCACTTCTGCCCCTGATACTCACTTGGTCAGTTCAGTTACAGGAAAGATTATTGCACACCTTCTTGCAGCAGCTGGAACACTCATCTGAGAAACATTCTGCGTGTCTCTCCATGTTAGATGCACAAGCAGGAGAATTACTTGTAGAAGATAATACAGCCTCAATTAAAAATGAGCATCACCCCCCCAATTCCTCAATAACTCTATCAAATATTTAGAAGTCTAGTAAGTCGCAAAAGCCATTGTCTTCAGCAAGTTGCAGCTTTGCCTCCTTACTTATTCCTGCTTCCTCAAGAGTGAGGGAGGCTATAGAGCAAGCTGCAGGGACATTGGGTTTCTCTCCAGCAAAAGATGGGATATCTTCTCTGGAAAGATATAAAGGGGCATGATTGCCCTAAAAATCCAAGGAGGGAACACCCTACACACTGGCCAAGCCATACAAGATGTCCAAGCTGATCCCAAAGCCTGTTCTTCTTTGACAGAGAGACTTCTGCAGCCATTACACAGGGATAAATATACATCTTCAAAATTGACAGAGAGAAATAAATCCTGAAGAAAGGGGCAGCGCAATTTTTGAAGCTTGAGAATTTCGTCCTGTATAACATATAATATAACCATTCACATATTTTTTATACATTGTGGAGTGCCCTTGTAATCCTCTTATGTAATTTTATGCAAACCGTGTCAAGCTTCATCCCTAGCTGAGTGATAGAACCAGAGACAATGAAGAAAGGAAAATACATATGTACTCAGGATCACCTTTGTTCCAAAAGGCCAATAATACAAGGTTGTTAAGCAAGTACTTACAATTATGCCTGAAGTTTCCCTTCAAATAATGCTTTTCTAGATTGGAATGAAATCAAATAAGAAAAAAAAACCCACAACAGTGTTCAAGTGTAGCATGGTCCAGCAAAGGTTAAAGTTCCTACAAAGGAAAACTTTCTAGTGTAAATTCAGAGTACTTCCTCCAAAAATAATTCAGTGCTAAGATGCTTTCCCTTTTTACACACTTGCCACAGGGATATTGCTAGCACCTTTTGCACCCAGATCCTCTGACTCATAGCAACTCAGCTCAGGTGGCCCTGACCTCAGCCTTCACTTGTTTTCAGCAAGGGTTCATAAGTCAATCATAGAACGGTTTGGGTTGGAAGGGACCTCAAAGATCATCTAGTTCCAACCCCCCTGCCATGGGCAGGGACACCCTCCACAAAGAGTCAGTGTCCCCAGATCCCATGGGGACTACTGAAGTGACTGCTCTGCACAGCCACCAATTCTGTCCTCTAGTTTCAGCATATGCCTCAGAGGGACCCACGTCTTGGAGCAATACAGACAATCCAACGGATTCATCACAGCCCCAGAGCCTGGCCAGGTGCCTCAAGTCTCACCAAAACCTCACTAGTTCCACAAAGATTCAGCAAAAGGTGAGGATTCAGTGAGGTGAAAGATTCAAGTCAGCTTAAGCAGCAAGTATTTGCCAGGGTCATGGTGAGGGGCTTATTTATACCAGTTATTCAGAGTGCAAACCACTAGCACACACCCCACAGCAGGTTTGCCAAGTGATTTAGCTACAGGAGAAATTCTCATCTTTTTGGTGATTCCAGACCAGCAAGCAGAAGATGTAAAAAGATAACTTTCATTATTACAGCAGAATGTTTTTTTCCATAGCAGTTGTTACCCCATTTGGAAAATACTGCTTGATATCCTGTAATCCCTCTGCATCTGTCATTTCAGTTTATTAGTTCCCTGAGTATATTCAAAGCTGTAAACGGAGAAACTGAGCTGTCCGAGTTTCAAATTGAAGATGGGAGCCAACTGACAAAATACCATGTAGCTGTTTCAGTTTAATAATCCCACGTGGACAGATCTACTGTTCTTTCAGAAGCTTATTTCCCAAACTCAGTTATCACACAGATAGTAAAATCTATTCTTTGAGGGTCAGGATTAAAGCCAATGGAAAGTACCATGTAATTCATTGAGGAAAAATAGCTATTACTGCTACCTGGAAGGTAATACCTATTTCCAATACAAAACACCCTACATTTTATGACAGCTGAGATTTTCCAAAACCTTTCTAAGCACCTTAACTTTAAAAATAATCTAATTTCAGACACCGCGTAAAAGAAGCAAACAGAGTTCAATATAACCACAAATGCTTTCCAGACTGTGTAACTCAAACAAGCAGATGCCTCACATGAAGAGCATTATCTCTCCTTTGAATCCCAAGTGCCCCAGTCCCCAGAGCATCACTTAAACACCCACTCTACCAAAACCCAAAAGTGAATTAAGAGCTTCTGTGCATGCAAAAGTTTCTCCAGCATGAGAAACCAAACACCTTCCCCACCCAGCCTTCACAAGGACTCAGCATAGGTGAAGCAATGCCCACGTCCTGTGAAAGATCCTGGCATCCTTACTATAGCCAGAGAAGAGGACATATCTCCCAGGGCTTGCTGATGTGAGGTATAAATCAAACAATGCCACTGATCTAACAGCTGCACTAGAAAAAAAAAAAAAAAAATATGCAGGCACCTCTAAGCAGTCTCTACAGCACGCCAAACAGAGCGTATGTAAAAATTGGCTAATGGTCTAAAACCAGAAAAATATTATCCCAATGTGTCTTAGCATAAGTTCATAATATTTATTACTTTGGAAATTATTAATTCATACAGCTGGCACACTTTAGTTTTACTGGGAAGAAAAGGCGTTTAATTTAACTGTGGCGTTAAAATATATTTGCTAAATGTAGCAGTAGTGCATTGTTGAAGACAAATGAATTTAAACATGAGGCTGACTCTATAAACCATCAGAATCACCCTTCCGAAGCAAAAAAATACTTTAAGGACATTTAGGTCTTTAGAAACAAAATTAGTCAGCGGCTTCAAACATCTTCTCTTGGTCACAATAAAATGCAATTCTCTGGCTCAGCTGCATTTCCACTATTTATATACCTGCAGAACAGGCACAGGCCAAACGAAGTTCCACTTTTTGGTATTCCCCTCATCTACACAACTGGCTAACGCTCAGTTTTACCTGGAGGCGTTTGTAGTCTTGAGAAGGGGCACAGTCATCTAAAAGAGGTATGACCTGCTCGTGGAAGCAAACTGTGATTATCAAAGGGAAAGCCACAGGGCATTCATCATTAAGAACTAAATTAACAAGGCGTTCTGCATTTCCTCCGTAGAATTTTCTTTGAGGGAGAATTAAAGGGATACTCTGGATTCAGGAGCTCAATCAAGACATCGAAGTGTCATGGCAAACTTTCTAAAGCACATCCTGACCCACACATTGGCCAGGTAGCACACCAGGGCAGGCACGCAGCACTTGCCAGCAAGGAACAGTACAAGGTAGGACAAGGCTTTCCCAAAATCTGGACCTTGGCCAACGTGTCCAGGTGTCATGGTTTGATGTGGAGGGGGGGGTGGTTCTGGTGGCAGGATAGGGGTTTTGCTCCCTGCGACCTCCCCGGTTTTGGAACCGGGTTAGGCTTAGTTCTGGCCACCAGATCAGACTCCCATCCCCCTCGGGGTTGAGCCAATAGGGCGCCTCTGCGAATTGTCCTATTTAAGTCAGGACAAAGGAACCGGAAAAGGTGCTTCGCCCAGGATCGAGCAGAGAAGGGAGGAGGGCACTGCCCCCGCTCCCTGGCTCCTGGCCGGGCAGCTGCCTGCGTCGGGCCGGCGCCGCCCACGGAGAATGGCGGTGGCGGAGCCAGCTGGGGAACTCGGGGGCACCCCACTCCCGGGGTGCCCACTGGGCAGAGTTCACCTGGAGAGGACTGAGATCTGAGAGAAACAGCTGCATCGACAGCAGGTCAGTGAGGATGGAGCGGGAGGAGGTGCCGGAGCCGAGTTTCCCCTGCGGCTGATGGTGAGATGGCAGGCGGCCCCCTGCAACCAGGACGGCCTCGGTGGAGCAGAGACTCACTCGTAGCCTGTGGGGAGAAGATGCCTGAGCCCGAGGATGGTCGTGTTGGGGTGCACGACAAGGCAGAGAGGCATCTGGAGTCTGCGTGACGACCCACGCCGGAGCGAGTGGCTACAGCTCCCTAAGTACCCGAGACTGTGGTAAAGCCACACCGGAGCAATCTGTGGGGAAGGATTGTTTCCAGTGGGCTGGACTCACGTTGGAGAAATTTGTGGATTTTTCCTCGTGGGTAGGGGATCCACTGGAGCAGGGGAAAAGGGTGTAAGGACTCCTCCTCCTTTAAGAAAGAAGCAGCAGTAACAGCACGGAATGAACTGACCTGCACCCCCCAGTCCCTGCCCCCTGTGCTGCTGGGGGGAGGAGGTAGAGCCGGGAGGAAAAGGAAAGTGTGGGGGGGAAGGTGTCAGTTTTAAGATCTGGTTTTGTTTCTTTCTGTCCTCTTGAGTAATCGGTTTTTGTTTCCCTTTGTCCTTCTAAGTAATCATTAATAAACTCTTTTGCTTTGAGAAAGCCCAGTCTGTTTTGCCCGGGACCATGGTTGGTGGGTGCTCCCTCTGTTCTTGTCTCAACCCTCAGTCCCTTTGTTGTTTTTTTTTTCTCTCCTCTCTACTTTACTGGAGAAGGAGAGACTGTGTGAGTTTTAGTTGCTGGATCAGTCTAAAACCACGACACCAGGTAAACCAAACACTGCTTTGAGCAGTGGGCCAGGAAGATTCTCCATTCAGGCTACCATCAAGCATATTTGCCTCCTTCTCTGTCCCAAGGAGCTCAGTCTGGACAACAGGCCAGCTCTTTGCCAGGTCTCAGCAGGGAGAGGTGGAGGCATTAACGTGGGTTTTCCCTTACATTACAGCATTCATCTGAACACTCATTTCCACTAGCAGGGATAGTTTAGAGTCTGCCAGCGTTTTTGTGCATTCTTTGTACAATCCAGGTGTTTGTCAAAGTTAAAGCACTCCACACAGACCTTTTTGACTAGAAGATACTGTGGTTTTAATCTAAATTCTCTGTAGAGAGACACACGCTATCAATATCTTTGAACAACTCCCCACTGCAGTCAGCAGGGAATTCAGCTCAGAAAAAAAATCAATGGCACAACCAAGCCTATGGTTGTTGGGGCTTTGTTTTTATATCGTATTTTATGGCTTTTAAATGAATCCTGGCATTCACTGATCCTTAGAAAAAATAATGAAAAATCAACTGAAAAGGAGAAAAAGATGACAAAATACTTGCTGCAGTCAAAAGGCTGGTAAGGGCAAAGACAGTAACATATTGTGCCACTAGAATATTAGATGTGGAATCTTGATTATATCATAAAATAACTTTGCTGTAAGCCTAGCAGGTGTTTGTGGGATCTGTCTGCATCGTTTGATTATTTATTGTAGAAGCAGCCAAAAAAAAAAGCAGAGTAGGGTGACCACTATCAGCAGTAAAGGACTACAAGATCCTGGCCAAAGGGGGGATGTTCAACAGCACGTGGAAGCCTTCAAGCACATCTTTACCACTAGAAGGAAAGGGACCAGCTCTCCTAAGTCCATCAGGCACTAGGATGACCTTACATATTAAGTGCAAAAAAAACCCTAGTCTAGTGCAGAAGCTCTGCCAACATGTGCCAGCCCACTAACTACAAAAAAAGATCCATTTTCACTAGCTAAGAAGCACCCCCACCCCTCCAAGCTTTAATGGAGTTGTGATTAATTGCCCCAAAGTGGATCTGGCCCAGTCATTTCAATGCAACACTATTGATTTACTCCTGCAGTGCAAGTAACCCACCGGATTTTGACATTGAAATATGATCTCCTTTAATGACACCCTCTCTTAGTAATATCTTCCAGCTTTCTCTGTTATTCATTCTGGGATTTAGATTTAATTTGGGTGCTGTTATGTCGCATATACTTTTATTGTGCTCTGTTTACAGAACGATTCTTGCAATTAATTACAGTAATGAGATTATGGCTAAAAGACTCACAGAATGCTGATTAGATAATTAATGATTGGTTGTTGTTTGTGGCATTTTATTGAACATACAGTCCAGGTTGGTCTCTCCCCTTTCCTTTTTTGGTCTTTCTTGCCTGAGTTCTAATAGGTAATTGAATAAATGATTAGTGGGAAAGTAGATTACATGAATCATATTTAACCCCCCAGCACTTAGACAGGAATCCAGAGTAATATAATGTGAGGAATATAAGAAATCAATTTCTTTGGTATTTTCCTTGTAGTAATTACAGGCTGAAAATAGTTTTAAATCAGACATTAGTTCAAAATTGGCAAATAGGCTGGATCTGACATAAGGAGCCTCCCTGTAGGAGCGAGTGATGTTAGAACAGCTATCTGTTAGTGAGAACAGGACTGATCATCCTGCAAATGGGCTGGACAGGACACAGCAGAGCTTGACCATGCAACCTAGGGTGGCCAAGTCTAGAGTCAAATGGCTGATCACGGAAAAAATCTTTGCCTTTCAGGGCCTGGGATGGAAACAAGAGATCAAGTCACTCATCCCTTGCTCTCAGTAAGCGCCTGTGAAACCCTTCAGCCAAGCCAAAGCCCCATCTCTCTTCAGGACCAAGCCATACCACACACAAGAATATTCTGACACCATGAGCTGGATGACCAACTGGTGCAGTCGAATTCCAGATTCACCAAAAGCCACGCATCAAAATACCATTGGCTCAGTCTGGTTTGCCTTCAAAAGACTAGAAATAGAGGCATAAAGCCACAGAGGTGAGCAGCACTCTGCGTGTGCATGTTGTGATACAGTCTAATTAAGAGAGCTCCCACTGACTTCAACCTTAGCACTTCTAAGAGTCAGATCCTGTATCTTCAACAGGCATACAGCAAATGAGGAATCTGTATTCTGGTCAGTGAAGCAAAGGTCCTTCCAGCTGGCTTTCCTTGACCAAGCCCCAGAAAAAGTCCATTCTGTATCTTAACACAAGTAAGGACCTCATGGCAAAAATCCACCAGTATTTAGATAATTGATCAAACTTCATACGCAAAAATTGGCCAAACGAAGGTTGCTGGGCAGCCTTAACTGCTGCCTTCTTGGAAGAGCAGAACACTCTTTTCCAGTTATTTGGCTTGTTTCTTTCCTCAAGTTTGACTGCTCCTTTTCAAACTTGAATTAAAAAGGGTTTTGTCGGACCTTGGTTGAAGTGTTTAGGTTTTCTTAACTAGCAGAAAAGAACGAGCAAGAAAAGCTAGCAAAGTTTGCTTTCAGCTTCTAATGCTGCCAATCAAATGAAATACAAAATAATTCACCATGAGGACTTTTACATTTATTCATGGGGACCAAGGTAACTCTAAAATAAAAGTTGTATTTTATCTGAGAAGAAATTATGGTAGTTTCCAACCATTCTATTTTTTCTTCCTATTAAAAAAAAAATAATCAAGCCATGATTAACCCCTAACTGTCCCACAACGACTTCCATATCTTTTTTTCACCAATAAGGTAACCCAGTATTCCCAGCAAAACATTTGAGTCTTGGCCCTGCAGTTGCAGGCAGTTTCAACACTGTTGTGTCATATATAAGAGGCATCTTTCCCTATAAAAAGATGCCTTTTTCTTGTCTCTAATCCTGGAATAGGCCCATCTCAGGCCTGAAGATGCACAATTTTCTCCTAAGACTTTGGCCTAAATAAAAAACACGTCACTGTCCTGCAAAGGACAAGATCATCTCAAGACATCACCTTGTCACTCATTTTTCTGACTTCAAGCCGTCCTTGAACCACAGCTTATCATACAAAACCACATTGAAGCATTTAAAGAATTATTTCCCCACCTTAGGACCTGTGCAATCGGGTCCAAAGGGGCAAACTTTTCTAAAATCCTTCCGAAGGGGGTGGAATCTGCTTGTGCTCAGCCTCCTGGGAAAATCCAGGCTTTCACATACCTGCTTCGTAGGTGAAAACTTTTGAAAGTCACGCTTCAGCCCCAGGTGCTGGGAAGTAGACCTTCTCGCTCACAGCAGTTCAGATGACAGCCACCACCGGAGAGGTGGAAACCAGCATGAGCTTCCAAAGGATACAAAACCAGAGACCTCAGTGGCGTGCCTTTGCTGCAAGTCACTATTGTACCAGTCGTGACAGATTGCCAAATCCATTCAGGTAAGTTGCACGCATTTACATCCATCAGAACCCGGCTATCCTGTGATCAGCACTATTCTGCTACTGAGTCTAACCACTCAGATTGCAGTGGATGACATGCCAGCCTACTCTGAATACATTCTCACATTGATTTAATGAATGAAGATTAATTATCTTGCCTCCATCTACTATCAAAGACACTGGCCTCCACAGATAAATTCCTGAAAGACAGACCTATTCACTCATGGGAGAACAGACGCCCAAGCCACATAACTTTCTCATTATCCATCTGTATTTCTTCAATTGTTAGTTCAGTAGTTTTCCAATAAAACATAGATACCTTACAATTCATTTTCAGAAGACAAAGAAACCTAGTAGGGAGAAAAGCGGGCAAGATCTCTCTCCACCCACCATCAAAAAACCACATTGTCAACGGACTATGATAGCCATTCATTTGAGGGACACTACATATTGGACAAAATTTTCTTCTGCACAGCACGATCATAGATAATTAGCATACATGATTGCTAAGAACACAATTATAAGTTCCTGGCTAGAATCGGACTTTGCAAGAATCCCATTCAAATCAGGGGGTACGAGTGTCACAATCTGTTCTGATTATAATCATATGTTATAGATGCTTCCAATATGTTTAAGACGAGGAACAGGATGGCTACTAACACAATGCAAGCTTATGAAAAAGCTTCAAAAGCCAATTGTCTTGGAGTTAAATCAAAGTCTAGCAGTGCTGCCGGTTTGTGTGAGCAGAGTTAACAACAAAGTTGCTTAAGACACTTTTTCTTAACCTGTGCACAGCACCTAACGCCTCATCAGTCATTGCCTTAAGATTTTAAGGGATTAGCATCTATCTTAAATGAGAAAAAGCATAAGAAGGATTTTATTTTATTAAGAGCAAGCATGTCCTGCAGTTACACTTACACACCAGTCTGTGGCAGCCCTCAGGCTGCTGGCAGCTTGCCTGCACGCTAACAGCCATTTATCTTGTATTTTTGCAAAGTAGTTTTTTTGCATACAGGGTTTAAATGCCTTCTACAGTCCCCAACTAAGAACTAGATCCCTGCAGCTTAACTCACCTTCTATGACCAAGGTCTGAATAAGCTGCTCAGTACAGCAGAATTTAGTTTAAGTAGTTTTATTTCGAAGTTTCTGGCTATTCCTCGTTTCATGCAATACCTGCTTGCAGACTACAAGGGAAGACACTGCTGCTTTGCAGAAGGGAGAAGCAAGATTGAGCATTAGAGCACTATCTCCGGCCCCTCATTCATACAATGAATTTCGAGAGGGCTATTGTCAAAAACACAGCATCTTCCTGAAAATTCACAGCACGGACACCGAATTCCTAAATATACTGGTGCCACAGAGCAAAGCCTGAGCTGCAGGTAGCACAAGAGCTGTTGTACCCTCACAACAGGACCAAGGAGCTCAGCATTTCCAAGAAAGCAGCACCTTCAATCTGCACTCCTTCCCAAAGGTCAGCTCAGCATGTACCAGCAGTTATTTCCCATCATGCCACTAATCCACAAAATAACGTTCAAGTTCCAGGTGCAAGTGTTGATACGATAGTTTGAGGCAATCGTTACGACTTACTACATTAATAGCATTACTTATTACATTAGGTTGTTGTATATTTTTATCATGTTGTAATACTTCAGAATAGCAAGGAAACAAGTTTTGTCATTAGGAAAAAATTGTTTACCATGAGAGTTGTAGAACACTGGAACAGGTTGCCCAGAGAGGTGGTGGATGCTCCATCCCTGGAGACATTCAAGGCCAGGTTGGATGAGGCCCTGAGCAACCTGATCTAGTTGGAGATATCCCTGTTCCTTGCAGGGGGGTTGGACTAGATGACCTTTGAAGGTCCCTTCCAGCCCTAACCATTCTATGATTCAGCTTCTACACTTCTTCAGGTCAAGAACCCAACTTCATGTTCATTTAACATCTGCCTTATTGAGTCATATTTGCCATGTTAATTTGTACCACAGTCTAGTACAAATGGCAGCATCTGACTTTACTCCGAGCTGCAGCTTATTTTTCTTTAAATTAGGGGAAGCCAGCGACTCTTGCATGGTGTCATAGTACTTCACTCAGCAAAGCTGTCAGCTTTGCAGCCAGCATCTAGTGTTGCTTTTAGGGTGCACGTTGCCAGCAGCCTTATTTAAGCTGTAATCACTGATCCAAATTTGCCTCTTGAACAAATAGCTCGGAGAAACTAAGAGGAAATATTCAAGTTCCAGTCCCCTCTTCTGCAAAAGATTAGAAATGCAAAAATTTCAACAGAATGCTCTGGAATCCCCCCCATCTCCAAAACAGCCTGTTGGATGAAACAAAGGCCAGTTATTTGCTCTAGTTATGAACCCAGTTCCTGCACATTCTGGGTGCCTCTGAACTGCTAACCACAGCACACATATGGTCCAGGTTTGCTGTTGCAAGTGAGGCACAAAATGCCTTTTAATTCACCACATCTAGAATTCCCTATAGACAATCCGAACGCGTTTAATTTCATCAGGAAGAAGATATTTCACTGCAAGCAGTTTCAGTCAGCCTCTATTTTGGAAAATCACATGGGTGTTTGGGTCAACCATTGAACATTAGAGCAAGAGTGTCAGTCCAGTGAATTGCCAAACCAACATCTACCTCAGGCAAACCTCCTAAGCCAAAGCCAATCTCTTCTCACTTCACCAAGAAGTACATTGTACTGTTACCACTAGCTCTGCAATTTCCCTCAAGTTTCAGTATATAGTTTGAGGAAAACCCATGAGCATTCTCACCATTTGAGATGAAAGTTACTGAATATTTTGCCCTGAAGCCAGACTGCAAAATGCTATAGAAGCAAGAGAAAAATCAGAAGCTTGACAGGAGGAAATACTTGCAACTAGTTCTTTTACAAAGAACCCTGTACATCACAGGCACCATGACAGCAACTTCTGGGCTTTTTTACCAAAAATCAAGGAATCCAATATCACCCAAATACCCATTGCACTTCTACAAAGCAGTGAAAACATCTGCCATACCTAGACATATACACCAACCTCAATCATGCTACTGCTTCACTACCTGCTCTCTGCCAAGTTGCCTTCATGCAGCTTTGGTCCCTTGATGGACAGTCAAACATAATATAAGCAGATAAAGCAGAGACAAACAATTATATTAAACTGAAAAGCAGGACTTCAGTTGAAGGAAGTAATTCCCTATCCATGTATACACAAAGTGGATGCATCAAGTTTGTTTGAAAAATATCACCTGATGATTTTTTTTTATTACTGGGCATTTGAGATGGAAATCGTACTCCTTTCTCATGCCTTTTATATGCCCAGGTCTAAATAGAAGAGATTGAGTTAGGTGGTCATTTGCTACAGGACTCAGACTTCACACTCATAGTCCACGAGGCATTTCCCAGTGCGTGTGGCACATCTGACATGCGATGAGCTAACTCTCAAATCAATATTTCTTAGTTTGATCAAAAAAAAAGATACAAGTTAGACCTTAACGGCATGCTACAGGAATTAAATGCTTATTTTAAAATAATTTGTCTGTTGGTAGACCACATTTATACTATCAGATACAGCACCAGTATGAGGAATAAAAAAGTCTGTAGTCCCTAGGACCAGTACGAACTGGCGAGACTGTAAAAATCAACTGGCCATTACAGCTCTTTGCTGAAGGAACATTAATCAGTTAATCATTTTTTCATTAGAGTAGCTTCTGTAAACTAGTGTCTGAAATAATTCTTTTGTAAGAAAGACTATGGAAACATTACTAACAAGGAAAGTGAAATGCTGCATCCTTCCCATGTATACACCCAGGAGCATATAACTCCTAGAGCAGTTTAAAGCTGTTACCAACTATTGTCAGTATGGCACAAGTCCTTAGGGATCCTAACAAGGAAGTACCTTATCACTCACACTGCCTAAAAAGAGCAAGGAATCCATCTCTAGAGACTTCACAAGCCAAATGCCTCTATACACATCTAGATGGAGAACTTGACAAACACAGATTCAAAATACAATAAAATGAAGAGAAAGGGTTAAACATTATTGAACAGGCTTCAAAAATAGAACACTAGTAGCAAAAGGAAAGCCCTTGAGTTCTGTGCAAATAGTTTCTGAGACACATTTGAACTATTTTTTTTTAGGAAAGATCACATATGAAATCTGGGTGGCAGCAGCAGCCCCTGTTTTAGAATCATAGAATGGTTTGGGTTGGAAGGGACCTCAAAGATCATCCAGTTCCAACCTCCCTGCCATGGGCAGGGACACCCTCCACTACACCACGTTGCCCAAAGCCTCATCCAACCTGGCCTTGAACACTTCCAGGGATCGGGCAGCCACAGCTTCTCTGGGCAACCTGTGCCAGTGCCTCACCACCCTCTGAGGGAAAAATTTCTTCCTTATATCCAATCTAAATCTGCCCTCTTTCAGTTTAAATCCATTGCCCCTTGTCCTATCACTACATGCCCTTGGAAAAAGTCCCTCTCCAGCTTTCTCCAGCTTTTTTTTAATTATTATTTATTTTTACACATAATAAAAACCAGGATAGCAGAACTTAGCACGCAGACCACCAAGGATTTCAACAGCCCTTTCGGGCTCTTATGTCTGACCACACACACCTTAAGACTCCTTGGTTCTGCACTCAAACACCAGCTCACAAACAGACCACGACTGAAGCCTGTAGGTCACATCACAACGTAATAAACAGACTGAATTACTGCTCTGTAAGTTTACGGGAACAAAAATATACATCATGTAAATTAATTACATCGAGTGGTACTGACAGACCATGTTTCTTCTACAGGCGCTGTAGAACCAAGTCTATTTTCTGTAGTTTCTTGCATATGCTTAACTTGATGCACCTGAAGCAGCCTCAAACATGTCAGTGAAATTACCCACAGGAGAAGGTTCAGCACATGCTGATCACAAAACGTGATCAATATATTAGCAGCTGTGCATAGAAGCAGCTTGCACTGAGCAGGCCATGGAGCTTTCACCTCTACCTAGCAGGCAAAGCTTAACTAACCCAGCTGAGACAGTCAGGTTTTGGTCTGACTAAGAAAGACCCAAAGCTTTAACCAATTTTAACTACTTTTCTGAAACAGGAGTTACCACAGGGAGTCTCAATAACCACCTTCCCCTCTCTCAGGGAAAGAAAGCTACTACTTATTAAAAAAAATATGTATATATAGGGTAAAGAGTGTCTTAGGAAGAAAAAGGTACAATACTACTTCTCAGGGATAAACTGAGAGGAGAGAATCATAGAATGGTTAGGGCTGGAAGGGACCTTCAAAGGTCATCTAATCCAACCCCCCTGCAAGGAACAGGGAAAATAGAAAAGTCTCTATTTCTTGCTAGAGTAAGAAAAAAGGTTTCTTTAGCTCTCAAAACTGCAAATCCTTATTCTCTGCATGATGCTTTAAACATGCTCTAGTAACAGAGGAGCAGAGCTTACCTACACAGCTGAGAAGCCCCAAGCTACTCATGAACAAGAGCTGCTTATGGCAAAGGCACAATTATTTAGTCGACAAGAGAAGAAACCAAATGGCTCAGTAATACGACTGCCACCAACCAGAGACCTCTCGTAAAGGTCTCTGTGCTGCTTAAAACCAACAATAAGATGCCACCCACAGCTCATAAGCATCCCTGGAGGCTTGCAGACCCCTAGCCTGTCATTTTGAATGAAACAAATTTTTCTTAGCACAAATCTTGAGTTGACTAGAAAACACCTCACCTTTCCAGAATAAGCCACAGCCTGTTCGTCTCAGCTCTCATCCCACACGGTCCAACTCTCCCTCCGAGGCAAATCTGCAAAAACCCCTCCACGTGCAGACTCCACAGCAATTGGGCATAATTGCAGCTTGGTCACAGCTGGGGGAAGCTCTCAGACACTATTTACTGCTGGGGTGCACAGCAGAGCCTCTCGTTTGCTCCTTCTGAGAGGGGGGTTTGGTGCTGGTTTTGTGTTAAATGTTGGGGTAGGTCATGTTTATTAGCTTTTCATTGTATTCAACAAAGTGCTGGCTTAATTTGAAGGCTTTAAATTTTGTTTTATTCCGTTCACCAGCAATGGGATTTCAGCCCTTTGATTTTACTATTTTTGTTTTATTTATTTTGTGTTAGTTTGTAGTACAGAAGACTGAAGCTGGTCAGGATTTTTTGTGGAAAAGGCATTGTCAGCATATGGTTTATATAGTGGTGTGGTTTCATGGATACATTCCAAAGGTATGTTATGTTATTAACTGATACTAGTCTTTGATTATAGAGGAAAAGAGGCTACTTTTAATCATGACTTGTAATATCTATGATGTTTCTGGCTGTTTTACTTACCTTTTTTTATCTTCTTGCTTATGCTCATAAGAGGCTTATAGAGCTATTGATAGCTTCTCAACCATTTATAAAGTGAATATTTTTTCTAAGGGACTGAATTTATGTTTTTGCTTAAAATAAAAGTAATAACTGACTAAACTTGTTCTCAAACTTTGTCTCTGAAGTATCTCAGTTCCTTTAATGTTTCCCTTTATAATTCTAGTTTCCTAGTTGAGAATATTGTAGAAGGTATTAATTGAGATTTTAATGAAGGCTGATATTTTCCAATGCAGAAAAACTAATGGACAGGAAAAAAAAAATAAATCTAAAACTTGGCTCTATCTGGCACTATGGAAGGAGATTGTTCTGACTGTAGGCAGTGTTATGTTTAAAAATACAACTTTATTTTTTTCTTGAAGGTTTTAAATTTCTTTTGTCTAGATGCTGGTCTTAATAGTGTTTTATATTGCTCAGAAGGGTTAATGATAATTAACTGGGGAAAACTTTAATAGTGTTTTAACCTTCTGAAAGGATCAGTCTGAGCATCTCCAGATCTGCATAGGCAAACTGTAGACAACAGTTTGGTACAAAATCAGGATTTTTTTTATTACATTTGTGGTTAGAATATGTACTGGAGGGGTTTTAAGTTCAAGTAACAGCTTCCTGCTGTGTAACATACTTGCTGTACACATGTTGCTCCATTTCTAGTTTGACCAGAATAGAAGCTACAGAAGCTCATGGTAGAAAAGCTTTCAGTAGCTAGTGATACATGTGGCTTCTTAGTTATGGTATTTCCAGTTCTTTTATGTTTTAACATTAAATAGGATACTTTTGGAATGCAAAAGTGAGAAGGACTGGGACTGTTGGTTAGCTCTTGGTGACTCTCTTCTGCTTGAATGAGGCTCCCACTTCTGGTAGCCTAAAAATGACGATGCTTTGCCAAATGCTGTATCTCTAACCTGGCGTGTCAGTGCAATGCGATTTCCAGTTTGCTGGCAGCCCGCCTTGCTCAGAGTAGTTGTAAACAGTGATGCTGGTATTTTTATTGGCTAATTTTACAAGCTGGCATCTGCTGTCAGCAGCTTCATGTAAACACACTCCTGCCACAGCATCTGTTCAGCTGCATATTGCCCTTACTCTCGTGCTCACATGGAGCTGGGGAGGGAGCGATAAAGCTCTTTTCTGAAAGGAGGTATGTGTTGAAAAATCAGAGCTGAATAAGGGGCTCAGACCTTCTCCTGGGACTGAATTTCTGGAAATGGACTACTTGAGCCAATTCAAGGGCACCGTTTTCCAAATGGCTTTGAAGCCTCCACTTAAGAGTCCACCCCTGCTCAGTGTGTGAGCAAGCACATGCTTTCCTAATGTGGAATCAAGAAATGTGATGGTGATCAGAGCAATGGACTTTTGTAGAGAATGGAATTTTTTTTGTGAATAAAACTTGACTGAGATGATAGGACTGACTTGCTAGCCAAATGAAGTTAAGCTAAGATTGAGCTTGTGGAACCCAGATGTAACCTAGATGAATATGAGTATCAGGAAAGAACAGACCCCAGTCTAAGGGACTGTTGTGCAAGGAGCTAGGTATACACATAGAGACGAACCTTTGGCCTCAATGGAGAGGATGAAAAGTAACTATGACCTGCAGTTTGCCCATGGATTATCAAGCTGTTTAAGTATGGGAGACTTGACTAAGACCAGAGCACATCAGTGGCAATGCCACAGAAAGTCCAGCTTGCTTTGGTGTCAGGACAAAGAAAGAACAGACCTAGGCAAAAACAGAATTGCATTAAATATGGTATGTTATAAGGTACTATCAGGTTTAAGTGACCCCATGCATCTCCTACTGCTTCTGGTGTAAACATAGATACTTTGTTCGGGTGTCTAGGATTTTTTTCTGTGCTTGTCACCATTAGCTTTCCTTCTGGCAGAGCACTGAGGACTGATTCAGATAGGGACGGTAAAAAAAGCAAGGACAGAAGTTGGCCTTGTGTTTTTAGTGAGAGACATTGAAGTTTCTTGGCAATTAAATGAATTTGCAACACCAACCAGCAACAAACCAGCAGAGAACAGAACTGTCAACTGCTACCCTGTGCAACAATCAGCCCCTTTGTGCAGCATTTTAGGACAGAATACACTATTTCAGTTGGAAGGGACCTACCAGGATCATCTAGTCCAACTGCCTGACCAGTTTAGGGCTGATCAAGTTAAACCATTTTATTAAGGGTATTGTCTAAATGCCTCTTAAACAGGGCATTGACCACCTTTCTAGGAAGCTTGTTCCTGTGCTTGACCACCCTCTTGGTAAAGAAATGCTTCCAAATGTCCAGTCTAGACCTTCCCTGGCTCAGCTTTGAATCACTCCCATGTTGCCTGTCATTGGATACCAGAGAGAAGCGATCAGCACTTCTTCTCAGGAAGCTGTAGAGAGCAATGTGGTTACCCCTCGGCCTCCTTTTCTCCAAACTAGACAAACCCAAAGTCCTCAGCTGCTCCTCATAGGACATGCCTTCCAGCCCTTTCATTGGCTTTTTACCCTCCTCTGGACATATTCAAGGACCTTCACATCCTTCTTAAATTATGGGGCCCAGAACTGCACACAATACTCAAGGTGAGGCTGCACCAACATTGGGTATGGTGAGACGATCGCCGCCTTTGACCTGCTGGTTATGCTATGTTTGATGCACCCCATGATGCTGTTTGCCCTCTTGGCTGCCAGGGCACACTGCTGACTCATATTGAGCCTTTTGTCAACCAGAACCTCCAAATCCCTTTCTGCAGGGCTGCTCTCCAGCCACTCCTCTGCCAATTTATACTTGTGCCCAGCATTACTCCGTCCTAGGTGCAGAATCTGGTGTTTTGACTTGTTAAACTTCATCCCATTAAGCATTGCCCAATGCTCCAGTCTATCTAGACCCCTCTGCAAGGCATCTTGTCCCTGAAAAGTCAACAGCACCTCCCAGTTTGGTATCATCAGCAAATTTGCTAATAGTGCATTCAACTCATGTGTCCAGATACCTGATAAATATATTGAACAGTACCAGCCCTAGAATTGAACTCTGAGGAACATCACTAGTGACTGGTCACCAGCCAGATGTAGCCCCATTCACTGCAACCCTTCAGCCAGTTCTTCACCCAGTGCACTTGCAACCCACTCATCCCACAGTTGGACAACTTTTCCAGAAGGATGCTGTGAGGCACAGTATCAAAAGCCTTACTAAAATCCAGAAAATCTATGGCCATTGCCTTCCCTTCACCCACTAGATAGGTGACCTTATGATGGAAGGATATCAAACTAGTTAGAGAACTTTCCCTTTGTGAACCTATGTTGACAGTTGCCTAATGATTGTGTTATTCTTTAAATGACTTTCGATAGTACCTAGTATAATCTTCTCCATAATTTTCCCATGAACTGAGCTTAGACTAACAGATCTGTAGTTCCCTCATGCCCTTTTTTGTAAGTTGGAATAATGTTGGCTAGCTTCCAGTCAGTGGGGACTTCCTCAGGCTCCCAAGAACTTTGTAGCTGATCAAGAGGAGTCCTGCCATAACATCTGCTAGCTTCCTCAGTACTCTGTGATGAATCCCATCAGGACCCATGGACTTGTGAACATTTAGCTGATACAGCAGCTGGTCCCTTACAATTTCAATGTCCACAAATGGAAAGTCACTGTTCCCACACTCCTAGTCCTCTGACTCAGGGGACCAGGCAGTCCAAGGTCTATCAGTACTACTAAAGATTGAAGCAAAAAAAAGCATTGAATGCTTTTGCTTTTTCTTCACCCCTGTTAGTCAGATGACCATCTTCAATATGTATCAGTCATAGAATCATAGGGTGGTTTGGGTTGGAAGGGACCTCAAAGATCATCTAGTTCCAACCCCCCTGCCATGGACAAGGAAACCCTCCACTACAATGTTTTCTTTAGACCTCCTCTTGCTATTAACATAGTTAAAAAAGCTCTTCTTGTTATCTGACACAACACTGGCCAGTTTCAACTCTAATGGAGCTTTGGCCTTTGGTGTCTTCTCCTTGCATAATCAAACCACAGCTCTATAATCTTCCTGTGAAGCCTGACCTCACTTCTGGAGATCATACAATTTCTTTTTCCTCTTGAGCTCCACAAGGAGTTCCCTGTTCAGCCAAGCTGGTCTTCTGCCCTTCTTGCTTGACTTGTGACACAGTGGCATTGCCAGCTCCTGTGCTTCAAAAAGGTGATTCCTAAAGACTGAACAGCACTTGTGGAACTCCTAAGACCTCAAAAGCAGATTCCCGGGGTACTTTGCTAAATAGCTCACTGAATAGCTGAAAGTTTCTTGTCCTGAAGTCCAAAGTAGCAACTCTGCTATCTTTATTCTCACTACACTGAGAATTTTAAACTCAACCAGTTCATGATCCCTGTGGCCAAGAGAAGAGTCACCTACCATCACATCCCCCATGAGTCCTCTATTCCTCCTCTATTCACAAACAGCAAGTCTAGGTGGGTGTCTTTCCCAGTTGGCTCACTGAGTACCTATGACAAGACGTTATCTCCTACAAACTTCAAGAATTTCCAAGACTTGCTTGTCTCAGCAGTATGATATTCCCTGTTGATGTCTGGGAAGTTGAAATCTCCCATAAGGACAAGGGCTACTGATCCAGAAACTTCTCCTAATTGCCTATGGAATAACTCATCAGTGCTTACATCCTGACTGGGCGATCACTAGTAGACATTCACTACAATATCTTCTTTGTTTTCCATCCCCCTAATCCTCACCCAGAGACTCTCAACCGCATCATCTCTAAGGGCTGTACAATCAAACCTCTCCCTTACGTACACTGCAACACCTCCACTTCATCTGCGCTCCCGAGCAGCCTGTAGCCCTCCATCCCAGCGCTCCAATTATTGGACTCATTCCACCAAGTCTCACTAATACCGATTATATTGTACCTCTGGGAGCTGGCCAATACTTCCAGTTCATCCTGTTTGTTTCTTATACTGTGTGCTGGGGTACAAGCATTTCAGACATGCTCCTAAACCCTCCATGCTCCCAGGAGCCATGTAAATGTTCCCACTAGCATTGCCATGCTCAGGTGATGCCATGCCCAACCCTTAGCTTACCTACTGTAATCAGGTTGGTATGCCCTTCCCCCATTGATTCTAGTTTAAAGATCTCGATTGGCCCTGCCAGTTTATGCCCAAAGATGTATTTTCCTCATCAAGACAAGTGGATCCTGTCAGGCCTGAGCATCCCCTGTCTCTTGAAGGCTCTTCCGTGGTTTAAAAACCCAAAGTTTTGGTGAAGGTATCAGTCCTGGAGCCATGTATTGATATCTTGGGCTCACCTGTTTCTTCTGAAGTCTCCTCCCATTACTGGGTGGATTGAGTGAAACACTACCTGTGCTCCTGATTTTTTTAGCATTCTTCCCAGTGCTCTGCAGTCTTCTGATTGAACTCAGACTTTTTGTTGTGACATCATTTGTATCCACATGAAAGAGCAGAAATGCAATGCAGTCTGAAGGTTGAAAGAGGCTTTTCAGCCAGTGACATCCCTAATTCAGGCCCCAGGGAGGCAGTGAAATTCCCTGAAAAGAGGGTCCAGGCTGCAAATGAGTGCTTCTGTTCCACACAGGAGGGAATCACCAATGACTGTAACACCATTCTTTCTTCTCGGCGCTGGTCTTAATGCAGGTTTTGTTGCAAGGGCTCAGTCTCTCTGATCTTGACAAGACTGCTTGCACAGGTTCCTCCTCTTTCTCATTATACACTTCATCTGCCACAGCGTCATACCTGTTCTGTAAGGGTATCTTTAGTAAATACTTATCCTTTGTGCAGCTGCTTTTGCTGGCCAGAGGATAATCCTTGGTGAGAATCCCTGTCTCTCTCCTGGATGCTTATCTGTAGCTCTGAGGTGCTCATATTTTCTGTATAATTTTCTTTTTAGGGGATTTGTCCAGAAGGGAGAGACTGTGGATTTGATGCTTCCCTCAAAACACAGAGAAGGCTTGTTTAGTGTTGAAATGTTTGTTTGGCATGGAATAACTCTATCTGAATTGATCCAGAAAGATGAAACGCATAAATGACGGGTCAACTGGTTAGGTTAGCAAGACAGAGGGGTAGATTTGCATCTCCTCCTGACTGGACTCTTCCCTCCCCTGTAAACACTTTTTTTCACTCCGTGGGCAGTGTCATGTTTGTCACTCGAAACACGACAAGCTCACTTGCCATATTTGAACACAACTTGTTTGTTAGTGTTGAAGTAGTTCTGAGTACAATGGGTAACCCCACAAAAATATGATGTTATGTTTTCATTTGATGTTACATTGAGATGTGTAAGGGGTTCAGATGCTATGAATATGAAATAGGAGCGAAAATCTTGATTCTTGATTTAACTTCTTTAAATATACTGATCTGCAGAGGACAATGCATCTTCCAGTACTTAAAGGGGGCCTACAGGAAAGCTGGAGAGGGGCTTTTTACAAGGGCGTGTAGTGATAGGACAAGGGGCAATGGATTTAAACTGAAAGAGGGCAGATTTAGATTGGATATAAGGAAGAAATTTTTCACTGTGAGGGTGGTGAGGTACTGGAACAGGTTGCCCAGAGAAGATGTAGATGCCCCATCCCTGGAAGTGTTCAAGGCCAGGTTGGATGAGGCTTTGGGCAACCTGGTGTAGTGGAGGGTGTCCCTGGCCATGGCAGGGGGTTTGGAACTAGCTGATCTTTGAGGTCCCTTCCAACCCGAACCGTTCTATGATTCTATGTGTGTTTAAGATGGGGTATGTTTTGAGGTGGTTATTGTTCAGTGACTAGTTCTTGGATGTGGGTTATGCATTGACTGACAGCCATACTACAGGTGAGTTTTCAGTAAATCTTCATGTAGATGGCCTGATAATTACTTCTGTTCACCTGCTTATTTTATTATTCACTTCCCTATGCAGCTTCGCTGTCTAAAGGAGCTATGCAATCAATGCATCTGTAATGGTTTTATTAAAGTTTAAATGTTTATATCAGGCTCAGTATTTCCTGAAGTAAATGTCTTTGGGTGACCATTGCACTCTGGGTGAAACGCCTGTTATGTGCCCTAGACCAGAGACCCATTACAAGTTCACATTACCAAATATTCTGCTCTAGGCTATAGCTGTAATCTGATTGCCACTCCTTTCTTGACTTGCTTGCATGTGACCCCATCTCCTTCACCTCCTGATTGAATGAAATTGTAATCACCTAGTCTTCTGTTTAGCTGGGAGTGAAATTAAATGCAGAAAACAGGCAGCCAGAAGTGTCTGGGAGTGCACATGTGAGAAGGCAGAACCTACCAAAGGGCGAATTGAGTGGAGAGTAAGCAAAGGAGCCACAGCCCAGAAGATCTTACAAGAGACAGAAAGGGGAATGAAGCTTAGAGAGCAAGGAGGAGAAGCTCTAAAAGGAGAAATAACTGGTAACGAGCTGCCAGTTCTCATTTATAGCCATGTCATGATGCAGATGGTGTGTTTACACCCCAGTAGGGTCCAGTACACTGGTAATACTGCAGTGAAATCTGAGAGGAATACAAACACACCAGGAATGCAGGCATGAGGTTAGGAAAGCCAAAGTCCAACTGGACTAGGATCTGGCAAGGGATGTCAAAGGTAACAAGAAGGGCTTTGAGGAGATGGGTGACAAGTAGGCACGGCCAATGGTTATATTAAAAAGCAGTCCTGCTTGAAAGAGAAAGCAAAGGGTGTCTGGCAAGGGAAGGGGTGGACTCAGAAGAACAGGGAGGTGAAGTAAGGCACACCAGTGGTTGTTACAAGTGTTGGATTTGGCTTGCCTGGTTCCCAGGATACTGCTTGGGTTGTTAAACCACGCTGTCAATGAACAGTAATGCAAAAATGCTACTGTGATAGTCATGTTGCAAGAGCTAGGCTGGATGGTCCTCCCCTTCTGCCTCACCTCAGGTGTAATGCTGACTCTTTTAAAGCACATGTCTTTTTTAACAGGATTTTACTTGCACCTCTTTGGGACCTTGTCCCTGAGCATTGAGTAAAGGGATATTCTCAACTGAGAAACAGCTTCCTCAGGATCACTTGGTGTCTGTGTTGGAAGCAAAACTTATATCAACGCACCTGAGTCTTGCAGCTTGATTGCAATACCATCTAATCACTCCAGCTCTTCTGGTATGGAAGGAACAGTTTTTCCTAGGAATGAGTAGAAGTCTGTCTGCGAGGCTTTCCTCTATGATATCTAGACCCTCAGTTTGGGAAGTTTGTGTATAAAAGGTGGCTGATGGATTTTTTGCCTTTTCTTTCCATTTTTCAAATTCTAGAACAGGTAAGCTTTTTGAGTAGTATTTTGTTTGTAACTCTTGGATGAGATAGGGGAAGAAACACTGAAAGCTAAGAGTGACAGTGGAAATCACATGGATTGTATGTCACTGGGCAATATTTGTGTCAGAATTTGTCACATGAGGCAGTCTGGCCCTGATCCTACCTTGTCACTCTGTTGTTCAAAAATTAATTAACAAAGCACATGCCAAAAAAATATTTGTACTTGCTGAAGCACTTTTCTGAGTAGACACTGGAGTTTTGCAAGCAAAGTGCTTCTGAGTTTGGAACACAAGGCCTACCTAAAGGCACAACTTGAACACTGCAAAGGAAGGAGAGAAATAAATATGCTCCTGCATTTCAAAAACAGTTGCAATTAGCTGATGGAAAGGACTCAAAGACTATAGCTGTGATCCAGATGCCATCTCACAAGAACATAAATGAATGTGTTGGCAGCTGAAATTGCTAAGCACTTGCAAGTATTTGAGCTATGAAGTGACTGACAATGATGTGATTTATTTCGGAAATCATTAGGGGTAGGTTGAAATAGAGAAGTCAGTATCAAACAGCTCTGCATGGAGGAGCGAGTCGAGATGAAATGGATTTCCTTTCCTCAAACAAGAGGAGAATAGACACAATTGGCCTCGGTGTGGAATACAGGGCAGTAGCTTGAGCTAACGAAACTAGTCTGCCTATAATCAAAGAAATTCAGGGTAGTAGCCATCCAGACTGCCCTTAGAAATTAAAGAAGGCATTCATAGATTCATAGATTTCTAGGCTGGAAAAGACCTTAGAGATCATCGAGTCCAACCATCCCTAATCCCCACTAAACCATATCCTCAAGTAGATCATCCACCCTATTCTTAAACACATCCAGGGATGGGGACTCAACCACCTCCCTGGGCAGCCTGTTCCAGTGGCTGACAACCCTTTCAGAGAAGAAATACTTCCTAACATCCAACCTGAATCTGCCCTGACTAAGCTTATACCCATTTCCTCTTGTTCTATCACCCATCACTAATGTAAAGAGCCCTTCCCCCACCTCCCCACCATCTTTTCTCAAGTATTTATAGGCCGTAATCAGGTCTCCCCTCAACCTCCTCTTCTCCAGGCTAAACAGCCCCAACTCCCTCAGCCGCTCCTCATAAGTTTTATTTTCCAGCCCCTTGACCAGTTTAGTTGCCCTTCTTTGGACTCGCTCCAGGAGCTCAATATCTCTCTTAAAGTGAGGGGCCCAAAACTGGACACAATATTCCAGGTGCGGCCTCACCAGTGCCGAGTACAGGGGCAGGATCACTTCCCTGCTCCTGCTGGTCACACTATTCTTGATACATGCCAGTATCCCATTGGCCTTTTTGGCCACCTGGGCACACTGCTGGCTCATATCAAGCCGGTAGTCAACCAACACCCCCAGGTCCTTCTCCGCCAGGCAGCTCTCCAGCCACTCTTCCCGAGCCTATAGCGATGCTTGGGGTTTTTATACCCCAAGTGAAGGACTCTGCACTTGGCCTTATTAAACCCAGTTCAGAAAGGAACTGAGTTCTGGACTGTATGCAGGAGATGAATGTACTTCACTATTAAATGATACATTAATATAGTGATTTTCATCATTATACCCATTATTGTGTTTGTACCTTGAAAGAATGTGCATTTAATGAGTGAAGTGCTGAACGTGAACCCTTGAACTACAGTAATGTCCCCATTTGCTAGCATAGATCCTGATCCAAAATGACATGCTGGCAAAGGAAAAGTGAGAACGAAAAGCAAATAGATGCTCTAATAGCTTCTGAGCTCGATTCAGGTCTGCCACGCACCTTCTGTGTGACCTTGAGCAAGTTACTCAAGGGCTGGGTTTTCACAAAGCACTCTAGTACTTGTGAACGTACCCAAGCCACTTGCCTGAGCTTGTGCAGTGTCTGCTAAAGCTCCTGGCTGAGTGTCTTGAGGAGATAAGTCAGTTCCTCCAGATATCGCTGATTCTTATTCTGATACAAGAATAAGATAATTTCATTAATATTTTAAGAACGTTGTCCCTGATCTAGAGGAGCCCTAATCAATTCAGTAATTTTTACCTGGATCTTTAACAACTCCTTTGCTTCTGTCTGTCTATGCAAGAGTAGTAACGCTCCTCTTCCTCACAGGGGTGGGTTGGCAAGACGGATTCAGGAGCGTGACGTGCTGAGCTATTGCAGTTAGTGGATGCATGTAAATAGCTTACAATGAGAAATGTGGAAGCGAGTCCATTATTAAATTTATACGGGGCTAACAATGTAATCAAATTAGCCTTTGCACTTTCTCCTGTGCTTCACTTTCTGCGTTAGAAAATCTCCATAAATCTCTGCAAAGCCATTTCATTTATTCCCTTTAATGCTCTCCTCCGGTGTGATTCAAAGAAACACCTCCATGCTCGCTAAGTAGTGGGTGGGCTGCAAGTACTGCCAGCTGTATCTGCTGGTGGTTTTGGTGCTCACAAGTGTGTACTTCCACGTCTGACCTGGAGTATTTTACCACTCAGTCTAATCTGGACTGGTATGTGAAGTGGTATACATTGAGCCCTCTGGGCCAGGGACCATTCCTTTGCCTGCAGATGGACAGTGGGTTTCTAAAACCAGGGCTCTGGCTCCATGGGGTCCCTACAGGGCACTGAGAAAGGGGAGTAGTAACACACCATTTGCAAACGGGGAGAGCGTGCTGCCAGGTCAGAGGTCTTTGGAAGAACTGTTATCAGGACCAAGGGCTGGTGATGAAGTGCTCCAAAATAAAATGCCAGGCTAAAATGTCATGCTTTCTCTAAGCCTTTTCCGACCGAAACAAACACTGGCGTGTTTTTCCCATGGATTTTCACAGCTTTGGATCTAATTTCAGGCTGCAAATGAAGCGAGCAGATTTTCCTAAGTGCACGGTTGCCAGTAGCTCCTGTGCTTTGCGGGGGTGGCAGAAGACAAATCGGTGCTGAGACCGTACAAGCGGCCGGGTTGTGATCTTGCGCCGGCAACGCTTTATTTACCACCTGCTCGTTTTATTGCACGTAAACACCGGTTCCTCAGTTCACATCTCTCTCTGCATGGAAGTATGAAGGTTTCAGCAGTGACAGAGGGGCACGATCACTGACATACCTCGTCTGGCCAAGGGGTGGCCCACCTGCACTTGATGTTTAACTGTCCTGGCCCGGAGGGCTCTTGGTACAGGTTTTTCTGTTGTCTGCTGGGGTTCACTCTTGCTTTCTGCAGTCCTACACAGGCTGCTGTGGTGCTTGTTGAGCACAGCCATTTCGTGTTAGAACTGTAGTTGCAATCACGGTACGAATCCAAATATTTCTACTATGCTAAAGCTGCTTAGCTGCTCCCAGATTGCTTTTGCTTTTAATATGCATTTAGTTTTTGAATAGAAGGCGATTCTTCTGTTTCAAAGGGCTTGTGGGGAAAAAAAAACCCAAAAACTAATTACTGAATTTCAGGAGGGTATTCTTTAAAGGTGTCATCGTCTCTGACTCTTGAAAGAAAAGGACTTTTCAAAGGAAAATGGAAATGCTTATATGCCTAACTAATTAAACAGTTTGTTGCATTGCAGTGGGGCTTCTATTCCATTAATGCAATGAAGACATGGCTTTAGTGAGACTGTTTACACTTAAATTTAAAGTATGAAATTGAATCTTTTCTCAGATGGTGGCCCTATTGAACACGGAGATGCAATAAGTATTATGCCCTTACACTTCAGTAAAGGATAATGATACAGAGAATGGATTTGGTTGGCAGATTTTGGTTCCTGAAATAATCTGAAGGATAGACTCATTTATTGTTCAAGTGCATCCTGTTGATGATAGGATAAACAGCATGCTAATGAAATGAATTGGCAATGTACAATTAGAAGCCAGTCAGAACACAGAAATTATATGAAGATAACTACATACATGGGAGAGAAATTTAATTAAACTTGGAAAAATGAGCTTTTGCATATCTAAGTGAAATAATCTGAAATCCACTAACTCAAAAGATGTCTGGTTTAATAAATAGTTCAAAATACATGTAATATCTGACAGCAAATTAGATACGAAGTGGCAAGTTACACAGGGCAAAGCTGCCATTTCAGTTTCAAACGCTATATGCAAGAACATTTTAGAGTTTTTTATTATGGCTTTAGTATGATTACACTCCTGGACAAATTGTAACAAGGGAGATGTTGGGAAAACTGGAGAGAGTTTGGTGTATAACAGTATTACTAATGCTCTATGGAATGACTCATGACAAAAAGATACAAAGGATGAAATATAGACCTTAACTGAGCGATGATTTAAGGGGGAATATTGTTTGTATGGGTGGAAAGGCAAATATGTAAGGGGCAGAAATGAATTAATGAGATGCCAGGAAAAAAATATTTGAAACTAACACAAAATACAGGCTGGTTATGGGGAGAAACGGCATGAACCTGAGATGGTTTAGGTTCCTGAATAGTTTGTGACCCACACCTTGTGATTTTTACAGTGAATTTACTCGAAGCAGTAAAAGATACATTCTTTGGTGGGAGATAGGAAGGGATCCCATCGGACTGTCCTGCTTCTGTCTGATTATCCATCAAGGCTACCAGGAATGCTGTAGCACTTTGCTACAATTTCTATCCTCTCTTTAAGAGCCCACTGGGTGCACTGATGGGGCAAAAGGCAGGAGAGAATTGCCTGCTGCAGATTGCTAAGATTGGTGGTGAAACCAAGAGGAGAGTTGTTGAAGACTGAGCCCCCACCGAAGCGGATCCACTAGACAGTGCATTAAGCTGCAATACTGTCTATTTGGGGACAAGGCAATAACCCTTTTATAAGGCTGCATTTAGTTTGTTTTATCAGAACTCAATGATGTCCTGGAAGATGAGCTTGGGACACTCTTCCTGTGCCACAGCCAGGGTGGAGAACAAACCAAATGTCTTGGAATAAGAGCTGTTTTCCTGCAGGAAAAGAGGCAGCTAGGAGGAAACCTACAGCATGGTGGCTGTTCTTAAATAGCTTATGAATCACATGAAGCTCATCTCAGTGTTTCCTAGAAAATTAAGATGTCACTAACATATCATCTGAAATGCCTCTAAATTATAAGCCTGGCAGCCCAAACAGCAGTTAACGACTGTCAAATAGCGGCCGAAAATTAGGAGCAAACAGTGGTTTGACATGAGATTGTGATAAGAGACTTGTCTAGCTACAGCAGTCTTGCCCCTCGGCCAGCCGATGCTCCCATTCAGCGTGGCATTTTGCTTGTTCTTTGCCATCTGATCCTTTTCACTATGCTAGCAAGATGCTGTTTCTGGCGACGTTTTCCTGCCGTTGCCCTGATTTCTGGGTGGCAAAACTTGCCACTGCTTCTACAGATGGCAAATCCCTGGAAATGAGTATACCACACGGTGCTGCACCCGCCTGAAATCTGATGCAGGGCTGGGCTCAGATGTTCTCAGCTGTGACTTATCCCAGCTGAGGATCCGGCCACGCAGCTTTACGCAGGTGGTGGTGGCAAACCTTAGTGCCATTTAACTACAGACTAGTAGGATATTTGAATAGCAAAGATCTGATGCACTGCTCTAAACAGATGCGTGCCACACTTATTCCTTTGGCTGGCAACTTTACTGATGTCCCTCTTGTAAAGCAAAGCCCCTTCCTTGTCCTCCTGGTGGCAGTAAGAATGTTGAATAGCTCGAGGTAGAAAATCCTCTTGCAAAAGGAGCAAACATTTTTGAAAGTAATATGCGTGTGCAGCTCAGGACTATGTATTTTGGCAGTGGCTGGAGTTTGTGTATGGTGCGAGGGCACAGAGAAACACATTGTCGAGCTACTTACGGATAAAAAATGAGCAATGGCAGTCTTCTGGTTGAAGACTATTATCCTTCTAAAACTGGCTTTGGTGATTTTGTGATTTTAATTGCAACTTGTTTGGAGCCCTGGTCCTGAGCCTTGCCCCCTGGAGAGAGAGAGCAAGCCTTTTGAGGGCATTCAACCTTCAATTACTGCTTTTATAATCCAAAGGAAAAGGCCAAAATCTTGGCAGCATGGTGAAATGGAGGAGGCAGCACCAGGTGAGAAGGGCTTTGGTCAATCTAGACTTACTGCTTTTGCACCTACATGGCTGTGTTTTGTGGTTTTTTTTTTTTTTGTCTTTATTGGCTTATTTGGAGGTAGTGTCTTCAGGACAGGAACTGATGTGGCTGAATAAACCTCCAGGAAATAATTTCTCATACATTTGGGATTTTTTATTTTTTTTTAGGAAGACAAAGTGAGTGACAACTAGGGCTCCAAAGGGTAAAAATTCTTAACGAAAACTTCTGTGAAACTAGCTGTGCTCTTATGATGATCTGAGGTCAGATACACCTGAAAATCATCTTTCCATTCGCTCCACTAGAGAGTTTCTGGCATTTTTGCTTTCCTGGCCGGCGATGAGCCTTCTTCTCAGGCTTGCCTGCCCTGTGAAACCGCAGCTTCCCCGGGTCTCTGGGCTGGGGGTGCGTGTGATAAGATTTCGGGACCGTGACCTGTGCCGGCTGCGGGGAGCGCTGGGGCTCCCCGGGGCCCGAGGGATGCCCCGCAGAGGCAGCGCTGCCGCCCGCGACTCTGGGGCGGGGGGGGGGTGGGGGGTGTCCCTGCAGGGCAGCCATTTTAAGTGTGGTCCCCGGGGCGCCCTGATGCGCGGTGACCGCCGGCCCCCGCCCGCGTTTCTGCCGCCGGCAGCAGCGACGACGGCGGCGGGTCCGCCCCGTCGGGGGCGTCTCCGCGGCGGCGCGGGGCCGCCTCCCCCATCCCCGCCTCCCGGCTCCCCAGTCGCGCCGGCGGCTGGACGGGAGCGGAGTGGAGCCGCGCTGCCAGCCCGCCCCGTCCCGTCCCGTCCTGAGCGGGCAGCGCCGGGGGGAGCCGCCGCCGCCCCATGCACTGAGGGACGGCGGGATGGGGCCGCGGGGCGGTGGCGGCTGGGCCGGGCGCGCCGGGGCGCCGGTTCCCGGTTGGACGTGCCTGCTGCTGTGCGCCGCGCTCCGGAGCCTGCTGGCCAGCCCCGGCAGCGAGGGTGAGCGGGGACGGGGCGGCCGGGCCGTCGGGGCAGCGCCCGCCCGGGAGGGAGGGAGGCTGCCCGGCGACGCGCTGCGTCTGGCGCATCTGGCTCGATTTTGGAACGTTTTGGGGGAGGTGAAGGGGAGCTCTGCCCGCGGGGAGGAGGATGCTGCGCCGGGGGGAAGCGAGCGACGCTGGCCGATGGGGGGATGCCGGGGAAGGGGGGTGGCAGCGGCCGCTGCGCGTCCCCCGGGTCGGAGCGGGGGGGTTTGCACGGATGCCTTGGCACGGGCGCGTTTTGCAGTGTTGTTGGTTGTTTTTTTTTTTTTTTTGGGGGGGACGGGTGGAATTGCATAGGTGCCTTTGCACGGAGGCGTTTGCACGGCTGCGTTTCCTAGCGATTTTACACCGGGGGAGTCGCGCAGGTGCATTCGCGCGGGTGGGTTTGCAGGACTTTGCACGGGGCGGGTTGCGCGGCCGTCGCTGCGGGGCTCCGCGCGGCGGAGTTCGCACGGGGCGGGGGGTCTTGCGGGGGTGCGCGCAGGCGGAGCGGGAGCGGGGCCGGCCGGGGTTCGGGGCGGGCTGGGCTGGGGGAGGCTCCCGGTGAGCATCCCTGCAAGCGCTGGCCGCAGTGCGCTTACTCCGTGCCTTAAAATACGCATTTTAAGGAGGGGAAGCCGCGGAGGTGCCGATGTTTAACCCGCAACGCAGCTGGGTCCGGATTTTTTTTTTTATGTTTAATCTCTGTGAGGCCAATAGCCAAAAGCATGTGTCCAGGCTTTTTGTCTAGCAGGGTGCTTCTAGGCTTTCAAACCGGACTGTTGTTTTATTTTTTGTTTTTTTTTTTTTTTTTTTCTTTATACGTGGTGTGGGCACTGCTTGGGGCTTCTAATTTTGTTATTTTTGGATCCGCGGGCAGGCTGTAATGTGGAAGCAGTGGGAGGAGAAGTTCAGCATCTAAAGGGGACGCCGGCTGCTCGTAGCAGGCTGGTTTCGCGATGCGCCGTAATTATTTGTGAAACTCCTTTAGAGGGAGGAGATATGCAGGGGTTGGTGAAGGAAAACCGTACCAGAATTTCAAAGATGTGGCCTGAGGTGACTAGCTAGCTGTAATTTATTTTGGAGAGCGAGAATAATGTGAATCGCAGTTTTCTTAGGGAAAAAAAAAAAAAAGTGCAGAGGAAGGGGAAAATGCTGTTTCTCTCTCAAACGGTCGGGAAGTGCCTTGGTTTGGGGGTTGATGGAAATGGCTTTGGCTTTGCCTCCGTAAGATCAGGGTGGGCCCAGTCCTTCTGCCCTCCTGCGGTTTGGGATGATTTCACCCGCGGGAGCGATGCTGGGGAGGCAGGGTGGCCACTTTCCCAGAGCTCTCCCCGTTACTCACCTGCCTCTTGGGAGACACGCCGTCCTGCCCGCTCCCGGCTGCCCGGATACTCTGCCGAGAGACCGGCAGGTGCTCCGAACCCCATCTTGGTCATCCTGGCCAGTTCTTGGAAAACCTGGCTAGTGCTCATGGGGTCCATGGGATCGTTCGCCAAGCGTAGGGGCGTCTCTGCGCGAACAGGCAGCTGCAGAATAGGACTTTTCCGCGCTAGGAAGCGATGCTGGAGAGAATGAAGCTGCCTAGCAATCAGGTTTAGTGTCGTCTTTACAGGGAGGTTGCAGAGGAATATTACAGTAACGATCAGCAGCGTGAGTGCTTGCTTTCAGGGTCTCTTTCCCCCTGCTTTTCTGACCGTTGCTCCCTAATTTCTGGCCCTTCAGTAAACGCAGAGCCAAAAGACTGCTGGTAGGAGGGGTCTGACTGTGGACCTGGACTCATTCCATAACCTCTGTCCTTCGCTGCTAGGAGATTTATTTGTAAACAGGCGTTATGTGACAAGTGCTTCTCGCAGCGTGTCTCCTTTGCCAATTACCACCGAGCAGCTCCGCTCCTGGGAACCGCTCGCCCTGCAGGACACGGAGCCTGACACCTGGGAAACCTCAGAGTCCGTGTGCCGCTGACACTTGGCATCGCTGGGTTGGGTTTGAAAAGTTCAGTTTGGCTGCTTCTGGGCTCTGATGAGAGAGATCCACCCCTGGGGTTCGTTGGCATATCCAGCTGGTCGGGAAGTTTAATTTTGCTGGGATAAAGGTAGCCATCTTAGACCCACGAATAATTTTTTCAAAAGTTGGTAGAATTGGTTCTTCCAGGTTTTGCTTTTTGTTTTCCCTCATTCTGCTCACCATGGTTAAACAACCAGCTGATACCCTGTGCTGTGTAGGTATGTAGCACATATGCAGTTGCATAGAGATGATGACAAATTCTCATAATTATTTTTTTCTTTAACCCTGCAGTACGTTTTTTTTTTTTTTTTGGTTTCTCTCATTCTCACTGTAATACACAGTGACTTCATAGGATAAGATATATGCACTTGACAATTCACAGTGCCTTTAAAAATCTGGGTTAAGATGTGGAGGGGGGAAAAAGTAGCTTCAATGTTTGGATTCCTTGGCATGAAAGTAGCTTTTTGCAAGGGCAGCTGGATTTCAGAAGCTCTTGCCATTTTTATGGGGAAGTATCAAGTGCCCAGCCTGTATCATAAACCTGGTCACCTTCATAGATATCTCCAGTTACGGATTGAAGAATATACGTTAGGAAAACTGAATTAATTTTTTGCCAGATTTTCCTATAATAGAGAAATAAAACAGGCTTTGACTTCAATCACCTTTTCTCAGTTTACATACTAAAAGCAAAACAGGTAGTGAAGGCTGAAGGCTCAGTGCTACTTCATACATTTTCAAGTATTGTTTAGCCGTTATTTTTAACTCTTTAACAGAGTTTATTGATTAGAACCAGAGATTTCCTTCTTCCCTTTCGCTATTTTTACAAATGCAGAAGTTAGAGAATATTCCAAAGAGTACACACCAAAAGTATTACACAATTTTGAATTGCTGATATTTCAGAAGTACATTATTACTTTTTGGGCAACCTGGTGTAGTGGAGGGTTTCCCTGCCCACGGCAGGGGGGTTGGAACTAGATGATCTTTGAGGTCCCTTCCAACCCAAACCATTCTGTGATTCTATGACTTCAAAATGCATTCCCTATGATGACAGGGTGTGAGAGGCAGCCCTGCAGCACACGACTGGGCTTCCTGCACCTCCTTTGATTTAAAAATGCATGTGTGTTAAATCTTTCTGTTGTAAGTACTAGGGTTTGGGAAGTGGCTTATATAAATTATTTATGTGAAACACAGAATGAACGAAGACATTGTTTAAAGACCTCCCTTCCACCCTGAACTTCATGATTTGTTACGCATGGCCTGTGGTTTTGGATTGGTTTGCAGATCTCATTTGGACGTCACCCAGATGACCTTAAAAAGTGTCATGCGGGCAAATTAAAAGAATGGACACGTTACATTTGATTGCTTGTAACAAAGTAACTCCACAACCTACTTGCATAATTGTCATTAAATACGAAGTATATTTAATACTGTATATATTAAATAGTATATTTAATTTTAGGGCTTTCAGCAGAAGTGAGTGCTGATGAGACAGTGCTGTAAGAACGGAGTATATTGTTAAGCAAATCAAAAGAAATACAGTTTAAATGGTGACATTGACTTAAATAGATGAAGGTGAGAAAGACAAAATTAGTCTGACTTTGTACTGGGTTGTATTTGTTTTAAGACCAGGAGGATATTCTTTAGTTACTAACTCCTGCGTTTAGTCCTCTTCCTCTTAATTCTTCCAGGGTTTTTTTGAAGCTGGCTTTATCTTAATGTATCATTTTTAATTTGAATGAATGAATAAATGAGTACAATTAACTGGGTGGGTCTGGTGCAGGCAAAAATAAAGGAAGGTTGTAATTTGCAGATTATTCATGCCAGAGCCTGGAATGAACCTACCTGTTCTCTGTGTGTTGACTTGTGTGTGTGTTGTTTCATACTGACATATAATTTCTGCGTCATGGCACGCTGGATAAATGCATGTTTAGGTATAACATCACAACGTTTACCTTTAATCAGTGAATGAAGTCGTTTTCAAGGAGATTTTTCATGTATTTAGTAGAAGCAGGTGTGAAAATAGTATTAATTTTCGTATCAATGTATTCCAATTAATCTAATGCTTTGGGTAAAAATCCACACGATCAGAGCATTTAGCTTATTAGGTCGCTCTTACAGCTTGGCTTCCTATGTCCCACATTCACACAGTGTAATTTTGTGTAATTCTATAGGTAGTAAGTACTGCTAGCATGCATACACCTTGTGTACGCAGAACGAGTGGGTTTGGACACATTTCAGACTGCTCACAGTGCTTTGCAAGGAGGCAAGGAGAAGGTATCTGTTCCTAATTTCGTGTGTTGGAAGGCTTCCCCGTGTGTTCGTAGCCTCAGTGCCCTGTGTTTACTTTACTCGCAGGAGTAATCCCATTAACTTTTAAATTTACTGCAGTGGAATTACTGGTATGAGGAAGGACAGCTCATGTCTAATGGTCTTTTTGGGATCAGCCCGATGGGTGATGTATGGCTTTTCAAGAGGTTTAGAATGACTCAATCATGGCTTTAAAATGGAAAGTACTCTCCTTTTGACAGTAAAACAACATTTGAAACGCAGCACTTTTAAGTATCTGACTAAAAGCATTGCTGCCTAATGACACATGTTTAAAAAAAGGGAAATAAACAATAGCAAAGATTGACTCCAAGACAGTACCTGTTTCCTTTTGAAGCTTATCTTAAAAATTGCAATAAATAGTGGAAAACAGGCAAAATGTCTTAAATGGAGCCACTGACAGACCGTCTGCTTATAGTATCCTAAATGTTGGCACCATAATTTGGTGTATAAAGCAGCTATTTGCACATCAGTTTACAGATGGGTAAACTGGCAGGTACCATGGGAGAAACGGAAGAGTTGGTGGGCTTGATAGCTTCTTCCCCATCTACTGTTCGCTCTCCCACTGTTACCTAACTTTTCAGCTCCAGTATACTGTCCATCTCCATGGCTGCTGTTCTCTGTTCATAGATTCATAGATTTCTAGGTTGGAAAAGACCTCAGAGATCATTGAGTCCAACCATCCCTAATCCCCATTAAACCATATCCCTAAGTAGATCATCCACCCTATTCTTAAACACATCCAGGGATGGGGACTCAACCACCTCCCTGGGCAGCCTATTCCAGTGGCTGACAACCCTTTCAGAGAAGAAATACTTCCTAACATCCAACCTGAATCTCCCCTGACTAAGCTTATACCCATTTCCTCTTGTTCTATCACCCAAAACACAAACCCAAAATCTCACCCGTAAAGAAACGTTTATTCTTTGCACTAAAATACCAAGTGCAGCAGGCTCTGGGAGGGGGAAGGTGGGAGTAGGATTTCATAAAATCTGGCAGAAATTCCAAAGCCAGGACAGTTTATTACGCGGTGCCTTGCTCTCTGATCTCACCGGTTTTACGCTTTATTGTTCCGAGGATTTCCGTGCTGCTTCTGCGGGAGTCCTTGTTTCCAGAGTGCGTTGAGCAAGTGCAGAGCCCTTGTCTTGAGGAAGTCCAGCTGGAATAGCTTAGCTGAGATGTGGTGTTGGACCCTGTTGGCTTTAGGTTCTTGAGCAGAAGTGGGGCTGGTAGATCCCCCTCGTCTTTCTGACTTGGAGCTACGTTTTTAGCGGTCCGTTCCTGTTAGTGTGCAGGTATGTATATTCTTGAATAGAGATGAGCTTTAAACATTGCTCAGGGATGTCAGGGATCCTGCCCTAAAACTAAAAAAAACCCCAAACAACCCAAACCCCAAAGAAAACACTTTTTTAACATATTTAAAAAAATATTCTTACTTCCTCTTTAGGAAGCAAATCTAAATCTGTACGTGGTTCAAGGGCAAAGCGAGATGTAAAAAACCCAAACGCACACAGATCAGTCACTTTGTAGAAGCACTGAATTTCTTAGTTATTAAGTGCTCACTTCTACAGAGGAAAAGGATATTCAGCTCTTCAGCAGATGCTCAGCCTACTATCCATTAAAAAGACTTTAAAAAATTAAATAAAATCTCGTGCTTATAGTAAAACATCTAAACACAGAATTGAAATATCTGTCGTAAGTGCACCTTTCTCACTGACTGTGAGTGCTGCTGAGAGATGAGGTCTCATTTCAGCCAGGATAGGCTTGAGCTAGGTATTCTTCTTTTCTCAGAGAATATTGCAGAAATACTGAGTTAATGATTGTATTGGAATGAACAATTTTTTAATAACTTACTCTAAACGCATTTTCTTTGATCTCTGCTGTAAAATTGCTGCATGTTTTAAAAGCTAGTAAAGAATCCTTTTTTCCTTTGAAAAACACCTCATGTTCTTAAGACGTCCGTGTTTTTTTGGCACAGGCAGAAGGGAGAGATGGATTGTCCTCTGTGTTCACATCATGCCTGTCCCTCACTCTGCTCTGCGACTGGCTGGACGTTGAGGTTGACAGGTTTTGCTGGGGGTGAAAAGCGTTTGATGCCCCAGTTGCTTTCACAGCCAGCTGTATTGGCAGGCTTGAGCACTGGCCTTCAGTAGCTTAAGTCTCCCTAGGGATTTGTTACCCTTTTAGTTGTCTCTTTGACCTATTATATCTCCTACAGTCTCAGTTTTGGTATTTGCTGTGGCTTTGGTCAGTGCAGTATCTGAGCCTCTCCGAAGGTTTAATGCGCTTATCGTCTTGGAGGTAGAAAGCAATTATCCCTGTCTTCTGCGAGGAAGGCGGTCGAGGGGGGAGAGCCAGGAGGAGATGTAAGCACTGCGATTCGCAGCTCTCGATTCTGGCTTTGGGAGGTGGGAGGCGATGGGTGGCTGTTGGCAGAGGTCCGGTGGTACGTTGTCTGCTGTAGACAAGGGTGCTGGGACCTGCAGGCTGCCCTGGGCTTTCCTGCTTCTGCTTTGCAACAAGGGCTAAAGATGCTTTGGGCCAGAATAGGAGGTGATTCTCCCCCTCTACTCTGCCCTCGTGAGACCTCACTTGGAGTATTGCGTCCAGTTCTGGAGTCCCCAACATAAGAAGGACATGGACCAGTTGGAGAGGGTCCAGAGGAGGGCCACGAAGATGATAAGAGGGCTGGAGCACCTTTCCTATGAGGACAGGCTGAAAGAGTTGGGGCTGTTCAGCCTGGAGAAGAGGAGGCTCCGGGGTGACCTTATAGCGGTCTTCCAGTACCTCAAGGGGGCCTACAAGAAAGATGGGGAGAGGCTGTTCAGGAGGGCCAGTTGTGATAGGACAAGGGGTAATGGTTTTAAAATAGAGGGAGGTAGATTCAGGTTGGATATTAGGAAAAAATTTTTTACCATGAGAGTTGTAGAACACTGGAACAGGTTGCCCAGAGAGGTGGTGGATGCTCCATCCCTGGAGACGTTCAAGGCCCGGTTGGATGAGGCCCTGAGCAACCTGATCTAGTTGGAGATATCCCTGTTCCTTGCAGGGGGGTTGGACTAGATGACCTTTGAAGGTCCCTTCCAGCCCTAACGATTCTATGATTCTATGAATAATTGCCACGGGAGCGTTCAGTGCATGCTGTGACTGTCTCACTGCAGGTGGCAATGATGGGAAACACCCTTCTTTTCTCTCCCTCTTCCCTGGTATTTGAGTTGTGCAAGAGGTACGTTAGGAGGACTTTGACCAGGTAGAGCTGCCCAAGTGACCGCTCGGTGAAAGGATGAGAGATGCCTCCTGGAGAAGGTGATGTAACATGTACTATCACAGCAGATCGGGCAATACCTCCATGAGCTGATCTGGCAGCTCTGAGGGAGAAGGTGACTCCTGCCCCTCGTCTTCCCCCTGGCAAGCTCCCGAGCATCAGCAGGGGTTAGCTGGTGTGCTCCTGAGCAAACTGTGCCTTGGGAAGTGTGCGTGGAGAGGAAGCAGTCCCCTGCAGAAGTTGGAAGCTTCTAGGTTTAGGTGGTTGAGTAGCAGGTATCAAGCCTGTAGGACAGAGGGTAGGACCCTGGGCTTGCAGACTTTCACACCAGCTACTTCATTTTGGTGCAGGGGGCAGTACTGAAGTGTCTTGCCAAGGAATTAGCTCCTGGGTTCTCTAACCTGCATCCCTTAATGTTAGAAAGAGGTCAGAACAACCCGTTTGAACTTTGTAATTCTCTGAGGGGATAGACCAACACCTGGGAGGAAATTAATTATTCAGCATCAGTAATATTTCATAATGTTTCTGGGTGGTCTTGTATAATTTTTTTTAAACTGTTTTGCATGTCCCAAACCAGTGAAACTACTTGAGGAAACTGTCTTCATACTTGCCTTTGTAAGTTGCTTTCTCCATAAAAAAACCTAGTCGTTTTGGCTTTTCCGTCTTCGCTTCGCTAATCCTCACGTGCAGTTTCTTCCTAAAATATGTTGGCAATGTGCTGTTCCCACTAGCAACCTCCACCCTCTTCCCTCAACAGAAATAGAAGGGATAAACTGTCAACCCCCCTGAAAAGCCAATAGATCATCTTAAACATTTTTTTTTTTCTCTTGAATGCTATCTAAGCATTATGTCAGTTCCTTTTTTTCTACTTGAGTGAACTCAGTGGCAGCAGAGTAGTCATTATTGTCAACAGAAAGGCTTTATTGGCGCTGGACAGTGAGGTCTTGCGAGTCCACTGGTAGTGAAAGCTGACAGCCTTGACAGCTCTAGATGTGTCTGTGCTGAGTTTCTTTCCTTTTGCTGAATTTAGTTATATGCATAACAGAATTTGTGTCTTTTAGAATACCTTTTAGGAACAGAGACCGTATTGCTTTTCGTTGGTAATGCTCTGATTTAGGGAAGAAGGTGAGATTTCATCTCAGCGCTGCCAGCAGGTGTTTCGATTGCACTGGGAGGCTGTTAGGATTTTAGGGCTTGACTTTATGTGTGTGCTTAATAAGGTGCTTGCTTTAAATAGGGTCTTGAAAAAACTGGCTGCCTCCTTCAGCCATTTGCAGATACCCTGGATCTGCAGGCAGCACTGGTGTCTTGTTTCTCCACGCAGGCTGGTTGTCAGGTTGCTGGCTGCAGGTGCTGGTTTTAACTTGCCTTCAGTGGAAGCTGCTTTTTCATTCTTAATGGCACGGTGATACTTGCCCAGATGGTTTCCCCAAAAGATCTGTGCTGCAGCCAGCTTGGAGATCCGCTATCTTGTTGGTACAGCGTTGCTTCCAATGGATCTTAGAGTGGGACAGTGGATAATTCCTTTTCAATTAAATGGTGATTTGATGGGAGTGGGTTTGTCACTTTAAAAAAAAAAAAAAAAAGCAAACCATACTGGAGTTTTTAGTTTTCCAGGCACTTTGGTGTCAAGCTAATAATCTCCCGACCGCTTCTGCGTTTAAGTTGTGTATAGTGGGAAGACCAAACAACTACGTCTTGTCTTGAGTGCAAGTCCTTGTAAGGAAAAAACCTGCAGTTTCTTATCTGTTTTAGTGGGTCTGGTTATCGAAGGGAGGTTTTGGTCCCAGTCCCTGGAGCTACGGCCAGTGCTGTGCCTGTTGGGAAAAAATGCAGCCAACCTGAAGAACTTGGTCGAAGGGCTACATCCCATCACACCCCTCATAAACACTGCGTTCAAACGGATTACAGACAGAATGCAGAAATTACTGGGTAAAATTTGCTGGCTGATGTTATGGTTGCAATTGTCCATCTGGCCTTAAAAACCTAAGAATCTGTGATACAAATCCTGGCGTTTTGGCTCTTGCTATAAAAGGAAGTCATGAGAAAACGTAGAGCAGAATGAAGCCAACATAATAAAGTACAAATCTGCAGTTAATATTAGTTTGCAAGTTCATTAAGTAGTGTATATTTTCTTCCTCCAGTGGGCTATAAATAATAGGTACTGCTACAGCTTGCACTCCGCTGTAGCTGATTTCCACTGATGGAAATGTTTCCGAGGTTCTTGCCTGCATGTGTTTTGTCCCAACTCAGTGTAGCTAATTAATACAAAACATCTGCTTCCTGATGACTTTGATTTCTTTCAAGAGTTTATTTTTTTTTCATTTGTTTTTGCTTTCTTGGATTATTTCTGACTGTCGCTTGTTGGAGCGCCTTGGATTTATACTTTTTGAAGAAATACTTGGCACAACAGGGAAAACAGTTGGAAAATGAATGGCAACAATACTGCAATAAAACCAGCAAAGATTTATGAAGCAGGAAAACTTTGACTCATGATGATGAAGAGTCCTCTGCAGTCAGTGTGTCTTGGTAGTGCTGTGAACCCCAGGAGTGCAGGAGGAAGGATGGGGAGGTATGCAGTGGAAGGAGCAACCAGCTCCGTTAATGATGATGTCTTTGGCAGCTATACCCCGTGCCTTGGGAAAGAGGAGGAGAGCAGAGGCGTGGAGCTTGGTGGAAAGCCTGTGATGCTATTCAGGACACCTCCCAGTGAGGGTCTGGTGCAGAGCACTGCTGTCGCATCACATCACCCCACGTGCACCTTGACCCTCATCCAGCAGAGAGTTTCACCTCGTGCTTAATCACCAGTGCGTGGGTATTCCCACGAGAGGTTTCTCACAAGCAATTTAAATGTAGTTGCTCCCACAAGCTAGGAGTGTTGGGTCAGAGCTGAGGCTACCTTGATGTAGTTCCGACCTTTCCATGGGTGGCTGCATCCTGCGGAGTGCTGTGCAAAGGCCACCTGGACCTGCAGGTGGATGTGGGAGCACTTGATTCCCACCTTTTTTCATACGGGAGTTCAGATCCAGGTTACCCAAAACAATGTGCAGATTCTGTTGAATTCGTTAACAAATGTATTAAAACAGAGTATTGCTTCAGTTGTTTAAAACAAACGTTTTGATTGGAATGTTAATATTTAAAAATGTGCTACTTTAGAAATCATGCGGTGTTTTGAAATATTTATGCAGGCTTTAAGGAAGGTTCCTTTGCTCCTGTTTGTTTTGTGATGGAAACTGTAGTTGTAGGGTATTGATATGGTCAAAGAGGATGTTCTTTCCCTCCTGCTTTAGGTATATTTCAGTGAAACAACAACAACAACAAAAGATTCTTATGACTTTTCAGATTCATGGCATAAACTCTGTCAGCTTTTGCTATCCTGACCATTTTGCCTGTTCTGGAGTGATTTGTCAGGATAAACTTTGGTAGAGTGTGCCCTGTGATAAGTCTTGTGTTGCAAATGGTGCTGCTGGAGAGCAGGACTTAGTCCAGTGTGTCCAGATTTATTGGAAGTCAGCTCAAAAACCGTGGCAACCCAGGAGAGTTCAGTCGTTCATATGGCTGCAGAGACTTTGCCCTGGTGTGAGCAATGAAGGTTTTTCTGGAAGATCCTTAGATGATGAAATGGCAGGAGGACATGTGGCTGGTAGGATCAGAAGTGCTCGGTGGTTTAGCCTGTTGGTGAGGGATTTTTGTTTTTTAAGCTTGGATTTTTTCCTATTTAAAATTTAAGTGAAGCAAATGAAGCTGCTCCAGACCAGAGCCAGGGGGCCATCTGCCATCAGTGGTGTAACCAAAAAAAAATAGATGGATCAGTGGCTTCTACTTCAGGCATTGTACCATCATGACAGGCCAGTCCTGCTTTCGCCTGGGCAAGCTAAATCAGGTGGCACTGGTTTAGGTGGCTGTGTCGGATGGGTGCTCTGCTGTGTGGGCAGCAATGTTGATTTAGCTTAATGTTGATGTCATCAGCCCTGGTGCTTCTTGTGCTTCCTTCCAGCTGCAATCCCTGTGTAGCCATAGTGAAGCTGCTAAATGAATTAACGTGATGGGGACCTTTGAGTAAAAAGCCATAACTAGTCTCCCCGTCAGAGAGTCCTGAGTGAAAAAATACTATTAATTCACCAGCTAGAGTTGAGGGCCAAGGTTTAGATCACTTCTGGTTTTATTCTAACTTGGTTGTTCACCCGTAGTAACTAGCCTGTCTGAGAACAAGAGTGCATGCAAATTCCCCGGGCTATTCTGTATTAAAAAAGAGGGGGTGGGAGGGGAAAAGGCTGTGGTATGACTTTAGACTTAATCATCATTTATCCTACCCTGAAGGCATGGAAGTTAATGATGATATAGATCTGTGCGGTTTTGTGTTCCCCTTGACTGAGCATTAGAAATAATTAGGGCTTGTGGGATGGATGCACTGATGGTGGAGACGAGCAGAAAACATTTTTGAATGTGTGTATGCGCCTCTTCCAAGTATGCTGGCAAAGATACAGGTCCTAAGAGTGTGCTTGTGGGCTCTGAGGGTTCTCGCTTGTTTGTTGAGACATAGCTAGCCGGTGCTGAGGAGAAAGGAAGTGGGAATAAATGAGTTCTGGTATTTTGGAGGCTTTTAAGGTTATAGAATCATAGAATCATAGAATGGTTAGGGCTGGAAGGGACCTTCAAAGGTCATCTAGTCCAACCCCCCTGCAAGGAACAGGGATCTCTCCAACTAGATCAGGTTGCTCAGGGCGTCATCCAACCTGGCCTTGAACGTCTCCAGGGATGGAGCATCCACCACCTCTCTGGGCAACCTGTTCCAGTGTTCTACAACTCTCATGGTAAAAAATTCTTTATGGGCCAAGCAGAGTTGCTAGAGATTTCTGGAGAGATTTCTTCAGTGGGTTAAGCTCTCCTGCATCCCAAGGGCTGCTGAGTACAGCTCTGGATTATGCCAGTGGAGTATCTACAGCACTGGGTCTGGTCTAGGAGTCCCAAGCTATACAGGAGCTGACACTAGACCTCCTGAAGTATGGAAGCCTTAAGCACCATAGAATCATCTGGTTGGAAGAGACCCTCAAGGTCATCGAATCCAACCATTCACCCTGCGCTGTCGGGGTCCCTAAACCATGTTCCTCAACACCAAACCCACACGGTTTTTAAACACCTCCAGGGATGGGGACTCCACCACCTCCCTGGGCAGCCTGTTCCAATACTTCACAACCCTCTCTGGAAAGAAATTTTTCCTGATATCTAACCTAAATTTCCCCTGGTGAAACTTGAGGCCATTCCTTCTTGTCCTGTCATAGTTGGAGGTTTTCCTGAATTACCTCCTCCAGCGACCTGAGTGTTTGGGTTAGTTGCTTATTAGATAGCCATGGCCAAATGCATGCTGATGGTCATCACAGGCTGGATGGGGAGGAACTGGTTCTACTGCTCTGGAGAAGAACTCTGGTCTTTGTCTTGCTATGGGTCAAACAAGAGACAGTTTCAGGGTTTTTTTATTCAGGTGCAATAAAGCTTCATCTCTTCCCAAGAAGTTGCTTGGTGAGCAATGGAAGCATCTGTTTGGGAAGGCGGCAGTCCTTCTTTAAAGTCTCTGCTAAAATGGTTTCCTCTGTGTCGCAGGTACGTACTTCACCTGCTGTTTGCCCACTCTTTCTTCTCCAACCTGGCCAGTCTGCAGTTTTTTGATGAAAGCCATTTCAGCAAAAATAACAATACTGCCAGTCTGGAAGGCGGTGGGAAGAGAGGTGGTGCTGAGCCCTTATGGACTTACGTAGTGGCACCATGCGCTGGTGGCCTCTCCAGCAGTGTGGGGTGGGAAGGCTGCCCAAGAGAGTGTCCTGAAAGCGTTGGTAGCACTGTCACCCAGCATGGGGAGCTCTGGCAACTGGGTCATTGGAGAAGCCATCTCCTTGGAGGGGAGATGCTGGGGCTCTGTCCTGGTTCGAGACTGAATCAGGGTGAGGTTGGGACCTGGCAATGATGCAAGTAAAGGACAGATGTACTGGAAATTACTGGGTAGGGTGGTGGTGGGGAAGATGCAGACACCTTAGATCTAGATGGAGCAGTGGTAATTTGTGTTTATACCAGAATTTTGTGGATTCTCAAAGCAAAAAACGTTTCGGTCCTTGCAGGGAATTTAAAATAACTGCTGGCTAAATACATTCCTCACAGCAGATCGATGTAGTGCAGTATTTTAGAAGATATACTGTGAAAGCAGTCCTGGGCAGAAGCCCATGGGGCAGCTGGAGAGTCTGCTGTGCCTTAGCAGCCCCTCAGAGCTGTCTGAGCTGTGCTGGGAGACCCGCTGGTCTCCAGAGCAGCCCAGGCACAAGGGGAGCTAAAAGTCTCTTGTGGCTTTTTTCTTCCTGGCATGAGAATTTTGGGTCACTGTGCAGTGCCTGTCAAAAGGTGTATCCTGTCCTCTCCTATTTATTTTGCTCTATGCAGAATTCTACTAAAATAAGGGAGGAATCGAGTCTTTTCTAACTGGGAATTTAGTATTCAGCTCTGCCGGCTGACTCACCGGTAGGAAAATTCCCACCGACTCGAGTTAGAGTTGAATGGGCTGTATTATCTTTTCATATGCAGAAAATTATTTTGAAATTGAAGTTAATAACAGCAATTTAAAAATTGTCGTTGATAGAAAGATAATACAATATTTAGTTGTATCACGTTCTTTTTATGATCTGGTGTTTGAATAAAAGCACTTTTTCTGCTTTTTTCCTTAATTAGCGTGTCACGAAGAAGTTTGTGGCATCAAACGCTCTAATTACATTCATGAGTAGCATCTTCAGGACAAGTTTTAATTAAGTTGTACAATGTAGATCAATACTTGTTTTGCATCCATCGCAACTTAAGACAGGATTGTACTGTTCTGCATGGTTTAATTACAGTGAGTGTGATAGAAGGAATTTGGGTAGACCTGCCATTTTGGCAACTACGCTCCCTTCTCTTGCTTTTTAAACCAGTATACAGTCATGATATCGGACGTGTTATTTATTTTGAAGTACATTTTAAGATCACTCTTTTTATCCCATTAAAAACAAAGTGCAGTGTGGTTCAGGAGCGCTTGGGTACTGGTGCTTGACTTTAGCTGGAGCAGGAGACCTTAATGAGCATTTCACCAGAAGGCTTCAGGAGGGAGAAGGCTGGCCATCACTGGGTGACATATCTAATGGCAGCTGATAGCAATACTATTATTTTGCCTAGGCTGTGGGGTGGAAAGCCACCTAATTGTATGTTTACTTACTGTGGATGTAGTTCAGGGTAGTCTCTGAGTACTGCTTCCACCAAATGTCCTGTTGTTAGGTAGCATTGCCAGCTCCCAACTGTTTTCTGTTTTGGCAGGAGAAAGCAATCTGGGCACGAAAACCCTGAGCCACCAAATGTTTTTGCTCAACATCACAAAATAGAGTTGACCAGGCAGAACATCTATACGCCTTATGAGAGTGTGCTGCATTAATACTTACATACATTGTGAAAATATCTGTGTAGGCACGTTTTTTTTTTTTAAGATAAATGTTTGATACCAGAGCTGAGAACTGATTTTTTTTTTCTACTTCAGCTTCGTATTTTTGTGTTTTGGGCTGATTTTATGTACAAGGGACTGCAGTTGTCAGCCTTCAGTACAGTACAATAGTTAAGACCACACTGACTCAGAGAACTTTATTTTTTTTAAGCTAAATATGTTGTTTAAGCTTATTTTTTTTAACACTCCTTAAGATTTTAAAGGAGCATGCCTTGTAGTACAGTGTAGTTCTGGATTTCCTACTGTGCCTCTGTAAATAGTGTAATCCTGATGTCTGTGGTCCTCAGTTGGCAGCATTTTTAATTTTTCTGCGGTTGCCCCGCAGCGCAGTGACCCAGGCCAGTGTAAGGAAGGGTCTGTATTCCTCATGGGTGTTTGCACTGGTATAACTGGCTGTGCAGAGACAGCAAATCAGCCTGGTATGAGTACTAGGATGAGTGTTATGGTACTCACATCCTTTAGACTTGTACGTGCAACCTGTTGGTTTCTCTTCTCTAGCAATACATGGTTGGTGCTGCAGGAGTGAGCGCACCTATTTCAAGCTTGTTCTTGGGCTAGATCATCATGGGCTGGAAGGTCTTGACAGTCCAACTGTGAAAATTTCAGTGGGATTTTTAAAGAGCACATAGGATGGAGATCAGGAATTGAAGACCTAGGGAAATCGTTTCCTTTTCAAGAGGGACACGAGTACAAAAAGTGAGATATTAAGCAGACAAATATACCGTGAGGAGTGTTATAATCCAAAGAGAAGGAAATTGTGTGCTTTTGAAATAGGAGACAGTTCCTCTTAGGTTGAGATTTTTGGATGACAGCTGTTGATTCAAAGACAAGACTTTTAACTTGGAGGTTTAAAGCCCTGAGTATGGGAGGTGAAAGCTCTGCACCAGAAACTGCTGTAGTTTTCCTTAGCTGAGTTAAGTGTGTGTAGAGTTAATTACTTCACCCTTCTTACTCAGTATTTCACATAATATGAGGGGAAAAATGTTTAGAAGCTTGGGAATAGTTTTTTTGCTGTTTAATGTAAATTTTTGTTTGCTTATGTGACTGAATAAGGCTACTGTGAATTTTTGTCTGGGGGGGGAAAAAAGATCCCTGGGATATTTTACAACGAAGTTGTCAAAGACTTGGGGAAAAATATGGGAGAGGGAGGAAATAGTAGATTGCTGATGACAGTCATACTTCATAGATTTCATAGATTTCTAGGTTGGAAAAGACCTTAGAGATCATCGAGTCCAACCATCCCTAATCCCCATTAAACCATACCCTCAAGTAGCTCATCCACCCTATTCTTAAACACATCCAGGGATGGGGACTCAACCACCTCCCTGGGCAGGCTATTCCGGTGGCTGACAACCCTTTCAGAGAAGAAATACTTCCTAACGTCCAACCTGAATCTGCCCTGACTAAGCTTATGCCCATTTCCTCTTGTTCTATCACCCATCACTAATGTAAAGAGCCCTTCCCCTACCTCCCCCACCATCCCTTCTCAAGTATTTGTAGGCTGATTATTTACTTGCACATAAAATACTTTAAAAATTGAATTCATGACATTCAGGAAACTCTGCATGTTGTTTCTTGTTTCGTTATTGTCTTAAAGGCCTGATTATGCTAAAAACATATGCCACCTGAGAAAAAGATGTGTGTATAAATGTATACACTTACTTTCACAAATAAATAGATATTTGTGAATGTAAGTTTATACTTATATATTGTATGTCTTACATATGCATATAAACACATAGTGGGCATGATATATTTATTCCCCCCAAAATACTTGATCCTAAGAACATGAAGGATCTGGATCTTACAGAGTTTTAGTGCATTTGCAATTTGGTTTCAGTGGCAGATCTCAAAGGAATAAATTAATGCATATATAGAATTGTGTTCAGTGTGTGACCTCATCGTTGAAGGAGTTATTGCATTGTTATTCTGCTTTACAAAAATCTGACTTCCTTGGTTAATTATAAACAGCCTGCTTACCATAGCCACCCAAACCTTGAAATATTTACTGAAGTTTGTAGTTCCTCCATTTCCCTTAACAGTTTTTTCTCTTGTTTTCAGTGAATTTACTGGACTCACGCACAGTAATGGGGGATCTAGGATGGATAGCCTACCCAAAAAATGGGGTAAGTCTCTGTTGTTGTTTGTTTTCTCTCCCACAAATTGTACTAACTGTTTCCATTCGGAAAGTAGACTACTGGGTTTAAAAACTCCCTGGAGTCATTTGTCGGCAATGGAGGGAAAAAATAAATAAAACAACAAGCTATGACTGGAAAAACGGAGCTGTGTGGTTAGGGGATTGATTTATTTATGCAGTAAAGCCAGCCACGAGTATTAAAAAAATAAAAAATAAAATAATGAGTCAACCTCCTCACTCCTTCCCTCACCAAAAAAATCCATGAGTTAGTTTATTTTTTTTTTTTTTTTTAAGTTGTAAAACTGTTATTTTCTTGAGCCTTTGGGGTAAATGTACAACACAATTTTCTGGAAGTTTTCTTCTGAAACACAGGGTCTGGGACGTCACTGTTAGCTTTAAATGAACAGGGCTGTTCAGAAATACTTTTCAGGCTCATAATAAAATTCTCGGAGCTGATGATGCTGGAACAGGAGCTGAGTTTTAAGCACCTTGAAGAGCCTCTGTCTCTTACCATTGACTACACTGAGAACTGGAAGAACCTGGTCTCCTAATTTGATGGCTGAAATAAGTGCTGGAATTTAGCTGCATTAATACCCTTCAGTGTGTGTGCTTGGCCTGACTGCGTTGTGTGAGCAGTCGTTGCTGGGACTTTTGGTCTTTGGTGTGGCTGGGGCATCTTCAGTGCTGGACTCCAACAGAGCTTCGGTACCGTCTCCAAAGGTTGACTTCTGCACGGTGCTGAGTATTCCTGTCGCTTCCCAGGAGCCGTGGGCACCGTGCGAGGTGAGAAAGCATCCCAAGACAGAATTGCTGCACGACTGCAATTCAGAGGCACTGAACAGAGGCTGTTCAGGAGGGCCAGTTGTGATAGGACAAGGGGTAATGGTTTTAAAATAGAGGGAGGTAGATTCAGATTGGCTATTAGGAAAAAATTTTTTACCATGAGAGTTGTAGAACACTGGAACAGGTTGCCCAGAGAGGTGATGGATGCTCCATCCCTGGAGACGTTCAAGGCCAGGTTGCACGAGGCCCTGAGCAACCTGATCTAGTTGGAGATATCCCTGTTCCTTGCAGGGGGGTTGGACTAGATGACCTTTGAAGGTCCCTTCCAGCCCTAACCATTCTATGATTCTATGACTGAGCCCTCCAACAGAGCAGCTCTCAGGAACGTGTTATTCCAGAGTTTTAGTCGCCAGCTGAAACGGGCTGCAGAATGGTCTTGGACTCCAGTTCGATTGCCATAAAAACGGTGGCAATGTTTATATAAAATGCAGCCAAGCCTGCACATGTGTATTACCCAGTGAATTAAAATCTGGATTTCCATATACTCTGTGTAGACAAAAGGCTGTAGAAATGGCAGCTGCACTCAGGAGCTGCGTGCTTGCTGGCTCGGGGCACAGCAGGAACGTGAAAGCTACACAGGGAGCTGAGTTTGTCCTCAACTCAGTTCAAGACCTAATCCTGTTGTGGTTGGAGACTGGAACAATCTGTTTTCTTTACTGATTTAAAGCCAAGAACTAAACTTGCTCCCCTTGCATGTGTGGGCATCAGAATAACCAGTGCCAGGTGTGCTGGCAGAGCAATGTGTTGGTGCCATGGCACACTGTAACTATCCCAGTGTCCACTCCTTAATGGAAGATTTTTCCTTTTTGAACACCTCTAGGTATTTTTCCTATGATATAAAGCACAGTTGCTGTATATCCCAATGTCCTTATAGGAATATCTGTAGAGAAATAACTGGACCTGAAAAGTTGAGAAGATTCCTGGGTCTGTATGTGCAGATGAGTAAATGAAAAGTTTAATATCCTATGAATAAGCCTCAGTTGTTATTTTTTTTCATTTTTTAGAGAAACCTTTCTATATTTACAAGCTTAGTTTCCAAACAGCACCTGGAAGTGCACTTGTGAATGCCAAATTGATGGTTACTGACTCAAAAGGGAGTATTTTTTCCTTAGATTAACTTCCACAAAAAACAAGTGAATAGGGCAGTTGTTTTTTGAATTTCCAGAATTCTCCTTTTCATCTTTCTTTTCATGGGACATCATAAAGAGTAATGGGGTTAGCCGTTTTCTCTTCCTTGGCCTAACATATTTGCAGTGTTTTACAAGTACTGAAAAAAGTCTTTCCAGATTACTTCTCTAACCCTCTTATCTGCTCTGCAATCAACTATGCTGCAGTCATACTCTTTGCTTAATTTTTTAGAAAGATCTACCTTGTATAAATATTTTAAGTAACTCTCACCTCAGGATTTGGGTTTGGAAAAGGAGGGAGCTTTAGATTAGATCAGAGAAAGCTCTTCTTTTTGAGGTTTTCTCATAGAAATTTGTTATCTCAGGATGTCCTCTTAAGGAAAATTTTGGAAGGTCTGTGTATCTGCCTGCACAGTTCCCCATCAAGAAGAGGAGCAGAAATGTCATATTGTGTCACACCTTGCAGCACTACAGTGTGTAGATACAGACCATGTGCTGAAGTAACCTTTTTGTTGCATGATATTTTGCTACTGCTTTTAACAGTATCCTGTAGAGTCTAGTCACTTTTCATAGAATCACAGAATGGTTTGGGTCGGAAGGGACCTCAAAGATCATCTAGTTCCAACCCCCCTGCCATGGGCAGGGACACCCTCCACTACACCAGGTTGCCCAAAGCCTCATCCAACCTGCCCTTGAACGCTTCCAGGGATGGGGCAGCCACAGCTTCTCTGGGCAACCTGTGCCAGTGCCTCACCACCCTCAGAGAGAAGAATTTCTTCCTTATATCTAATCTAAATCTGCCCTCTTTCAGTTTAAAGCCATTACCCCTTGTCCTGTCACTACATGCCCTTGTCAAAAGTCCCTCTCCAGCTTTCCTGTAGGCCCCCTTTAAGTACTGCAAGGCTGCAATAAGATCACCCCGGAGCCTTCTCTTCTCCAGGCTGAACAGCCCCAACTCTCTCAGCCTGTCTCCATAGCAGAGGTGCTCCAGCCCTCGGATCATCTTCGTGGCCTCCTCTGGACTCGTTCCAGGAGCTCCATGTCCTCCTTGTGCTGAGGACTCCAGAGCTGAACACAGTATTCCAGGTGGGGTCTCAGGAGAGCAGAGCAGAGGGGCAGAATCCCCTCCCTCGCCCTGCTGCCCACGCTGCTTTGGATGCAGCCCAGGACACGGTTGGCTTTCTGGGCTGCCAGCGCACATTGCCGGCTCATGGTGAGCTTCTGAAGTACTTTTTCAAGTACTTGGTAGCAATTCCAATGGTGATATAGTTCTAACTGAAGATACACTAGCTTTTGAAGCAGCCTTCAACTCTTCTAGTGTTGCTGCTTATCCACTTATTATGAATCTTAAGGAAACTTAGTATTTTTCCTAGAACCACATCTGCTAGAAGTAGGAGACTGCACCAGGAGCGCAGCTGCTGTTAAAGAAAGCAACTGTTTAGTCTTTGTAGTTGTACGAGGGTGCTTGGGAAGAGTTATCTGTGTATCACAAAGGCTCAAGCAGGTGAGTTTTGAACCAGATTTCCATGTTTATTTAAAACAAACAAAAACCCCCAAACTACCAAAAACCAACCCCACCACCACCACCAACAAAGAAACCCCCACCAAAACAATGAGGGTAAGAGGTCCAGTCAAGACAAATGATCTTCCTTTTGGCAGATACTTTGTAGGTGTCACAGTCTGAATATTTATTATAGTTATGTGCCATGGTAATTTTTGTGTATTAAAGCTTTAAGGTGTTCCATGCTCCAGGGAGGTCCAGCTGCCCTCGTTTAACCTGTTGCTCACCTCATTTTTGCTGAATGCAATGGGAAAATGTGATCTAACTTGGGAAATGAAAGCAGCGGTGCACGGGAAGGAGACTGACCTTCCAGTCTGGAGACAGGTCTACCTCTAAGCTTAAGCTGTTTCTTGGCTGTAATTCCAATTCCCCACAAGATCAGACCTTGGTCTGCTGCTAAACAGTGTGCACCAGCTCATCTAGTGAATAATGAGTTTTAAAGGAAAGGAAAGGATCCTTTCCAAGGATTTCCTTTAGCCAAGGATTGCCTCTGCAGAACTTTGTCTAGCTAGGTGCTTACTTGGTACAAGTTTTGGTAGTGTCTAGTATTCTTGCAGCCTGGCTGGCCTTCATTTCCCCCATCCCACACAGAAGGTAAGAAAAATCTTTCCATCATATGGAGTATTGAGGTACTAATGGAAATGAGATAATGGGACTGAAATGTGGCTAAGCAGGGGTTGGAACAATGTCTCCTGGTATGAAGAACGGGCTGTTTTGCAGGAGAAGGTGCTTTCTTCTTTCTGCTGCTTTGCTCTGAAAGGTGAATGAATCGTGGTAGCGTGGCTTCCTGGCTGCCCCAGGAGGCCTTCCTTGGCTGTGCGGGTTCAGCAGCTTGCAGCAGTCGTGCAGTTGGCTCTTAAACCTGCAGTTGCATCTTTAGAGTGTGAGCAAAGTCTTTGTGAGGTCCACGTGGCCATGGAGCTCAGAAAAGGGACTCTCTTCCTGCCATTGGAGCGTGGTCAGCATGGCAGTGCTGCCCCTTTCACAGCTCAGGTCAGGAACTGATCTTGTTACTACATGCCAAAGGGGCAATTTGGACTTTGCTTTGCAGCTCATGTAAGTTGGCTTTAACCTGAAGGAGGTTATTGGAATTACCAGAGGCTATATCAGAAAAGTCTGGTCCCTCTTGAGTAGTAGGAAGCCTTCCAAGCACATCAACGAAACCAGTCAGGTTTTTGGTTGTTTTTTTTTTTTTTTTGACTCCCTGCAGAGCCATAGGAGGGGGAGAAGCTACAAAGAGCCCCTTGTAAATCTGTGCTGTTCAGTCTTGCTTGGTCTAGCCAGTGAAAACACGGCCACTTTTAACAATATTCCAATAACTGCTAAAGTTGCTGATTAAAAATAAATGCTTTCTTTTAGCTGGCTTGATTTATTCAGCGATTATGTCTGATTTTTGTTTCAGTGGCTATAATAGCACTGATTTATTTGTTTCAGACCCTCCCTCCTTGCAGGGTTTATTTTAAAACTTATTCCTTTACAGCTTAGAAGTACTCCTTTTCTGTCCAAATCAGAGTGCCACACACCTGCTTCGCTATTGTGTGATGGGTCCTCTGCCATCTCCTCCACGTGCCATTGATTTCCCTGACCTTCCTGTAGCACAGAACAGGAAAGCCTCTGTGGTCCTTGGGGTACTGGTGTGTGCCGTGTGTACCGTGCTCATTGCACGGCTTCATGTGCTGGGAGGTTTTTTTTTAGGCTCAGAAAGGAAAATAAACATGTAGTAAGGAACCCAGTCCTGTGGAGATGTTCATAATTCTTTATTCATTGCAGAAAATGAGAACACTAGAGGACTTGTTGCATGTGAACAGCGAGAGGGAAAGCAATTGCCCCTGGTTTTGGTGGTTACTAAGGCCAAATACTGAAAGTTGGGGGGTAAATTCAGCCAGATTGATTCTGCAAGTTGCTTCTCATTTATGTAGGACGCTGGTGGATTTGATGTTTTTCTTTATGTATATATTTTTATTGCAAGATGCATTTTTGGCTCGTTCTTTTGAGGACAGGTACCCTAGGGTGCCTCTTTGAAGTTAAAAATAACGGTGATTTGGATTACTCAGCGTGGTTTGTGAGTAGATGCATGTTGCTCTCTGTCGATTGTAGTTCAGATAGAGATTTTTATACAGGAATCCTGCACTGGAGGCGGTGTTTGCCCTCAGGGATAGAAATAAAATCAAGGGGGAGGGGTAGGGGGTAATGAAAGGAGAAGGAGGATTCTTGGCACCATTGAGCTGTGTCATGTAGCTATGATTGTAATTGGCATTTTCAGGGCAGTACTTTTGGCAGCCGGTGGGTTTTTTTTCCTGCAAATGCTGCTGCTGGGCTGTGACCAGTGTAGAGGAGGAAGCAGGGGGATATGCTAACATGGCAAGAATGCAATTCATACTGCAGCAGGGAGCATGATGGAAATAAGTAACACCTGAGCTGGTGAAAAAAAAGTATTAATGATGCCTTCAAAACCTGCAATTTGGCTGCTTTGTTTGTGTGTACGTGCTTTTGTGTATGCACGAGTCAGTAAGAAACATATTGTATGTCTGAGTATTTGAAATAAACTGAGTAATCCAAACCAAAGCAGTACTTAAAACTTTCTCTTATATAAAGAATAAATGAATTTTACATGAATAATTTGTGGGATGACGTTGAGTTCAATGGAGTTGGGGAGGTGGGTGTTTTCCGCTAGGATTCCTTAAGGTGACTGCAGTTGTCTGTACGTATGTAAACTTCTGTGACCCTGCCCCTGGTTCTTCACGTGCTTGCATGGTCATTTTTGCTGATATGCCATGAAGCCAGGATGATGTGTTTTCTTTTGGTTATGCTGCCTGCTTCAGTGTGCCAGAGCGATTCATGCACGCTTGTGTTGTATAGCGTAGGTATAACAAAAAAGCTGGAGCTTTGGATCTGAAAAGACACCAGAAGTTAATAATGCAGTTGTGCAGGACCCTTGTGATAATTGAACTAAACTATGTTTTAAAGCAGTGCTGAGTTCATGTTTCAAAATCTGAAAGCTCCAGAGTGAGACTGAAGATGCTGGAGTTAATGGGAGTGGAATTTGGCCAGCCGACTACTGTTCAAATTGATGGATTTCCCTGGTGAGTTGGTGGCCTTGCCAGTGCTTGTAGAGCTGTGTTTGTTTGACAGAGCTTGGATATCTCAATCAAAATTTGAAGAGATCAGCTCTGCAATGGAGCAATGTGCCTTGTGTGGAAAGACCGATGGGGTTGGGTGTAGCACAGGCCCATGACCACCTTGAAGGATGCGGAGAAGAAAGGTATAACCTCTTGCCCAGGTTGGCAATGGGTAGGACAAGAAAAACGGGATTTGTTTCAGCTAAGCTGATTCAGGTTAAATTTAGAATCATAGAATCACAGAATGGTTAGAGTTGGAAGGGACCTCAAAGATCAGCTAGTTCCAACCCCCCTGCCATGGGCAGGGACACCCTCCACTACACCAGGTTGCCCAAAGCCTCATCCAACCTGGCCTTGAACACTTCCAGGGATGGGGCATCTACAACTTCTCTGGGCAACCTGTTCCAGTGCCTCACCACCCTCACAGTGAAAAATTTCTTCCTTATATCTAATCTAAATCTGCCCTCTTTCAGTTTAAAGCCATTTCCCCTTGTCCTGTCACTACACACCCTTGTAAAAAGTCCCTCTCCAGCTTTCCTGTAGGCCCTTTAGGTACTGGAAGGCTGCAATAAGATCACCCCAGAGCCTTCTCTTCTTCAGGCTGAACAGTCCCAACTCTCTCATCAATCTCAGTTTGATGGAAAGTACTTTGTGCTGCTGCATCTTTGGGGCAGATGTGGAGTTTCCTTCACAGGTGGTCTCTGACGGAAGTGCAAACCATCATCTCTCTTACTCTGGACAAGCAGAGTTCATTTCTTCTGGAGGAACAAACCAGGTGATCTGTTTTGTTTTTTTCCAGCCCTACATCTGAAGCCCTGCTATCTGAAAGCTTGCCTCGGGTGAGATCTGGTTTTCTTTCTCTCTGAGCTCTCTTTTTTTTGCTCTTGCCCTGCTTGGAAACCACGTTACCGTTACTCATTCAACACCGTGTATGTAAGATTTGCTCCTTTGATGCCTGCAACAAATAAGCTATGGTATGTAGCTGCTTTTAAACCAGAGCGCCTCCTGCTAGACAACAGTTCCCACTGAATAGCCTCACCGTTTTATTCATGTCCTTTCTCTTCTCTTCTCTTTCCCATCCGAAGTTAAACCTTCTCACTCCATTTGAGAATGCTCCTAGACTTGTCCTGGACTTTCAGCTAGCTGCCCTTGGTTTGTACGCTGTTGACATGAATCAAGCCTTTATTTGGGAGCAGCATCTGGCGAGGCGTAGGTCTTATTAAAGGGGATCTAAAAAGCCTCGAGTACTCTGAGGTACTGTAAAATAAATTAGTACTAGTAAGATTAAGAATAAAGCAAATCTTTATCTCGGCTAGAACTGTATGACTGGAATAACATATTATGTGCTGGTCTTGAAAATCCATCATAGAAGAAACAAAAGCTGATCCTTCACTATATCATTTTGTAAATACAGTTGTCAGCTTTAGGTTCCTCTACACAAGCTCATTGGGCAAACAATAATCTCCTTTCATGCTAAAAAGTCTTTTTTTTCCTCTAGTGTCTAGGAATTACGTTTGGGGATCAAACAGCTTTGAAGAGCTTTATCTTCTCAAACCATTGTTTTCTCTGTTACTTTTGTGCCAATTTCAGAAATATTGGTATCCAACAGTTAGTAACCGTACAATTAAAAGACATAAATGTAGTGTTGTCATGGAGAATCTGAAACTTTGCAGAATAAAGTATTACCATTACAGAATGCATATGCAACAGGCCAGGGCTTATGAAACATGCATTAGAATTTTATAGCTTATGTTGATGAATTTTTTTGTAGTATGTTACTTACTACTTCATATGCTAAATATATGTATCAGTGGATTACTTATCACTTAATTGCATAATCCTTTTATAAGACTTAAAATGCATTGGCTTTGCTCATACCCCGTTTGACAGCATATATTTTTATTCAGGTTAATGGCTTATTTGGGTAACTAAATTCAAGACTGCAGTCCTGTTTGATTTATTTAATGTTCTTGTAATTGAGGAAAGTTGGTTTTCTTTTTATGTTACTTGTTCAGGAAAGCCAGCTCAAAAAAAACCCATGAAATAAAATCAATGCTAACTTCAGAAAGGGAAACACATGGTAGGCTTGTCTAGAAGAAGAAAATTTTAACTGCAAAATTCCCGAAAATAATGTTAAAATCCAAGCTGCTATTTTGTCTTCATGAACACTGTTTGCCGTGTGTATTGCACAGCAAATGAAGACAACAAAAATTAGATGGCTTTTTTGAAGACCCATCACCTAGCTTAAAACCAGTCAGGAGAGCTTTTTGGCTGACTTCTGTTTCACTGCAAAGTCCTGATGTGTGGCTATTCCACAAATAGTTCAGCAGCTGAACATCTAGGACTGTTAGAACAAACTTTCATCCATTTTTCAAGTTATTAATGAGAATGGTTCAGGATTTTCAGAGATTGAAAATGGCAGCATCGTGTTCTGTGTTTGCTTGTCCCAGTCACAAAACAGGAATGTTTTTCAGTTGCTGAAAGCTATACGTACATACAAAAGGGGAAGGTGGGACTGGGTTTTTGGCTAGTGAAAGAAAATGCCAGTATTTTAGTTGGAAGCTCTTTTTTTGCCTCAGAATATCTCGTTTTTATAGTCTTAGTTTATCTTAAGATGTCTTCATTCGAGGGAAAAAGCATGCTGAGTGTCGTGGTTTAGCCCAGTTGGCAACTAAGCACCATGTGGCCGCTCACTCACTTGTCCCCCCATGGTGGGATGGGGAGGAGAAAATACAATGAAAGGCTCGAGGGACGAGGCAAGGACAGGGAGGGATCACTCACCAGTTATGGTCATGGGCAAAACAGACTCAATTTGGGGGAAAAAGATCAATTTAATTTGTTACCAATGGAAACAGTAGGATAATGAAAATATAGGATAGGAAATAAACCCAAATATTTAAAACACCTTCCCCCACCCCTTCTTTGCAGGCTTAGCTTTACTCCCAATTTTCTATACCTCCTTTCCTGCAGCAGTGCAGGGGGACAGTGAATGGGGGTTGTTTCTGTCACTCCTTCCTCCTCGGGGGGAGGACTCCTCACACTCTTCTCCTGCTGCCTTCCCACTGGAGATGGTTCTTCATGAACTTCTCCAACATGAGTCCTTCCCATGGACTGCAGCTCTTCAAGGACTGTTCCAGCTGGGTCCCTCCCATGGGGTGCAGTCCTTCACCAACAGACTGCTCCAGTGCAGTCTTCGCACGGAGTCACAGCCTTCTTCGGGTGCAGCCACCTGCTCCAGCGTGGGGTCCTCCACGGGCTGTGGGTGGATCTCTGCTCCACTCCTTCTCCCATGGGTGGCAGAGGGACCGCCTGCCATCTCATCATGGGCTGCAGGGGAATCTCAGCTCTGGCACACCTCCTCCCGCTCCATCTGCACTGCCCTTGGTGTCTGCAGAATTGTTTCTCTCACATCCCACTCCTCTCTCCGCTGCAGGTTTTGCGGCAGCGTGTTTTTTTTTCCCCTTCTTAAATAAGTTATCCCAGAGGTGCTACCACTGTCACTGACTTGCTCAACCTTGGCCGGAGGTGGGTCCCACTTGGAGCCAAGGAAGCTTCTGGCAGCTTCTCACAGGAGCCACCCTGGAGCCCCTCTCCCGCTACCGAAACCCCACCGCACAAACCCCATTCACTGAGCTCTGGGATTTACCGTGGCACTTGACTACAGCAGGTGGTAATCTGTCGGTCTGTTGGTTTTAATATTGAAAATACTGTGGCAAAACAGATTGGAGATTCAGTACCAGGAGTCCACATGGATGCAAACACATCTTTTTGGATGTCGTGTGCTAACTCTTCTCCAAAGAAAAGTGGCAGCTCCTCTCACTGGTTTTTAGGCTCTTCCCAACACAAATGATAAAGCACTGTTGAAGGGAACGTGGGTGACATCTGGCTATGGGTCATCTCTGCGTCACCACTGTGTGCTGCCAAGCTGCTGTGATCCTTTGTGTGTACACCATGGGCTGAACAGTGGCTGCTGCTTCCTGTGCCTGGTCAGAGGGTTTGGGGAAAAAAAAAACACCCAAAACCCCTCAAAAAAATAAGGACAAGGAAGGAGGAGGACAAGGAATTGCCCAAACTGGGCACCTCTGCAGCACCTCCCGGGAGAGAGGTGGTGATGGGGAGGAGTAGAGGTTGCTGATGGCTTTTGAAAAACTGCATCTGTCAGACCAGGCTGAAACACCCCAGTGTAGCCCTTGATTTGTCTCCTTTTGCTGCTTTCCAAGAAACAAAGTATTATTAGATACTTCGTTCTTGCCAAAATGCTCTGATAAGCATTTAACTTGTGTATTCTTGCTTATTTCTCTTTTGTGTTCATTTCTCCAGCAAGTGCCAGGCCACTGCTTTGATTATATTAAAATCTTGGTACAACAAAATGAACACTAGAAAAAAATCAAATTATTCTATTTTAAGCAGACGTGTTTAAATTGTTAGAAAAGTTATCCGTTCCTAAAGCCTGGTTTCACTTTAAGACTGTGCATCTTATTGATTTTGGTGTGGATGAACTACCTATATATCAAAACACAGAAAATAGTGTCCTCTAGATCTGTTACTGTGCTGAAGTGAGATAAACCAGAAGCTTGTAAAGATGTGTGCTTTCTGTGGATAATTGCCCTCCTTGGGACGCTTTCTTACAGTATCAAAGATGAGAATTTTTGGCTCTGAAGGAGGGGAAGGACTTGATGCTGCAAAAATTCTCATTTGACTTCAGCAAAAATATTTTGAGGCAAGTCACCTGGCCCTCATCTTCAAAGGTCTTTCTATAACAGCGGTGATTCTTCCCGTAATATTGACAGTCCATAATGCTGTGCAGAAGATGCAGTTGGCAGGAGAAGATAGCGCGGAGTACTTCTTAATGTGGTTTGAGATGTTGGTGTACGCTGTTAATCCATTTGCAGTTTTGTTCTGGTTGTGAGGAAGAGCTGTGGGGTTGGTGTTATTCTTGTTGAAGTCAGCCCCTCCCCTGCCTTGCCTTTGGCTGGGGAGCTAGACCAACAACTGGTGAGTGAGGGCAGGGTGGGAGAGGTGGTGAAGACAGGAGTTGTGACTTTAAATATCTACTTATTGAAAGTAATCTTTTAGAATTAGCTGGATTTTTTTAGATGTTTGAGTTTCTCCGTGATGCAGATGTGCTGCTCGTGGGGAGCGGTCCTGCTGGGGTCATACCCCCAAGACCCAACTGTACCCAGCATACACCAAGTGGGGTAGGAAAATCATCTGTTTCTGAAAAGGAGGACTTAGACTTGCTGTTTTTTCCTCCAGCTATTTAGAAAAAAAACCTAGCACCTTCTGCCTGTGCTGGCAGCCTTTTTCATTGAGACCACTTTTTTTTGGGGGGGGGGAGGGGTGGTGGTTTGTCTTTGCATATTCAGTCTGCAAACTCCAGTTACAGCACTACAGATGTGATTCTCCTGGTTTCCTGCTGGAGCCTGGGGGTCATTCCTGAAGTTTATCACTTAAAGTTGAGGGCCATCAAAATAGCTTCTGCTCTGTGTGATATCTGCTCAGCCTTGCTTGCTCCTGGTTCAATCAACAGTAAAGGATAGTGAAAATGTGGCTTTTGGTCTTCTGCTCAGAAACCTTGAGGGTGTTCAGTTTTGGTTTATTTTAGCTTTACTTTCTTCAAAAATTGGGCAGATTCGTACTTGAGAGTTTCAAACCTCTAAACTATTTGACTGGGCAGGTGTTGAAGCTCCTTGCAAGATCATAGAATGGTTTGGGTTGGAAGGGACCTCAAAGATCATCTAGTTCCAAACCCCCTGCCATGGGCAGGGACACCCTCCACTACACCAGGCTGCCCAAAGCCTCATCCAACCTGGCCTTGAACACTTCCAGGGATGGGGCAGCCATAGCTTCTCTGGGCAACCTGTTCCAGTGCCTCACCACCCTCAAAGTAAAGAATTTCTTCCTTATATCTAACCTAAATCTGCCCTCTTTCAGTTTAAATCCGTTGCCCCTTGTCCTATCACTACACACCCTTGGAAAAAGTCCCTCTCCAGCTTTCCTGTAGCCCCTTTAGGTACTGGAAAGCTGCTATAAGGTCACCCCGGAGCCTTCTCTTCTGCAGGCTGAACAGCCCCAACTCTCTCAGCCTGTCTTCATAGCAGAGGTGCTCCAGCCCTCGGATCATCTTCGTGGCCTCCTCTGGACTCGTTCCAGCAGCTCCATGTCCTTCTTGTGTTGGGGACTCCAGAGAATGGGCTGAATGCAGTATTCCAGGTGGGGTCTCACAAGAGCAGAGCAGAGGGGCAGAATCCCCTCCCTCGACCTGCTGCCCACGTTGCTTTGGATGCAGCCCAGGACACGGTTGGCTTTCTGGGCTGCCAGCGCACGGTGCCGGCTCATGTTGAGCTTCTCAGATAGCATTTCCAGTGCTGTTACAAATTGTAGGGCATGCACTGACTGTTCTAGCTGGTTGCAATACAAGTGTGTAGTAAGCCTGTTAAGTCGTAGCCAGTGTTGTGATTACAAATCATTACAATAATGCCAGATTATTCAGTTTGTTGCAAATCCTTCTAGACTACACAATTAAAGTCGTAACCAGGAGTATAATCCTGTGAGATAAAGTCTCTTCATTACACAGTCTCCTTCTGGTTTACTGTTTGCTTTATTTTGATGCCAGATTGAATAACTGAATGTTCCTGTGTAGTTAACTTCAAAGGCAGCATATCTGCTTTTTTGCGTCGCTGCTAATTCTGGAGTTTATTTTACATCCTTAAAAATATGGATATGGATTAATACAATAGTTGGGCAAAGCCCTGATGATTTCAGTTCTAGTGCTGGGAAAATCAACCGAAAAATGCTAAAGTTTTAGAACAGAATTGCTAGTTATAGAATCATGGAATGTTTAGGGCTGGAAGGGACCTTCAAAGGTCATCTAGTCCAACCCCCCTGCAAGGAACAGGGATATCTCCAACTAGATCAGGTTGCTCAGGGCCTCATCCAACCTGGCCTTGAACGTCTTCAGGGATGGAGCATCCACCACCTCTCTGGGCAATCACTGCTGATGTCTTGTCAGATGCTCAGAAAATAATGAGTTGTGGTCGTTGATACGTGGTGCTAGGAGCGGGGGGGGGGGGGGTGACGGCGAGCAGGTGGGTGCCTCCCTGCAAAAGCAGTGGGTGCAGTCGCTCTGCTGCAGAATTACCGCGAGGCAGAGTACAGCTGCTGTGCAGGAACGGAATGAAGAGTTGACTGGGAAATGGATTTCAGACCAAATCAAACCTTTTTGCACAGTTTCGGATATCCGTCTCCTTTCTCATGCAGTACTTGTCTTTCCTTGATGTTGGATGTCACAGTACTTCCAGCAAAGGAAGCTGCAGTAGGCTAAGGAGCGACTTGGGCCCGTTGGCCGGAGCCCAATGACTCCATGTTGAAGTAATTCCGATAAATACCCAGACTGAGATAATCAAAACCTCTCAGGGGATTTCGTTGTTGTCCTACTTATTAATTTTAATGATAATTGAATATCTGCACTGATTATGCAGGCTGTAAGCTCAGCTTCCCAAGCCCTGTATATTCAATTTCAAAATGATGCTTATTCAGAGCCTGGTATATTTAACTCGGAGGGGTGGTCTTGACATGGACAGGCTCTATGGGAGCTACTGTGTCCTTCGGAGTTGCAGTAACTAAATCTGGCAGAGCCTGTTTCTCAGAGCCATATGAGTGTATTGAACTGGCAAATGTCTTTAGCCCCCGGAGGATTTGGTTATGATGCTGCCTGTATAATGTTTGTCAAAGGCTTTTGCTGTGGAAGCGTTGGAGAGAAAGCAGGGAATCTTCAGCAGCCCTTGCTTGGTGTTTGCAAATTTTATTTGATGCCACTAGCCCAGGTAAACCTTTTGGACACCTCCCTTACCTGCCCCTTTGGAGGACAGCACTACTCCTGAGGTTTTCTGCTTGCAGGGTTAGCTGCTCCAGTGCTAACCTGGCGTGTTTTCCCCCAGCACTGCTGTTTGCAGAGGCTGAGCTCGCTGAAGCTGGATGTGCAGAAGTCCCTGTGCATCCCTCCAGGTGTTGGCAGAGGGTCTTTGGCAGAAACCAGAATCTGTGTTGAGATTTTTTTCTATGAGAGGAGCTTTTTGCAGCTGAATTCCCTGGTGCACCTGTCCCTGCTGGAAGACCATGTTGAATCCCCATTGATCGAGGTTAAAGCAAGCAACTGCAACCCAAAATGGGTTCTGGTGTCACAGGTGTCCTGTGTTTTCTTGAATGGGGAATAAGCCTAACTTAGCAGAGTCTTGATTGTTGCCTTTAAAAACCAGACTGTTCCCTTCTTTTTTTTTTTTTTTTTAATTTTTTATTTCTAACCTTTGTTTTGTCTTTTCAAATATAAAGCAGGAAGGAGAGAAAATAGAATGAAAACAATTTTTTCACACGCAATGCTGTGACCAAAGCTGTTACTTGGCAAATTTCTGTTCTTCTCTGCTCTGCACGGTTTTAAATCTGAGAACTGAACTAGTTTTCTCCCATATTACAGTAAGCACATAAGTAATCAAAATGATATTAACAAAGTAAGTTGGGCAACTCCCTGCTGTTCAAATATGTTAATTGCAAATCACTGACATTCTAGACATGCTGTTTCTTACTGAGTTATAGTTTCTTTGCTGGTGAAATAAAACCATCAATTGAAAAAACCCACAATATTATACTGTTCGCTAGTTCTTGTTATTTAAAAATAAGAGCAGATTTGTGAATGTGTGAGCTGAAGGTAATGGTGTTGTAGCTTTGTAGGATTTAAGGCCAGTGGGGCTGTTAGCATCATGTAATTGAATCTCCTGTGGTACGTACAGCATAGAAACTTATTCAGGGGTCCTTGCAGCAGGTCTGTAACCTTGATTTGACCTACAGTGCATCTTCTGGAGAGGGATTTCCTCTTATGGTGAGTCCACTATATCCCTTTGTAGCTTGTGCTGACAGTGAGTTGTCTCGTTATGAGACAAGCTGAACTTTCTAGTCTGAATTGGTCCAACTTCAGTTCTCGGTTAATGGATCTCGCTATGCCTCTTCTTCCTAACTTTACTGGTATGTGCTAATCATCTCTCTTTCTCCTCCTCACACCCCGTCTCAGGCAAACAGAGGCCACAAGCAGGTTAGCAACATCCCAGCCTTCTCTTCTTCTTTTTTTTTTTTTTTTTCAGATTTTTGTGCTGTAAAGTAGGTTTTTGAGCTCTTGAGTAGCTCTTGCCTCTCCTTTCTGGGATATTTATGATTTGTCCTAGGTGAAGCGTTGCCATTTGAACTGAAAGTGGCTTTCTGGAAGCAGTCTTAGTAAAGCGTTGCGTTTTCTTTTTTGCTTGTTCTGTGAGGCAAATGGGTCATAAGGAGAAGAAAATCATCCTTGCGATGGATGCCAGGTAGAAGTGAGAGGGGAATCTTAGAGGCTGCTTGGCTGGATGCTGTGGCAGGGACAAGTTGAGGTACAGTGCCAGATGTGTATATATATGATCTGAGACTATGTGCTAGAGCTGTGCTGAAGCCTCTGCCACCAGCTGACCTGGGCACTTGGTTATTTGGTAAGTGGAGTCCATGGGAGGTGGATGTGCCACTATGTGAGTGCATCACGTAGATCGTTTCTGTTGGGAGGACAGGTTCCTGTTACAGTGGAAGATATAACCCTGCAGCCTGTTAAAGCCCTAGGAAAGGCAGGATTCAGTCCTGGCTCAGCATCACCTTTGTGCAAATCCATGCCTACAAATCCAAATACCTTTCAGCACCTCTGGACTCTGCATCCCTGAGTGGAGGAGACTGCACCGAAATCACCTGGGTGTTTGGATGGCCTGTCTCTGACTGCTACAGTCCACACAAATATGAAAATTCCCCTTTTTTGTGTACGAGTGGTAGAGTTCTTTAGGTCTGGTCCTATGGGGCTCGCACCCAAGGCTAGGGGAAGCTATGGAGGTGCAACAACAGGTTTCTGTGTCCTTCCCCTACATGGCTTATTCCTTTACTTAGTATGAAATTTCTTTCACTGCTGACTGTTCTAAGTTTCTTTGTGCACTATAATTTATGGATGAGAGCACACATTATTAGAGAGCTTTATGTATTATGCACTATGGGGGCAACTTTTCAACATTGGAGTGCCATTTCTTCAGCTGCCTAACTTCCAGTGGTTATGTGTTTTGGTAAGACGAATGATGTCGATTAACCACATAACCTGTAGAAGTGCTGTTTCCTATGCTAATTAGTTCTTCCTCTGAGAATTGTACCTTTAATTTATTTTTTAAAGTGCATTCATTCATCCTTTTCCTTTCAAGCTTCATCACTTTGTGAAACATGCATCCAGTTTCACTGAAAAAGTCTGAAGCTGAAGAGATAGAGATTGAAAGGGGATTGATTTCATGGTTTAACTGCTAAATGATGATGAAACTGGGTTTGTAACTTCATGTTTGTGGGAAGTGGTCAATCAGTCCGTTTTGTAGAATGAGTGTAAGGTCTAGAATAGGGGTGGATAAATAATCATCTGTAGTTTCTGTTCTGAGTAGTGCCTTTCCTCCTGGGGACTCCTGAGCATTATTCAAAACTTTTTTTTTACCAGAAGTTCAGGCCACAGATGAGAATTGTCTTGCCTAGCAGTAAAATGCCGTTGCTGCAATTGGCTGTGTTGCATCCGTAAGCAGCACAAAACTGCGAGAAGCTGGCATTCGGTGATGGGTCTGCCATGAAAGTCTCTTCCATACGCTGGTCCAAGGGAGATCCTTGCTTGTGGTGTTCTCACTGGCCCTGGGCTGCTTTCCTAGCCATGGCATGTTGATGATCAGTTGGTTCTTTAGTGGCTGTCAGATGCTGGAAGAGACCATGGAATAGCAGGTGGTTGCAAGTGAGGAAAAGCAGCCTATGAAGTATGGAACTTCCCCAGAAGTGTGTCTTTTCTGAGATGGTTAGGACATAGGACATCCATCATAAACAAATAAGCACATCCATGTTTCTTCAATTTCAGATTCAAAGAAGCTTCGAGGTCCAGGTTGCATCTCTGACAGATTTACATCCTTGTAATTCTGGTGCCGTATTTAAATAGTAACATAAGCCTGACACGGTGGGAATGAAATCCCATAGAATAAAAAGTAACTAGAAGTTGCATTATGTTGTAGAATAAGCATAACAAGCATCCACATGTATAATTTATTACCTATAGTGGGTAAGTACTTAACAACAGTCATAATAAACTCATTCTGCTCATTCATTTTTAGATCTGAGCATACTGATTCAGACCTTAACTGAAAGTGAATATACAATCAATGTGGGGCTTTTTATGCTGGTTTAATAATGTAGGCCTGCGGAGGATCTTTAATTATATAATTATTCTGTGTTCAATCAGGATAGATTGCTTCACTATAGGGATCGCAGGCAAGAACATGCAAGATCTGCCCTGAACTGATCATGTTTTAGCTACTAACTGTGGTCCTGCGTAAGCGATAGTCTTTGTTGCACAAAGCAGTGAGAGCAACCCAAAAACCAGGGAAAAAATTGTAGGCAGATATTAAAAACGTAATGCCTAATTCTGAGGTGATCAAAGAAAAGCTCACCATGAGCTGGCAATGTGTGCTGGCAGCTCAGAGAGCCAGCCGTGTCCTGGGCTGCATCCAAAGCAGCGTGGGCAGCAGGTCAGGGAGGGGATTCTGCCCCTCTGCTCTGCTCTGGTGAGACCCCACCTGGAATACTGTGTTCAGCTCTGGGGTCCCCAGCACAAGAAGGACATGGAGCTGCTGGATCGGGGCCAGAGGAGGCCACAGAGATGATCCGAGGGCTGGAGCACCTCTGCTATGGAGACAGGCTGAGAGAGTTGGGGCTGTTCAGCCTGGAGAAGAGAAGGCTCCAGGGTGATCTTATTGCAGCCTTCCAGTACCTAAAGGGGCCCTACAGGAAAGCTGGAGAGGGACTTTTTCCAAAGGTGTGTAGTGATAGGACAAGGGGCAATGGCTTTAAACTGAAGGAGGGCAGATTTAGATTAGATATAAGGAAGAAATTTTTTACATTGAGTGTGGTGAGGCACTGGCACAGGTTGCCCAGAGAAGCTATGGCTGCCCCATCCCTGGAAGTGTTCAAGGCCAGGTTGGATGAGGCTTTGGGCAACCTGGTGTAGTGGAGGGTTTCCCTGCCCATGGCAGGGGGGCTGGAACTAGCTGATCTTTGAGGTCCCTTCCAACCCTAACCATTCTGTGATTCTATGAAAAGCATGCTAAGACCCGATTTGGTGGTGCTCTGAACTAAGTTACAGCCCTCTGACAAATGGGAGAAGTGGATTTTCTACAACGTTCAGCTTCGACCACTCGCTTTGGTTTTGGTGACAATTGTAAGATGCTCAGCATGCAGGGAATCAGAAAATTCGGGTTTCGGTTTTCTTACTGGTAACCTCATGTATTCAAGAGGTGGCAAATGGAGCTGTTAGGAGGAGGTGCAATAAATTGCATGGTGCATGTGCCTGCTGTGCACACCAGTTCCCGTAAGAGGGGCCGCACAGGCAGAGCAGCCTTTGCATTTCTTCTGCCTGAATGTATTGGAAATGCAAAAAAAAACTTGTTTAGCGTGGGGCTTCATAGATTCATAGATTTCTAGGTTGGAAAAGACCTTAGAGATCATTGAGTCCAACCGTCCCTAATCCCCACTAAACCATATTGCTAAGTAGATCATCCACCCTATTCTTAAACACATCCAGGGATGGGGATTCAACCACCTCCCTGGGCAGCCTATTCCAGTGGCTGACAACCCTTTCAGAGAAGAAATACTTCCTAACATCCAACCTGAATCTCCCCTGACTAAGCTTATACCCATTTCTGCTCGTAGCATTGCACGAGGCTGACTTGGGATGGCCCCTGCTGCCACGGCGTGTCATTAATGCAGCTCACGGTGCCTGGACGGAGAGGACTTCAGTGTTTATTAGGGGAATATAATCATTTAAGCCTGAATAAGCTTCAATGCTCTAATGTGGCTGTTTGGCCAACAGAAATGAGATGTAAATTTGTGCTGAATAGCCGCTGATTACAGAAAGATGATTAATGCAAGATTTAGAATTGATTTATGGGTGCAGTTGTCAAGGTCTAAGCCATGAATGTAATATTATCTCTATGAAAAGCTTTGGGTAGATTAGAGACCAGGGAGCAGGGGCAAAATAATATGTTTGCTGGAGGGTCTGATATGGTGTATGGGCCGTCTATAATCTAGTCAAATTTGGTATATGCCTGAGAGGTTAGGCTTTGTGGGCGCAGCACGTGGATAATTGCATCACTTTGCCTGAAATACTAGAAACCTGAGAAGTTTAATCTGGTTTACTTTCATGAAATGCACTTTTGATCAAGTATTTTTTCTCTTTCACTGGAAGCTGTTAAAAAAAAAAAAAAGTTCCCTTGCTTTCAAGATGTTACAGGTAGTTGATGACAATGATAAAGCTTAAGGTTTTAGTTTAGTTTTTGCAAATTTTCACTGTTGTGGACATTAAAAATAAGCCGAGTGCTTTGTGTTACTCCAGTTGTAGAAAACAGAAGCTCCAGATGAATATTGATTTATTTAAATATTAAGACAACATTATAGTAACAAGGAAAACTTCCTTTTTTGCTGCTTTTGAAAATTGTTCTTTGAAACTCTTGGTATCACCAGACGATGAGTAATGTGAATACTATCCCAAAAGCTTTGAAAATCCAAGCATTTGGTTATAAACCTAAAGTATATTCATACTGTGTGTCCTGCTGAAAATGTGCCTCTGTCAGCCTTTCAATGTTAAACCGTGTGATGTCAACACTGTTTGTTATGGCACTTGTTAAATTGTTCTGCAATGAGTGTTACATTAAGCAGTGAAAAATGATTTAATGGTATTGTGTTTCTTCATTGCCTCTTTCATGCTCACCTCCATTGTCTTACTCTCAGTTACTGGACTGCAGTCAGCTTGAAATGGATTTTTTTTTAATTCAGGTGTACAGAGAATTTCAAACCTTTTTTTTTTTTTAAAAAAAAAAAGAAGAAATAATATTGTGTGGGGAGGTGGGGTTTGCAAATAACACATTGCTTTGTTCTGGGAAGGGGTCAGAGCAGTCTCTGATTAGGCATGCTGGAGAGGGGCTGATGCTCCTTTTCATTTCAGTCGCGCTAACCTCCAGCTGGGTTCTCCTGCCATTTGAATTCTGGTCCTGACATCTTTCATTGATCATGCAAATGATCAAAGTCTGAGCAAAACTTCTGTCCTGTTTTCATTGTTTTCCATTGCATCTTGATGTGCAGCACTGAAAAGTCGAGGTGACTTTGTCCTAATGTGAGATACAGAAGCATCGACCCAAATGCTTAAGTTCTCACTTCTAAAAATTCTTTTTTTTTTTTTATTTTTTAAAGCTGATTGCTGCTGATGAGTTGTTCTGAGTATTGGAGTGTGCACTTGGCAGCAACGGAGTTGGGATGGAGCATGATGGTGCTGTGAGCACTCACTGAACATGTTTCCAGTATAGTTCTGTTTTATAGTGGAGATGAAACATTAATTATTCCCTCATGGTCGCTAATCCCTCTCCTGCCCTCTGTCAAAGTGCAAAGCAGCACAGAAAACCTTAGCATTGAGTGAAATTGAGCCTTTTTAAATCTTGATGCAGTGGTGAGTAGCCTTTAACATGGAGTAAGGCCCTTTTTCTCCTCTTAACACCTTTGCTGCCCCCATATTGAAAGAGGTCGTTCAGAAGCACGTGTCTGGCTGTTCCTTTAATGTTGCTGCAGTGAGAATTTGCTTTTTAATGTGGTTTTTTTTTCGAAATGGAATGGTAATGGAAGTGACTTTTAAAATCTGCTTTCTGCTAGGCAAGTATCAAATGTGAGATAGCAGGGAATATGTATGTGGTTAATACAGAGATGGAGAAAAAAGTTAACTAGTCAAATGTGGCATGTCTCAAAAAGATATTTTAAACTTTCAGTTCATACCTCTTTGCAATTTACTTCCCCTACTTACGTTTTTCGTTTATGAAAAATGATCCTTAGCTTCTGGCTGGGAAATCTCCTGTAATGAGTGAGGAAACTCACATTTACTCCAGGTAATTAACTTCAGGAGGTTCTGAGGCTGTGAGTTAACTGGACTGTGCAGCATAGTGGCCAGAGTAGAGTGGCGTTATAAGAAACAGCAAAAAACTGAAATCCAGTAGTAAAATGAGAAGCGTAGCCCAAAAGTTGTGGTATTCGTATTTGGTGTTTTTCTTTTTTTATTTTCCTAGTTGGACAAATTGAGGGGAATGTGCCAAACCACCAGAAAATGTTAAGTTCTTTCTATGGAAACTCAATTTTTAAAATTAATTTCATTAGACTAAATTTCTGCCTGTGTAGGGAGATTAATCAGATTCTCTCTATCTTCTGTGTCTGTTAGAATCATAGTATCATAGAATGGTTAGGGCTGGAAGGGACCTTCAAAGGTCATCTAGTCCAAACCTCCCTGCAAGGAACAGGGATATCTCCAACTAGATCAGGTTGCTCAGGGCCTCGTCCAACCTGGCCTTGAACGTCTCCAGGGATGGAGCATCCACCACCTCTCTGGGCAACCTGTTCCAGTGTTCTACAACTCAAACCCGTTATGTTTTTTGCTTGACTAGTAACTGCTGTCAGTAGGAACACACATTTGTATATATAAATGTCTTGGTTGTAAAATTGCCATCCAAACAAGGCTTGAGCCTTGGTGGGGGGAGTGTGAGATGTATGGAAATGGTAAGATCCCAGGTGGTTACGACTGCTTCTGGTATTTAAAGATTTTAATAAACACTGGGTCGAATATTGTTTATATTGAACTCACTGCAGTTTCCTTTTGACTTTGACACTGGCTCCTGCCCTTAAAATAAGCTCCAACCCCCCCCAAAATGTTAAGGCTGTGTAGGAATCTCTTCACCTTTTACATTATAAAAGTGGATGTTGGTATTTGTCTGTACAAGTAGTAAGTTGTTGAGTATTTTTGTTTTGGTAGCTGAAATAAAAAAAAGTGTTTGAGGTTGAAGGAAATAGTTTGAGTTACTCTAGAACAGTTTTCATATTAATTTCACATGGTTTGGGAGGCTGTCAAAATCAGCGTTTCCTCTTTACTGAGTGGGGTTTTTTTGTTTGTTGTTTGTTTTTTCTCCCCTCCCCTCCTTTCCTGACTTGATCCGAGTACATGAATTGCTTTGATTTCCTGATTATTTTCATTTCAAATTTGTGATTTACTGGAAAAAGTCACGTGGCTGTGGTTGGTGTCCTTCCAGTGTCTGATTGGTGCCGGGCAGGAGGGGGAATGCCACAGGGCTGTCCCAGTGAGCAAGCATCCTGCCCTGAAGCAGAACTGGAACTTAAAGCCTGAGTTGTCATACTGGCACAAATGCTTAAGAATTCTTGCCCAAGAGCTCTGTTTAAAACAGGATCCAGTGACCTGGTGGTGGTGGAGGAGAGCTGAGCAAAGCCATTTTGCCTTCTGTTCTGTCTGGAGGTGGGTGGCACATAGTGGGCACTGTTTATCCTGCAGATCCTGAGCTGCTTTGTCATGTCTTTGCTCTGCTCCTGACATTATTCCTCCATCCGGAAGAGCCGACTTGCAAACTTGCAGCGTTGTGTCACATTACTGCATTTTTCTTCTGCTTGAGAATGGTTTGGATCGTTCTCCCTTGCTGTGAGAGGGGACCGGGCTTCCCACGTGCTCCATCAGCCTACTCTACTGTAGGTTATATAGGTTATGCATCTACCTCTTGGCAATGCCAGTGTTCAAACCAGAACTGGTTTGCTCCTGCCAATCCTGAGGTCAGCATCACTTTAGGGGGGGCTACAAACAAGGTGACTTTTGGGTGCTTTCTCTTTTGTGTTCTTGTTCTTTGAGCAAGCAAACCCCTTCTTCTTTTAATGAAGACTGAAACACGCCCAGCAAAAGCAAAGGCTCTCCTTTAATCATACGTCTCCAGAGCTGAAAATCGGAGCAATGCCGTGCATCGCAGGGTGTGTTGATAAAACTGGCAATATTGGTGGCAGGCTTTGAAGCAGTTGGATTTTGGGACTGGCGAGCCTGTTAAGTGGTGTTTTGCAACAGGCAAGATGGTGACGCAGTCAGCCTTATTTTACAGCAAGCACAGCCCTGCAAAAGCTTCTGCAGTGCAGAAAAAAAGATGCTTAGTGCTCTGCCTGCCTTTTGCTAGAGATTCAGCCTTACGTGACCTCACCCAAGTGGCTGGAACTGCGCCGAGGAGAGCCTGCTGCTTATTTGCTCTAACTTTGTGCTACGATGGCAGGTGGAAAGCTGGCAGGCAGCTAAAAACCAACAAAAAACCCCGCAAAAACCCAACCCGAGTTTTTTGGGGTTTGTGATGGGAGGAGAGCAGCAAAGGGAGGAAAGGAGCAGGTTGCGAGATAAAGTTGAGTAGCGGGAGGGAACGTGTGTTTGGGAGCTGAGCTGGAGGCTCTTGACTGGCAGCCAGGTCTTAACATCAGCTGCATAAAAGGAAATCGAAGAGGCTGCCCAAATATTACCAGGATGAAAGGCAGGATAAATAGCACAGACCTGAACACCTGGCTGGTTTGCACTTCTGGAAGGGTGGGAGGTCTTCCCTTTTAACCTGGCACAGGGATTGCATAGCCCCACATCACACCCTGCTCTGCACCAGTGTGTGCTTGTGTGGGGTTTGACAGCAGCATTTCGGGGTAAAATTACCCTCCTCTGTGGGCACAGCGTGTGGAGTATCTCATGCTTCCACACATGCAAAGCCTGGGATCTGAGATCTGTGCCAGGCTTGCCCTTCTCCAAAAGAAAAAAAAGGTGGTAAGGCATAAATCCTTTTTCAATTTTATGTCTTTGTGCCAGCAGGTACCTGAATTAACACACGTATGTTGCAGAGCTCCATGTGATGGGGTGGAAATGGGAGAGGATGAGGCTTCTTGTACTAGGGAGCCTGTGAAATGAATAGGTAGTGGGAACAGGGGCAGGTTGCACGGTCCTTGGAGCGAGGGAGTCCTGCTGGGAAAGTTCCAGGAAAGTCTTAGGGACCCCTTTTCTTAATACTCTTAAGCCCCCTTTCCCTCTTTAGACTCCTAGAATTTTGCTAAATACCTAATTGGTCTTTCAGCAGTGCTAGGATGTGTGGAATTAGGAAAGGGGCTTGGAATTTCCACGCCACCTTTAGTGGCTGCTGAAGAGAGTGAGGTACTGAAGACCGATAACAAAAATTCTCCTTACAGAAAACCCCCCGAAACCAAATAAACAAAAGCTCTGAAATTTTCATCCCCGCTGTCAGTATCTGGTTTTGGGGCAGCAGCCTTTTGCTGTGCTGCGGCAGCAAATTGCAGTCTTGGAATCCTGGAGATTAGAAACAAGCCTGAGTAGCGTTCGGCTGGTGAATGTGTTTTAAAATGGTCCGATTAACCCGAGGCCGCTCCGCTGAATGCTTTTTTAGATTTTATATTTTCAGGGAGATGTGTGATATCTTTGGCCTTTCCACAGGCAGCCAGCCCACATGAATCGCATGCTTCCTGTTGATGGGGCTGAGTGCAGTCTTGAGCTTCTGTTAACTCACCAGCAGTAGTGTACTGGAAATTTCTGATTCAGAAATAGGTCTTCTATAAATGATTTAACATCAGGCCATTGAAATGCATTTGTGCTTTCCTTCTTAGGGCTATTAAAGATGTAGAGAAAACATTTAGCACCAAATTAATGGTTGCATTTTTGTTTTAATCCTGCAGATGGGGTTGATTTATATCTCCAAAATATGCGCTGCAGAGAGGAATTATATTACACAATTTTTCAATTGTACTTTTTTTTTTTTTCATTCCAATATTTTCAGCTAGATGCTCTTTCGTGTGGCGAGTTTTCTTTTTCATTAGCAGTAAGGCGCTGTATTTCATCCTCTGGTTTGTATTCCTTTGTCGGTTGCAATACTTGTCTGAGGTCTGTAGTGACTGGGAAGCTGGAGCCAGGCAGAAGGTGTGGGGGTTTTACCCCCATCCCCTTCTCGTGGAGGGGTGTAAAAGCAGAAGGGCAGCAGGCTGCCTGCAGTCTCTGGGGGGACGCAGACCCAGCTGAAGAGAAAGAAATGGTGCACTCCTCCATGCAGATAGGAGAGAAGAAGATGGGATTAAATGGCAGAGCAGAGATTTTTACACAATAGCGGCTGCTCTGATAAAATCTGGTTGGCTTTCCCGTGAGGATTACACAGAAATAAGCAGCCTTAGCTCATTAGCACCTCCCTTTCCTCTTGCTCTCTGGTGATTGCTTCAGGTTCGATGGCAGGTGGTGATGGCAGGACTTGCTCTGATCCAGGGTGCGGCGCTGGAAATGTGGCACATCCCGAAGCCTGAAACGTTAGGTCGTGTGCCTTTTGTTGCAGCTGAGATTAGGCTCCAGCTCAGTTTGTGTATTGATGCTTGGACCTTCCTCCTCACAGTGTTTAGTGCTCCCAGCGCATGAAAGCAACTGCTGGAATCACTGGATTTAGTTTTTGAACAAATGAGCTTTCTTTTGCTCACTTTCTCACGACTCCTGGAGCAGTGATGGAAATGAGCTTGATTTTGTAACTCTGGAGAGTGTGATGGTGGGGTCTTTGGAAATAGATCTGGCAAGTCTTAAAAAAGAGAAGTGATGTTTTTCGATATGCCTTCAAGTTAGGTCACTAATAGCATAACTGTAACATCACAGTCCCTACAAGCGTCAGTGCTCTGGAAGAAATACACATTAGATGCTCCCTAAGTGTTGGACGGAGTTACACTATGTGCCTTGTGGCCATCCATACGCATCCCCACTTGCTAAAACTGGTCTGAGCCATTTCCAACCCTCAAATGCTTTTCACCATCTCCTGCTGGAGGTTGACACTTCTCCATATCTGCTGGGTGATGTGTGTGTGATTGAGTGATCTTCTGAGCTTCAGCCAGAAAAAGCAAAGGTTTAAAGTCATTAAGGTCTTTCCTGGGCTATATTGGGATCTGCTTACCTGCCCCTGGGCTGATTCAGCAGGGACCTCTGCCTGGGTCGGAGGGGAGTGGAGGGATACCCTCACTTTTCATCAGTTGCCACTGTGATAAAAATAAGACTTTGCATTTACATAGCGTCATCTTAAATGAATCCACTCAGAAGTATGTATGTACAGCATATTTAGCACTTAAATTAACCACAGTAGTTGAAGAACGGTGCTCTTCTGCTTTTTAATTTCATGTATCTAAACCTACTCTATTTACTGGAACGTAGAGAAGGTAGCTGGAGATTTGCACTATCTTGCATACTTTTCCCATGTTTCCTCAAGGCTCTACACTTCGTAGTTGTTGGTTGCCTCCCCTCAAAGTTAGGCATGAATCCTGCACAGATCTGCCTAGCTTTTGTGGCCGGCACATCTCCAGCTCACCCTGTGGCACCACCAAGAAGGGCGACGTGACAAGTGCGTGTTAATCGTGGTAGGGTCATGGCCTGTTTAAGGCCAGGGACATAAAAAGGGTTTAGAAATGGAAATACTGCTTAGTGTGACCAAAACATCCTCAGGTTAGGTTCCTCACTCGGAAGACCGGTGGTACATGGGAACTCCTTGCATCGTGGCGGGCATGAAATTCTTGCTGAAATTGCAGAAGTTCCCGGTTTCATGTCCGAGGTGAGGGAAGAGAGGAAATGCTTTCCTGCTGGTGGTATTTATAACTCATTTTGTACTGTAGCATCAGGTTATGTTTTCATGCTACTTGTTGCTGCTGTTTTAATTTAAAACTCAAGAACAGCGTTTGCCTTAAAAAAAAAATTCATTGTTACATTGACTTTGAGAGTGTTCCCTGTCAGATTGGCAGTAATGACATCTGGGTTGAGAAGGCTCTCAACGTCATCTCAGGCTGTATTTCCAATGAAAACAGTTGGCCTTTGGCATTAGAAGATATGCAGATTGGAATACAGCTAATACCTTGGACTGGAGCACTTTTAAATTATGCTCTATGCGTTTGCTTTGTGCTGCTTCTGCAGCTGTGACGAGATGCAGGCAGCAATGCTGAGCAGAGGATGCAAGAGGCTTTGGGAATGAAGCCCTTGCAGATGAGCAGGTCAAAGGTAGAAGGGAAAAAAACGAAAACCAAACCATAACTGGTTCTCTGGAGTTCTTTGCTGTACTTATGTGAGTTAATCTGATTTCTTAATGTGACACTACAGCTGTCAAAAGCAGAGAGGGAACAATGTTGAGTCTCTGTAGTAGGCACTGTTGTGGTGCTGCTGACCACAGTGTGCTGGATCAGGAAAAAGCATTTCTTCCAAGTGATGCACTTCAGAGCGTGGCCAAAATAAAATGAAAAAACCGTTGCTACAATTCCCACAAACAGCTGCCAGAAGTTATCTGGAGCTCTGCTTAAAAACCTGTGTAGCGTGCAAACAGCTCAAGATTTGCAGATCTCTCTAACCTTTATTGGAAGTAATCTTCTCTTTGCATGAGCAGGAACTCCTCTTAGGAGCACACCTGGGGAGAGCAAAGGCCCATTTTGTTTCATGTATCACTCTGCTGATTTTCTGGCAGGCTATTTGGTGGGGGAGAATAGCTTGGAGAGTTGTGGTTGTCCTCATTGCGTTGGGCAGTGATTTGAGGATGTAATAGAAAAGAGCCTGGAGGAGTGGGGACAGACGGACTGTAAATAGCTTTTTTTTTTTTTTTTTTTCCCCTCTATGTGGATGCATTGGAAGAGGCCAACTCGTGGCCCCATCTGCCTTTGTTTTGTTCCCTAATAAAATGCTAGTGGACAAACCCAGCAGTATGTTTTTCGCACTTCTGAAATGTCTGAAACAAAAGGTTTTAACTAGCATCCTTTTATATTTCTAAAGAGTCTTTTATCTGACTTTATCAGGAATATAGTAAGATTTCAGTATGGAAAATTTTGCCATTTAAAACATTTTTTCCCTTAAAAGTCATCCTGAACCTCTGAAGCTCAAGGTGCTCTTTAGATGGGAAAGGTAAGATCTTGTGGGAGCTGGAGCTTTGTAAAAAAAAGTAATACTTTTCCTTTCTATACAGTGGGAAGAAATTGGTGAGGTGGACGAAAACTACGCCCCGATACACACGTACCAAGTATGCAAGGTAATGGAACAGAATCAGAACAACTGGCTTCTGACCAGCTGGATCTCTAATGAAGGGGCATCCCGCATCTTCATTGAGCTCAAATTCACCCTGAGGGACTGTAACAGCCTTCCAGGAGGACTTGGGACTTGCAAAGAGACCTTTAACATGTATTACTTCGAATCAGATGATGAAGATGGGAGGAACATCAAAGAAAACCAGTACATCAAGATCGATACCATTGCTGCTGATGAGAGCTTCACAGAGTTAGACCTCGGTGACAGAGTTATGAAGCTAAACACAGAGGTGAGAGATGTCGGGCCCCTAACAAAAAAGGGATTCTACCTCGCTTTTCAGGACGTGGGTGCCTGCATCGCCCTGGTCTCCGTGCGTGTGTACTACAAAAAATGCCCATCGGTGATCCGCAACCTGGCTCGCTTTCCTGACACCATCACGGGAGCGGATTCCTCGCAGCTGCTAGAGGTGTCGGGCGTCTGCGTCAACCACTCAGTGACGGAGGAGGCGCCGAAGATGCACTGCAGTGCTGAGGGGGAATGGCTGGTGCCCATCGGGAAGTGCTTGTGCAAGGCAGGGTATGAGGAGAAGAACAACACCTGCCAAGGTAAGGGTCTGCAGGGAGGGTGCTGTGTTGGGGCTGCCGAGGTGATGCGCGGGGTCTTGGCTTGCTTCTCTTCTGTGTCCTTCATGCCTGGTTGAGTTGACGATGGTGGGTTGGGTTCTCACTTCCACTGAGGTCCTTTGGATGACCATAACAAGCATGAAGAGAGAGCCCTTGACTGGATGTAGTGGGACTTGACACCTATGGACAGGTCCTTCCGGTGCTTACAGGGCGGTGAACGAGTAGAATCTGGCACACCACCGTTGTCCTTGGAGCACTGTACTGTTGAGTCCTTGAGGCCATTGCAATCTTACTCGTTATTTAAAGCTTTATGTTATTTTTCCTCGATATCAGAGTTTCCTTAGGAATTGTAGAAGCTTGTTTTCTTTTTTCTGGACTGTGCCAGGGAATGTTTGAAGTTAATATCCCTAAGCAAGATGCGTGTTTGTTTTTTTATTTAAAGGAGTATGTTTTTCTCTCTTTATCACTCTATGGGGGGGAGAAGGTGGGAATTTGATGTGGTGTGAATTGATTGATTTTCCTCTCTTGTAGATAGTTTAATACAAAGCTGCTCAGCTGTTCAGGGTTAAACCTAAAGCCCTACTGATAAAAATGCATCCATATGTGCCAAAGTTTTCACACAAGTAGCTCGCTGAGGTTCCTGAGTTGCTGGTCAGCATAGGTCTCCGGAGTCATCAGGGGCCTTTTGCAAGAGATCTAGGGTGTCTGAAGCTCAGGACCTAAAAAAGAATGCTTTTAAAGTGCAACATACTCTAAGAGCATGTAATCTCATTTTATGGTTGGCTGTATTACATGCTTGTTTATAAAACTGCCCTTCCTCTGTAAATATGTAACAGGTAGCTTAAAACCTATTTCGACACAGAAGATTTCAATGTGGTTTCCTTTTTCCAAATTTTCGTGTTGGGCATCAGTTCCATCTTAATTGCCTTGTACTTGCAGCCGCTTGGTAGTAGCAAACCTATGAGGAAGGCAGAGGGATTCTGCTCCAACTGGAGTCAGTCTTGCATTTTCTCTTCACTCCAGACACTCGTTACTGGTGTTTATAGCATTGGTGCAAAGGGTAGATTAGTGCATGCATACCCAACGAAAGCTGTGGCCTTCATCCTTTGGTCCTTGGTCACGCGCTGTGCCCCTGAAAATTGCACAGTTCAAGTTTCTTCAAGGATTGACTTGGAGAGGAAGTGTATGTATGTTTGGTTTTTGGGAAAATCCTCTAGTACACAGCATGTGGAGTGTGCTTTTTGACCAGGATAGTCTCCTTTTTTTTTTTATTTTATTTTTTTCTACAGATGTAGACAATACAGAAAAATCTGACTTGGTTTTGCTTTTCCTGTGACAATAAAGATACTTCTCCCATTCAGAAGGGAAGAAAAGTCAGACTTGATGTTTGATACTTCACAAAGGGAGCTAAGATCAACATTAGCCCAAGCTGAGGGAATCCACACTGTCACAGATGAGGGATGTGGGTCAGATAGATCAGCAAAGATCTGCTTAATTATGGCTAAAAATACCATCTCTGAAAATAACATTCACTGGTGGGTGCTATGTCTAGATGCTGACTTCAGCCACCTGTAAGAATTTTTGGAGGAAAGGGGTACATCCATTAGTCACCTTTCAAATCCTGCATGGGAACACTGCTCAAAACACTCTTAAAGATCTCAAAAACAAACAAAAACCAAAACACCAAAAAACCTGGGCTGTTTTAAACTAGAAACCTGAGACTATCTTTGAAGACCCTACTGTGCCTGTAGAGCAGCTGGATCTCTGGTAGTGCTGAGATAGCAATCTGGGGTGTGCTTTCAGAAGATCTTAGTGATTTGAGGTTCTGCTTTCCATTTTGGGGTGTGGGATTTTTTTTTTTTTTAAATTTATTTCCCTTAGTCAATTAAGAGGACAGCATCTGGCCCCGCAATTTATGACTGTGTTAGGTAGGGCTGTGATCATAGTTTGGAAATGTAAAGATATTTTGTGACGACGTACCCTTGGCCTTCTGCCATAAGACCCACAGAAACTACTCTTGATACTTCACCTACAGCCTGCACCCTCGACAGGAGTTTATCACTTTAATTGCTCTAGAGCTGTTAGAGCCCATAATCCTCATTTGTAGGAAAGCCCTAAATTCCATCACCAAATCAATGGGATGTTGAGATCTGAATGCCTACGGCAAAGCCTGTTTGAGGGCCCCGTTTGGATGTCCTGTGGTTAACCCAGGTCATCGTGCCAAGCGTTTCCTGCTGGTTGGCTCCGAGATGCTCAGTCGATAGGTGACATTCAGCCTTAGGCCATTCAGGAGGTCTGTGTTCAGCGTGCATGGAGTTCATGCTGGTATCCTGTGTGAGTGGAATGCTTTCTGCTTTGGATATTTTTATATTCACAAGGATTGAGGGTTTTTTTCACAAGGATTGAGGGTTTTTATCTAGGACGGAAGTTAAACGTTGCAGCCCATGAGCAGAATAAGTAACACCAAGAAAGATCCTGTGTGCTTGTAGATGCTTCTCCCGCTCCCCCCCACCTCATCCCTCGCCTGAGCTGTGTTTGGGAAATGCACTCCGTGCTCCGGGCTGACATAATGATGGTCTTGGCACTCTGCGGTGTGGCTTTGACAAGCACCTAAATAACTTCTGACCTTTGGTTTGTAAATCACTTCGGTGCATCTTGCAAGCGGTCTCCCTGCTTGCTTTCACTTAAGCATAAGCAGGTTATTAGGGACCAACGCTTTGGGAAACGTTTTCAACCCAGCAGAAGAGCCTGGATTTGTTTACTAAAATTTCTCCTGCAAAGATGACATTTTCCAAGCTCTAGTGTCACGTCTGGACAAAGCAGACTACACTCTCTTATTAGAGGTGATGTAAATCCCAGTCAGCCTCACAAACATATGGGAACTATTGAAATCCCTTCTGCCTACAAATCATTAATTGGCAACGATGTTCTGAATTCATCATCTTGTCAGCAGGGTTCCTGTTTGAAGAAGGCACTGACAGTAACAGCTGAGCAATTTCTCTCACTGGGGACACTGAGGTTGTAAATATGACATGGTCTAATCTCCTTATATAATGTGCTCCCTCTCTCTATTAATATAGGCAGCTAGATAGTAGTTACTGTAAAGAACCCAAACTACTTGGATTTTTACACTTCCTTTGGCAACATGGCCCATTTATCAGCAACTGCTATGGGACAGCTAGAGGTAAATTGTGACTGTTTTGGGACGTATTTATAAAGGACCAGTGTTAAGGTTCATTATTCACAAGAATAAATTGCTGTACTAGTTAATAAGAGAAATGAAAGCAGTTGCTCTGAGAATTTCCATGCTGGTTTCCAGAGCGGTGATTTGGTGCCACTAAAGGACTGATGGTTATTGGCTTTGCCTCAGTTCAGCCAGAGCTGTTTGAACCAGTCCTTGAGGAAATGTTCCTGAGCGTTTTCACGAGCTGGAAAATGCCCAGTTTCAAGTCGGTTTGGCCAATTTCAAGTCTTCTAAAGGTGGTCTCCTCTTTAGCAGGCAGCACTCAACCAACGTTGAGGGCCAGATCCTAAAATGCTGTAAAACTTGCTGTAGCGCCGCTGAAGTCTCTGTCATTTAGGAGTTTGGCCAAACAATTTCTCTGCCCCAGTCTACGCTTTCCTTCTTCCTGCGCTGGCAAAGGTGAAGTTTTGTTGTAACTTCAATTTTAGTTGCTTACTGTATACAGCAGGGCTCACCGTTGGGGTTTGCGTAGGAAATGAATAAAATCCCTGTGAAAAGGGCACCTTCTGGCACCTCTCTTTGTATTCATCCTCACCTTCAGCCCAGTATGTTTGCAGTGAGAAGCAAGAAGTGCTTATTTTTCTGCCTTTAAAGGCTCCGGAGCCCACGCAACTGGAAGGGATGGGATGTTGACGTGTTAAGCTAACATGACCCAAATAAAATACACTTGCAGTGGTGAGGTCCTGCTAGTGACCAGGGGGCTACAGAGTGGTAACTGCAGATGTAATTGATTTGCAGAGCCTGATATTATTTCAGCTGCTTTTAGAGCTGAATCACAAATCAATTAAATATTTGAGGTTAAAAAAAAAGAAAGAAAGAAAAGAAAAACTGCACTGAACGAGAGTCAGGCTGAAAAGGCGAGTAATGAGTTCAGGAGGTCGTGAGGCTCTCCTTTCCAAGAATCGGTACATGCTGCTACTTGAAGAGACATCAAAAGGAGTACAACTGGTTTTAACCAGCTACAAGGTACGGACAAGATTATAGATGTTAGAGGTGCACAAAGTAGTGGAGGAAAACTAGGTGAAATCTTTCTTCACCCTTGCCTCCTTCCGGGGAAGAACTTTGAAACTGAGCGTTGGAGGGAGGATGTGTTGGGGTATGGTTTTTCTGGTTTTAGAAAAGAATTGCTGCCAGAGGAAATGCTTGGATTTTTTTTTTTTTTTTTTTTGTAAAACAACTCCAGAATGTTCAAGCCCTTCTGCTGTCTTAAATATTGATGCTTGTTTGATTATTCTTCCCTTAATCAACTTTGCTGAACACACCTCAATGCATTTACAGAACAATGTTTATTTTTGCTGGTTGTTCATTACTTGTGCTGTGATTCAGCTGAGCTCTTGCCAAGAGAGAAGAGAATTTCTCATTGGCTAAACCACGACATGCAGGAAACAAAGGCTGCAGAAAAACCTCCTGTTGACAGGTCTTTTATTCTGAATATAATTAAAACTAATTGACATAGGTAGCTAGCTGACGCAGATGGGAAGTTTACCTGTGGAATCAGTCCTCGGGTGATTTTTTTTTTTTTTTTTTTTTTGGCTGGCTGATTGAGGGTGAAGCAGAGTTGCTCATCTTCCTCGGAAAGCGGTGCAATCAGTGCAGATGTTTGAAGGCGCTTTCCCAGGGTGGTGATTGCCCCGCTGTTGATCAGCTATTGGGTTTTTTGCAGCTGTTTAGGAGCAGGCAGGCAGAGGTGGTGACCCTCGGCTGGCAGGGAGCAGAAGGCACCATCCCTGGAGGGCTGGGAGGTAACCAAGGGCTTGCAAAGGTGGTGATGGCAGAGCCACGCTTGGTGGTTGGTGTGTTTCTGTGTCTGCATAGCAGCTATCCCAGAGGATTGTGAATGAAACACATAGCTGATACCACAATTAAAAAAAACCACTGTGTTTTTTAAACAAATTCACTGTGTGTGGTTTCTTCAGGTGACGCAGTGCTGCAGCTCAGCCGTTATCTTCTCTGTCTCCTTATTTCTAGGAAATGGAAGCATGCTGCTGCACAGGTTACCTTATTTTGGAGCTTGGGCTTTTGCTCCGAAGCAGCCAGTGCTTCTGGTTTTGTATCTGATAGAGGAGCAGGAGGGGGGCAACTTTTCTTCAACCCCCTCCACAACTTGCTCGCATGCCTCAGGTCGGCTGAGCTCTGGCTCTGAATTCCTTGTTACGGATGCTAGAAAGACAGCGAACTGCTAAATCCTGCCTGTCTTGTGGGAGCCTTCCCTGGTGGGACTCGGGTGAATAACGCAAGCCTGCTTTCACCTTTGTGGTGCAGTGGAAAGCAAGCAAAGTCCAGGGATAAAAAAAAAAAAAAAAAAAAAATCTCTCTTTTTAATTGTTCTACTGGGAGGTGATTACATGGCAAGAAAAACATTGATGGAAATATTCAGCGTACGGAGAATACTGAATTTGGAAATACGATTGCCCCTCCAGGGAGTTCTTTGCCCATCATTCATACTTCTCGTACGTTTTTCTGATTAAAACCAAATTGGCTGGGAGTATAGTATGGTAGGTGTTTATATAATTATGAGCTGAAGTGCCTAGTTAATTTTAATTAGGCACAAAACCAACCGGTGTCAGAATAGCTGAATTTTTGGTCACGCAGTGTGTATTATCTCTTCAAATGTAAAGAGAATCACTTGAATGCTACATTTCAGCAAAAGGTTACTGGAGGGAGAATGGATTTTTCTTCTGTAGAGAGGTGCATACATGTATATATTTAGATATTTTCTTCTGCAGCTGAAATAATTAAGAGCAGGGAAACGTTTTCCATAGATCAAAACTGTGTTGCACCAGGATTGATTGAATATTACGCTGTTCTTTGGTTTATTTTGCATATGTATTTGCCTTCATCTGTGTATCTGCAATATACAGTGCTTTGCCAATGAGTTGTAACCTGTGCTGCCTTGTATGCTCGTAACCCCAGTGACTCTAAAGATCTTTCTTCGTTCTGCAGTGATGCTTTTAGGCCACTACTTTGACCAACTTCACCTTACTGTTCTTTGCAGTGTGGCTGCTGTGCAGTCACCTTCCAGAAGGACAGTTAAGGAGTACTTTATTTCCCCCCATAAAGTACAGATTGAGCAATGCAAATAAAATAAGATTTGGAAATGATTCTGAAAGTTTAAACTGTGAAGGTCGTGTTTGCTTCTTAGCCATAATATATTTTGGGGCAGGTCTTCGGGTATGCTTTTTAGTCTGGTCCCAGATAACTAACTGATGTTTACTTGAATATTGAGTTTGTTTTTAGCATTCTTCAGTACAGGGTATCCATTGGTAGCTTAGGGAATTTCTTAAACTTACGGGACGGGAGAGGTGTTGCAGGAGAAGTGCAGTGTTAGCCATGGTGCCGTTAGGTTCCTTTGATTGCCACCTTTGACTTTGAATTGCTTGGAAACAGCTTGCTTATTAATTGTGGGTTTTAGAAACAATTAAAGACTCTGGAGAAATAACTAAGGATAAAGTACATGAATGCTGGTTGGCAATGCAGTGAATTTAATTGTCTTGATTTATGATATGACTGTCCCCAGCTGCTGGCAACTGCTGCTGGCTCTGCAGAACTGGATAGTTTGCCCATGAGCTGATGTGACCAATGGGTGACTTGTCTTGATGCCCTGGCCTGGGGGTAAATAAGACGTGGGCGCTATCCCTGGATGGTGATTTTAGCAGGAGGGTGGCTGCAGCCTCTCAAACTGCCAACAATCTGCCAGAGGTCATTCATCAGAACCCTCATTCCACCTAATTTATAGGAGGTATTAAAATGAAGCTGTACTATTGTGTTTTGTCCATGATTCGGGTTTTCTGCTTTGTGTTTCTCATTTAGAAACACTTAGCAGTGGTTAATGATGTGTTGTTTCAATAATAACCTTTTTTTCTCTGCACGCTTTACATCTTGACCATTTCAACTTGCTTGGGTTAACACTGAGGTTGAAGTCCAGGCTCCACGGAAGGAGCCTACAGTTGTGCCTCGTATGAACAGATTTACAGCTCACTTTTTATTTCATTTCTTTAGCTGGATAGATTTGTATCCTGTATGAGGTAAGTGTTCAGTAGACTGCGATAAGAGCAAAGAGACTGCAACACAGATTACCTGATGAATCTGCTCTTCGTGTAAACAGAGATGCCCATTTATTTTGCTGGAAGTTTGCTCATTTTCAGTCCCTGATTAAGTTAATCTAGTACACACAGAATGGTATCCACAAGCAACACATGGTTAAGGTTGTACTGAGCATGGTACTGATGTGCTGCTGTTTATTTCCCTCGGGGTGGCTATGAGGTTGTTAATACCAGTACGAACTCGAAGAGTGAGGCTAGGTGTTCTATAAACCCCAAACTGTATACCCAAAACAGATTAAAGAAAAAAAAAAAAAGACAAAAGAGACAATGCCAGGCTTGTGCGCTTCCCTTATTACTTTCCTATACCTGTCTTATCTTTATAAATGTATGTCCTTGAAAAAACAGCTGAAGTTTGAAGAATTGGGATTTAAGATGACAACTTTCTTCTCGCTGTAAATGACAGGCAATCAAGTTAAGGCCAAGGAAATTTCTCCACCTCCCCCCCCCCCCCGCCCTCTAAAAAAAAAACAAAGAAAAAACAGTACAAGCTCTAAGAGCTGCAGCTCAGTGGCATTATCTCAGGATAAATCCACTGTCTAGGAGGTGAAACAAGGAAACAAGGCTATCCCTGCCTGCATGCCTCCCCACGCCGCCCGAGGTTATGTTCCTGGAAGCAGGGTGGGTGGTAGAAGATACGCATCAGCAGAACATCTTCATCTGCATCTTCAGTCAGGCATCCTTGCACAGCCCACTGTGGTGGGATGATGGTGGGCTCGGTTCCCATGACAGGTTTGCCTTGCCAGTGTGGCATAGGAGGCAGCTCTGGCTTGGGACGTGACCCATTCTTGCAGTGAGACCTCATGGTGTATCCTGAGTCAAGTCCTCATGGTAGGCTTTGAGTGGCTTGTGAGTGGTTTTGTTGGCACTTCAGACGTGACTGTTTCAGTGTCAGTAAGCAAATAGTTAATACAGACTGTTAAAAACATTTCCAGGTCATACAAATGACTTTTCTTTGTTGGATCTTGAAGGGTCTATTTTAGGAAGGAGGTCAGAGCCACTATTCCTTGTTTAACAAATGGCAGCCTTGGGCCAGAGTCTGAGTTGTTCTGTGCCAGACAGGGGCTAGAGCCTGAACCAGGGCTCTGGGTGCCAGTGCCCTACTCGATCCCTTATGTTCTTTTTATGGTCTTAGACTAACCTAAAACCCTTGTAAGATCATTCATCTCTAGGTGAATTCATTGGGAAGTAACAACAAACTTGCCATTCCTCTAGAGCTGGGATTTGAACAGAAGTTGTCTTTGCAAAAGGCTTGCTTTTGTACCTCGATGAGATGCTTTCCTTCCAAAAAAACATTTGGCCTGGGGATGCGTTTTCTGAGCAGGACTGTCCTGTCAACTGGAGCGTCTGTCTACTGTGGAAGCTGTGCCGAGGAGTGTCTCTCTGCCTGAAGGTCCCTTTTGCTGCCAAAGCCTCGGTGTTATTGAGTACCAGACCTCTGCATATAGATAAAATAGCATCCCCTGCCCCAGCAGACTCTCCAGTCCCTCTGCGTGCGTGTGACCAGTATGACTTGAATAAAGCGAGCCTGCCTGGGGAGCCAGTGTGATCTTTGTGGAACTCTGGAGTCACGGTTGCCACCCACGGAGCGCAGCGGCTGCCTCCTGCGTGGTCAGAAGGGTGGCTCTGCTGTGGTACCAGTTCCCCAGTAATGCATTGGAGGTCGGGCAGGGAGTCGGGCAGTCTGTCATCCCGTTGCAGCGGTGGCAGAGGTCGCAGCGCTGCCTTCGAAAGCTGCCTGGAAAGGAAGCTTTTTAATTACTGCAGAGCCAAAGGAAAAGCTGCTCCCTACGAGCGTAGGGAACGTGATGATTTGGCATTTGGTGGAAGCAGCCCGGTGTTGCAGCTTCCCAGCTCCGAGCTGCTTTGCAGATAGCCTGCAACCCAGGCAGCGACAGAGCCAGGACCGTGGGCTTCGTTCCTCCTGGGGCTCTGCGCGGGTTCGAGGAGCACCGGCGATGACGGGATTTTGGGACAGTAGCCAGTGTTTTATTAGTATAAATCCAAGGCAATTGGGCATGTTAATTACTGGAAGAAATCCACAGCAGGGAGGAAAGGGTTCAGGATGATGGGGAGGTGCCATGGTTAATTGCCAAGGTCCGTGGATGCCTTGTGACCCTGTGCTGGTGGGATTTCCTGCATTGCAATGGTTGGCTTGCAGCAGATTATCTCTCCAGGAAGAAACCTCTAGAACAAAGTGTCTGCAGAGGGAATTTGAGGTAAAGATGGCTAAAAGCTCATAGAGTACCATGGCAAAACCAGTCATGGGGCTCTCCAGGGCCAAGTCAGATGTTGCTCAGGGCTTTTGCATGCATATGAGTGTGCTGGTAAGTGATGGTGATGGGATTTCACTCGTCCTGTCCTACCTGGTTTAGAGGCTGCTTTTTGTCCGAGCACTTGATGCTCTTTCAGTGCCAGAGCAGGTGATGGGCAAGAGACTCAGCCTAGAAGCGGTGTGCATGGAAATGGCTACAAATGTCTGCAGAAAAAAGCAGGTATTTGTATTGCGAAATAATCTTTCCGTCTCTGCCTACCAAAAGTCCTTCGTAAGGCTCAGATAAAAGCTTTTCTCCCCTTCCAATGCACAAAGCTGGCCCATATTATTTATTTATTTGTAAAGCCTTTTTTTTTTTTTTTTTTTTAAGAAGAGCTTTTACATTATTTTTCTTTGCTCTCACAGTTCAAGCATGATTTAATATGTCAAAACTAGTTTGCTTAGCTGGCCTTGATTGTCGTGCATACTTCCACTAAAACAAGGCAGTCATCCTTCCAGGCATGCTGCTGCCCAGACAGATGAAGTGTCACGGCAGCTAGGACCTGCTCTCGTGTTGTGACAGCAGTAGCATCCTCTGACAAAGGCGGCAGCGGGGATTTCAGACGGGGGGTAATGCCTGCAGACATGGCTTGGGTCGGAGCAGCGTGGGCCCACACAGGCAGATGCAGAGATGAGCTCGTGCTTGAGAGACTTAATCGATCATTCATGTGCAAAGGCATTTCAGTTCAGATTGAGAGTCTGGCTAGTACCACAGAGAGAAAGAAACCGTCCTGTTGGTGCCTGCGCTGGCGAGACTGGCAGAAATAGCACCTGGAGCCCTTGCTGCAGGGTAGTGCTGCCAGACTAATGCATCTGGGTGCAGGTTTCCTGGTAGAAGTGAGTTGCAGTGTGATCTTGTGCTTTCTGTAGTCGGGGATTTTATCATTGATTTTGGTGGCGGGGAGATGATAATCCTTTGTAACATATGCTTAACAACTAAATGATTTCCTGGCCTAGATCTCAATAATTAAGTGTTGCACTGATTGGCAGCAGAGCAGAGCCTATAGGATAGAAATTTAGTTCATAATAACTGACATAACTCAGATCGGACCTATCTCTCAGCAAATGGTCTCATCCTGATCTCCTCCAAACCTCCCAAATACCGGAGAGTTTCTGACTCTCTGTCATTGTCTTTTTCTCATCTCATGCAGAGGGACACAGGCTGAAGTTCAGCCACATGTTTCTGCACTGTGCTCCATCAAAAAGGGTAGGGAAGAAGTTTTGAGTCACTCCTCTCTCTGATTACAGTTTAAAACCCTTCAAACCTGCTTGCAGGACTTGGTGCATCCTAAGAAGCCTTCTCTAAGCTCCTGCTGCAGTGCTGTGTGATCAACTGACTCTTGCTCTGCACTTGGCATCCTCGTTGTTGACATCTTTGGGCTCTCGCCTCTTGGATGTATTGGTAACACAATACTCAGCAGTCAGGTCAGACATTTGTTGGTGATTTTTGTTTTTACTAGTGTGCTACAAGGGGTTTTCACTCTCTGGTGTGTGGGATGGCTGCCAGCTGGAAATCTGGTGCTTGGGGATGAGTGAAATGATTGTATGAGTCTGTTATTGACTGAGCTCTGAGCGTGGCTAATGACATTGACAAGAGCTGTGTCATCCTGGTGGTGAAGGCAGCAAGTCACGCACTGGCTCTGAAATGTAGTGTGTTGAGTGCACTGGTAGATGGGGGGACAGTGCCCCCTGCCAGACCCTGCCCTCCCAAAATATTGTATTTGGTTTGCTGGCCTCCCAGCAGTTCCCAGGGCAGAAGAGTGCTTGGAGGGTGCCAAAAAATCTGTTTTTTTCCTGTTGGTTTTATTATTTTTTTTCCCAGGGTAAGACTATGCCAAATCAGACCTCGGTATATAAAGCAGTTGGCCAGTGTTCTCCAAAAACTTGGTCTCATGACTGTGTAAACTTATGGTTGAACGTGTGCTCTTACTAAAGGTGTTTGTCAAGATGCCTGTGCACGATTCCTTCTGTGTCTTCGGTCATGCCTGTACGTGCAGGTAGTTTGCCACGCTTTGTGTGTGCTCTGTGCACACGACAAAGAACTCGGTGCTTCCAATGGAGTGTGTGCGTTTGTTCTAATACCGTGTGTAGTTTCGGGCTAACAGGAAAGTGAGTATTTCACAAGAAAAGCAGGAAGAGCCCAAACTAGAGTCAGTGTTTTCAGCTGGAGGCATTTGCTTTTAGGTTGGAGGCATAAAAGCATTAGCTTAAGGTTGGGGCTGTTCAGCCTGGAGAAGAGAAGGCTCCTGGGTGATCTTATTGCAGCCTTCCAGTACTTAAAGGGGGCCTACAGGAAAGCTGGAGAGGGGCTTTTTACAAGGGCATGGAGTGATAGGACATGGGGAAATGGATTTAAACTGAAAGAGGGTAGATTTAGATTAGATCTAAGGAAGAAATTTTTCACTCAGAGGGTGGTGAGGCACTGGAACAGGTTGCCCAGAGAAGCTGTGGCTGCCCCATCCCTGGAAGTGTTCAAGGCCAGGCTGGATGAGGCTTTGAGCAACCTGGTGTAGCGGAGGGTGTCCCTGCCCATGGCAGGGGGGTTGGAACTAGATGATCTTCAAGGTCCCTTCCAACCTGAACCATTCTATGATTCTATGCTAAGGTTTCAGTGTTCACTATCAGCAAGCTTGTTGTAAGCATTTTGCCACTCCGATCGGGGAGAAACCGAGGCCGTGTGACAGTCGTGCTGCAGTTATGTCCGTAGGACATCTGAGTCTGCAGAGGCGTTGGGGGATTTAGTCGGGGCACGTTGTCACTGCCGGCGTGCTGCTGGCAGGTGAGGGAGGGCCTGTGGAAAGCCAAGCTAGACCATTTCTGGTTGTGGTGTCCTCTTCTGTGTGTTGCATTGTGTACGTGGATGCAAACAGCGTGGGCTGTGAATACAGAGAAACAAAGATATTCTTTCTGGAAGCTTATTGACCAAAAGCTTCTGGTTTAACAAATTCAAATTTTACATGTTCCAAAGACTGATTTCCAGATGCCACCGGGAAAAGTGTCGGGCCACATTCAAATTAGCCTTATTGTTCCGTAATATCTTACTGGAGTACAAGGTTAATTAGTACCATAGGCAATATGCATTATTCATCACAGCCATCAGGCCTTTCTTTTGTTGGGCTGTTGTACACTGCAAATGGTTTCCCTTCCAACAACAAATCCATGCTGTATTATTTTCATATTTAATCTTACCAAATCATATTTGTGATATATAAATTATGTGGGCACTCTGATGCTGATGGAAAACATTAAGTGTCACAAGGACTATAATTTTAATGTTTAGCTCCTGGCTGGCTTGGGCATAGACCTCCAGGACCATGGGAGATTCAAGATGATTCTATTAATGCCCATCTTCAATCTGACCCAAACTGGGGATAGCACTGGTGATATCAGTAGTGCTGTGTTTTACATCAGTAGTGTTTTCAATGCCAATTATCAGCAGTATCTCACTGTAGGTGTGAAGTGCTGAAGTTGTGTTGCTACTACGGCACTGTGGCTGCTCACAGTATCCCAGTGCAGATCTCAAGCATCTCCGTTCCCACCTTGAGGGTTGCGGCTGGGGAAGAGCCTTTCTGGCAAGGCTGCTTCAAGCACAAGGGCTAAATATGAAGTGCCTTTGGCTACCTCCCAATGCTGGGGTCCCTGCCCTGCTCCAGGGTCCCACACAGGCTGCAGCCGCGAGCAGGGGACATGCTGACTGACTGGTTTGCACAAGGTCTAGCGAGCGGTGGCCTTCACTGGCAAAGCCTGTTTGTGGTGCATGGGGTTTGGCCTTTCTTTCCGAGTTCAAGGAACCAGCACTGCCTCGTTCTCAGCTGGTAATGAGTTCACTGGAGAAGTCATGCAGGAGGAGGAGTTACACAGTGCTGTGACTCATCTGATCCTTTCCCTAAAGCCAAGGCACTTTCACCCCTGAATTCCTTCCACCTTCCTTGTCCAGCATTCAGGAGGCTGAGTCACTCCCATATCCTGACATTATGGTGCTGCAGGTGCCTATAGCTTCCAGAGTAGCACTTGGAAAACACAGTGAGCTGCAGTTGGTCTGTCTCTGCCACGGTGTCTTCTTAAAGAATAATATTCATCTGAAAGATCTTTGGGAGGCCTTTCACTGCTGCTTTCTAGCTCTGACATTTAGCCCTGGCTGCCTTCTGGAGTTTTCCAGCCTTCTGTCAGCTGTACACACATGTATTAAGTGCATAGATAGGTGTTAGGAGGGAAAAGTGAGACGCAAGGGCTGGTGACTTGCTGAAGGTCCCCTGAGCCAATTTTGACGGAGTCAGGAGGCTCAGGCTTCCTGCTTCTGCCACCCTTGCTTCAAGATCATTAGTAGTTCCTCTGCTTTCTTGCTGTCCTGAAAAGGATTTAGGCATGCACTTGCTCACTAACACGTGTAGCCTCCTCACACAGCTGGGCATGGCTTGCAAAGTGATGCTGCGCTGCCAGGGCCCCGGGGGAGTAACTTGCACTGACATGGCTGGAGGATAAAAATGGCAGAGTTTTACCTTAAATAGCCTGCGGCAACAAATCCACCGCGCTGCGCCAGCCTCGCTGAAGCCGTGGCGAGGGATGCTCAAGATTCCTTTGTGTTCAAATCGGCAAGTAAATGTTTTCCGGCAACCCTGACTCACTTCCCTTCTGCCCCTCTTGTTTTGTATGTGCATTGTTTTCCCCTCCTGAGTTTCCCTTTAGGAGCAACGGAGCATTTGGCTTTGATGACTGCTTTGCTGCTTGCTTCCTCTGGGCTGGGACAGAAAGGAGTTTCAAGGGCACAATTTTTGTCGTCTAACGCAGAATCATAGAATGGTTAGAGTTGGAAGGGACCTCAAAGATCATCTAGTTCCAACCCCCCTGCCATGGGCAGGAACACCTTCCACTGGATCAGGTTGCCCAAAGCCTCATCCAACCTGGCCTTTGAACACTTCCAGGGATGGGGCAGCCACACCTTCTCTGGGCAACCTGTGCCAGTGCCTCACCACCCTCAGAGTGAAAAATTTCTTCCTTATATCCAACCTAAATCTCCCCTCTTTCAGTTTAAAGCCATTGCCCCTTGTCCTATCACTACACGCCCTTGTAAAAAGTCCCTCTCCAGCTTTCCTGTAGCCCCCTTTAGGTACTGGAAGGCTGCAATAAGATCACCCCGGAGCCTTCTCTTCTCCAGGCTGAACAGCCCCAGCTCTCTCAGCCTGTCAGAACGCGATGTTGGTTTTGCGTCACATAACAGAAAATGAACACACGCTTTGAAAGGGAGTACCCTGGTGTGTCCGGGGCTTTCCGGGGCAGTTTGGAAACGGCTTCTCAGCAAGAACAGGCGGGTGGATAAATGCCCAAATTACACGTGTCTGTCAAAAAACTGGCAAATGTCTCTGGCCCTTGATTTAGGTGCTGTTGTGATATAAACAAATGAGCAGTCATGGGAATGTAAAGGGGCGATGATGAGTATTATTCTTTTCCCTTGATTATTACCCACTGCTTTAAAACAAGTAGCTGAGACGACTTTCAGGAGACCTCTGCTCTTTCATGAAACTGCGTTTGTAGAGTCATTTGGATTGCTGCAGGTTAAAACAGAAGGGTATGCACACAATGTTTGCTTAAAAGTTGATTATAGGCAGCAGAATAATAAGTAAATTGTACCTAAAATATAATTATGTAAATCACCAAAAGTGGAATGGCTTTGTCAGCTTAGTCTTTAAGAGTCTCATCAATAACTTATGAGCTTCAGTAAATGCACAGTGCTCGTATGCTACTTTGTTGCGTGCTGTTATGACATAAAGGCAAAGGAATTTAATTTTTTTTAAGCGTTCCTGAGGATAAAAAAAAAAAAAAAATCACAGCAATCAGTGGTGTGTAAATTTAGCATTGTGTTGTAGATCAGCGTAGTTGAAAGTATTAACGAGGGAAAGTCTTCTGTGGATGCTGGGTCCATAGATCTCGGAAATAGCTTGTGGGGGCAAAGACTAGACAGTGTGGCTGATAAATAATAGAAGAGCTTAGCTCCCTCTCCTCCCCTCCCTTTTCTTAGGTTTACATGACATGAAGCACTACTTGGAAAAAAAAAAGTAGTGTGGTGTTCGGTCGGTGCTGGAATATAACAAAAGCCATCGTTGTTCCAGAGAAAAGTTGCATTTCTGTTGTGTTTTGATTTTTGAAGTAGTTGATCCATAGGTCTGTTGAGTCCCTCCTGAAGAGGGGGGGAAAAAACTATTAATCGCCACGTCTGGCTGGCATCATGAGTGGATAAAGAGCCATGAAATCTAGGGGTATGCATGGGGAGGGGGGGGGAACTCACATCATTTTTGCCTTGGCCACATGGATACAACCAGCAACTTGAGAATTTGTCTCTGTTTCATATACGCTTAAAAATACCAACAATACGTACACATGATGGCCCTACCCAAGGAAGGGGAGGTCTGTCCCACCAAGCAGGTGCTGGGAAGAAAGATGAGGTTGGGGCACGGCACACCGGGCAAGCTACTGACATGATGTTTGGCAGGCATTGTGAGGACTCTGTCGTATCTTTTCCTGGTGTTTTATCCCATAAACGTTTTACGTCTACTTACCAAAGAGGGATATGGTGCTGGTGCTAGATGGGACTGACCTGTAATTTCCTGAAAATGACCCCATAAACTTAAGTTTATCCTCTTTTTTTTTCAGTGCTAGGTTTTGGACTCTGCTTTGGTATTTTTTTTTAAACTTCATTTTATTTTTTGTAGAGGCAACAAGAGATTAAAATCTCCTAGATGCTTTAAAAATCACCAAGTTTAAAAATGTTTTGAATTTTCATTTCTTGCAGAAAAAGAATCAAGTCCTACTTTAAATAGTTTGTTTATATTTTGTAAAAGGCGATAAAGGAAATATATGATTTTCTGGTCTTTAAAACAGCGACAACACAATGTTAGTAGCACTAACGTGAGGCTAACATGACCTTTCCAAAGCTATGGAAGTTTTGCAATTGATGATGAAGAAAAAAGGGCTTGAGAGTCAGTTTCAGTTACGCTTCTTGTATACTTGCCTTTTTAGGCTGGAGTTCCCAGGGCTTTTGTCACAGCACCAAGTAGCTGTTGTACACTGGTGATGTCATTATCCTTATTTTGGTGATGAGGAAGCAAAGAAAGGAGTTGCCAAAATCATGTGTCACTCAGTAGAAAATCAGGCTTCCCAATCTTGTACTCTACTTGCTAAACCACATGTCCATGAAGATGCAGTGACTGTTATTTCTTCTCATTAGTAAGTGCAGGCATGTATCTACTAGGTTTTAGCTGACCTTAAGTGACTCGCTGTCCTGGCAATAGCTAGTTTCAGTGATGTGATGTGTAGTTTATGATTGAAGGTTGGTTGGTTGGTTGTTTTTTCCATATACCTGCCCAGGATTTCAACTGTAGCCCAGTCAAACACTTCATTACATTTTGTATTGCAGGTTCTCACAGTCTACAGGACATTCTCAACTAGGCTAGGAAAGCTAGAGACAGGAGAGCATCAACGATGTAGGAGTATTTAGTCTCTAATGTCTGAAGCTGTTGGAGGATATAGAAGGTATTTAACACGCTATAGAAATTCCACTACAAAGTACATGGTATTACTAAGCTATCTGTATCTTCCTTTCTAGAAAAGGCTGGATTAAATGTTTTGCTCTGTGCTGACTTACTAAAAAGGGTGATTTGCAGCCTTTTCTCTTTTGCTGAAGCACCAGATTCTAAATACATGTTCCAACGTTTGCTTTAAAGTAGCATGCCACCGTGAGTGGTGTTTCTACATATTTAATTATCTCTTGAAAAGAGAGTGAAAGCGGATCAGTGCCTTACAAAGCAATATGCTTCTGTTTTGCATCCTGTGGCGACAGGACTAGATCTCTTCCTCTCAAGTAAAAATGAAAACAAAAGCTCTTACTGTCCTCATAGAAACCTGGCAATCTGCTCTTTAGACAAAACTCCTCAGACTTGCAGCTTCTGCAGTCAAAAGATTAGCAAGCCAAAACTCACAAGTGCAAAGTTTCCAATAAATGGTGATTGACTAGTGTGTAGAGGTGAAGCCTTCTGTGAGGTTTTCAGTCCCTTCGTTGAACTGTTTTATAATGTAATGTTACCAGGGCACTTAATTGTACACAGAAAGGCAAGGGAATAATAAAATATATATGCTAGAATTCCCATGTGCGGGTGAGTTCCTTGGATTTATCAAGCTTGCTGGTGTGCCTCCAGAAGTTTTCCCCAAAATGATGACTAGTTCTTTAATTACACTTAGATAAAGCTGTGTTGGTGGTGGTGGTTGAAACTACAGATTGAATTTAGTAATGGAAGTGTCATTAATCTGGTGAAATAAAAATGCCGAGTTTTTTAATAAGGTCTCAATTTAATGTTTTTAAATGCTCCGAAGAGATTTAATGCTAAACCAGCTGATATAAATCTGCTCGACTCCTCTGTAATTGTCTCGCTCAAGCATGTACCTCTCTTCAAGGGAACTTGGCTCACACTAATTTCAAAGCTGTTTACTGCCTGCATGAATTTGATGGACTCTCACTTTTATTGTTAAAAGTTGTTAACATCCGAGGTGACCAGGAAACTGAAGTGGCAGAGTCTATATATAGTATTAATTGTCCTATATTTTTTTGTAGAGTGCCACAGGAAAGTCCTGGTCTTTTTGTTATGCTCTGGATGCCTCGAGCCTGCCTGAAAGGGTTTGCAGGTTTGAGCCTTACTGTCTTTTAAGCCTTACAGGTGAGGTTTTGGCCTCCGTTGAGGGGGCCAAAACATGTTGTGCCTCTCTTTCTGATCTTGTAAACGGAAATTTATCAGTGCCACTACTTGATCTTGCTGCTTGCAAGGCACTGGGAGCTGGAGCTTTGTAGCTGCATCAGCCTGGCGCATTGAGGTTTCACGCAGTGCTAAATGGAGTAGAAATATGCCATTGTTTTCATGATTACATTTGTTTATTCCTAAATAAGCCCCAGTCGTTTTTCCTGTGGCATTTTGTTTTCCCTTCTTTTTTTTTTTTAGCCAAACATACTTTTCAGAACAAATCATCAAATTGTTATGTTTCAGATGAGGAAGGGAGAGCATTACTCGAGTTGTGTTCTAATTTGTGTGTAGGAAACGTGCTGGATTGGCATTTCTTCTTACGGGAATCTTGGTGGCTTCTTCATTAAGCTTATGCTCATTCAACTTCTGTGGACCTGTCATCCTTTAGACCGGCTCAAAGCGATTCCAGATCTCCCTCCCATGCTTTGTTATCTCATATGGGAGAGCTGAAAGGACCTTGCCCCAGGGGTCAGAACGGAGCTGCCCGCATGTCGGCGGGTGTGTTAGCCATCCTCATAGGTAAATGTTGTGGTTGAGGGGCAGTGGTGGTCACAGGGGAGCTGAATCACTGTAGTTGCTTCAGAGCAACAGAGAGCGGAAACTGCACCAGGCTTGAAGATGAATCAGTGCTGCAGTGATTAAAAAGATACACATTTCCCATGTTCCACGTAGGAGTCGGCATTGTTTTCCCTGAGGATTTCGCCAGTCTGTAAATAAAAGATGCTGATGGTCTCCTTGGGGAGCAGCTTAAGGTCTGAGAACATCGTTTTCCATCAGATGCGCCTCATTAGGCGGTGGCTGGCATAGGGGAAGGCAGGTAGGGTGCTGAGCTTTGGCACTTTTCCTCTCCCTGGCGGAGTCACCCCTTCCTTTTTTGGGACTTGGTGTCCCACTGTCTAGGCGAGATGAGGGAATACCTGTGGATCACCCTCCCCAGGCATTTCGGGGGGTGGAAGGGAGAAGGTTTCTTGGGAACTCAATGCTGTGTGGAGCTAGAGAAGTCCAAATAAATGCTGTGTCTCGGCACAGGGCAGGGAGCCTGCGTGTTTGCGAGCGTGGGGCTGGTGGGGCAGGGATGCTCCTGTGCACGGCGGTGCAGTTAATGAGCGCTGCTGCTTCTCTTCCATCGGGATGTGAGCGGCTTCGCGAGCGGGCCAGGGAAAACGAGGGGCAGCTCCTGAGCCCAGGCGCTGTCCTGGTCTTTAATTATTAGTTTCCAAATCCCTTTCAGTATTCACAGCTCAATTTGTGTGCTAATTGGCCCTTTCAATAATCAAAAGAGAGAGGCTACAAAAGTCGGGGTGTGTGTCCTCCTGGCAGTGCCACTGCGTAGCTGTGATGAATTATCTGTGGCAAACGTGCTGTTGCCTTGTGGCACTTGGCCTCTCTCAACTGGCACGTTTTCTGCCGGGTCTGGTGGTCTCCAACGTGAAAGATGGTCCAGAAAGGAAAAAAGCTGAGGGGAGAGTGGCTACCGAGTGCTGCGGTGCTGCTGGAGCAGGGGGGATGCTGAGGCACGGAGAGGTGGATGCTGCTGCAGGGGTGGTTTCTGCTGCTGAGCATGGTGATAGAGGAGTGGAGACTCTGCAGCTCCTTCCACAGGCGGTGGGCGAGGTGCTCCGCGCTGAGTGCGTGTTGAAGTGAATTGTCCACAGCTCCTCCTAAGCTTCAGAAGTAGGTTTCCTCCTTTTCACCACCCTTCTTGGCTTCCTCTGTCCACCTGCTGCTCCTGTCCCCCGTGAGATACAAGGTGGAGTGAAACCCAGCTTCCTCAGCACGTCTGGCTCTTCCCTCTGCTGTTGCATACGCCACGGCATTTTGCTGGGGCTGCTGGAAATGCAGCTATAATTATCGAGTACATTTCTGCTCTCATTCCCTCCCACTCACCCTCTGGTACCTCGTGCTGGGCCCTGCTTTTCCCTGAAAACCCCCTCGATTGTTCTCAATGCTCCCACCTCCTCTCTGCCTCCTCTCTGCTGCTCCCAGGTGTGGGAGAAGCCCCCTCCTGCACCCACAGCCCTTCTCGTGCTCTTCCAGGATGACCAGTGGGGAAGCTTTTCCATGGTATCCATGTTGGGAAGGGGCAATGTGTTTGGATGTAGGTTGCCTTCTGCCCTGGGATGCTGGTTTGCCGTGGTGCTAGGGTCCCTTGCAAGTGAGAGTGAGGAGTGTGGGTAGGGTCTGGGCCTTTGGGGACGTCATGTCCTCTGCTTTTTACAGGAAGATGCCTCTTGCAATTTTTCCTGGTTGCTAGTTTGCTTCTAAACTGCTTACTTATTTTTTTGGGGGGCCAGCACAGAGTTGGTAAACCTTTTTCCATGGAAGCTGTTTATGATGTTTGTCCTGCTCACCTGGAGTTGAGAAGAGTCCATTTCTACCTTTGGAAAAGTCAGCGTAATTTTGGAGGGAGCTATTTTTGTTGGTGCCTTAGCTTCAAGAAGTATTATCATGTCGCTTCTGCGATGCTAAGAAACTTTTTTCCTTCCTGGGTGTTTTCCTTCCACTGATAACTGGTCAGCCCTTTTAGAGATAAATGGGACATACAGTGCATTAATTTTTTTTTAATCAGTTCTTTCGCATCATCAGCAAGAGACGTTCTCCATGAAAGAAATACACAAACCTTCTTTGCACTCTTTACAGTAATAAAATTGGTAAAAAGGCTTCAAAGTAGAAACTGTTTTCTTAATTTCTTGATAAGCTTGTGGAAAGTGAAGGGGAGGTTATCTGATTTCTTAACAGGGCTTGGAAAACTCCCTTGGGAGATGCTGCTATCCATTATGGCTGCGTGTCTGTGCAGAAATAAGTCTGCAAAAATAACCAGATGCGCCTAGTACATTGAAAACAACAGTCATGATACTGCTTTGAATAATACACTACTGAGGGATCTTGCTGGAGGTGAAATAAGATACAACATGGGAGAATCAAGAGTGATGTATGAGTGTTGAAAACCAGGAGGTAGCTAGGTGTAATGTGTAATTATTTAAAAATATCTTTTAGTTTATCTTCTCTGCAGGCTTCAATGGATCAGAATTTTCTGGTCTTTTTGTAAAAGCAGTAATTTTCTTTTTTTCTTTGTTTTCATGGAAAGTAATGAACTGAACACAAGCTGATTTGTTTCAAGAAAGCTTCTACCCTGTTAACTAGGGGCATAAAGAATTCATGCTGAAAATGTTATGAGCCCTAGTTGCGTATAGCTCACAGTTTTCATGTTAACCCGTCCTTTGGCTTTATCTTTTTTCTGGTGGAAGGGATGTTGGTGGGAGGCAAAGATGTTTGCATCTCTAGAAATATGCGTGATATAGAACAAACCCAATAAATTATTGGAAAGCAGGATTTGTCAAAATTGGTCAATAAACAGAGTTCATTGGGTTTTGCCAACTTTCCCTTGGAGGCAGGTGGATATAGTGGGAAGTTGGGGCAGGGCTGGTGTACGGGTCAAGCAGCCAAAAGGGAGATGTCTGAGCAACATCCATGCTTAGGGAGAAATGTAACTTGAGACATGGGCTTAGGTTTGTTAATATAGGCCCATCTTGGAAAAGAGTAATTTTCAGACTATGCATATTGCTTCGGTTTTTGGAAAAAATATGGAAAAAGCCTTGGGGATTAGCAACCCATGAGGCTTTCTCTCGCCTAACCTTTTCATGTTGGTTGTTTCACAGAATGCAATTTGTGAAATGAGAGAGTTTTAGAGAGTTGATACTCGTTTCCAATTGATAGGTCCCAGTTTGTCTCAAGCCAAGAGTGACCAGATGTAATTACCATATGGTGACCACATATAAAAATAGTTGTGGGAGTGTGGGAAAAGAGGGAGAGGTGAGGAAATGGGTAGGGTATTGGCTGCGTGTTGTTGCTTCTTGCAGTTATCAGTGTCACCGTATTGCAAATGTATGCGTGCAGAAGTTGTGCAGTTTGCTTGAAAATCATGAATTTTAAATTCTACTTGTTTGTCGGATTCTTTGATTTGCCTCACAGATTTTGAGCCTTTCGTTTTCATTTTCAAGCTTTGCTTGGCAAAATGTGAAGCCTGCAAACCTAATTAGAAAAAGAAGGATGGAGGTTGTGATTCTAATGGGTCATTTAATGTAAAATACCAAATCTGCTGAAAATAAGACACCTGGCAAGAGTAGCAGGAAAACACAAACAAACCTTTTGCAACTGGTACAGATTGCTCAATTCTCCAACCAAGGGGCTTGCTTTAGGAATAACTGGGTTAGGTTTTCTGGCTTGAATTTGCTACTGAGTGAGACGAGATTAGTGTAATAAAACCCATTTGGCTTTAACATTTCAGTGCTTTGCATCTAATGTCTTTTTCATCAGAGGGGCGAAAAACTGTACCCATCTGAAGATCGACCTCACCGTCTGCATCAGTAATAGTCTCTGAGAGGATTTGAAATAATAGAGGTGAGTTTTGGGAATATGTACTGCTTTTACCTAGGCTATATGAATTCTCCATTGGAGAAAAACAAATGTTAGTCCCCTGCGCTGCCATTCTGTCACTTTTCTTTCCCAGAAAATAAAGATGTTACCCATGGTGTAGTAAATTATTTAAGATCAATACACTTGGCAAGTTCTTACCTTGTCCAGTAGGCTGAAGATGAAAAATTATACAGCATGTTTCTAAATGAAGTGTTGCATACGTGATAAATAGTCATTAAATTGTGCCTCACAGATGACATCATACCTAATAATACATTAGGGGTGTTTATATCTGTGCCGTTCCCAGGAGTCAATTGTTTTGTCAGCCAGTGCTGCCTCATGAAAATAGCAGATTTTTTCGCCAGGGCCGGGCTACTAGCCATGAAGGAGAAACTAAAGTGAATGCGTTAGTGAGAAATGTGGCATTGCAAGGCCAGTATAGGCGAAGTGAATGCTTAGAAGTTGGGAGTGCTGGTGGATGAGAAGCTCACCATGAGCCAGCAATGTGCGCTGGCAGCCCAGAAAGCCAACCGTGTCCTGGGCTGCATCCAAAGCAGCGTGGGCAGCAGGGCGAGGGAGGGGATTCTGCCCCTCTGCTCTGCTCTCCTGAGACCCCACCTGGAATACTGCGTTCAGCTCTGGAGTCCCCAACACAAGAAGGACATGGAGCTGCTGGAGCGGGGCCAGAGGAGGCCACGAAGATGATCCGAGGGCTGGAGCACCTCTGCTATGGAGACAGGCTGAGAGAGTTGGGGCTGTTCAGCCTGGAGAAGAGAAGGCTCCGGGGTGATCTTGTAGCAGCCTTCCAGGACTTAAAGGGGGCTACAGGAAAGCTGGAGAGGGGCTTTTTACAAGGGCATGGAGTGATAGCACAAGGGGCAATGGATTTAAACTGAAAGAGGGCAGATCTAGATTAGATATAAGGAAGAAATTTTTCACTGTGAGGGTGGTGAGGCACTGGACCAGGTTGCCCAGAGAAGTTGTAGATGCCCCATCCCTGGAAGTGTTCAAGGCCAGGTTGGATGAGGCTTTGGGCAACCTGGTGTAGTGGAGGGTGTCCCTGCCCATGGCAGGGGGATTGAAACTAGATGATCTTTGAGGTCCCTTCCAACCCAAACCATTCTATGATTCTATTTGAAATCCTGAAGATGCTGATGGAGGCTGGATCCAGTACTGAACTGGCAAAGATGAAAGCATGGGCTAAATATGAAGCGAAGGTTTTGACACTGGCGCATCCTCACTTGCTGCCAAAACAATCTGTTTGTATGTGTCCAAAAGCCTTTTAGGTAGTGAAAACTATCTAGCAGCAGAGTATGGCCAGAAAATATCTGGGTAAAGAATGCTTTAAACTGGGAATTTTTTATGACAAAGAAACATTTGATTAAAGCAAGGATACCAGTTGAAAACTTTTATGACTTTGACATTCATATCTGAACTTGATTTACGGTGTAGAGTCTGTTTCAAATCCCTAAATTCTTTGCATCTTTCACTGCAGAGGGTACCGAGTGCCCCAGTAGTCTTGGAGGCTGCCCAAATCGGTCTTAGACTGTTATGAGACTGGTAGTGATGTGACCTAGAGAGGTCCCCTGCTGTAGATTATCCTTTTAAGAGGAACCCAGCAGGTTTTGCTGAAGCATCCTGCTGGGATGAAGGAGAACGAGAAGCGTGCAGTGCTCGCTGATGTGCGGAAGGAGCATGAGGTGATGAGGAGCTGTGCTTGTGGCACGGGCAGTGTTGGGGACCATGGTGCCCACGGCAGCGGGCATGACTAACCAGCAGATGCTTCTGGCCATTTCTATGCCATGGGCTTTCCTAGCTGCTCCTCCACTGCTGTGAAATAATTTGGAGCAGCAGTGTGCTGTCTGTCATGATTTTGCTCAAAAGGAGCAATTGATAATTGTGTTAAATTGATCCTGCAAACAGTGAGGAACAGTGGTCGCTGTTTTCCATCTTCCCACCTTCACAGTCCCAGCGCTTGTGTTTCTGTGAGGACTTCCTGAAGTCCTGAGAGCTGTCACCCAAGATACCTCAGTGCATCTGTGAATTAAGGATTTAACAATTTTGCACGCTCTTTGATGCCATTGGAGAGTTTTTTTTCTTGATGGCTCTGCTGTTGGCTGCTCTGTCCCCAGTGAGCTCCTTGTTTTGGGTGACGAAGCCTCCCAGGCAGAAGATGTTCTTTGGGACTTTTGTTTTCTGTGGGGTCGCCAGGCAGAGACCCTCCTTGAAAGTGAAGGGCCATCTGAGACTCTCCCCAACCTCTTCCTTCAAGTAGATACTGGATGACTCTTATGGTGAAAGTAGTTGGGAGTTGATGTGTTGGAAGTATATGGTGGTTGTGTTGCTGGCCATCAGCAATCACCTCATCTACTTGCTCTGAACTCGCACTACTGTGTGTGAATGCAAAAACTGATCCATTGAGTGTTCCTTACTTTTGCTGTCTAATTCAATTATCCTTATAAACCACCGAGTGTAATTCCAGCAATGTGCTTTTGCTTTCTCTCAAGGTTTTTGAGTGTTTCTGTGTAGAAGAAAGGGCAAAAAGAGAAGGGGAGAGTGTAGGAGCTGACCCATGGTGGAAAGCCAGATGGGAGAAGTACATTTTGAGGAGGGATTTTTAGGATGAGAGGTGGGATGGTCTCAAGTGGTTCATACAGAAACCAGTTGGAATCTACCTTTTTGACTCTTAAGTATTTTTGGTTGGAATTTAAGGACTGTAGGGAGGAAACGTAAGAGTGAGAAATAGTGGCTGGTATGGTAGGAGTTCAGAAAGTTTTGTAAAGGAGCTTTTATAAACCAAAAGAAACTCACTACCTAAGAATAAAGCAAGAATACTGTTTTACCTGTTAAAACATTATATTTTGATTACCCGTGGCTGGGTTTAGTTCACTACAGTGTGTTTTTAAGCATATATGAGTACAGCCTTATAGGAATGTTACAGCTATCACTCAGTTTAGGTAGGACATCTACTTTCTGGCAATATTGCTGACAGTAATGAAAACAGTGTTTCCATCATGCGTAAAAAACCCATGCTGCTTCAAGGTTAGTGTGGAAATTGTTTGCATTACTTCAGTGCTAGCAATACAACTATAAATTGTGTTCAGAAGACATGACCTTGATGTATCCTTAGTTTTACCCTTTTTTGCATGTTTATTGGGCTCTACTAATCTTTCTTTCCCAAAACGAGAGTTTTGGGGAAATGACTCAAGGAGCAATCATAGATACCACCATATTCTTCTACTCCCTGTGTGCTTATTTTCTGTTGCAATGCTCAAAGCATGTTAGGATGTTATATTATTTTTCATGTTGTAATTAGTTCCTTTCTGGATGGATGTGGGTTTTTTTAGCTCTTAGGTGTAATAATCCTGTGTCTTTGTTCTGAAAGTGTAGTGCAACGATTTGTGGTGTTTTGAGAAGGAATTGGAGCCTTGTATCTGTTCATAGTGCACTGTTTTGATGGAAATTACAGTTGACCTAAACTTTTGAGAGCTTTTTAGGACACCAGCTGGAGAGTTCTTTCCATGTAAGCAGTCTCCGAGTGAAAGCTGAATGCCCCTAATCAGAAAATTGGAGCTGTTTTCAGGTCCTTATGTTGGCCTCTAGAAGACATATTACCAGCTTTTGCAAATCTTACTTCTTTTCCAATTCAGCCCATAAAACCTCAATGGTTTTTCCTATATTTGCTTCTGGCTAGAAATTACCGATGCAGGATTGATGCTCTCCTTGCACCACCCAAAGAAAGCTGAGAAGGAAGGAAGTTTCCAAATCAGAAACCAGGTTTTAGAGTATCTGGTGATGCTCATGGAGATGGAGAGCTTGTTTCAGGATGTGGAAGATCAGGCCTTTGAAGATCAGCTATCACTGCACTCTGTTGCAGGGAGCTCTTTGAATACCTGGCCAGCAGTTCATATTGTCAGTATTAAGTCAGTTCTGTGCTTGGGAAACATGGACTGGAACTCTGTGTGTGTGTGTCCTCTTGTTGTACTTGGATGCTGTGCCTGTTGGAACAGCTAAAGCCTATGCTGGGTGCTCAGAGAGCCTCATTTTGCCCATTAAATTCAGTAAAAGTGAAAATGTTCTCCCTTTTCAGCAAAGGGAACCTGAGCCAACTTGTTGCCTGCCAGGTTGGTTAGAGAATCATAGAATGGTTTGGAATGGAAGGGACCTTAAGGTCCCTTTCTTAGGATCATTTAGTTCCAACCCCTTTGCCATGGGCAGGGAAACCCTCCACTACACCAGGTTGCCCAAAGCCTCATCCAACCTGGCCTTGAACACTTCCAGGGATGGGGCAGCTACAACTTCTCTGGGCAACCTGTTCCAGTACCTCACCACCCTCAGAGTGAAAAATTTCTTCCTTATTTCTCATCTAAATCTGCCCTCTTTCAGTTTAAAGCCATTGCCCCTTGTCCTATCACTACACACCCTTGTAAAAAGTCCCTCTCCAGCTTTCTTGTAGACCCGCTTCAGGTACTGGAAGAAGGAATGATTAGGTGGATAAGGGGAGAGAAGGGAGGAAGATCATTCATTTCTGAGGCTACTTGCGCACTGTTTCACATGCTGAAATGCAGCCAGGATTCAAAGAAAAATGAAATAGTGCTGGTTTGGAAAAAAGAAAGAATTCTGATCTTTTCTCACCATCGTGACAAGGAACTGAAGAAATAGCTGAAGTATTCAGAAGAAACATTGATGCACCATCAAGACAAAACATTAAACGATAGTGTCTCTGAGCCACCTACATCCATGTTTCAAGCCCTATGCAATTGCCCTGACCGTCAGACTCAGCGCTGAAGTGGTGGTAGAAGTTGCTAGAGCTCAAGGACTTTTTCTACTTGGGTGATTTATGTAGGTGCCTAAATAAGCGTTGAGAAGACTAATTTCAAGCGAGCTTTGCAAAAGGCAGCATTGGGAGCAAGATTATATCTCCCTCTGGAAGTTCACTCTTGCTCTGGAGACCTGTGGCTCGAACGTGTTGTTGAAAGCGCGTTTTTAGGAAGATGCACGGCCTGATTTTTAAGGACTTAAATAGGAAGGGCAGGGAATGGATGTAAATCTGGGGAAGGCGTTGCAGTGTGCTGTGAACACACCCATCTCTGTGCAAAGAGTAGAGGCTGGGATGTTTAAAGCAGTGCTTCTGACCTTGGGCGAGTCTCTTTTTCTGCCTGTATACCACTTTTTTATCAGTTCAGGCTGTTTTTACTGTCTTTTGGGGCAAAGTATGCCAAATGGCACGGAGATTTCCTAACCTCATGTGAGGTCTGTTGGTACCACTATATTGCACATAACAGTATGCTTGGCACTTGATTTTTGCATACCCATCTGTTTGCCCTTACTAATGCTGGCTATCAGCTGAGAGTCCAGGAGCGTTTCTGCCTTATCCTGGACGTTTGCATCCATTAAAGTATTAATGATAAGAAGGGAAGGGGGATGAGCAGTTGGAAAATGAGGTTTGCAATTAACAGGAGGTGAACCAACAGAGCCTGGGATTTGTTGAAGCTCCTGGGAGACGGTCAGACCTGCTCTCATGCCCGTGCTCCCCATGCAGCAGCGAATAAACACCGGGATGCGGCATGGGCAGCCCGGGTGGCTAAATATTTATTGAAAATGAACAGCCTGTGAAATCGCTGTGAAAACATTGCGTTGTGGAAAAGACTGTGGAGAGACCCGAGGGCAGCTGTTGGGACGAGACATCCCAGATGCTCCTTTGGAAATGAGTGATTTGCTGCTGAAGAGCAGCCTGGCTCGTTTGTGGAGCGTGCCCTCTGCGCTACCCAAACAGGAAAATCCACTGTGCTGGCTGCTTGTGTTGTAGCAGGATGGGGTTGACAAGTTAAGTGCTTCCCTTGGAGTTTTTACAATAGGACTTTCAAACGCTGCCCAACAAAGCCGAGCTGGTGAGTTGATAGCGCTGCTTTCTGCGGTATGGAAAGCCATGTTGCTGTGCGTTTATTCGCTGCCCGTCTGGCCTTAATCCTGAATTTTACAGTATTTAGAGATCAAAACTAGGGGAGAAGGGAGGAAGGATTTGAGCTTTTTCAGATTCTAGTGCAGTCCAGAAATTTGCCCCCCTTCAATAATTTAAAAAAGACGTACACAGACACAAAAGCAATACTTTGCAAGTGGGCATTTTATGACTCCATAATATAGCCTGAGCTGAGCTAGGAATCAAACACTTTTTTTCCTGATACAAGCAGTTATCCTCTTGAGATGCTCGAGTTTGAGAGTTTCTAAGCCCAGGCATTGACTACCTTAAGAGTTAAGGCAAACACGTTAGCAGCAGATCTTGAAAGACACCCACATCTCATCAGGCTCTCTGCAGGCTGGCTGCTGGGATGCAATGGATTTACTTCCAGATTCATGTGCTGCTGAACGTGTCCATGCTCCAGCCCAGAGTCTGGTGATGGAGCAGGTAGCTGTGCTGACCTGAGCTATGACCATGTTGCCAGCCTGTGGTGTAGGTGTATTCTGGAGTCTCTTGGCAGATGACGTCAAATCCAACAATGGATGTGGGCATGTAAAAATGGATTCAGATGGTCTTCTAGGGCTAAAATCCCTTCCCCATGCCCTTTCTATGCAGCAGTGTCATAGTCTGCAGGTACCACACCTTGTTAGGTACCTCTGACTTTAACTGAAAAAAATCCACGGCCCCTACAGTTATTCCTGCATGGAGCAAGTTTATTATGTTATTATGCTGCTGATACATGGAGGCTGACCACCAACACCAGCAAATGGGGCTCCCTGTGTAAAAATGGGAATGTACTTTTGCTGCCTAGTCTACTGGAAGCCCTCCTGGTGCCTGAGGGAGACAGGGATGCTCCTCATAGCTGAAGGGTTCAGGTCCTTCCCGACAGGAGGATGAGAGGTGCTGCTTTGGAGGCAAAACTGAAAGAATTTGGATTTTCTGATTGCATTTCTCTCCTTAATATGTTGAGATTTCTTATCTGTTCAAATTTGTCTGGTTGTGTTACGTTTGTTCCATAAAATCTCCCTCTCCTGCACCGTCGTTGGACACAAGTTAAACAGCGAGTCACTCGGAATTGTAGGACTGGGAATTGCTAGCAATGTGGGTAGTTGTGATATCTTTTAAGACAGGTCTGCTATACCAATCCTGACTTTTTCCTCTTTTGATTGTATTGACACGAGAGGATTTTTGGGAAATGTTTGGCTTTTTTTGGCCATCTCGTATCTGTGCAGGAGGCATTGGGTGTATTTCCTTCATTTTTGCCTGTCCTTGGAAAAAGTCTGCATCAGCAAAAGCACATGCAGATAACTAATACCTTTGGATGTTTGCAGCCAGTAAGTGCCATAGAAAGTCTGCAGCTGAGCTGTTGGATGGAAGAATAGCTTGCTTTTTTTTTTTTTTTTTAAAAAAAAAAAAAAGTGTTTTACCTTTTACAGAACTTTCTCATTTATTTAGGTCATCTGTTGTGGGGAGGGGGGTAACTATTACCCCTGCTATCTTCATGCTGTTTGTGATTTATTTTCAACTTGAGTATCATGCTGGCATCACACAGGACATCTACAGTTCTGAACTGAGATTCCTTCCTCCGTGCTCAGTGGTAATGCCCTATCAACTCCAAATGGCAATTAATACCCTTTCCCCAAAATGACTTCTGCAAAAATAAAGTGTAATTGGAAAGTAGTTGCCCATTACAGTGATTTATCTTGTCAGTGACTGATTTGTTATTTAACTCTAAAACATTTTATTGATGTCTTTGGAAAGTGACTACGTGACCTAAGTAAAAATGTTAAACTTATTAATCATAGTAAGTTTTCTCGGCTGGGTTTACCATATAGATGAATTATGTAGCTTGTAAAATAGGCTGTTTATTATTCTAAGAAAATACAGTGCTGTACTACAGGCAGCACATAGTTTTAATTTTATTAGTGTTAAAAATAAAACGTTCAGTAGATAAAAAGGTTAAGAGCAAGTTACTTGGTTCATTTTTTATAGAGTCCCTTTGAAGATAAAGATGCTGTGCTCATAGTGAAAAGTATTGTTGTTATTAATTTCCAAAACCTTCCAAGTTCTTATTAAGTTGCAACTGCAAAGAGAATCACCTCTTCCCCCCAAATACACCAGGGGTGATGGATTGCAACAATTTAGGCCTTTCTGAGCCTTATAGATTCCAAAATTTCTACAAACTTCTTACATTTAATATAAGAAAATAGCCTTTATTATCTGTTGGATTCCTTTACATTTCTGGTGGAAAGCAGTATGACTAATAACACTAGCTCCCCTCTTTGCTGCAAGAGTAATAACTGTGAAGGTTGGTTTTGAAAGCATAAATGCCAGCCTCAGCTGAGTTGTGGCATTTCTCGCAGAAGCGGGGAGAGTTGAAGATAAAGATCTAGAATATTTGTGTAGAAAAAAAGTAAGAAAAGGAGAGGGAGTGCAGCTCTGCTCTTGACAAATCGCTGGAGATGCCAGAAACAAGCAAAAGGACGTTGCAGATCCTGGGAGGAAGAGTGGCTGTGTTGTAGAGACGTGGTCTTCCTCATGTCTCTGCTGTCCAAGATAGCATTGAGCTACGTGCAAAGAGGAGTCAACTCAACTCAAAATCAATCTTCGTTCACCTGGAGACTCATGGGGAAAGATGAGCTCGAACTAATCCATTTTGTACGTAGCGGTGGTGTGTACAAGTCTCTCCTTTGCAGTTCATCCTCCTCGAGATAGGGATAGATGTGAGAGCTGTGCTGCAAGTCAGGGCTGTCTCAGGACAGGCACCTTGACCGAACGGAGGGACCAAAGTCAAAACACAGATGGTGAAAGCATCAGACCTCTACTTCTTGAACCAAGCAACCTGGGAACAGAAAACCTGGGCGCTCACCAAAACCTGCCAGGCAGAATCATGTTAGTTTTGTTTTTTAGCAGAAATCCTGTCATAAAAAAAATGAGAGCAAACTTCTTGATGCTGATTAAAAAGCAAACCCCATGGTTCCAAAATCACTGCGTTTTTCCGTGCAGTAAGGGCTGCTCCCAACAATTCTCTTGCTGTGTTGCAAGAGGAATGAACGCCACGCCACACCAGAGTGAAATTTCTTTGATTTCTGTGTCTGATGGGGGCGTCTGAGACCAGGCAGAAACTTTGGCGTAATTGAATTGGTATTTATTACTCACCTGTTTATGTGCTCCGTTGCTGGAGGATCCAAGTAGTTTATTTACAAGACCGTCCGCATCGTCTTTCTCCTGCCAGCCCCTTGTGTCACTGCCAGTGATAAAAAGATGCTCTGATTTGGGTCTTGAAGACATATATGTGTTAATATCCTGTTGAATAAAAATGCAGCTCTATAGATCTTTTTCTAATTTCCTTCTATCTGTAATGCCCAAGATATTCATTATGTGATGTCATTTTATTTTATTACCTTACTCTTTTTAATTTTTATTTTATTCATAACAAAAACATAGGATGAGCAGAAAAGATGAAGATCAAATACAAGACCAGCAACAGATAAGAACTTTGTAACATGAAATAGGAAATTTCATGCCATTAATATTCAATCGTGCTGGAAGCAGGTGGTCAGGGGGGAGAGAAATCAAAAAGATATGGAAAGAGCACTGGGCTTGGAAGGGACTCTTCTGCCTGAAAAAGAGTCTGGATCATGTGGTTGTCCTCAAAGCAGCAAAATAGCTAGGAGTGATGAACTTTACCGACATTTATCTTCACTATGGAAGTCCTTTATCCTGTTTCTTTACAGAGATAACAGATGAATAAACCTTGTGCTTTTTAAGAAACAAACACTTGAGGAATTTGGCCTCTTGGCCTCCTGTCCTCCTGCTGCAGATCTGGAGGAATGGGATTATCGCTGGACAAGGTTCACAAACTGCCTCTTCTCATTCCTCACCCATAAATAGTGTTCCACATGGGATGTGCTCTGGGCAGGGCGTGCATATGAAACTGTCAGCTCATACTTGGTCCAAGCAGGTGTCAATCTGTGATGCTGAGGGGACCTCATTAATGCTTATAAATATGGAAAGGGTGACTGTCAGGAGGATGGAGCCAGGCTCTTCTCAGTGGCATCCAATGATAGGACAAGGGGAACTGGATATAAGCTGGAACATAGGAGGTTCCACTTAAACATGAGGAAGAACTTCTTCCCAATAAGGGTACCAGAACACTGGAACAGGCTGCCCAGAGAGATTGTGGAGTCTCCTTCTCTGGAGATGTTCCAAACCCGCCTGGACGCGTTCTGGTGTGATCTGATCTAGGTGGTCCTGCTCCGGCAGGGGGATTGGACTAGATGATCCTTTGAGGTCCCTTCCAATCCCTAACATTCTGGGATTCTGTGATGTAGCTGAAAAGGGGGAAGCTAAGCTCTATCTTAGCTTGAACATTAACATTGGGATAGGATTGGAGCAAGGCATGTCCGAGAGAAAGCTGTGAACACCTGATGAGGAAGTAAAATACTTAAGATTTGCAACATACTGCAATTCGTGAGTTCGACAGCGATGATGTGAAATAGCAAGAGATACAGTCTCCAAATTCCTGCTTCTCTTGGAGTTGCAGTGTGATCCTTGAGCGCAAACTTCATGGAGATCTGGTAGCAGCAGGAAAGACTGCAACCTATTATTACTGACCTATCCGTGCATCTAGTGACACTTGCAGACTCTTTTGACAGGGAGCCTTTAAGCCTTGATCCCCAAGTCTACGTTTTAAGCAGTAACTGTTAAAGTTAAGGGATTTCAGTTTTCAAAAGTAGGATTGTCTTGTTTGTTTGATTCAGAGCCATTGCTCAAGACGTTAGATGTGGTTGCTGTTGTGGTTTCTGTCATTTAACATTGGCCAGGTCATGGCTGGGGAAGTCTTTTCCTGTCGTCTGTCTGGCTGTAACGTGTGTGTAGGGTTTTGCCCCATCAGGGGCTCTCCAGTACTATGCTTCCAGCTCTGTAGGGCTCCTTGTGGTCACCCCGTCAGAAGTGCATGGTCCTGTCCTGATTGACTTGGTTTGAACGAGCCCTTGCCGTTGAGGTCGAAGTCAAGCGGTAGGCATGAAGCACGGAGACAGTAGAAGACTGAAGGACGTTGAGATGGGTGCTTTTCACAGACTAGTTGACATGCTGGACTCCACTTTTGTACGTTAGTAGTTCATCTCATTAGCTTGGCACTCCCTATCTAAATATAAAAAATGCAAGCTGAAAAATCGATTACTGTCACTTGTCAGTGTGCCTCATTTACCCTGCCTCAGATGCCTGGGGATAATTGACAACGATGGAAAAGTGAGCAGCCTCCAACTGTCAGCAAGGTTGTGAAGGCATGAAACAGGGTCTCCTAGCATGACATTGGCATGTCAGCTTTGGAGGGGTTTTGAAGCTCTGGGTTTGGAGGGGTGGTGCCCCTTGCAAGCTTGTTCTTGCTAGAAAAGCCTCCTGTCTCTGAATTGCCCTCTGGGACAGACCACCCCTTTTTCCCAGGTCTGCAAACCTCTCTGTGAAAGTCAGTTCAAAGAGCTGAAAGTGTTGCTCAGGGAAGATGTCTCCTTTGGGGCTCGTAGCTTTGAAAGAAGTCCATGAGTGGAAGTTTTGAAGTTGGTTTCTCAGCTTGTGCTTGTGTTGAAACTTGGATGGAGTCCCGTGAAGATTCAGTACATAAAGTTTTCCTGAGGGAAGGTAAGCCCTGCGAGCCCATGCTTCTTGGGAAACACTGGAGAGTTGGGTGTACTTGGATTGTGCTACAACCTTTCTAGAGATGCTGCTTCAGAAATAACTCCAGGCAAAGATTATAAACTCTAGGGTGCCTTGTATTTTAGTCCTCCTAATCTATAATATTTTCAGATTCTGCATATTGGTTGATTTCTTTTTTTTTTTTCCTTTGGTGATGTTAAGAATAATTACCAAAATTAAAACCTTAGTGCTGGGCATCTGTGCTGCTTTGATGTTTTTTTATTCCTGGTTAATCAGCAGTAAGTGTCAGGGTGTCAGTGGGTGGTCCTCCACATCATCAGTTAATACAGCTCTGTGGAGCAAACCTGGATGTTTTACAGTTTAAATTGTATTACTTGATGGAGCAACTGAGGTTTTGCTCTATCATTTTGAATGATATTTCATAATATTTTGTAATGTGATGTTAACTTTCAATAGGGGCATGACTAAACACTAGAAATTAAGGTTTTTTTATGTTTGTCTGTTCATTGTGGTTGATGTGCAGTTTGGCATCCTTTTTAAGTAACGTTGCATCTAGACCTGATAACGTGCTTGGAACATAATGAGCTGTTGAAAGATTACAGCAACGGACAGGTCAAACAATCACTTAGACGTGGTTAAAAAATAACTCTTGAAAACGCTGTTGGGCTGCTTCTTAGGTGGATTTAGCTAAAATGTTTAAAGAAAACCCCCAATTCCCATAGTGCTGTTTTCCTGAGATAAATGCAACAGAAATAGATAACGTAGAGGAAGAAGAAAAGCTCTTATGTTTTAGCGTCGTTTTAGAGAAATAAAACTAAGCACCCTGACTTGACAGGGAGGCACTTTTCCAAATATATTTTACAAGCATGTTTATCTCTCAGTGCAAATTAATTACTAATTGCCTGTTATGTGATGTGTTGAAATTAGCTCTTTCTTCCTCATCATAGCTTGAGACATCTTTGCCTCCCACTTCTTAAGGAGGTCAGGGCTTTGGCCTCCTCTGGAATCCCAAATGAGGTTTGTCACTCAAGCGTAGCAAAATCTAATCTCATCCAGAGAAAAAGAAGAAAACAGACCAGAAAATGATCTGATTTTCCGATTTCATGGCCAAGGTTACCCCGGGAAGTGCTGAAAGTGGCATTTAAAGCCCGTAACTAAGGTGGCATGCCAAACTAAGCACTAATAACAGAGCAACCGTGTGGAAAGATATCGCTTTAACAATTTTACAGTTGCTAAGTGTGAAAATTGTAGTGTGGACTAGCTCCTGGAATCTGTGGCAATTGGTTCAAAGAGCTGGAATTGATGCTCAGCAAGAAAACACTCTCGGCCCCTGTAACTCTTAAACACCGATGAGGTCGGCTCCTGCATTTGCTGTTCAAACATAAGACTGAACAGCTTCATTAAAGAGACCTTTTCTTTTTTTTTTCTTGCAGAATAAAAAAAAGCAATAACACTGCGTAGAAGGGGGTTGGTGGCTTTATAGGATGGTGATCTTGTGCTGTATAGATCTAAAAGAAATAGGATTAGGTGACCGCACTTAAAAACTGATGCATTTTTGCTCGTTGTGTCGTTCTGCTTTTGCTCCTCAGACCCACGTGCTTCCCGTGCACGTATGTACACTCCCCTCCCTGTGCACAGCTTTACTCACTGAAATACCTCCCTGATGCAATACACTCAGCACGATGCCTGCACGTCTCTGGGATGGGGACTGAGAGATGATGTGTATGAGGAGGGTGTTGAAGGAGCGGGCTCAAAGCAAGCGTATGTTCATGTTTCTGAACTTACCTCTGTGCTGATTTGTGCTGGAGGTGGTAGACACCTTGGAATAATAATCTGTTGAATGAGTTTGTACATCAAAGGAGTGGCCAGATGTCTAGCCAGATACTAAACCAGCCAAAGGCCACTAAACCTCTTCAGCCAACCTTCCTATCCCAGCACCCTGAAGTGTTCCTACCATGGGCTGGATGTAGTGAGGGCTCCAATCCCCCTTGTAAAACTGTGTTGCCAGACCTCCCTCCTCTGGTCGGTCGTGGCAGCAGAGTTGGCACTTGCCATCTCATGAAGCACAGGAACCATCCAGGCACTTGTGTGGTGGCAGACCCACCTCACCAGGGATGGCTGGGCACCAAGGTCCTGCAGCTGGAGGAGGCTTTGCTGGACTAGAGGAGCTTTGCAGAGCTCCTGATGGCCCTTGGGGAGGCACTGGTGGGAGGAGAGTTGTCTATAGCATGAGATATTCTCATCTCCTGTGGCTTCAGGGTATGCCTGAATTTGGGCGAAGGCACTTTGGGCCAGGCTGCAGCAGTGCTGTGGGTTGATGGGCCGTCTCTACAAGGCACTGGGTAAGAAATTGCCATCGATGTTAGGTAGGTGCCCAGAAGCGGTGATTACAATAGTCCTGTCTGTGAACATGGGAGACCTCTGAGATGATGCCTCCTCCTGGCTGATCCAGTATCAGCATCTTTGCAGCTGAGGTCATTTACGTGCCTCAATGAGGCTGCAGGGGTCAAGCTTTAGGTAGCTGTTAGTTAAGGTTGTGACTTTTGATCAGCTGGCATTAGTGAGGCTTGGGAAATTACCCCTGCTGCTCTTGGGTTAGAGGTGGGAATTTTAAGCCTTATCAATTTGGCAGTATATTTATAACCTGCCATTGAAAAGAGTTTGTCCTAGCCTGGGTGAAGCACAGCTAGGGAACTCTTCAGAGCTGGTGTAATTTTTGTGAAGACTCGTTACGGATTTTTTTTTTTTCCCTCCTGTATTTCTACCATTGTAAGCCTTGCAGATCTTCTGTGTGTCTTTTTTTGCCTAGCTGGTTTTAACTCTCGCCTTTTAAAAGTGAAAATTCCTGTGTGATAGCACTAGGGAAGCAAAATGTGTCAGGGGTTGGCTGGGCTGCAATAAGCTGTTTCTGCACAAATTTCTTCTCTCACCTCGTGTTGATGTCAGCATGTCGTGTTTCCAGAACGAGAAATCTAAAGCAGCTGATATTTAACACTCTCTCCAGAGAGAGACTGGAGCCTGGCATGCTCATGCAGAGTAACGAGCTCTGGTCTTTCAAGGACAACCCAAGAAGATGTCTTGGGAGCCCATGCCCCGCACTGCATTGTACCACGGGCTGACTGATGCAGGTGATGAGCATTTGGGCAGGTGAAACCCTCGGTAGGTGGGAGTGAGAGGATGCTCCAGCACAGGATGCTGCAGTGGCTGCTGAGCCTGGTAGCAAGCGCTGGGAGCTGGCTGACTTGGCATAAAGATTGTGAGTTAGTATTTCTCTTTTGTCTTTAGGAAAAAATCTTAGAAAGCATCGGAGGACTGAAAAGCAGAGAAGACTTCTACTGTTCTCATGCTAGTCCTTGTCTACCATAAGTGCCAAGTCATATAATCCTGCCCATTAACTCAATTTAACATCTTTACTGTACCACCTGCTCCAAATGAGCTGGAGGTCTGGTTTAACCTCACTTGGAAGCAAAAAGCCAAACTCTAGACTTCCTCCATATGGAGGACTCTTGGTGAAATGAAAGAAAACCAAGGGAAATGCTGATTCAGTTCTTTCTGTAGATCCTATACCACCAGCCTCTCTGTTTTGGAAGAATTATGAACCATGTGTTGCCCCTGCCAGCATGCCAAAAAGGAGATCTTTACAGTGAAATTGTGCATATACAGTTGTGTTGGGTTTACGTGGAGAGGTTTTGGTAGCAGAGGAGGGTCTACAGGGGTGGCTCCTCTGAGAAGCTGCTAGAAGCTTCCCTGGATCCAAGTCGGACCTGCCTCTGGCCAGAGCTGAGCCCATCAGCGATGGTGGTAGCACCTCTGGGATGACATATTTAGGAAGGGGGAAAAGGAATCCAACCAAACTGCTGGGGGAACTTGCAGTGCAGAGAGAGAGAAGGTGGAGGAGAAAAATCAGGAGTAAAATTAAGCCTGAGAAGAAGGGAGGGGTGGGGGGAAGGTGTTTTAAAGATTTGGGTTTATTTCTTGTTATTCTTCTCTGATTTGATTGGTAACAAATCACATTGATTTTTTTTTTTCCTCAAATCGAGTCTGTTTTGCCCATGACCATAACTGGTGAGTGATCCCTCCCTGTCCTTGTCTTGACCCATGAGCCTTTTGTTATGTTTTTTCTTCTCCATCTCATGAGTGGTGCTTAGTTGCGCGCTGGACCTAAACCACGACAGCAGTGCTTAAGCCTCTGCTCTCGGGGGCTGTGCTACCTGCTTGATATGGGGAAAATAAAGCAGTCCCACAATGTGTCCTTGCAGTCCATCCCTACCAGCTCCTCCATGTGTACTGAGGCATTGGGAAGGCTGGGAGAGACTGGAAAAAGCTATCTGCCTTTGGAGAGCAGCCTGAGCAGCTTCTGACATTGGGAGCAGCAGCATCCTGCTGCCAGTGACTGTGATGTGGCAAGGCATTGGGCCCTGGCTGGGCTTCTGGGAATTCATAGATTCATAGATCCATAGATTTCTAGGTTGGAAAAGACCTTAGAGATCATCGAGTCCAACCATCCCTAATCCCCATTAAACCATATTCTCAAGTAGATCATCCACCCTATTCTTAAACACATCCAGGGATGGGGACTCAACCACCTCCCTGGGCAGCCTATTCCAGTGGCTGACAACCCTTTCAGAGAAGAAATACTTCCTAACATCCAACCTGAATCTGCCCTGACTAAGCTTATACCCATTTCCCCTTGTTCTATCACCCATCACTAATGTAAAAAGCCCTTCCCCTAACTCCCCACCATCTTTTCTCAAGTATTTATAGGCCGTAATCAGGTCTCCCCTCAGCCTCCTCTTCTCCAGGCTAAACAGCCCCAACTCCCTCAGCCGCTCCTCATAAGTTTTATTTTCCAGCCCCTTGACCAGCTTAGTCATGGGTTAGTCAATGGGGATGATTTTTATTATTTTTTTTTTCCTTCTCAACACCAGGGAATTGAATGTCTTTGCAATCAGGCTGTATTGTAGTTGCAATCTATGGCAATTGTGGACGTAGATTTGTCAGATCCTCCATATTTATCTTAAATAAAAAAATTTGTTTAGAGCTGGCTCAGTCTAAAGATGCTAAAAGGCTGTTGTTTCAATGGATTTGGCTTCAGAAATATGTTGTCTGCCTGGCTGCTTAAAACCACATCCATTGGCGTGTGCTGCAACCTTTTTTCTGATGCCCAGAATGCACAATATGTATTTACCTACATAACTCTGTTTCATAACACATTTTGCAAACTTTAACCCTTCATTCACGTGCTTTACTGCATCAACCATGTTTCTTGCAGCCAGGGATATTTGGACTCCTGCCTGCCTGCCTTCTAAAGGAGCAGATGTGACCTCATACATTTAAAGTGACACATGGGAGACATTTATGGGTTTATCAGTAATAGAGAGCAAGAATTGTTTACTTTTGTATCTAACCTTTCTGAGTTGGGGATGGATATCACCACGCTCAGTGATTCAATCTGTCACGTGCCTGAGACCGAGATGTCACTGTTGGCTTGACTGCTGGTATCTCTGCGGGTGGCAGAGGCAGCTGTTAAAGGCTAATGTGTGTTAACTTGTGTTTTTATATCTCTATCCACCTTCCAAACCCTAAGGGACGGTGAGACGGGGAGCAAATGACTGGAGCAGCAAGAGGCTCTCAGGGCAACCTTGAAAGAAGTCACAGTGCCTCGGGTTCAGTTCTTGTCTGGGCTGGAGAAAGGTTGGGGCAAACGATGCTATTTCTGCAAGACATAATTTCACTGTTGGTTTTCTGATGGAGGCTTTGGAAAAAGGAAGGAGCCCAAGCTGCTTCCTCCTTCTCCAATAAAGCAGCAGCACAGCCCCTCCTAAGTCTCTGGACTTTGGTTTACAGCCAGGCAAGTTAGTTCCTCTGGGTTGCCTCCTCTTATGAACAGGTGGTTAATCCACTAAATAATGAGCCTCTCTTTTTCTAAAAACCTTCAAATGATGAAGCATTAGCTCCTAAACCACCTAGGGAAGCAGCATCTGGTGTGTCTATTAAGCCATATGCACTCAAATTCAATATAGCAACAGAAAAAGACAGGGTGAACATTAATTAAGAAGTCCACTGATAATAAGAACTGACTTCTCTGTAGAATTGACCCGTACTTGAAATACGGTTTGATTTTAAAAAAGAAAAGGAGGAAAAAAAGGCTAACTGGCAAAATCTGGCCTTTGAATATTCTAAAAATAAGCGTATTTTAAGGGGCAGATTATAAACTGTTTCTAGACAAATAGTATGATGAATTCTTTCATTTGTGCATCATTGTCTTTTAGCTCAAGACCTGGTACCCAAATAATATTTCCTCCTGAAGATTTTTGTCTGCAGAGCATCTTCTTCCCACCTCAGCAAGACTACTGCCTGCTCTTCTCTAAATTACTCAAATGGATCGAGTGACCAGGCAAAAGAATGTTTTTAAAAAACACCAAAACGGCCCACAAAAAAACCCGAAAAGACCCCAATGCATCTGTGTTGTGGATGGATGTGTGTTTAGGTGCATGTATGTGTACATACATTTACACATGAAGCTACATCCGTAGATGTTAGCAGGCTTGCACAAAATTAATGAATCATTAATTTGTCCTGGTACCTTTGCTGCAGTTGGATGTCTAGTTGTAGCCCAGTCAATTGGAGGATGCTGTGTTGTTTGTGATAAAAAAGGTTAATTTATGCATTGTAAGCTATTCTTATGGTTTGGCTTTGTTTCAGCCCTTGCCCTGCACTCCCTTCTGATCTGTTCCTTGGGGGAATTTTGACCAGAAGCCCCAGATGCTGCTATAAATTAACCTAAATGAGCAGCCATGGTGCTGTATGGGAAGAATGCAGCTGAATGTTTTGAGGATATATAAAGTACATGCGTCATCAGGAAAGCTCGGTGCTGTGGACATTGTTACTAGAGTGAAATGAAATGAAATTAAAAACTTCTAAAATTCTTCTCATAACTTTGACTAAGATAACCTTTTGAGGAGTGAAAGTATCTGGGTTTTGGGCAACCAGTGGAAATAATTTAAATGCATTAATTATCCAGAAATTCTTAGAAGAAAGATCTTTTAGAAAAAATAGCTTCCAATGAAAAGTTTTAAGCAACCATAATTATAGTTGTGTCTCAGTACTTTGCTGTAAAGGAATCCAGATGATGAGTAACTGGAGAGTGTCCGAGTTCCCCCAGCGTCCATTGCTTCTCCTGGCAAAATAAACTCACTGGTTCTAGTAACTGCATAGTAAAAAGTCTAGCAATTTTACAGATGTTTTGGAGATCATTTATACCTGCCTTTTTCCCACATGTAGAGCCCTTCTGTGTTAAGCAGGTCCTTTTTTCCATGAGTTTCTTCATGAAAAGTTGCCAGTTTGAGCATCTTGTCGTACCAAAGCCAGGAACAAAAAGCAGGAGGTAAAACCATCTTCCCTTCCAGCACAACCAGATACAGAGGGCTGTAATTAACATCTTGATGGGAAAGGAATGGTATCAGTTACATATATTTTAACGTGTGCATGTATACTTGTCTGTACAGTCATGCGTTTGTGTAGGTATTCTGATTTTTAAAGGGAGGAATCCTGAAGGTTAAATAAATAGAACTGGAGATAAATAGAACTGTTGTGGTTTTTTTCTCTTCCATGGGACCAGCTGAGTCTGTCTTAGTTGATACAAATCTGTGTTATGAGGCCACAAGTCTGAAAGCAATGCTTTTGCTTTCTGGAGTCAGCGTCAAAACCTCAACTGACACCCAACTCCTGTATTCCCAAACTCAACGAGAAAAAGTGGAGAGAAAATGCATATGTATTTTTAATAGTCTCTGCGTGAAAATGCATCAGGAGCTCTCCTTTAGATCCCAAAGATTCAGGATGCATGTTTCTAGTGTTGCAAAGGAAGCAGTTTTTCCAGCCCACAGCAGAAAGTGATTGCTGCTTTCATGTTCATGGGGACTGGCTAGCATCTTCCCAGATTCGAACAGCATTGGAAGAGCCTCTGGGTTATGATGGTAAGTAGAGTATCTGAGTCCTGAGACTTGGAGATGTGCAGGATGAATGCAAGCTCCAGCTTGCCATGAGGCACAGGCACGTCTGCTTTCTCTTGAAAGGTAAATGTGTTTATCTCAAAGGCTTGTCTTGTAGAGCTTTGTCTTGTAGAGCAGCATACGTTGGTGGCCAGGAGGTCTGACCTACTCAGTTAGGACCCTCTTTGGGGTGTGTGTGTGTGTGTGTGTGATAGAGATGGCCTCTATATTGGCATTCAGACTGGGAACTGAACTACATAAATCCAAGGGATTAAACCAGCCCTTCTCATTGCATTTCTCTCATGAGAGCTAGCCAAAAACAGAGGTCTTGAGTGGTTGTTGGCTTTGTTTTGTTGTCTATGCTCTCGTCTCTCCCTGGTGTGCAGCTGCTGCTAAGTGCAGCCCTTCCAGGTCCTATCAGGGAGAAGTCAAAAGGGATCTGCAGGTGATGTTTCAGATCTGGCATTATTGTTTGCAGCAATTTCATATGATGAACCCAAAATGGCTTGCGCTGGGCTGTCGTTGGCAGCAGCTGCTGCCTTAGCAGACTTGGTAGCATCTCCAGATGTTGTGAGCCTCCGAGTTACAGGCTGCTGGCTGCCACGCCAGTGTTGATTATCACAACTGTCATTATTAATCTTCTTTCAGGTTTTGTGATTTCTGTTCCCACGAGTGTTCCTTTCCATTTCACTCGCCAGAAATGAATAGAGTAGGAAGTTTGGAAGGGTTTTGGGTCTGCTTCCAGTGGTAGGCTTGGATATGGTACAACGTGAAAGTAGCCTTTTTGCGTTGTAGAGAAATACACTCCTAGCAGTGTGCCAGAGTCACTGGGGATAAATCACTACACGACTTGCCACCACGTGGAAGGCTCACCTGTTAGTCAGGTAAGTGGATTTGCTTTGAAAAAAATCCAGCAAATTCAACTGTTGATGGTTTTAAACGCCACGAAGCAAATCCTTGCATCTACAGGACGACTCTCCTGCTTCATTCACCTAGAAGCAAGGTTGAAAGTTATTAAAAAGGGTCAGAAATGTATTTGCCATCTGTGGCACAAACACACGCAAATCTTCATCTTGGGAGAGGGAGGACCTTCAGGTAATGGGATTTAGGAAGTTTCTCTCCTCTTTAAGACCTTGTTAGGCGATGTGATTGCTTTGCCACCTAGTAAGAGGCCAATAACGAGACTTTTGATGGCTGTCACTCAGCAAGGGAGGTGAATGAAGTTAGATGACGGTGATAAATTGCTTGCCATGTTGGCTGCAGAAGGGGTTAGGACAGGGCAATTGTCTGCCTGAAGCGATGCGGAGCAGGTGCACTCGCACCTTTGCTCGGTAATGGGAAGTGCGTTATATTTGCTTTAATCTGTGCATGCATGTGAAAGCCAGTGCTGCAAGGTATTGTGGGGTTATTATTGTCATAAAATCCTTAAAAAGCATGAAAAAAAAAATCAGGTAGTAGGCAGAAATCGGTTAATTTCTTTGACAAGGTCAGTACAGCTTCAGAGAGCAGCATCACTGTGTTAACTGGCATCAGCAAGTTCCTGGCCCTACGTTTCTTTTTCTCCCCTTAAATTTTTCTTCCTCAGTTTTCTCTATGCAAAGTTCTTTCTGCCCCCTCCAGCAAATGCCCCACATCTTTTCATCATGACTTCCATTCTCCTATTCTCTCTTACCATGGATTTCTTGCTTTCTGCAGTCGCTCCTTGCCTGTGAGACAGTACCAAAGCTGACTTTTGCCCTGTCTGCATCCAGGGAAGGGTGCTGGGCAGTGTTGCTCACGATGGGGTGAGGCTGCAGGGGAAAATATCTAGGAAAGGGTATACCTCTAGGGATGTAAAATGCACGTAGTGGAGCAAAGCTCGCCAGGGATGGTCCAGAAAAATGATGCAACTCTGTAGAGAAAACACATCCGGACCTTTCCAAAGGGAACTATTCTTGGGGCTGGAGTTGGAGGATCAGCTAAGCTTTTCCTCTCTTATCAGTAGGATTTTGTTTTCTTCTCTGCTTTCATTGCTGGACAAGGCCAAGAGCAGATGCTTCCCCAGGTCCACAGTTGCTGAGATGTGGCAAGTGGGGTCTTGGAGCTACATCTGCACCGTACTCAAGATGAGCTGGACAAACACTCTCCTTGCTTCGGGTGGTGTCTGTAACACGCAGAATGTAAGCATTCATTTGCTTTTGATTCAGTTTTGAGCAGAGTTAATCCTGGGTCAAACAAAATTATAGTGCAAGTCCTAAACCAGCAAATCTTCTTCCAAGCTTTCATGCTGCCTCCTTAGAAATAGCCACTCAGCTGTGTGTACCGCTGGTAGCCGCACAAGTCTGGCTCATTTTGGTTTTCTAACGAAATCCTTGTTGGTTGGTTTGAATTGTTAGAGTGAGATATCCCATAGAAGCAAACTAAAATTACGTTTCTGAACCTGTATGCAGGCATGTAAGTGAAAGTGGAGTGAAACCTTTATCCCACTGAAAGTAATGCTGAGCCTTCAGTCTCTCTGAATTTTCTGGGAGGGTTTGTTAAGTCCCTAGGAGTGGCTGGGCACTGAGCTTACAGCACAAGACAAAACTCTCACACTCATTTCTTGCCTAAGCGTAGGACTTTTAAAAGCAGTTAGTGGTACTGGGAGGGATTTAGACTAGGGTTGCCAAATCGTTAAAAGATTGAGCTTCTAAATGCGTTTAGCTGTTTCATGGCTGGACATGCAGGACTTCTGAAGAAGTCAACATGAGCCGGCAGTGCGCTCATGCGGCCCGGAAGGCCAACCGCATCCTGGGATGTATCAAGAGGAGCGTGGCCAGCAGGTCAAGAGAGGTGATTCTCCCCCTCTACTCTGCTCTTGTGAGACCCCACCTCGAATACTGCATCCAGTTCTGGTGTCCCCACCATAAGAGAGACACAGATCTGTTGGAGCCTGTTCAGAGGAGGCCACAAAGATGATCCAGGGGCTGGAGCACCTCTGCTACGAGGACGAGTTGCGGGAGCTGGGATTGTTCAGCCTTGACAAGAGAAGACTTCGTGGGGACCTAATAGCTGCCTTCCAATACCTGAAGGGAACCTACAGGAAGGCTGGGGAGGGACTTTTTACAAGAGTGTCCACTGATAGGACAAGGGGAAATGGGTTTAAGTTGAAGGAGAACAGATTTAGATTGGATCTTAGAAAGAAATTCTTCAGTACGAGGGTGGTGAGACTTTGGAATAAATTGCCCAGAGAAGTTGTGGATGCCCCCTCCCTGGAGATGTTCAAGGCCAGGTTGGACAGAGCCTTGAGTAGCCTGGTCTAGTTGAGAGGCGTCCCTGCCCATGACAGGGAGGTTGGATTAGATGATCTCTAAGGTCCCTTCCAGCCTGTGCCATTCTATGATTCTGAAAACCCATTTCTGGCTCAGAAAGTTTTCACCCAACACTTGCTGTTAGAGGTCTGTGAAGGGTGCTAAGTGTGTTATTTTCATACCTTTTTGTTTTTAGAGGCCAAATGTTGCCATTTTCCCTCTAGGAGAGAGCATTGGTAGCAGCTCAGAAACATGCCCTGGCTGAATTCAAAGCGATCCAGAGAAATTTGCTGGACTTGGTCACAGAAAAAAATAAATGCTTGCTTAAGCAGTATCCTCTATTAAATTTGAATTCGTAGCATGGGATGAAAAATATCTCTGTTCATAAAGGGTATACTTTATGAATCAATTCTCTGTGATGATGGTTGATGAAGGCTTTATAAAGAGCGTATGCTTGGGAATTTAGCTTGGGCACAGATGCAGCTGCGAAATTTCTGGCCAGCAGCAGAAATTTCCTCGTGTCTATCTTTCATGAAATCATTGCAGCAACATTTACCTGCCTTCACACCTCGGCAGCAAATGCTTGCATAGAAAGATGACGAGAAATACAATTCTCCCCCCCCAGGTTACGCTTACAAAATATTAATTGCTTGTAAAGCTGGAGGTAAATAATAGAGCAGTGAAAACAGAAGGGGGAGGCCAGGAGGGAGTCTCTGATCCAAATACCCGTGCGGCAGGGGCTTGGGCTGGAGGCACTCTCGGATCAAAAGTAATCACGCTGCCATAGAACCCACGGGTGAACACCCGGCGTCCTGATAACGGGTGTTGTCACTGCACAACAAAAAGAAAAAGGATTTTGTATGCGTGTGCCTTGCTAGGGCCCTCACTCGCCTGCAGCTTCTCGTTGTCCCAGTTAATCTGAGCGCTGGCAGGTTGGGCTCTGCTTTTGGGGCTCACCCAGGGGCGGTGGGGTGCAGGGACTCAAGGTGATCCAAGGGCTGGAGCACCTCTGCTATGGAGACAGGCTGAGAGAGTTGGGGCTGTTCAGCCTGGAGAAGAGAAGGCTCCACGCTGATCTTATCGCAGCCTTCCAGTACTTAAAGGGGCTACAGGAAAGCTGGAGAGGGACTTTTTCCAAGGGCATGTAGTGATAGGACAAGGGGCAATGGCTTTAAACTGAAAGAGGGCAGATTTAGATTGGATATAAGGAAGAAATTTTTCACTCAGAGGGTGGTGAGGCACTGGCACAGGTTGCCCAGAGAAGTTGTAGCTGCCCCATCCCTGGAAGTGTTCAAGGCCAGGTTGGATGAGGCTTTGGGCAACCTGGTGTAATGGAGGATGTCCCTGCCCGTGGCAGGGAGGTTGGAATGAGATGGTCTTTGAGGTCTCTTCCAACCCAAACCATTCTGTGATTCTATGACTCCAGCGTTGCTGGGGACTGCGGGCACAGAAGCCCGTTCTGCAGTTAGTGCTACACGCCCCTTGAGATGGACCTTGTGAATAATCAGTTGATACAGTCACACAGTCAAGATTTTAAAAATACTTTGGTGAATTACAAATTACAGTGAATCTTTTTTTTTAAAGCGGGTGTTGTTATGGTGTGAGAAGAGCTGGCTGGAGCAACAGCATGAAATCTTCCAGTACATGTAGACCAGCACGATTTCCCATGCATATGGATGAGAAGAGAGGAACTATTTGTATTTTCCCCAATAGGCTGTACCGATGTCTGACATATTACCGCAGGTCTTCCAGCAGAATAACAAAGAAAACAATAGTTTTCCTCCGTGGTCTCATCGACTCTCTCTGAGTTCTGGGTTGGTATTAACAAGTAAACAATGTTTGCTTCTGCTAGATTGCCTTATGCTACAGAGATAAAATAAAATTACCAGGAAGAGAAGGTTTTATAAATGAGTTACTGGTATTTTTTTCCTTTCTGAAAACAACCCAAACCAAATGCTGCCAACTGAAAGGAACAAGGGGAGAAGTCAACGAAGGAGGAGGTGATTGGATATATATTTATTGCATTTGTAGGAGTACATTATTGCTGATTCAATGAAATAAGAAAATTGTTTAGGCTTGCCTGAATAAGCATTACTTTATCTAATCAACCTTTTCTAAATTGGTCTTAATGTACTTCTATAAATACATTATTTCCAAACCTCAGGTTGTGTGGGCAACATCAATTCTGCTCTGCAGTGGCACTGAAATGTGCTCACCCATTTATTCCATGTTAGAAAGCATTATATATATATTTTTTTTTTTTTTTTTTCCTTTCTACCCCTCCCGAAAGAGTGGTTAGGAAATTGGTTGGAAGGATAATGGATCATGTGTGGCTGAGTGGGATGGGTTATTGAGTGGTGGGATGCCAGCTTCTCTAGGCAAGCTGCTGAGCACAAGCCTGGGCTGCTCTATATGCAAGGCTGATTTTGGTGACCCTCTGGTCAAGGACCTTCTCATGTCTTTCAGGCCAAGAGAACTCGGCATCCTTGTGCTCATGAGGTCTGGAGTGAGTTGCTTTTCCAAGTGTATGGGAAAGGAGCTCTGAAAGGAGCTGTGAAGCCTTTGCCCCAAGGAGCTAGGATCAGGGGCTAAGCTCTTCTCCTTGTGCCGGTGGGCAAGGAAGTTTCTGGCTAAGCAAATAAAGGAGGGCTTGAGCACAGGCTGATGGTTTATGCCTTGCTAGCAGAGCATGCAACTTCTCCTTGCTCCTATCAGAATTTAAGCTGGGACTGTTCCCTTAAATGCATTAAGTGGTTGTAATTGTGGTGTTATTAAGCTGAAACGCTAAATCTAAAGGTCTTCATGCGTGGATCATGAAAAAGCTAAGTAGCGTTACAGGGCTGGGAAGCAATAAACTATGGATTCATGCAAAACAAAACCCCAACAACCCTTGTCAGTTTTGCTTTTGATAAGCAGTTAATTTAGCTCAGAATTGGCAGAATTCCCTGTAGTTTGTGTAGGGAATTTCTAGGATACGCTGTGAAGATCAGAGTAATATTTGGTTATCTGAGACAACTGACAAGTGTTGGAGCATGACAGCTATTGGGAAAGCAAATTCCAAAGACAGGTTGAATCTGAATATGTTATACCGTAAAGGCTGCTATAGGTAGGTATTCTGGCAGAACAAAAAGCAGGATTGTTTTAGTTAGTGATAGTACAGGCTCTGTCTACAGGTGGGATGATGCGTTGGGGATGGATTCATAGGATGAAGCAGTGTGCTGTGTATCTTGCAAGACCCTTGCTTTGCACTGGCTGTGGCTTGGTCCCTTGGAAGACCCCTGAGCGTGCATAAATGCACTCCCAGGGCACATCTTCGGGTCGAGTTTCATCCCGCCACAAATCCATTTTGCACGGTTGGTATTGTGTGCCAAGGGCTGGTGAGTTGTAGAATCATAGAATCATAGAATCGTTAGGGCTGGAAGGGACCTTCAAAGGTCATCTAGTCCAACCCCCCTGCCAGGAACAGGGATATCTCCAACTAGATCAGGTTGCTCATGGCCTCATCCAACCGGGCCTTGAAAAGTTGAGTTGGGATGATTGAGAGGTTCACTTCAAAAATACACTCCAGAACCAGGTGTTCAAGTACATTTACATTGTCTTCTGCAGCATTTACTTTGTTCACACTTGCCTTATTTGAACAGCGACTCATTTTGGCACCAAAACACGGTACGGTCAGTAGCTTTGCTAACCCTGCAGCTCTAAAGGAGGGTGTCTTTCCTCCATCAAACCATGACTCTTCACTGTGCTCTGATGAAATACACAGCCCCGTTACAGGGCAGTGTTTTGAAGATCCTTCTGTGAGTGTATGGTTCAGCTAGCCAACAGGTCTGTCCGAAGCAGAGACCTTTAGCAAACAAAAATACGAGCGCTACAAAGAGAGACAATGAAAGCAGCCCAAAATCTGTTTCTCTCATCTAAGGAGGGCTTAGGACACCTTTATTGTCCCTTATGTGACTTCCTGATGTTGGTATGGAGGTATTCTGATGAAGCAATATGGAGAAGATAAATTACTTTATATAACTTATATACATTTATTCTGTGGGGGAAGATGTGTAGACCGACATATATTTTTGTGATGATAACCAGGATTTTGGTTTGTAACCAGCACTCTAGCAGGATGCTTCCCACCCCACTGCAAGACTTCAAGGGGTCGTGTCCTAGAAGTGTGCAAGTAGTCACATTTGATGCTCAGCGGTTGGAGAGCAGCCCTGGGTAAGACTGTAGGTGACAAGGTAGCATTACACCCAACAGCTCACACTGGGTGGGGAGCCGAGCCATGAGAAACCCAAAGTTTACACAAAATTAAATCTGTAACTTGGAAACTGCAGCCGAGGGTCTGATGACTATTCATTTTAGGTGTTAAAGCATCTGTGGGGTTGGGGATTAGAAGGCGAGATGCTGCAAGGTGAGGTCCCTCGAGGGCAAACTGGTGTGTAGAGAGGTGGCAGGTATTACACTGGGGGCTTTGCAGAAGAGCAAGCTTAAGAAATCTGACAACAGACAGACCGTATTTGATCCCCGCAAGGTGATATGAGAAGTTTAATGCATAGCCTTCTGCAAAAGCAAAAACGTCATCGTTTATAACCTTTTAAGCAGCAATCTCATTGAAGGGAAATAACAGATAGCAATCTGGTTATTTATTTATTTGACATACTTTAAAAAAGACGAGAGCTAGTTTCTACGTTTGTTCATCTTCAGAATGACATACAGCTCTCTGAGTAAGCCACACATAAGTTTCATAGACCGTGGCAGTATATTTTGGTTTTTTAAGAGCTATCAGGTAAATCCAGAGACTAGCAGATAATATACTCAGCTTGAAAATGATAAGCACGGAGATATGAAAGCCATTCCTTTTCCTGCTGTTGAAATGGGGAGATTAGTGGAAATGTCACGGCTTAGAATTCATGAAGCAATGTTTCTCTAATCAGCCATCAGACTAAATTGCCAGAATACAGTATATTTGTGTTTGTTTCTTTTATATGAAAAGACTCTGTCTGAAGGCATGCTGAAACAAGTGATATAAATATATGTAGAAACCCTTATATGTAATGTTCTGCATTATAAGGCTTATCTCCTAATTGTGTTATGTCTGTGATTAGCTACTATAGAGTAGCTCAGCTTACAACTTGGTGGATACTTGCCATAACATGCTCTGCAGGAGATGCCTGCCAAAACACAGTGCTGCTCGTTGCCTTGACTGGGGATATGGCCCACGTGTGGCTGGTGGTGCTACAACCTTTGGCTCTGGAGCAAGTAGGAGGCAAAGGTTTGCTTTGCTTCCAATGGGTCTTGGCAGTGCCTGCAAGTGATGCGCCGCTTCCCGGTGCAAGTGGTGACATCTGGGTGGACATGTCCATATCGCTTCTGTTGTTCTTGGGAGATGTATCTATGCTAGAAAATGCCAGGTTTAGGAAGAGTGAGGATATAATTTGCATAGGCATGTCATATACACAAAAATACAAAAAAAAAAATAATATATATATACACATACACACGCTTGCACCTACCCCACTGTTCCTCAGCTGGAAGTTTCTGCCCCTTCAGGTCTGGACATTAATGGAAATGAGTGAATTAGCAAAAAACGGTAACAAATTATTTAAACTAATGAGCTTGCTTCACTGGAGCAGATAGGGAGAGATGACTCCAACTGCTCTGCTGGCAGATCTGGAGGGGCAGTAACTTCTGACTAGGAGAGTGTTTGGGGCAAAGGAACTCTTCCCTCATCAGAGCTGGGTACGGGAAAGGAAGTGGGTGCCCTCGGCTCTTCCTGGGATGGGATGATCTTTGTGCTTCCCAGCTCTGCAAAGGGAGCAGGCTGGCAAATAGCTTTGCTTACTCCTGAAGATGCTGTGTGAACAGAGAGAGGAGGATGCTCCCTGGAAAAGCAAGCTCACGAAGTAAGAAGGAGATGAGGGACATAAAGCAGAAAAAGCACAAGATCTGATGGGACAACATAGAACACCTCCCCAGTTAGCAACCTTGTAATGGGAATCCCACGGGCCCAATAAGTGTGCCAAAAAATATTGCATGCTATCTTGAGGTTATATTACCTTTTTTTATCCAGCATTGGACAAAATTCATGTTCTCTGGTCTGGGCTGAGATTTATGGTGGTGCAGGATATTAGTACTTTTCCGATTACAGCGCTGTGGCAGTAGGAGACTTCCACGCATCCCTCTTGCTGCTAGAAGGCTGACAGCGTCTGCTTATGCCTGCATGTGTATTAGCAAGGGTTATTAATTTCTTTTGGATGCAAAACTCAAATTAGTGTCCCTTGGCTTTCTCCTAACTGAAAATGGCTTTTTAAATATGTAAGAATCAGAAATCTTTCTCTTTTTTTTTTTTTTTTTTTTTTTGATACCTGGGTCCTTTCCCGAGCCTATCATTCATGGGATCATTTGTCATTAGGCACAGCGGGCGGGAGGTTAATTGTAATTGTGCAGTCACCTGGACTATTGTGTGATTTGAAGCAGAGTTTCTCTGCTGTGTCAGGTCCAACAGTATATTATTTGAAAGCGTTAGTGCCAGGTTGCTCTTTAAATCTGCCAGGGAACTGAGGAAGAAGTGATTTAAGCCTTCGATTTAGTGCTCTCTTCTTGCTGTCCGCTCCAGGCCACTTTACTAGCGATAGCAGAATGCGAGCGGAATTAAAACACAGAATTTTTAAATCAAATAAAATCAAAAGTAGCAACCGAGAAGGTGGAACCCTTCATCTTGGTAACTTCATACCATGTATCTCTGTTGACAACTCTATATGTAAATCACTAATTATTCTAAACTATTCAGTTGCCCTCCAGGAAATCCAGACTTCACCATTAAAGGCTGGCTCTAAGGAATGAAAGCCTCGCGCCGATTCCCCACAGGTTTTATTAAGCTGCAGAGAAAACCCGAGGTTTTTTTGCATCGTGAATAACAGTGATAGAGGGGTCAGCAATTTGCCTACATCAGTGGAGATTACTGGGTTTGGGGCCGTAATTGTAAGCACTTTATGGCTTCAGTAATATGTATTTTCTGCCTCAGTGGAGCAGCAAAGCAAGGAGGGCATGACTGGCTCTACTGGGCTGAGGGCTCCTTTCATTGCTTTAAGCCAGAGGTGATGTCCAGGAATGCTGTGAAGGTGCACAACTGATCAGGTATGTCTCTCTTGGATGGTTTTTGACACGGACTTTTTCCTGGCCTTCTGTTTTTTGGGATGGCAGGTCATTTGCAGATGTGCCTGGTGGCTGGGACCAGGTTTGGTGGCTTTGGTGCTGTGTGGTCTGGCTCTTGGACTTGCCGTTTGGTAGCGCTCCCAGACTGAGCTGTAGGTTGCTTGGTCTGCATCCATGGTAGTGGTACATACCCTCTCATAGCCATGGGATGGCCGGCTCTCTTGTCCATCAACGCATTTGAACAGCACCCCGGTGGTCCTGTGTGAGCTGGGGTTGGCTGGATGCAGGATGAGGGTCATGGACTCTCGTGTGTCTTGGACCATGAAAACCGTGCGTTGGGCTGCATGGCCTTCAAAAGGGGAGGGCAAGAAGAAGATATCTCTCTGCAGCCTGGTGTAGAGGTGGCGTGAGCAGGTGGCATGCATCTCGGAGGAGGTGAAGGCAAGCCCTTGCCTGGTCCTGCTGCCGGGAGGCAGCACTGGTGTGGCTGATGCTGTGCGGAGGCCCTGTGGTGACTTTGGCATGTGCTGAAAGGTAACATCTGGTTAAAACCCCATTACTTAACACCTTTGTTCTGGATTTTAACTAGAGTTATACATTCACTTTTGCTTTTAAACCCCTCTTGAAGACAATCTTAGAGATGCAGGAATCACCCAAACGATCAGAATCCCTTCATTCACCAGCTGGTTACTGTAAATCTCTAAACTCTGACTCCTGTCTTGTTCAAATGCTGCATTCACTTCCTGTCGTTTCGTCTTTGTAGCTAATTCTTACTGTATTTCATTGGAACCCATCCGTGTGCTTCTGGTCCCATCTTTGCAGGGAAAGATACGCTGAAGGATTCTAAATTCGGGGCTCCATAAGCAGAGCGTGTTCCTACATTATCCCTGGAAGAGACAGCTTCATCACCTTCTGCTTCTTTCCTCAGGCTGGAAAAGAGCAGCCTTGGAAAGCAAAACTTCCTATTTGGATTTCTTCTTAAATCTAATTTCTCATGAGCAAAGGAGAGCTTGCTTCTTTTTTTCCCCCCTCTCCCTTTTTCAAAGAGACCAGCCAAAAGTCTTCCAGCGGATGAGTGAGCAGCGATCCTGATGCCGTCTCTAATGCTGGCCTTTTGTTTTCTTTCTCCTCTGCCTTCTATTTATATTATTCTTGGCCACCTTTCTTGAAGGAGCTATTGATTAAAGGATGCAAACTGCCTCAGATCCTGCATATCGAGCTGCTTTTTTTTTCAAGTTGCTCGGTATGTGAAGAACATCCATTTTTGCACTGCAGTGCAGCTTTACTCGCATACCTGCTCTCTCTAGCTCTCTTAGGTGGTGTTTGGGTTTTTTTTTGTTTTATTTTTGTTGTTTGGTTGTTGTTTTGTTTTTGTTTTTTTCCCTTTGCCCTCCCATCCTGCTGAATGGACATCTCGTCAAATCCTGTTTGAGCAGACTGACAGCTATAGAGGTCTTGGAGAAGAAAACAGATCCTTGCACATACACCCTAACAAACAGAATCAAAATGTCAAGGCACAAGTGAAATATAGCACTGTGCTTCCCTGTCAGATTTTGCTAATATCACCTGGATAAATTGGCAGAGGAACACCTCCAGCAAGTTAACCTATTTTTATTAGCACTTGTTTCACATATTTATATTTGATGATGAATATAGGGACTGTTGAGGAGAAAGCTTTCAATTATTTCCTGACAGGATGAAATGCCCCCTGTTCTTCATGTGGAAAGACAGTTGGGGCAGCGAAGTCACTTTCAAATAGCACAGCAATTAATAAAGAAAGAAAAAATAATTTCACAGTCTGTTGTTAAATTAGCAATTCTTCAGAGTGTCTGGAGTTCCTGGCAGAATTAATATGCACTCTGAAGCCTTGGGCAGCCTCGGTGCATATCATTTACCCAGCAGCTGTAAGAGCAAAATGCAGAGACGAGGAGAGGTCCTTGGTTGCAAGGGAAATACTGGAATTATCTGTCTAGTAATCATTCAGCAGCCTTGTTCACAAATAATCAAGAAACATTTGGATTTGGATTACATCCCTCGTTCTTTCAATACACAAGTAGCAGAAACAGTGGCTGGAAAATGATGTGTTAAGTAATATGGGGAAAAAATAGACGAGGAGCAACGTACATTTGAGCAGGGAGAAGAAAGTATGCAATAAAAGTGCAATAAATTTCCCTTGTATTGAAGGGGAATATTTTATAGCAGCTTTCTGCAAATTGAATGCATCTACATAAATGATGTAGCAACACATTTAATTGCAACTATTTGTTTTTAAATTTGGCTGGATGGCGAGAGAATTTCTGTGCGGAATAATGAACCTTGTGTTTTCGCCACTTGCACAACTTTATACAAAAATAAATTGGGAATGGTATTTGGGCTAAGTGTCAGAGCCTCAGAAGTTCCTAGCTGCTCTCTAGTGCATCTGAGAAGAAACCAACATCCAGAAGTGCGTCCGTATGGAATGGATGATGGATATCGGGCAGGCCAAGAGATGACAGGGAGGGAAATATTACCAGTCCCTACTTGAATCAGGAAACTCTCATTTGGTCTTTCAGTGCAGAATGTACCACTTCAAATAAAGTAAATACTTGGCTTTTTACGTTTGCCTTCTGCTGGTTGCGTTTTCAGACTTTCTTCTCAAAAAGACTAGAAAACCTCTTTTCTCTCTCTCTCTTGATTTATTTATATTTTTTTCCCCTGACAAGACTGATTCAGGGCTGCTGAGAGGACAAGCAGCATCCTCCCGTGCCACCCTCGCCTGCGGGGTATCACAGGATGGATGCCACAATACTTGACAAGACTTTGAAAACAAGGTGTGGAAGAGGAACTATGGGATGGCACACTGTTGGGGGTGGTTGTGTATGAGACATAGGACGAGCAGGTTGTGGTCTTTTCTTGCAAGGCATAGGTACGTCGAACCCAACGCTCAATGCCCTTGTGCCCACGCCAGCTGCTCCCCTTTCTCCCCTCTTGTTGCCTTCCAGTCTTCCCTTGAACAAATCAAACGTGAATGGTTCCTGTAAAGCAGAAGTGTTAGTTTTTTTTTCCCAGCCTGCCTTGGGAAGACTGTGCCAGTTGATGCAATGCAAAGGTGCAGAGATGCAGCAGAAATTACAAATAAAGGTAGTGTTGGGTTTCCAGGACAAACAGGCTTGTGTAGGCAATGCTTATTTCTTTGGATGTAGCTGGAGAGCCAGCTAAGCTGCATGTGAGCAACAGTATCCTCTTATAATAGTTTGAGAATTAAATCTCCATAAATCAAGCTTTGGCAGCAGCTCAAAACCTTAGCTAAAAAGCCCGTGAGAATGGCCAGCATTGCTGCTGCAAGGTGTGCTTCAGGCCTAGTGCTTTATGGCGTGGGGAAATGGATTTGGCAGGAAGGAGGTTGTAGTGAGGCTTCGTGTAGTGAGAGGGAAGGCAATGTTTGCTTTGCTTTACTTTTTGCTTCACATCTGAATTTCTGGAGCAGTTGCATATGTCAAAGAGCCATTTTGGGGGCAAGAACAAAGCCCATGAGAAGAGGCAGTGAGCAGGGATGCTAGCAGGACATCTCCTTCCCAAGAGTAGAATGCTTTTGTCTTGGAAAAGTACTGTTTATAGTCTGCCAAAGAAAATATCTTGTTGGGATATAACCACTTTTTTTTTTTTTTCTCTAGGGTTTTGGTGTTTTTCTATCTGGTCTGGAGTCACAGCAGTTCTAGCTAGTTCATGGCAAGGACGGTCCAACTCCAGCATCCAAAAGCCATGAGGCCACCCACCCAAACAGTGTTGAGATTGGCTCCAAAATCAGGAGGTTTAAAGCGTGAAGTTGTATTGATTTATCCTGGGTTTGAACATGCTCGTTCCCACACAACAAATTTCTCTCCAGAAATGGGGGAGAGCATACTGAAATAAATTCTCTTGTTGTTGCAGGGCTGCAGGACTGGAGCTCAAAGAAAAGCTCCTGATGTTGGCAGGCCAACACGGGAAGAGCTGGCAATGCCTCGGGTTGCCCTTTGTTGAGCTCGTTCCTAAAGAGAGCTGTTCAGTGGAGTTACTTGGCAAGGCAGGTGAACTGTGAAGTTTCACAGCGTTCGTCTGACCCAAAGGAGTAGTTTAGTCAACTTAACAAATAATGTCAGTGTTTTGATGTCTGGTTAATGAAACTGAAATCATGAAGCGTTGTACCTGCATGTTATGGGATAACTGCTTGATGTTTCTGCACTTTGTTGTGTGTGTGGAGCTTGCTCAGCTTTCCTCCTTAAATTTCTCAGGGTATTAATCCTTGCTGTGTCCTTCTTGCACACACCCTTCGATTTGTTGCCTCCTAACCAAAGCCAAAGCATCTAATGATAAGCATATCAGGGCAGAATTTAGCTTGGCGAGACCTGCATCTGTAACTCCAACCAGTGTGCTCCAATGCAACAATCCACAAGCTTCTGTGGAAGGAGGCAGGACTGAAGGGAGATGTTCCCCAAGAGACACGTCTATGTTTCCTTCTGTTCACCTGTAAGCCACCCGCCTGCTGCAGAATTGTCTTAGCATTGCTTGTATCTTAAACTTGCAAAAAAACCCTCTTTCCTGGAATCACTTTTAAGTGCATAAACCCATTTAGCACACTTAGTCCAGGCAACTCTGGATAAATCCTGTCTTCTTTTGGTCAGGACTGTAAAAGCTCCATCTCCATCGCCCTCTCATGGAATTTGAATAGATGTGTCTGGAGTGACATATGTTCAGCCATAAATTACGGAGGAACAATTTTAAAATAAATTGTCTGCAGCCAGTCCTACGAAATTTACCTCCTGAGACAGATGATCATAAAGCTAGGAGCAAACAAGCCCTTAAACGTTTGAGGCAGGGTTTGGAAGGATACTTTTGTGTTGGTGGTAGCATCACTCCAGGTTGGTGGGATGCTGCCTATTATGGACCAAAAGAGCAGAGGAAAGGCTGATTTTTATAGCACCTAGAAATCTTGTCCACACAAATGAAGTTGTGCCAAGGTACAGCCAGCCAGAAGGAAATATTTTAAGCATTTTTACTTCTCTTTGCTGCCTGCGTGTGAACAGTCTGTTAGTTCAGGCTAAAACCTTGAGATGTTGAGAAAGTAAACACGCATGACATAAATCATCAAAATAAATCCTCCCAGACGTCATATTTCTTAACCACAATGGGTTGCAATTGTCCAAACCACAACATAATTAGAGAATCTTTCTTTCTTTGCTGGCTGGGCTCCAGATCCCTATGGCAGACCGAACCAGAAGACTAAAACCCTTTTATTGTAGTATTGTGCCAGCAAACACGCAGCTTTGAAGAACCGTATTTTCCAGGAGATTTTCCTGACTGCTCTTTGCGTGACTGTCCATAATACACGTGCACAGACGGACATAGCAGGGTTTTGACTGCATCATTTCCAAGTTTGATCCTGTCCCCCCTAACGTTGCCATCAGGGACGATGCTTGTTATTGCTATTCAGTCAACGCTGCTGTCGAACTCGAGGGAGCTCTGCGGCTTGTCCATCAATCCTCCCCTCGCTTAGTGCACAATGCAGCTGGAATGGTTAGGTTACCATTCCCTTAACAAAGGATAACCAGGGGGGGGAAGTCTTTGTGTGCAGAAACCCCCGAAACAGACTCTTGTGCCGCTTGGATTATACGTGGAGCCAGGAATCTCAAGTTATGTTTATGAGCGTGCAGAAACAAATGCGTCTCTGCTGCCTTCTGTATCTTAGATCGTATTTTTCCCTTAGGTGAAGCGTTGTAAATCATCACTTCCTCTGTTTAAGGGAGGAAAATGATTTCAGTTTGTCTTCATTAAAAAAAAAGACAGTAATTTACGCATAATTTAAGTGCATCTTTGTCCCGCACCTCGGAGAACAAAAAGATGCACAGATAGATTTTTATAGACATAGAGATTTACGGAGATAGACATTTTATAGCTATAATAGGCAGAGAGGCTATAGCAACAGGATGAGGACTGCCTTTTTTTGTTGTGAGCTGGCTAGTTGAGGCTCAGCAAGACCAACCTGGATGTGTCCCTTGTAACCAGAGAGCGAGGAGGACCGCAGGTGCCACCTGGGCTGAGAGCTGAAGGAGCCCTTGTACACGCTTGCAAGAGCACGGAGCTGCTGGTCACAAAAATTGTGGGTTTGCCAAGAAATTTTGGGTCGCTGCTGAGAGCTGACTGAGGTTTTGCCTCATTGGTTGCTTCAAAATCTTCTTTAGAGCAAAGTCGGGATGTGCAGAAATATAGCCCATTCAGATCTTAATGTAATCACGAGTATTTTCAAATGCATTGTGTTCTAGGTATTTTTATGGCTTGCAAATGTAGGTGACTTGGGATTTTGGTGAATTTTTCAGAGTGATGCCATGTGATGAGGTTTTATATCGTTTAGAAGAAACACGTTAATGTCATTAGTGGCAGTTAATTCTTAGTTTTCCAGCAACTACGGTCACGTCATAAATTACCGTGTGACAATTTAGTGAGCCACGTGGTAGAAAAAGTGGTATTTCAGAGGGAGGAACTGAAAGTACTAATTTATTTATATTCCAGTTTTCAAGGTTGTTTTGGTATTGAGAGCTCGAGCTGATTTCAGTGTGGAGCGGAGGTAATTCAGCCTGAGTTGGTGTGGGGTTGGACAGAACAGCATCAAGGGACACAATGTTTTCTTAAAACAAAAACAAGGATTAAAAGTGTATTTCCCACTTCAGATGCATGAATCTGCTTACATCCCAGGTAAGGGCTGAGTCTCTTTTTCCAAGGTGCAAAGCCCTCCGCTGCCCCACTGATCCAGCAAGCTCCAGGAATCCATTTAAAAGGACTTTTAGCATGTCTTGGGCTGCAGTCTTGGGTGCTGGAGTTGCCAAAGGATGCTGGCAAGTCCCCTGGATTCAGGCAAACCGGCAGCTTCGAATTACAGTGTTTTATTAGTGGGTATTTATTTAATTCCCTTTAAATCCCCAAGGCGTGCTGCGGGAAGCAACATAGCACTATTGGAAATAGAGAGACTGACCCTAAAGGAGATATAATCAGGGCATTTTACACATTTTTCTATAGCTTTATAGCTTTGGCAGCAATTTCAGTGTCGGCCTGCAGTTCAAGGAGAGCTGTTAGGGAGGGCAGGATTAGCTCTTGGGAGCCTGCTTGTAAATTCTGCAGGAGGATGCTCGATGGTGGGTTGCTGTAGTTCTTGAAATACTTTTTAGAAGAGCGTGGAGATCATCTGCTTGTATTGGTTGGGAGGCCTGAAGACAGTCTGCTGTGTTGTTTATTTTGTTTTTTCTTGTAAGTAAAAGCGGGTGTCAGGAGCAGAAGCTGAGGCTTGGAGCTGCTCAGCAGTTTCATTGATTCCACATCGTAAAGACCATACCTCACTGAACCCCTCTTTGGGTTTTGGACGCATCGAAGAGGCAGCAGTCCCCTCTTCTCTGTGCAAACCCTTCAAGACATGGCAGCTCTGGAGACCGGAACAGGGATTGGTTTGTTTGTAGCTTATTTTTGCTCAAATCCTTCAACTCTTGATGCGTATTCCCTGTGCCAGAGCAAGGTGCTAATGAAGGCAGAGCTGATGAGGTACCTTTCTGCTGAACGCACCCACCCCGTGTCCTACGTGTGTTTCAGCCAACAGCTGGCTCGGTGTGGATTACGGGTCTGTCTATGGAGCAGGGAGTTCTACACTGTGGTTGTTTCTAAAAGCTGTCGTAATTTGGACTGTGTGGCCCTGCCCACAGAAGTTGGCAGTCTGAGAAGGCACATGGGGCTAAAGGATGGGAAGGAGAAGCAAAGGGGGTTTGCCATTTGGGGAGGAAACCTCAGTTTCAGCTGGATAACCTGTGCTCCGTCTAGGCTAGGCATCCTTATCCTCATTAATGTTCGTTGGATTTTCTCTGTTAGCTTCATTTATGGATTAGCAGCACTGCCTTGTGGGTTATACTTGTGTCTGATTACTGCAGAGACTAATTTGGTGCTCTGCAAGGGAGTCAGTGTAATTCCTGTTTAAGCTTTATTTTCTGGGATATTTGAAAGGTCGCTTTGCTGATCCTAAGCACTTAAGTACTGTGAGCTTATCCTCCCAGCATCACGAGAGTGCAAAGGGAGTAGTAGGTTGGACCTTTCTCGTATCTCCTGGGGTTTCAAGGGTTATAGGGTCGTGTTTCCTAGCTTTTCTCTCCCAAGGGACAAAACTGAAATTTCCACTAATATTAATTGGGTGGTTTTACTGACGTGACCACATACATGCCTGGTGGATACGGAGAACCTTGGAGGTGGTCGTTGCTTTCAGCACTTGTTGCCTGGGGTCGGTGTGCATGGAAGGCACGGAGCAGCTGGAGAGGAGAGCAGCCCTGCGTGTTGGATGCAGCTTTCAGCTGAAGCACAGGGATGGTTACAGGGATGCAGCTGCGAATCATTTGATGTTAAGGCTTGCAGAAAACAGTCTGTCAAGTAGTCCCAGCTGTTTGATGTTATTGGTTTGTTCTGCCTGCTTTTCTTTCCCCCCCACATCTCACTTGCTACTCACTGTCTCTAGTATTGATGTAGCACATAAAGTCCAGCACGTTGTTTGAAGAGGCCAGTTTCCACTGTTATAGAATCATATCATAGAATCATAGAATGGTTTGGGTTGGAAGGGACCTCATAGATCCAACCCCCCTACCATTGCCCCTTGTCCTATCACTACACGCCCTTGGAAAAAGTCCCTCTCCAGCTTTCCTGTAGGCCCCCTTTAGGTACTGGAAGGCTGCAATAAGATCACCCCGGAGCCTTCTCTTCTCCAGGCTGAACAGCCCCAACTCTCTCAGCCTGTCTCCATAGCAGAGGTGCTCCAGCCCTTGGATCATCTCCGTGGCCTCCTCTGGCCCCGCTCCAGCAGCTCCATGTCCTTCTTGTGCTGGGGACTCTAGAGCTGAACGCAGTATTCCAGGTGGGGTCTCAGGAGAGCAGAGCAGAGGGGCAGAATCCCCTCCCTCGCCCTGCTGCCCACGCTGCTTTGGATGCAGCCCAGGATACAGATCCTGTTAGAGGATCAGGATTCCTCCTCCATCCACCCGTGCTCGGAGAGCCAGTTTCTATCCGCATGGCTCCGATCTGCAAGGTACAAAGCCAGTTTCTAATCCAGTCACTGCCAGTTGAAGGGATCAGCTCACACCATTGCTGTCCTGAGAGGCTCTTGCAGCCATCCTTCGTTGCAGCCATCTCTCTCTGGCCTGGCCGGCAGTGTGGAAGCAAAAAGCTTAACGCCCTGCGCCCGCAACCTTTTGTGGTTGCTACTGAAAATAAAAAGAGCGAAATTAATTTGCCAATAGTGGATGTGCTACTAACAGAAACACATCCCACTTGTACCTAACACCAGTAGGTTTTTTATGGCACATTTGCTGTGTCTAAAAATACTCTCCTTTTTTTTTTTTCTAGCAACCAATTTCATTTAAAGACTATTTTCACACATCAGTGGCTGTTAATCAGTTAAGGAGTTATCAGTTTTAATATTAGGAAGAAAGAAGCAGATCTCATCAGCAGCTTCAAACTTTATTTCACTTCTTTTCAGCTGGCTTGCAGCAGATTTTGGTGAATCTTAGGCTCATCTTATTTCTCCTCCTTTTCCCACCGCCTTGAAAATAGAGTTAGTACTGCTACGTGTGTGACTGTACTGTGCTAGTTCTACGTATCCTTTCAAGAGATGTTGAATTAGAAATACTGAGATAAAAATATAAGAAGAGTAAAAAAAAGATTTAATTAGAAATTAAACCCCAGACACCCATGTAATTTTAAATAAAGCCATGTATACTTCATGAAGAGATTATAAGGTCGACTGTCAGAAGAGGAATCACAGAATCACAGAATGTCAGAGATTGGAAGGGACCTCAAAGGATCATCTAGTCCAATCCCCCTGCCGGAGCAGGACCACCTAGATCAGATCACACAAGAACACGTCCAGGCGAGTTTTGGACATCTCCAGAGAAGGAGACTCCACAGCCTCTCTGGGCAGCCTGTTCCAGTGTTCTGGTACCCTTACTGGGAAGAAGTTCTTCTTCATGTTGAAGCGGAACCTCCTGTGTTCCAGCTTATATCCAGTTCCCCTTGTCCTATCATTGGATACCACTGAGAAGAGCCTGGCTCCATCCTCACGACAGTCACCCTTTCCATATTTATAAACATGAATGAGGTCCCCCCTCAGTCTCCTCTTCTCCAAGCTAAAGAGACCCAGCTCCCTCAGCCTTTCCTCATGAGGGAGATGCTCCACTCCCTTCATCATCCAGCAGTTCCTTGTCCTTCTTGAACTGAGGGGCCCAGAACTGGACACAATATTCCAGATGCGGCCTCACCAGGGCAGAGTAGAGGGGGAGGAGAACCTCTCTCGACCTACTCACCACACCCCTTCTAATACACCCCAGGATGCCATTGGCCTTACTAGAATGGTAAGATAAAGATCATTGGGTGTTTATGGTAGGTACCATAAAGGTACCTACCATAGGCACATGCAAGGTACGTGCAAGGCACGGTACAGGCTGTTGGTGGCCCCGTTCTGCTCTGAATCCAATTTCTAAAATATCTGAGGCATTGCCACCAGTGGCAGAAAGATGACATGGTACCAGCTTTTGACTGTTGAGCTCAGCCAAGAGTGTACCCAGATGGCTACTGCAATGCCTCCTGTGCAGTGTGGAGGCATAAGATGTTCCTGGGTCAGCTATTGTCTAGCAGCATCCATTTCATCGCAGCATCCCTGTTTATTAGAGGATTGCTGCTCGAACCACCTCACCGGCTGCCCTCTCTTTTGTGTCGTGTACAAGGCAAACGTAGGAAAGAGTACAGAGGAAAACATAATCGGTGCTAGTTGTGCTTGAAACACCCATGCAGCTACAGCTGCTACCACTCCTAAGGATGGTAGTACAAGTGTGGTTTCCATCATGAGTGGTCCCCAAGCTGCTGCTTGCAAGAGGCTGGAAGACTGTGCTGGAGGAACCCTGCGAATCCTGCTCTGCCCTCCCCAGAGCATCTGCTTGCAGGGCTGTGGACTCGGCATGCCACCACTCGCTTTGGTAATTTTTCCATTTATTTTTATCTTCCATCCTCTCTTTTTTTTTTTGCATGTCCCATCTCCTGTCCCTGAAGTCTTCCTTTCTCACTGACACAAGAATATTTCACTTAGATAGGACAGCACGCTGCTCTGCTGGCTATTTGTTATGAAGACTCATGTTGAAATTTTCAGTGTCATTTAATGCTCTCGAATGTTCCTCCTTACACCTTTTGGATAGAGAAGGGCTTGCCTGACCCATGGGAGCCTGCAGATCATACGAAAATTGGTCCAGCTCAGTTTCAGAACACCTTTCCCTGGAGGTGTTCAAGGCCAGGTTGGATGAGGCTTTGGGCAACCTGGTGTAGTGGAGGGTGTCCCTGCCCATGGCAGGGGGGTTGGAACTAGATGATCTTTGAGGTCCCTTCCAACCCAAACCATTCTATGATTCATTTCGCATCCCTCATTAAAACACGGGTTATTGGTGTTGTACATCTGTTGGCTCCGTACTTACTCATGAAAAACAAACATTCTCTTTGAGCTGAGCTACGTATCATACCGTCGTTAACAAGCTGCACCTCGTTGAAAATCTGTCAAGGAAAACTGACTTATTTTGCATTTGCTGCTTTGCACAAAATAGAAGCACGGTAAACTCTTGTGCCGTAATGATTTTCTGTCTGTCTTGATGGGACATAATGAGACAAATTCAAGTCCTTTTTTGAAGGCTAATTACATCGAGTACACACTAGACGTGGGCTGCCCTCGTTATATGTTGCGCATTTCTGTGCTTTCATTTCCCCATCTCAATTGTCTGCAAGTGCAAGTGAGTTTGATTTGGCTTTGAAATACAAATTGTAGGCTAGAGAGGAGCCTTTTGGTGGTCTCCTCTCCCAGAAGACTCTCCAGAGATTGTATAACAAGTCCTTGCTGTAGGTAGGCCGGCATTTGAAGGTGGCTGTGAAGTAATTGAAAGAACTTCACTCTGTGCTAGAAACTGAGGACTGTGCCATAAAGCATGAGGGCAACTCGTGGCAAGTCAATAAACTTGGCCCTAGGTCTGTTCACTGGTCCTGGTGGACGGACACAAAGCAGATGAACTGCATCCTGCAGAACTCACAGCCTAGGTATGGAGTAATTCTGGAAATTGAGGTTTTAAAACCTGTAAATAAATCCCTCCGGTCCTACCAGTTGTTCTCTGCCTGTCTTGTGGGAAGAAAAGGGAGCTGGGGGAAGGTGTGGGAGGGTGCCTGGTTTGGGGAAGTCAGCAGGGATTCTGGAGATGAGCATCCCCTAGAGTAGGATAGAGAGGCTGCAGATACATGAGACCTGGTAGCCCATGATGGACTTGGGATGCGTCAGAGTTGCATGACACTTGCTGTGAGAGCCTCGTGGTCTGGGCAAGACTGGAGGTGGGGCTGGGAGAAGGTCTACTTTTGGATCACACCCCTTTTGATGCATGAGTGATCTTCATCGGCAAAGACTTACTGGTTGGCTGTAGGAATTGATGTGCAAGTGTCTCGCCTTTGGTGAAGAAACTAGTGACGTGAAAGGGAAGATGTCGAGAGAGCTTCTCTGGTATTGCAGGAAGTAGAGACAACTTTAGAGGCAGTTGTCCTAGTTTGCCCATCAGAGTAAAAGATATCACTCGTGAAAGCCTATACTTTATCTGCAGTGAAAACGAATTCTGTCATCACTGGCTGAATTTTAGCACATGACCTTCGTGCTGTGATTGTCTGGAACATTCCTGGTGGGATGAAATTAATGCTTTTGCTGTGAGCTCGTTTTCTTTGCAAGCTAATTACAACTGGGGACATTTGAATGCAGCTGGAAAGGCTCTGGGATTTCCAGGTAACTTCTGTCAAGTCTGATAGCAGACTTGTGCACCACTGATATCATACTGGGTAGAATTATTTTGAGCATCTCTAAAGGGAAAAAAGTAGCAGCACTTTGGAGCTGTTTTAACGTGTCTCTGCTTTTTGAGACAAATAGAAAATCAAGTTTTCCTTCTTTTGCCAACAGTGAGTTTTTAGTTCTGCATATAATGGTCTGATTACAAGGCCAGCTGGTTTTTTCCCAAAGCCAAGGTGGATACATGCAAACCTGTGGCTGTCACTGCTCCTGGCTGAGCGTGCGCATGCAGGTGAAGTGCAAAGTGCTTTGCTTGGGTGGAAGAGCACTTGTTTCAGGAGCCTGGGAACAAGATATTAATGTATTCACTTCAAATTATTTAAAAAAAAAAAAAAGAAAAGATAATCCCAAGCTACCCTTAGCCATATATTATATTTGTGAGAACAAAAATAGCTCTTGTATCAAGTCTTGGTGCCTCGTCACGCATGTATAGAGGAGCTGGAAGGAATATCTTGTATGGTGAGCGTGCCTGGTTCAGGCTATACCCAGTGCAGTCTGTCTTATGTGGAGCATTTTAAAATTCAACATAGACTTACAGGGCAAAAGACCCTAGGGAAGCAGCCTTATCACAATGTCTTAAAGCTGTCCATCTTGAGATCCCCTCCGCAATCGTGTTGCTGTTTGTTTGCAGAGACATTGATTTCTGGGTGTAGAACATCCTAAACGAAAACCATGAGATGTATTTTACCTGTTTTTCTAAGACTGAATGAAAAAAAACCAAAACCAACCCAAACACAATAACGTTTTCGAAAGCAGAGCTCAAAAGGTGTTACTTCTGATGCATTCAACGAGGAAAATAAATACCCAGCAAAGGAAGATGTAGGGGAAAAAAATAATCAACAGCTTCTTATTCTCTTTTCCAGTAGATATTTAAGTGTGTACTCTGTGTTAGTGGCATAGACTGTTTTAAAATATGCAAACCAAATAGCTCACGAATGTTTTTCTGTTTTCCAGCTGAAGATATACTTGTTTTTTTTTTTTTTTTTTAAAAAAGGAAATGTGAAGAGATGAATTTTATGATGGGAGAGCTTAGCCTGTGGTTCTTCTTTTCACAGTATGCAGACCTGGGTTCTTCAAAGCTTCACCCCACAGTCCATCCTGCAGCAAATGTCCCCCTCACAGCTACACGCTTGATGAAGCATCCACATCTTGCCTGTGTGAAGAGCACTATTTTAGGAAGGAATCAGACCCACCTACAATGGCCTGTACAAGTAAGCATGTGCTTATAGGGTTGTTTTTAATCCTTTTGAGCTGTTCCTGTACTGTGACTAGGCATTATGATCCTAATTAATGTGCTTTTACAGGCTCTGGGCTGGAGTCTGAGCTAGTCTTGACACGCTTGTAATGTTACTGGCTTTGCCCACCGTGCTCCCGCTTACACGAGAAGAGACTTTTCGAAGCCTTTTGCTTCAAAAGCTGGCATTAAACCCGGGAAGCGTTTTTGTGATGCACGGATGCTCCATCTCTTGCTGTCTGCTCATAAGGCAGCAGCGTGGCTTTCAGACATCTCCATCGGTGCGTGCTTGGGTACCAGCGTGGGGCACGCGCGCGGGGCACACCAGCGGTAGGCATGGGTAGAGTCTGCATGGTCCCACCTAGTGTCATCTCTTAGCTCCTTTTTGGTAAACAAGCAGGGAGAGAGCCCTGCCTTTCCAAGCCACCTGGAGGTGGTCGTTCTTCAGGTAGCCTCAAAACGCTGCGATGGAAACTGCAGCAAAAACGTAGAGCTTATCCCCTTGGTGTAGGGGGAGGGTAGTGTAACAAGTAAGTTGGAGTATTGGGAGTCCAAGGTGGAGTCTGTGGAATCAGAATCACTAATTTTGCCCTTTTCCTGCCGTCTGTGAGCTATCCTGTCAGCTGTACCTTGAAAGTTTCTTGTTCCGTTTAAGCTTCAGATACTTCGGGCCACAATTTGTGTGCCTCCAGCCAGTCCCACCAAGTTGTTGCTGTGCTGGGTCTGTCACGCTCCAAGTGTGATTTTTGCAGTGCAAAAGTGGTTAAAATGGACCAAAGAGGAGCTGAGCTACTGGGACAGGAGGAGACAGAGCTTCCAAGGAAGTTAAGTGATGGAGGAAAAAGTAGATTTGTGAGTCTGTGCACACTCGGAGCCACTGGGCAATGGTGCAGAGGTGACTTCCATACTGTTTCCTTGAATCATGCAGGCATGGTAGTGGCTTTTTTTACCTTCATCACAGATCTCCTTCCGAGCTTCCCAAGTTTGCACTTCAAAAAGAGAAAGAAAAAGCCTGTTCCTTATGGAGAGATGCTCTCATAAAGGAAATTGCCCTTGGCAGGTCTCTGCTTGCTCACAGGAGGCACTCGGAGCAGAATCAGGGCCCGTGAGCTCTGCGTTTGCTTTTCACCAGCCGAAGAAGCTTGAAGCACGTGGCTGGTGGAAGGTGTGCTCCAGGGAAGAGAAGACAGCCTTAGGCAGCGTGGCAGTAGCCGATGCTGTAGGATCAAAGTGGTTTGGAGGAGTGAGTCATGGAAGCACTTCTCAGTTTATTAAATAGATACGCCGGTGTCTTTTGGAGCGGTAGCTCGGGTGGGTTACAGCATGAAAAACTTTGATACCAGAGCTTCTTGATGTCCATTTTGCCCCTTGGCCTGACTTAAAAAACGTAGATAAATGAGAGACGGTGAGGTCCAGCGTGGTATTGGGAAATGGGAAGGGAGAGCAGTACTCTGAGCTCTGGGAACGCATATAAAACCAGCTTTTCTGTGCAGGCAGAACCAAAGCCAGGGACTGGTGCAGAATTATACCAGGCTGCCAGTGTCCACAGTGCCTCCTGCCCATCATCGGTGGTGTTGCTCTCTGTCCCTCCTCAGGGTGGAGGAGTACACATCCAGTCTGTCCTGCTGGTGAATTAGCACAGGAAGGAGCTGCCATCCCTGAGGAAGAGGTTTATGCACGCCTGTGACCTGAGCGTGGGGCAGGATTTTCAGACAGGCACAGGGAAGCTTGGTGACCCATTCATGGTAAAAAGAAACGAAATTCGAGTGCCTGTCTCCCCCAGATTTCTGATGCCATTTGAATCCTAGGTAAAGGCTGTAATTTCTGATTCTGCAAATACTACGAGATTTTCTTTTTGTGTTTGTTTGGAGGTTTTTATGCTTATTTGTTGCTTTTTTTTAAAAAAAAAAAAAAGTTTGAGTGTTTTAATGTTTGGGTAGTTTTGTTTCAGGGCTTTTTTTGTTTTGAAAGTGTACTATAGGCTAGTTTAAAGTGTGGGCATGGTGCCTGAAGCTGTTAGGATATGGCTTGGCAGGGCAGTGAGTGCTTCTGGGGGAGGTTTAATGCTGACCAAGGCACTGCTCAGCTTCTGTTGCCCGCTGCAAACCCCGGTGCAGCAGGTGAGGATGTTGCAGCATCTCTCCTGGCCTTCACAATTACTGCCCCAAAAGCAGAATGGATCATCTGAGCCTTCTCCATGTGCTTCAGTCACCCTCGCTTGCCCTGCACATCCTTTCTGGGGTTTTTGTCCTAACCCAGCTGTGTTTGTGCTGAAGATGATGAGGGGGGCCCATGTGCTACCCCAGCTCAGCTGCAGGGGTAGTAAATTTTGGCAGGGACAGTGGGAGTCAGTAGCGACTCTTAACATTTTAAACCAGTCCAACTAGATCTGGAAGGGAACATCTCATCGTGAACTGGAACACAAGCAAGACAGACTTGAGTCATGACTGGTAGGAAAATATTGCAAGTTTTTTGTATGTTTTTATTATTTATTACCGCAGAAGTTAATAATATTCATAGGATTCCCTCGACTTGATATCTAGTTAATTTTAGAGAATACATCAATGTCTGTTTTCAGCTCTACACCTGCAAAGTCCCCTTGCGAGTCGGTATAGCTATAAAATCCCATTTTCCTAATTTCAAGTGAATGCTTTTCAGTCCCAAGCTGCATGAATCTCCCTACCACCACCAGCATCCCTAAAGAAAACTAATTGCTACACCACTGTCAACTGCTCAGATAAGTACAGTGGGGAGGGGAGAAATAAATACATTTTTATTTAATTTTTTCCAGTTCCTTAAGCATGTTTTATAAGTCATGATTGGTAATTTTGAAATTAATAATGCTGTGATGCAGTCTGACATAATTATTGCCCTCAGACAAAAAAAAAAAAATTTGGTCCTGATCAGCATTTGAGAATTCTCTTAATATTATTAGGTATCTTCTAGGAAGCAGTTATGCTTTGTTTCTTCTGAACTAAGGAATCCTAACTTCAGTTCCTTGCACAACATCTCTTTCAAATGAAATTATAGTTACACTCTTTTTTTTTTTCCCCTCCCATCTCTGGCAAGTAACTGTATTGCTGCTCAGAGCCTATTGGGGAAATATTTTTCATAGTATGACACATGGGACAAACTGAATATTTCATAGTATTTAGTGTAATATTCTATTGGCAAGAAGTTTACAGTTAACTTTGAGTGTGTACCTGTATGTATTTGTATGTCAAGGGTGATTTCCCTCTCAGGTTATATTTTTTAAATATGTGCATCAGCAAACAACTGATTGGCTGTCCATCAAGAAAAATCTTTGTCTTCAGAAAGTATTTGCCTTTAGTCAGTAAATTGGGATGCAGAAGGCGTGAATCTTACCTACTTAGAGTATAAAGCAGCAAATTATAAATAAATAAATCAATCAACCTGTAAACTAATACCTTTGTCCTTGACAAAAGGAGGTTGGAAATTAGAACAGACCTTCTTAGCAGACCTGGGGCCCCCCTCTTCCAAAAGTAAACCACGGTTCTGTTCTCCCAGCTGTGATTTATCCAAGTTTTACCCAAGTGTGGTTTCAGGATTCTTCACGTCGGTCTTGTTCAATATCTGCAGACTACTAAAGACCTTTCTCTGAGCCCCTGCGAGAATGCTAATTTTATAGGTTATGAAGTCCCACTAGCTTCAAAGCACTTCCACTGAAGTCGATGTTTTTATGCCTTCAAGAAGAGCAGCTGACTTCTGTGCAAAGCCAAGTAAAAACCTCTGGTGACTTTACAAAAGTAATAATTTATCCCCGTGAAAGATGCATTGTCCAGTGTTTCTTGTGCCTGAGTTCTTTATTTTTTTCCTAGAGTACTGGTAGTGGTAAAAGGGCATTCATTCAGTGAAAGAAAATTTAGGGTAATTTACCCAGTAAAAAACATATAAATGGTGTCATTAGCTAAATAGTGCTGGTTGTGAGCAGCTTGCTCCCTGTTCGTTGGGATCTGAAGTGGTTGCAGACCAAAACAAAGCTGATCTACCATTTCCTAAACTAACTTAGCTTTTGTCTTCAAGTGCTTTTTTCTCCCCCGAAGGAAAAAAAAAAAAAAAAATCAGGATTATTTATTTCCTCTGACAGGGAGTTTCTCATTGAATCAGAACAGCTTGAGTCGAAATCATGACAGTGTTTTATCAGTGTTACAAATTTTATAGACTTAAGAAGGAGAATAGGAAGGGGAAATAGAGGAAAATTCTTGTGGCTTATAAGGTAATTTCATTTTTGCAACACTGCCTGCTTTAAATAACGAATCGAGTTTAATTATCACAACAAAATGAAAAGATGACAGCCTGAGACAAGCTGTTAAATTCAGGTGGATTTCTAGCTGGTGGAGCTACTGGTCGGGCTCTTTTCAAGGAACTGCTCGTGAGGTTTGACAGCTTCATTCAGACTGAAGGAAAGTGTGTTGTCTTCCCTCCTCTACCTCCCTTGGAAAAATCCCAGTCTTTGCTGTATCGCTTCTGGTGGTGCTGTGACTAAAATCCATCCCGGCTTCCTTTAATAAATTTCCCCTTTCTTCCTCGTTCATTAGCATTCCCTGGGTATATAAGGTGTGGATCTCTTCCATGAGATTCCTGCTTGTCCTTTCTCATGGTCTTCAGAGTATATCTGCAGCTTGCCCTTCATCTCCAACAGAAACCTGTTAAAAAAAAAGCTTGCAGCACCTCCTGCAAGTAAGCAATCTTGAAGGTGTCTCCAGGTGGGCTTTGCGTGCCCAGCCGTTGCCTTTCCCAGCAGGAGAAAGGAAAACAGCTCGCCTTTTGCAGGAGCTCTGGTACCTCTGCAGCAGCTGCTCCTCCTCGGATAGCCTTGCCAGCGCCACGCGGGCATTCTGAGCGGGGAGGCTTGGCAAAACAAGCAAGCATGGTGTGGCTAACCAACCATGCTGGAGCTTGGCAGGGACCAGGCAGGCTGTCGTTGAGTAGCCAGATATGGCCGTGTTTCCAGCGGCCCGTGTGGATCACCATCTGCTTTGGGCTACATGGAGTGTGATTTGGATGCCCAACCTTAGGCTTCGCTGTTGCCAAATAGCTGTTGGGGAGAGGCGGGTGCACGCAGAGGGAAGATTTGGCATCCGAGTTGAGCACCTAAACAGTGCAAATACCCCAGCACGTGTCTCTTTTTAGGACCTCGAGCTGCTCATACAGGGCAGTGGGGCGAGGACGGGGGATTCTTGCCCTGGTGAAGCCGACAGTGCCGTGGGCAGAGCCAAGGATTGCAGCTCCCTTCCCAGGGAGAGCGAGGGCAGCACCAGGGGCAGTGCCCCGGCGAGGAGTGCTCCTGCTGTTGGGTTTGAGCCAACCCTGTGCCTTGTGCTTCCGTGCAAGCTCAAAACAAATTCCCCTTTTCCTGTTTCTTCGGGCGCTGCTGCGAATGGTGCTTTTTGGCACGTGAGCAACAGGGCATCTCTTTTCAGCCTAGAGAGTAGTAGAGAGCAGGATGACTGATAATACTGTTTTTACCATGTGTTTTTCTCGCTTTACAAACCAGGACCCCCCTCTGCTCCTCGGAGTGCCATCTCAAATGTTAACGAGACTAGTGTCTTTCTGGAATGGATTCCCCCTGCTGATACTGGTGGAAGGAAAGATGTGTCTTATTATATTGCATGCAAGAAGTGCAGCTCACACTCAGGTCTGTGTGAGGCGTGTGGCGGTCATGTCAGGTACCTCCCCCAGCAAACCGGCCTGAAAAACACCTCTGTCATGATGGTGGATCTGCTTGCTCATACAAACTATACCTTTGAAATTGAGGCAGTGAATGGAGTGTCCGACCAGAACCCTGGAGCCCGGCAGTTTGTGTCTGTAAATGTAACCACAAACCAGGCAGGTAAGTGGATCTTCAACCTGGGGAAATGTTGGGGGTGGGAGCCCAAACCAGTCAGACCCAGTGCAGACCTCCCTTTTAAATGAGTGGAAGTCCCCAGCACGGAGGGCTGGACTGTGGCCTCTTCAAATACGTGTGTGTGGGTGATTGTGTCTCATAGTTTAAAATTACTGCAGTCTTCAACATGTTTCCTTCCAGCAGGACACACTTAGGATTTTTTGCCTTTTTCCTTTTACATTAAGCTACTCAGGAATAGCTCCACTTCTTGGCATTTTGGTGTATCCACCCACTAAACGACAAAGAAAACATTTGCCTCTCCTCTTGGGAAGGGGAAATTTCGAAGAGTTCATTACGGTTCCAAATGCCAATGGTCAAAACATCCTAACTTTTGCAAACAGTTACCCTAAGAAAAGTGTTTTGTGTGACTTTAGGAAATGTAATCCCTTTTCTGCACTGAGATGCTAAAGTGACCGGACTCAGGCTGGTGAGATACGGTACGTTGTCACTGCTTCTCAAACAAGGTAGGGCTGAGATGTCATTGCATACTGTGTCCTCCTTGGTTTTGCACTGTACAGGCAGAGATCGTGTAGACCAGTTTGTTCCTTTGTCCAGGGCTCAGATCTGCCTGCCCTTCCTTTGTCCGGTGGTTGAAAAGAGCTGTCACCTTGGACGCAGACAGGGAGTTGCTGTTGTCCACTGTCATTTGGAGGTGTGATGGCAGGCAAAAACATGATTCCATCTTCTTCCATGCACATCAACGTACCAGGCACATCGCACAACTTCTGTAAAACCTGGAGACCTTTCTGTCCTTCTCTTGTCCGTCATGCTCTGCGTTTCACGGTCTCTCCCTTTGCCTACCTGGTTTGCTCCTGCCCTTTAATTCAGAGCTCCCCAATGGCACTTGTCCGCTGGGGAGCTCTTCCAGGAATATAAACTGATGGCATTTGGGACCATGAGGACTGTGTTGTGAGATCCTTGGAGCCACCCCTTGCCTTCTCCTTCCAGACAAGGCTTAGCCAGGAGCTGGGTGCAGTATGTAGCCTAACAGCTCAATGGAGATTGGCAGATCCTCGCTGCAGAGCAGAAAAATCCCAGCTGGAGCAGGGATGAGTTTCATTCCTGCTGCCTGGGCATAGACACACACAGGCTTGGCAGCCTGCAGCAAGAAAGTGCGATTGCATCACACTTCATCAGATACCTATCCTGGTCATTAGACTGGATTGTTGAAGTGTCAGACAAATCGTTTGGATATATTTCAAGGAGAGGGAATAAAGGCATGCCCGGGTTGCTGCTGATGAATGTGGCAGGAAATCTTCTGGAGGAACATCAGTGGATGGCAGTGTGACACCTGTTGAAGGCACCTGTTTAATGCAGATCAGTGGGTGTCACAGTCCTAATGCTGTTGACTGTTTTCCTGTTGTGAAGGCTGCTGCCAGTAACTCTGTTGTTGGAAAAAGTGTATTTTCCTTTTAGTGGGTTTGCGTTAGTATTTCATTGCTGACATTGGCTTTTCCCTGGTGTGCGGAGCTAAATCCACATAAACCTCAGTAAATGTAACTGCACAAGAGGAGATGATACATTGCCGATCAGTGCAGGCTGTGGGGAAATGGTCCTGGTTTGTAAGTTATATCCCAAACTCCCCATAGTTGCAGCAGGATTTATCCACGTAGGTGCCTTCCTGTGTATCAGACCAAGAATAACCCCCTTGCACAGTGATCACCTCCAGCCTTGCATTGAAAGGTCCGTTATAGGAAATGATAGACCTGTGATGAAGGTGGCTCACGCTAAGGACAAGTGGGTAAGTGTAGCTGCTGGTTCAGTCTCTGTTTACCCTGGGGGAGATGCAATCAAGGGAAATACTAACAAGCCATGAGCGTTTAATTCACTGGGCGGTGTTGAAATAGCACCTCTATGCTCTCGTGTTTGATTCAACGGGAGACTGAATCAAACCTCTGTCCAAAGCAAGGAGTGGTGACTGTATTTTGTTGTCTCTCTGGCTGGTCCCACCACTCGTTCAGAAGGAGAACCAGGAGCTGGAGCTGGAGCATCAAACATGCTTCCCAGTAACGTGCTCTTTTGGCACTCCCAGGGGTGATCATTGGTTTGTCCGTGCCAGAAATAAAGCAGCCATAGAGGGGGACTTTGCAAATCAGACTGGCTGCCAAGCATGGAAAGTGGTATCTGTTTTCTTAAGGTGCCTCTGAAAAATGTCCTTTGAGGCAAGTAACGGAGGTGTGCAGGTGGAGTGGTCCATGCCTAGCCATGCCCAAAGATGCTGGATCTCTCTGAAAAAGCCTCACCTTCAGCTATCCTCTCTCAAATAAGAGCGGGCAAGGCACATGGGAGTCTCAGCTCACTCATCCTCCCCCTGAAATTACCACCAAGAGATGCAGCTCGGGGGCCTCATCCTTTCCCTCTCGCAGGTTTTCTGGTGGTATGATTATTTTTTCATGAATGCTGGTGTAAAGAAGTCGAGTCACTAAAGGCAGTGACACAAGGCCAACTGCAGCAGTAGGAGAAACCCTGCTGCAAGAACTGCTGGCTGTGGAAAATGAAAAAATGGCATGCTGTGGGATAGGTCTGGCTGCTGGAGTCCCACTGGCAGGTATTCACTATCCAAGCACTGCAGAGAAATGCCAGGGTCTGCTTTGTTGGTTTGGCTTTTGTCTGTTCCGAAAAGACCATGCTAATTTCAGGACTGCAGAGAATGTGCAGGCGGTGGGGTGCTGGGAGCACCACCTTGTCTGTGCACGGGAGCTTTGGACAGCAGAAACTACCTCTGGTTTGGGCTCTCAAAGGGATTGCTTCCCGAAAAAAAAGGTGGTTTTCTCCAAAATAATTTGTCCCGCTTCCACTCTCTCCAATTTGAAATAATGAGAAAAAGAATTGGCACCAGCAATCAGGCTGACATTTTCAATCTGATGTAATTTTCCTCTGAACTTTCGAAATCAGATTTGGAAATACAGCAAGGAAACAGTAATGTTTTGTGCACAAGAGGAGGCAGATCAGCTAATCTCAGCTGATGACCCCAGCAAGCTTCTGCTCCTCCAGTCCCCGGAGACCTGATGGTACTTGGGATGGGACCAGTCCACACGGGATGCAGTGGCCTTAGACTCTGGATACAGGACTAATTCCCCTGTCACCCTTTTGCAATCCCCAAACTTCTCTTGTTTCTGTGGGATTTTGCAGATGTTTTCTGCTGAAAAACACATATCTGAAAGCAATGTCACAAGCCAGGGGAGATGGACACGTGCTGGTGTCCATCGTCACTACCCTAGAGCTGCTGCAGGCAGAGGACCTTATTCTCTTCGTAGGCACATGGATTGGCCAAAGCATGGTTCTTCCCTATGGGATTGCTGCAAAACACGTGCCCAAGAGACTTCACAGTACAGATGGCAGAGTGCACTCTCACAGTGCATTAAAAAGTGTGCCTCATGCACGTGGGCTGGGGCCCAGTGAATAATTCATAAGTGGCAATGGTAGGATTGAGTTAGCCATCCTTCTCTTGTGCATGGTTTTGCTCAACTTTTCATATCTTTGAAACTGCCACCTGGTGAGATGGTTGCCAGAAAGCAGTCTGCATGTGCCGCTAGTACCAAAGTTTGCTTTTCAAGTGACAACCGCGTGACGTTTTTTTTTTTTCCTCAACGATTTCACCAAGCTGGATGATTAAATAACACTGTCACTCTAGACAGAGATGTGCATCTCCCTTGGGGTCTTTCATCTTATCTGCCCTGTGTACAGAAAGCATCTACCATGACGTCTTGGTCAGAGACGTGTGTCTCGTAATGGGTCCGTGGGGAGCAAGCAGTTGTGATTCATGGTTGCCTGCGCGCCCGTTGTATCATCATAGGAGCACACTGGGAAGGTGCAACGTTTAAAACTTTTCTAGGCTTGAAACCTGCCAAGAGGATTCACTTTAAGCCAGCCTAAACAGCCGAGCAATTTTCTTTGCTTTTCGTTTCCAGCATCTCCCATGCTGGGCATGGCTTCAGGCACAGAGCTGGCTTGGAGGTGGGGGGTGTAAGAGTGGGGCAGTTCTCCTGCTGGCATCCCAAATGCCACAGACTCCGTTACACTTAAAGACCTTCTCTGTCTGTGTTTTCAGATAAGCTCCCTGCCTATTTTCTGTTTGAAAAGTCAAAAGCCAGCGTTCAATCCCCTTCTGTGACCTGTATGATATTTCTGAGCCTTTTGGGGGAGAAGGGGAAGAAAGATCTGGATGAGCTTGCTAACAGAGGAGGAGTTAACATGTCTAATGCCTCAAGGAGTCTGCATGCCCGAGGCCAAGCCAGAGATACAAGTTGCATCCTGTGGTGCAGCAACACTATTTGAGCAAAGGTGTAGGAGGACAGGACCTGGCAACCTCTACTGCTGCCTGGGAGACATGGCTAGGTTCTTGCTTGACCAAAAAAAAAACTCATTAAATGCTTGGAGCAGCTGGAAAGCTCTTGGAGCAAGGAGATGTACTGAGAGCTTTGATCCTCACTCTGATTGTGCAGGCTAGGATGCTGCAGTGGCGGGGAGCAAGGTAGAAGGTGTTTTCCTTAGAACTCAGGATGTACCAGTCTTTGAAAAGCAGCGGAGGACCACTTGGAAAGGGAAATCTGCAACATGGAGCTTGTTGCAACCTTAGGTCAACAGCTGTGTGCTCTTTAAAGTGATAGAATGCAGCCTTGCGCAGTTTGGGAAGAAGACATCAGAAAATGAGGCGAGAAGATGGCTGTGCTGTGAAGCATGTTTTCACAGACTGCCTTTGGAAATGGACAGGTTCAAGTCCTGTAAGGTTCAGAGTCTGATTCTTGCAACTTTCAAGTCTCACAGACTTGTTCAATTTGGCTTCGGGAGGTGGGCAACTTGCTTATTTTCTTCAGGAATAGCCAAAAATTTCCAAGCGGATGCTCCAGTAGGTCCAGCATGTTGCATGCATCTCACATAAGAAGCAAGACTGGTTTTGCAGCTCTTCTTTTCCACCAGAACTGCTGACCTAGGGCCTGTGAAAACTGAAGCAGATGCTTATTTTTGGAAAACTCCCTTTCCATAGCCAAGGTGGTGAGCAGGGCTTGCCTGTAAACGTTCATTGTAACAGTACTTGATCCACTGAGCTGCGTCATCTTCCCAGCAATGGTCAGCAGCAGATACCAAAGAAAGGGTATAAGCACGAGGTAGACACGTACCAATGCTTCCCAAGAGTGTTCTCCAACCTCTGGGGACAACCTCTTTGTGCTTTATAGCCCTTAATGGATTTTTCTCCCATGAATTTGTCAAATCATTTTATGAACTCTGAGAAAATTTTAGCAGCTGCGGGCAATCCTATATGAATTCGGAATGTCTGATAGTTTAAGCTGTGCTTTAGATGCACGTTGGTCAGAGAGGAGCTATTAGTGGCATAAATAGAGGGTTTAAGGCTTGCAGATGCCCATCTATTTAGAAAGCACTTCGGTTTAGAGATGCCACACCAGCTTCCAGTGTGTTAACACAGGTATTGCTGCGTTTAGAATCATAGAATGGTTTGGGTTGGAAGGGACCGCAAAGATCATCTAGTTCCAACCCCCCTGCCATGGGCAGGGACACCCTCCACTACACCAGCTTGCCCAAAGCCTCATCCAATCTGTCCTTCAACACTTCCAGGGATGGGGCATCTGCAACTTCTCTGGGCAACCTGTTCCAGTGCCTCACCACCCTCACAGTGAAAAATTTCTTCCTTATATCCAATGTAAATCCCCCCTTTCAGTTTAAAGCCATTGCCCCTTGTCCTATCACTACATGCCCTTGTAAAAAGCCCCTCTCCAGCTTTCCTGTAGGCCCCCTTCAGGTACTGGAAGGCTGCAATAAGATCACCCCGGAGCCTTCTCTTCTCCAGGCTGAACAGCCCCAAGTCTCTCAGCCTGTCTTTAGGCTAGGAGAAGAACCTGAAGAAGAACCTTCATTTAAGCTAGAGCGACGTACTCTTAAAAGCAAAGTGTAATCCTCCATACCAGGATGGGCAAATACAGGGGTGTTTTAATAAGCAGAAGTGAACTTGTACTGCCTTGAAGACCATGGTGTCCTTGTGGCAGGATCCTTCTGCTGGCTGTGAACACCCTTGGTGTCCAGGGAGATGTGAAAATGAGTGTGGAGCTGCCAGCGAGGGTTCAGGCAGGAAGAGAGGATAATTTCATTTGTGAAATCCCGTGCTTATGCTGGTAATCAACTTCAGGAAGTATTTTGCTTCATTTTTGAAGCGTAGTCACATGTAATCAGAGAATGCAATTGTAGATGGTTAAAAAACACCCTGGCAGAGCAAAGTAAAGCGTGAAAGCCAGTGTTGCACAAAAGGTTTATTGTTGGTTTGTTGTTTTTTTTTGTGATGACCGCATTTATTCTGAATGCAAAATCTTCACCCACTGTCCTATTCCAGAGTCGCAAGTTCACCCTAGCCCAGATGGCTGGGTGTCTGCTACCAAATGAATTATGGATCAGATGAATATTTTACAGTTTTATTTATAACTCCCCGGTTGGTAATTGCTACTTTTTCATAGTTTGTTATAAGTCTTTTTGTTATACTTGGAGTATTAGAAATACATGCTTGAATATTAAAAGAATTCTTCGGAATATGAAAAAAAAAATCCCCTCAATTACAATATGACTTTTAGTTAGAGGTCATTTTTATTCTTGAAGTATGTGAAACAGCCCTGTTGTTGATATATGAGGACATTAAAAGCAGAAATAAAAAGCGTTTTCCTTCATCTACAGACAGACCTTTCAATTTTGACATGAAATTAAAACGTCTTATTTATAGATGAAAATAAAAATAGTAAGAAATAGTCATCCTCATCCACCCTCCTCCTAGAAAAGGGAAGGAGAAAGGCGCTGAAGCTCTCGTGATGAGATGCGATCGATGACATCTATTGCGTGTTGTGCAGTAGGGTGCGGGTTTTACCGTCTCCCAGTGGCAGGGAGACAAATATCTTTATGGTAAAGCGATTAGTCTCCTTCAAAGTGAACCACCTGTGAGGCAGTCTCATGAGCTGCAAAGAGCAAATGCCAGCTTACACGTGGGGAAAAAACGTATCCATGGACTGCAGCCGGATGGTGCCATGCAGCTGGGTACCAGGGAGCAGGAGCTGCCCAAAATACCCGACTTGAGGTGCTGCAGCCAGAAGAACTGACACTAATTCCACTGTAACATCGTGGAGGAGCTGGGATCACCGCCAGCAACGTAGCCTCAGGCTTGTGGTGAAGCAGCAGAGGTTGGGCAGCCCGAATCTAGATTTTTAGAGGTGTGTGAGGAGCAAATATTGGTGTTTTCCAAAAATCACAGAGCAGGCGGTGCTGCAGTCAGACGTGGTAAGAGCCTCGCAAGGTCAGAGCTGTAAGAAACTTATGTTACATTGCAAGAGTGATAGTGCTGATTTAAAATTTTATTTCCCATTTTGCTGGCGTATTTTTTAAGGATTGCCAGGTGATCTTGTATTAATCTAATTCTAATCACCTTAAAACACAGTCTTTTGGGGCCAAGGAGTTCTCTTTGTATTGTGCTGAGCGTAGTACTTGGCAGAGAGCAAAAGTAAAGCATCCAAAATTGTTTCGCTGCCTAGATGACATCAATGCATAGATTATTTTTTTTTCCATGAATGCTGCTTCTGAATTTTACTGCTAGTAAAATCCTATCCGGCTCTTTAGTCTCAGTTTGCAAGCTGATAATTCCTTTGTCTGATATATTATTTCTCTGAATTTAGCATTACAAGTAGTTTTACGTTTTTAACAGTCTGCGTAGATGATACTTCTGAAAATGCTCTTAAGACACCAAGACTCAAAAATAGCCCAAAAAGAATGTAAAAATACTTCCAGTGCTGTTAGAGAAATAGCAGAGGACACGTAGGCATTTAAGAAATGTCTCACTTGCTCTCTGGCTGCAGCTTCTTTACTCTACCAAGTAAGCTCTTTATAGCAATCTCCCTGAGAAGTTAAATATACTGGTGGAGGAGCCAGAGCAGTTTGCAACATTTCCATTTCAGCAATTGTGCATTGAGTGAGCTGTGCTATAGAAACACTGCTGTACTGGGTTTGCGTGGCCAGGTTTTGGTAGTGGGGGGTCTACAGGGGTGGCTTCTGTGAGAAGCTGCTGCAAGCTTCCCCTGTGCCCGATAGACCCAGTGCCAGCCAACTCCAAGATGGACCCATCTCTGATCAGCAACAGTGGTGGCGCCTCTGTGTTAACATATTTAAGATGGGGAAAAAGTTGCTGTGCAACTGCAATTGCAGCTGGAGAGAAGAGTGAGGACATGTGAGAGACACAACTCTGCAGACACCAAGGTCAGTGAAGAAGGAGGGGGAGGAAGTGCTCCAGAGCAGAGATTCCCCTGCAGCCCCTGGTGAAGACCATGGTGAGGCAGGCTGTGCCCCTGCAGCCCATGAGGGACACAATGGAGCAGAGATCCACCCACAGCCTGTGGAGGACCCCACACTGGAGCAGGTGGAGGGACCCAAAGGAGGCTGTGACCCCAGGGAAAGCCTGTACTGGAGCAGGCTCCTGGCTGGACCTGTGGATCTGCAGAGAGAGAAGAGCCCACGCTGGAGGATGTTTGTGGCAGGACTTGTGACCCCATGAGGGTCCCACACTGGAGCAGTCTGTTCCTGAAGGACTGCACCCTGTGGAAGGGACTGACACCAGAGTGATTTATGAAGAGCTGCAGCCCGTGGGAAGGACTCACGCTGGAGAAGTTCATGAAGAACTGTCTCCTGTGAGAGGGACCCCACATTGGAGCACGGCAAGAGTGTGAGTTGTCCTCTCCCTGAGGAACAAAGAGCAGCAGAAACAATGTGTGATGAACTGACCACACCTCCTGTTTCCCGTTCCCCTGTGCCACTCAGGACAGGGAAGAGGTAGAGAAAAATCAGAATTGAAGTTTAAACCTGCGAAGAGGGAGAGGTAGGTAGAAGGTGTTTTTAAGGTTTGGTTTTATTTCTCATTCTCCTACTCTGATTTGATTGGTAATAAACTAATTTCCCCAAGTTGAGTCTGTTTTGCCCGTGAAGCTAACTGGTGAGTGATCTCCCAGCCCTTACCTTGACCCACGAGCCTTTCGTTGTGTTTTCTCTCCCCTGTCCACCTGAGGAACCGAGTGATAGAGTGGCTTTGGTGGCCACCATGGTATAGCAACTTCACGTGGTATTTATTTGCTCATTTTTTCCCCTCTGTTGCTGATTCACCTGGTGTCTGCACCCATGGAGCAGGCTGGCTTCTGCATCTTGGGAAGGATTTTGCAGTATTCAAACTGAGCTCCAGCTCGCAGTGTGCATGGATTACAGGTGCCTGGTTAGTATTTTACAATATCAGGCTGAAATGCTTTTCTCCCCTGGATTGCTTAGTGTTGGAGAGGTGTGTTTCAGTGAGACCTGAAAGGTTTTTCCACCTCTTCTGCTGTGGTTGTTACTACAGTGCACTTCAACAGCAAACCGTTTGCTCGTTCCTCGAAAGACGTCCGAAGTGCTGCTTTTGGCACTTGTGTTTCTTGCAAAGGGTTAATGTAATAGCAGTAACAGGGCTGGCTAGTGCTTTATACTGGCTTTCTGCCCCTCCTCTCCTCACTTTCAGGGTAGAGGGATTGGAGAGCTCTACCTGGAGAGCCAAGAGCAGCTCCAAGGTGACAGACAGCCCAGCCATAAACCGTTTTTCTTCCACAGCAGCTGGGCCAAAGTTCAGCTACATGTAAATACTACAAAAAGCTCGAGTGTTGGAAGGCTTTAATTAAAATGCACTTCAGATGTGCTCGTTTGCCGACGTGCTGGAACGCTTTCTGCATCTCCCAGTCCTGGAGGAACAGTCCTGATCAAAGCGAGTAACTAATGGGATTTCTGCCTAGATCACTACAATAGAAATCACCAGAAGGAAGACGATATTATTTATTTATTTTCCTGTTTCTTCAGGCTTGATAATTTTTAAGAATATGGGGTGTGATCAAAAGACCCCATACAATTGATGCAGGACACCCATTGGCCATGGTGGTGCTGGGCGAGGGTTTTTCTGCTGCAATGCAGCAAGCCAGGGCGATGCCCTGCTCTTTGCCGAGAGGTGCCAAGCACCCCGGCCTCATCCTGTAAGTGCTTCATCTTGGGCAAGCCTTGGAGAGAGCACTACTCCCTGGCAATTGATGGAAAAATTTGCAAAACCGGTTTTACATTTGGCAAAATCCACCCCGTGGGTTTTGGCCAGGGGTGGTGGGCACATCAAGTGGTAGAAGGGGCTTTTTGCTCTTGACCCCTTAGCTCTACGAGGCCTTTGGCAGAGAGACATGAAGATGCCTCCAAAGGAAATTTGCAGAATTAGGTGGGAAATGCTGGCGGAGGGCACAAGCACCCGCTCGCTGCCTTCCCGGGAATACACATCACAGTTGCCCGCTGTGCTTCTGCATCCCGCTGTGCAAAACTTGTGTGTTTTCACTCTGCGCCCCTGAACGAGATGAACAGAAGTGATGATGAATCGGGTGAAAGCAGAGCACTGGGCTTGCCCTCCCTCCTTCGTTTTTCACGGGTTCACAGGGCCCCTGTGCAGTTCCTTCATAGATTCTTCCCAACTTTCTGCAGTCTGCCTCAGTCCAAGGAGAGAAAGTGATGCTCAACCAAGTAGATTATTAATTGCTCTGTCTCCTGAGTTCTTTCACGCAGTTCAGCATTAGTGTGGCTTATTACAGGGGACTGATCTGCTCTGCACCGTTATCCTGTCATCTCCAGGGCTCTGCCTTCCCCGCAACGGATTCCTGCCTTGGATCATTAAACCACACAGGTCCGTGGTTCTGCCTTGTTCTGGGGGCTGGCACCAAGAGTGTGAAGTCGCTCGCTGACCTTGCCAGAGACTTACAGTTGAGCCCCTAAACGCCTGGCCATGCAAGGACAGTTTCCACAGAGAGGTGCTCTCACCCAGTTCAGTAAACTGGAAGGCTATCGCTGCAGAAATGACTGGGTAATTTAATTTATAGTACGTCTCTTTGTACCAGGTGCGACTCGGCCCCTGCAAGGAGATGGAAAGGAGCTGGAGGATGACTGGGCAAGGATGCACATGAGGGCACAGACCCATCTCCGCCTTCTCCAAAACTGCAGACCACAATTAGCAAAGCTGGGTGTGCGTGAAGGACGAAATGCCCTGTGCTTTCCGCAGAGGTGATGCCCCAAACCCTCTGCTACGTGTTGCCTGAGGCTTCGAGGGGGACTTCTGCCAGAGTCAGATAGCCTTGCAGGGCTTTGAGTGCTGTTTGCAACCCCTGCAGAACATCTCAATAAAATGAAACAAATAGCAATAAAGCAGTCAGGCAGTTGATAAGGATTGCTTGTGCTCAAATAACAATTGTGCATCTGTCGTGGCCTCACACTGTTGCTGTATCTTCGTGTATTAGTCAATGAATGATGACTGCTATTTTAAATTCAGCTTGTACAGTGTCCAGTTCTTCATTTAGGACAAAATATAGAAGAGAAATACATGGTTATTATGCAAATGAATGCAGTAAATAAATGCAAGTTGGCTCAGCTTTCTTGTATCCAGGCCTGATGGATACAGCATCATAGGAAGGGGGCCCTCATGTCAGCAAATTGCTGTTTCATTGGCTACAACTTATACGCTGCCTTTCACTAGGGAGGTTTTTCAGGCATCTGGTTTGTTGATGGGGAAACTGAGGCATGGAGGTGCGGTGTGACTGCCTAGAGGGCCCACACCGGGGCTGGGACTCCCCTTGCTGCTCCTCTGCCCATGCTGAGCCCTGCCCATAGGGCTGGACCTCTGAGCTACATTGGAGATGTTTCCTAACCTGTTTGCCAAACTGACTAAAGAGCAGGTAAGAGCTGGTCAGAGTCCACCCAAGATGGGCTGACGGGTGGGTTGTTGGGTTTTAGGTTTGGCGTTGGCTTTTTCTCTGAATTGGTTTCAGTGTTGTTGTGATTTCAGTTTCACTGCAGCATGAGAAATAGAAATGTCAGTCAACAGTGTATTTATCCGAAGTGTTTAGTGAGCTAAAGTATGCTGAATAGCTTGGGGAAGGTGTGACGTGGGGTCTTTTTGCTCCCAGATCTTAATTGCAATAGTGGCAGTTCCTTTCTTCCCTCTTTTACACTGTCAGACAGGAAAGAAAATCTTGGATCCAAGTCCAGCTGAGTGCAAGGTATCACCTGCAGTACATTTGGTTGGTGAACTCTGCTTTGTCTGCTAAAAACAGAACCATTAATAATGTGACAGTGTCCATTCCAAATGGTTGCAAATTCCAGTGCCCAGGTGATTAAATGTAACTAAAATCCTGATCCTTTTGACTTTCTGTCTAGCAGGAGAGCAATTGCTACCTCTTCGGTCAATACATTGGGTTTTATTTGGTCTTTGGCAGTAATAGTATTTAGAGTGGCTTGGCAACTATTCACTGAGGAGGGTCCAAAAAAAGCACTTAACAAAATCAAGCGATAGCAGTAATGAAGTGCTAAAGACGCTGACTGTTTATCCTCTTGAGAGCTTAGCAAAGACTTTAGCGGTTCCTCCCGGCTTCTCTGCCTCTCTTGACTTTTGAATCTGGATCAGGAGACAGCATCTGCCAGGGACTGGTGAGGGGGCTGCCTCCCAGCCAGGGGCATCACTGCACTGGGCTGTGCCAGGCTGCCCTCCTAGGATGCTGCGGTCCGGGGTCACGCATCCCTCTGCTCCCAGGTCCCCATGGCTGAGCCCCAGGGAGGTGCCCGAGGCACTGGACTGGTGGTTTGATGGGAGAATATCCAAATATCTGAGGTATGGGGCTGTCAGGTCTCCTGCTCCAGCTACTCTGCCTCGTAGAAATAACGATGTACTTCTGGGGACAGGACACGCTTGTGGCTCCTTGTCCTGGTTTTGGCTGGGACAGCTAGTTTTTCTTTTAAGTAGCTAGAATAGCTCTGTGTTTTCCATTAAGTCTGAGATTTGTTATGAGAAGAATATTGATAGTGCACTGATGTTTATAATTGGTACTGAGCCAGCAAGGATCTTTCAGCTTCCCATGTTTTGCCAGTGTGCAGGAGCACAGCAGGCTGGAGAGGAGCATGGCTGGGACAAAGGGTCCACGACTCCCCGTATGATTTAGACTTAGGATTGAGGACCAAATTAGCCAATGGAATATTCCTTGTCATGCAACATCATGCTGGGTAGATAGATGAGGGTTGACTGGAATCATTCTCGCTCTTTTGGAGGCAATTCTCTCTGGGTCTCTGCTCGGACTCTTGGAGTTCTATCTGTTTCTCTCTTGGTCTCTTTTTGGACTTCTTGTCCAGGATTACAGTGTCAGGACTTCCCTGTTTTGAGATCACTTGCTCAGATGCAACAGGAATTGGTCACCAGGTGGTGTGTAGTTATGCTGTGCATCACGTTTGTATATATTATTATCCTTTATTTCTATTATTATTATCATTATTATATTGTTCTCATCTCAACCCAAAAGTCTCCTTCTCTTTTCCCCTTTAATTCTTTTCCCCCTTCCCTAGAGGATGAGGGAGGGTGAGTGAGCAGCTGCGTGGCATTTAATTGCCAGCTGGCTTAAGCCACGATGCCTCTAAACCATTGGGCCCTGGAAGGTCTATGCCCTTTTCCTTGGCAGGAGAGATTCAGTGCCATCCGCTACACGCAGCAGCCACTTTCTCACTTTGCCAGGTGGGTGCTTGAAAACTTTAGAGCTGCCTGGAGTCAGACGTTTTTATAGCTGCTGTTTGGCTGAATCCAGGAGTGTTTTCCTCTCCGAGAGAAGCAGCAGCTATTTTTCACAGACCAAATGAAGCGACCTGTTGGGTTAACTGGGCTCCCTTCAGTCCCCAGGCAGCCCTACGCAACCTTTAGAGCCCAAAGGAGTCTTTGAAGTACCATTGAATTTCATTGTTAATGTCTTAGTCATTTACTCTGAATGGAACAGGGTATTTTTTTTCACTCGTAGGCATGAATAAACTCTCTAGATTGCGGGAAATAATCCCTCTTAAAGGAGAATTAAAAGCACTGTCCTTTAATATAGAATGGGAGGAGGCAAGAAAAAGGAAACCTGGTGCCGAGCTGTGCCTAGGACTGCTCCAGCTTTTCTCGAAAGCACTGGATTTTGTTCGGTGGTTAGAAACAGAATAAATCAGATAAAGGGAAAGGAGCCGATGACAGGGTGATACGTGTGTCAGAGAAGGGGAGGGAGTGGCGAAGGAAAAGCACATAATGTGGCTGACTTTAATTATGTGGAAGGTGGGAAGATTGACTTCCCCATCCTGAGCGGAGTGTGTGAGAAGATACATTATTCTATATCAGGGGTTGATGAGGTCTTCTTGAAGATGTTAGTAGTTAGTTGGAAGAAAAAGGGTGCACTCGCTGGCAGTATTTATGAGAGTTTTAATTACATTTCACAGACTGAGTTCCAATTAGAAGGGAAAGGGGGAAAAAAAAGAAAGAGGAAGGAAAAGATGTACAGCATGTGTTAAGAGCGCAGTGATAAATCTATGGCTAAGGATAATGGTAAACAAGGTAGCTGTACATCACGGCATCATTCACACGCTTCTATTTTTAGGCGTTTATTCCAACTTACCCCCCCCCCCCATCACAAGCAAAATGCTCATAAAGGGGTCAAACACAGGCCTCTGTTACTCATCTTCCAAGATGGAAAGCAAAGATCATTTGCAATTGCTGCGGCACAAGGCTATTACTTTTTTTTTTTTTTGCCAAATCGTTAACTGTGCCATAAAACAGCACTCCAGAAAAGGCAGACAGAGACAGATCGCAACATTTGTCTCTGTGCTCGCGTGAACAGGGGGAAAATATTGCTATCATTAGTGCATCCTTTCACATTGTGTTTAATGCTGCTGTTTCACACTTAGAGTCACGGAATGGTTTGGATTGGGTTCGCAGTATCCTTGTTATAATCTCACCTAACCAGCTTCTTACCCAGATGACCATGAGGGCTGTTTATTTTAATGTCAGGAGGTAACACTGAAAGATGTATAACTTGCTCCGCACTGGCTTAATTCTCTTTCCACTATAGTCAACCAGGGACTTTGCTGTTTGCTTCACTGCAAGGACAGTACCCCCATGTCTGAGTAGCTTTGGCACAACTCTCTCGTTACATCCTTCTCGCATGCCTCAGAAAGAAGCTTTTCTGTACTTTTTACTCGTGGTGTAAGCTGTTTGCCAGTGTCTCTGCAGGTGGTGCAGGTAAGAGATGTGTTTTGTCTAACGACATTGGCATTAGGCATGGGGAATACCTTCAATCTTGCAGTATTGGTAATTAAAGTAAAGGTAAGTCTGCAAACAGTCGATGGCAAACACTGAAATTCTGGCTGGAGAATAGCAGGAATTAGCTAGTGAGATTGCTTTCATTTCAGATAACATCATTCCTCCCACTGATTAATAAAAGGGCTAACAATGTTTGTTAACAGTGGTGAAATGGCTGCAGTGAAGCCCTGGCAGTACTTAAGCAAATGGGAATTTTTGCTCTTCTAATTTTTGCTCTTCTGTAATTCCATGATCACACTTGGAAACTTAAAACGGATCGAAGGAGAAAGCTCCCTTTTCTTTGGTGATGTTGAAACCAAAATCCTTTTTTATCTGAAAGTAGCCATGTCAGGAGTAAGGTATGATGGAGTGTTATTGCCAAGTTTTTATTTGGTAATTAGTATCTTGCAGCCATCTTAATGCTATTAAGAAACAGACATAATTGCACGTAGGATGTGTGTATTTATCATGGCAACTGACACTTCAGACCATTAGGAAGTATCTGTAGCTTTGCCACATGCTGCACGTAGATTAATCTAGTTTAGGAGACTTAAGAGCCCGTCAGAGAGACGCTCCCATCATCTGAGCCGTTGTACCATCAAGTGGTAGGAGAGCGCTTGGAGGGGCACCAGATGTTTCCCGTAGCCCTGCTACAATAACATTGGGAGTCCCTGATATAGGTGCATTTCCAGAGGTTTCCCTGTTGCTGGTTGCAGTATTCACCACTGCCTGTTCTATATACACACATAAAAGAAGAAAAATTTGGTGAGAGCCAGGAGGGAATAGTGTCCATCTCCATTTGAGCTCTGTTGCGTGGGGTATTTCTGCATGCTGGCATCGGAAGAGAGAAACCTGGGCTCCTGGGAGCTGCTGGGAAGAGGCTCGCCTGTGAAATAACCCCAGCCCCATGTCACAGGTGCAGGGCTCTGCAGCCTGAAATGATAAAATTGTTGTTGGGGTTTAAATCTGTTCTCTTGTCAGCCCATCAAGGAACGTATAGGGAGAAGCATCTCACTGTGGAAATAAGCAAGACTGGAAGTTGTGGTTAAGAATAAGACAGAAACAACTTGCCAAGGGAAGAGGTTTTTCAATAAAAGATGATCATTAGCAGCTCAGCACTCAGGGTTTTTTAATTAAATGTGTTTGGGAAGGGATGGACGAGGAGGATCTCAGGAGGGAGATTGTTTCAGCCACAGGCTAAAGCTGCAGCCAAAGATGAGGTTGTACGTGCTGCAGCAGAACGTGTTAACCGTGAACCTCACGGTGCTTTGTGAGGGACGTGGACGTCGCTCCCGCACGTTTTACAGCCTGCAAGAAGGAGTCAAGTGGTTTTCCCCAAGGCCACCCAACAGTTCAGCAGTGGGACTGGGAACAGACCAGAAGTCACCATGGTTGGGTGGCACTGCGCTTTGCTGGAGTTGAGCTTGAGCCATAAAGTTGACTTAGTTTGTGCGCTTCCCTTCTCCTCCACATTTCTTGACTACTTTTGGGTGCTTTGCACAGGAATAGAGAGTGAGGGATTGAATCTTGGTGCACATCTGAGGCCTTGCTGATGAGGACTGCTGAACAGTACAAGACCATAGGTAGAATCTCTTCCAAAACAAGAGATTAATTTTTTTCTGTGTTAATCTGCAGGCGACCGTTAGGTCTAAGTGGTCTTCTGTTTCATTCATTGCTTTGGTTAATTCAGTACCTGGACGGATATATCATGTTTCCCCTTCCCTTAGAGGATCAAATTCTTGTCTTAGTTGTATGGAAGCTGCTTCTGATGAAGTCGGTAAGTAGTCTTGCATGCAGATGAATGTGAGGTATGGCCTGATGTCTCAGGTAGATTTGATCTTCCCACTTTTTCCTCTGGATGTCTTCACAGCTGCTGCTTGCGTTTCTGTTTGGGCTCTAGAAATTTTGGCTCCAAACATAAATTTTTCCTGAGGCTGTTGAAAAACCAAGATTCTTTGGTGCATGAAAGTATAATCCTTTTGATTTTCATTCTTTTAATAACGCAGTGTCTTGCAAAACTGCTTTTTGTTACACAATTTTCTGAAAATCTCTTGGCCCAGGTCATTTAGTATATAGTCGTAGTATACGATGTGACATGCCTTACTGAGGAAAAGCTGAAGCAGAGAGCATCAGATTTATTATTGGGTCAGCAACCAAGATATTTTTCGAGTTCTCAGAGCTTTATCATAGGGTCTTGTCAGTAAAGAGATGATCTCGAGAATTAGATCACCGAGATTATAATATACTGCTGTGTTAGACAAGATTCATGGTCAAGAGAGGATATGGCATTTAATGGCCCTTTTAAATGTCACATCCAGGCTTTAAAGGCCTTAGTCTGAGAATAAACAAAAGAGAAGGCAGCTAGCTCCAGCAGCTTTAAAATAAAGCAGCATCCCAGTGATGCCAGTGGGAACTTGCAGTCCATATTTATGCAGCAGATAGAAGACTGAAACCATGCAAGGATGATAGCAGTATCTTTCTTGAGATACGAGGTAAGATGTGCCTATGTGGTCAGCGTGCCTTTCATTTCACAGGAGAAAGAAGTAAGTAATATGAAGTTCTTATCAGAGCGACGTACAAGAAGTCAGACAGGCGTTAATGGCTTGAGTAATTTTGGTTGGAGTACGATAAATAAAGTGATTGTGTACCACATGGAGTAATGTATGTCTCTGCAAGCAGTTGCTTGGCAGCTGTATGCCTAGATGGGATTTTTTTTTTCCTTTTTTTCTTAGCTATGTAACATTTTGAATGGATGATAACACTGAGAAAAATGTATTTCCACTTTTCTCAGATGCATTCATCACTGGTAGTAAAAGGCCCATGGGAGGGTAGTCCACAGAGCTGAATTCTTGTATACTGTATGGCTATATAGTATAAAAATGCATGTGGACAGTTTGCACTGATCAGATGTGATAGTTCAGTATCTGCAGGCTTTTTAAAATCAGACTGGTTTTGTAATTTTTATAGACTGATAAACGCTGCCAAATTGCTTGGAAAGTCCCTGACAGTCTTCAAGGGACATTCAAATTTTAAAAAGCACACTTGAAGCATGTATCCTTACTTTAAATCTTCTCTTGACTTTTTTCTGGATGACTCATGGAAGTGTGCATGTGCATATATCTATATTTAAAAGTGTCCTTTTCTATTTTGTTTTTCAAATTCTCAGCAAGTAACTGCTGTATGGCTTTTGTTGGGGTTTTTTTGTTACCATTTGTCCTCAGTTCTAATTTCTAGAACAAAGTTCGGTTATGTCTTAAAATATTCTTTTTTTTAACCAAGTTTACCTCCTTTTTCAAATTGGGCCCTTCCTTTACCCAAGTAGGCAGCACTATTAGATATAAATGTGGTTTTGTAATCAACGATACAGGGCAAGATGGGCAGTACTCCAGCAAGTCCCTTCATGTTGAAGTTCAGTAATCTGCCCACAGGGGTGAATCATTATTGATTTAAAGGAAGATGAAAACTCAATGGTGTTTCTTGGGAGGGCTAAATTATCTCTTCTGGCCTTAAAAATCTAGGGACATTGGCTTAAAATTTATTATCTTGGGTTACCTGCTGCCTATAAATTTGCAAATTCAAGTTAAATGAGCATAAAACATGTTCTGTTTAAGTTTTAACTAAATTGTTTTAAATATTGCTCTTTTTGTTAAGCCCACTTAATTATGTGTAACTCTCTTAGAGTACTTTCTTTTTTTTTTTTTTTGAGGACAGTGTAGTATTTGAACACTTCACTGTAATTGAATCCTGATGCAAACCCAAGTCTTTGTTATTCTTGCATTCACTGCAGTGACCTTGGTAATGCGAATGTTTCACCTTTGCTACTCGTTGGAAGGTGGTCCTGTAAAAATGGGGTCAATTACGTGCATTGCTAGGTTCCCATTTTCAATACCACTGAATTAAAACCAGTTAGAGTTAGTTAATGGGCTTTCCCCTTGTATAGAAGGTGGGGGGAATAAATAAAGAAGAATAGAAACGGAATTGTTTGAGAGGAGGTAATCTCTGTTTTGTTTCTGCCATAGATTAGAGATGATCAATTATCATGTCAGAAGGCAGAGAAGCTAACATACCCCAGAATCTACACGGAGTTATTTAATCATCCTGCCTGGTGCATAGCGTTCATCATTCACATTTTTAATGCCACTTACTGTTATCATCTCACATTTATGTAGGGCACATTTAAGGAGAGAAAAGTCATCCTGATAGGCAGCGTCCTGGGGAATAGAATAGTGGAGAAACTCATAGGGTTCAATTTCGGGCTCTCCAGTCTAAGTAGCTTGAGCCCTGGCCCCGTGCAGACAAACTGTTGTATACGCCTGATCTTGAGATGACAGCCCTGTGGATGACTCAAGTTGTTGTCTGAAGGAAAACCTTAATGAACTCCCACCTGCACTGAGCAGGTGGCCTGCAGTGGTGCTGTAAACAGCTTTTTACCAAGAGCAAGTGGGAGCTCACATCATCACAGACCTGTGAAGGATGCAGGCAAATGCCTGCGAGCAGCTGGTATTTGTGCCGTAAACTCTAGTGACCACCTCATCCTGTCACCTGCCTTGTTTGGACTGCTTCCAGTCATCTTCAGGGTGCAATTTCAGACAGCCACTGGATGAGGTGAGCACTTGCAGCATGAAAGTGAGTCAAGGGGGAGTCATAAACGTGCAGGGTAATACCAAACAGAGAAGTGGTTTATGTATTCCATGTATGGAAACATGCATATATGTATTTTATTTCCTCACTAAATTTTTTGGTGATCTAGTCCACACACTGAATAAAGATAAAGGTGAGAGAGTTGGAAGCAGTAGGGGACTTGCTTAGATCTATCCAAGACATCCCTGGTCCCAGTTGGAGAACAGAGCCAAGAAACTCCTCTGAAGGAAGAACTCCCAGTTACTGGTCATGTTGAAATCTCCTTTCCTTTTCTAGCAGTTACAAAGCTGGAGAGGAGGTGAGTGATCAATATAAACAGAACTTGCCAAAAATGCATCTGTAGCCCTATTATAGTGGTCGTGAACCAAAAGAGGAATCCGGATGCAGCGAGACTTGTCTCGCCTCCATCTTTCTATAATGAAGTTTTGAGAACCCTGGATGAGATAATGTCACCAAAGCCTCAAGATATGTTTGGGAGTGCAGCTTCACAAATGCTTTCTCTGAAGCAGTATGTTGCTTGATTCCTGTAAGCCTGTTCCTAGTCATGTCTAGCAATAGTGAAGCCACTGGTTTTGTTTCGCAACCAGGAGATGGATGGATCTAAAACATGGATTTGCAGCACATTTTTTTTCCCCTGATGCTTCAGAAAGCAGCACTGCTGGAAATGCCAGCCAAAAAGGCAGAAAATTCCCACTCTGCTATCCTGTGTGGGTATATCTCACCTAATTTTTGGTCAGTTGTACTCACAAAGCAGTGAAAAGTGCTATCTCGGGAGGACCAGCCACCAGGCAGTGACAGTTGTGTTAAGCAGCATGTTGCAGACCTGATGCTGAGAAGCTAAAGACACATCCATTTATGCATCACATGTGCAACTACGATTTAAAAGACCTGAAATCTCTGTTGGGACTATTTAGCTTCTGGGTGGCAATCCCACCCTCAGATGCTTGGGTGACCGACCCGATCTCCAGAGCCCACAGTGACCCAGCTGAGTAGGCAAGTGCTTAGGACGTACCCTGTCAGCAGTAAAGGGGGAAAATTGGACTAGATAGTCCCTGTGCAGTCTGTAAATCGGGTTTTCATGTCAGAAGTGTTCTGGAGTATTCTTGAGTTTGTCTCTAAATCCTTTTCAACACCTTCAGAAACCAACCGGGCTGGAAAAGCCTGCCACGTTTTGTCAGCAGAGAGTCTGCATTTGTTTCCTGCAGGAATGTAATGCCTCTGCAGGGCAGGAGAGTCAAGAGCCATGCTTCCAGATGCAGCTGCATTTATCCCGTTGGAAGCACTCATGTTCATCCTAGGCTTTGTGTTGCTCGGTTGTGATCTCTGCAGTTTGGCCTCAACAAAGCAATTTTACACGGCGCTCGTCTTTAAGCACACAACTAGTACTTCTGCTTGGAAACAGAAGTTGGAGAGAGTTATTAAATTATGAAAATAAGCCTTTACTACAAATTTCCCCGTAATTTTCCTTTTTGTCACTCACGTAGGGTTTTTTGTTCCGTGTTTGAGCTCAGCATGGTGTCGCCAAGTTGCTTGTGATTTAAATGGAAGAAGCTGGCTGCCAGGAGTAATGCTTGCAGGTATTCCTTCTTTTTTTCTTTGCCTTACAGCAGTGCCTGCAGGCCAAAGCAAAGATTGTGCTGGCAGCATCTGAATAGTTAGTTCCTGCCCCTCAAGTCAAAACAGATAAAGGAATTATCATTATCTTCATTGCACAGATAACAGCAGGGAAAGATGAAGTGACTTGCCCATGGTCATGCTAGAGTCTCTGACAGAGCTGGAAAGCAAAGTGTTATTTCCTCTGGTCTGAAGCTTTCATCCCAGTGCCATCCTTTTGTGCAGCTAGCCACTTTCAACAATTTAGATTTTTTTCTTAACGTCTCTTTGCACAAACGTGCAGGCTGGTAAATGGCACGAAATGTGTGTCTCCCAGTTCTCTTCCTCTCATTTTTATTTTTATCACTCACCTTATGATGCCCAGCTGCCTTTGTAGAGCCATGTGTCTGGAAAGATCTCAGGATGTGCTCATCTAACCTTCTTTAAAACCTCCAAAGACACAGATGCCACAGGTTCACTGAGTGATTTTTTCCCAGTGCTTCATTATTTTTGTCCTTAGAAAGCTATTCCTAAATTTAATTCTGTGCTTGTCTTGCTCCAGAGACAGCAGCCTTTTACTTATTTGGAGACTTATGTTCTCTTTCAGTCTATTTTTCCCTGGGACTGAACAGCCCTGCTTCTTTCAGTCTCTGTTCATAGCTTTCTCAACTCGTGCTTGTTCTCCGATTCCTTCTTGGATTCCCACAAAACGTTCTGTGTTGTTCTCAACCTTTGAAATGGGGCACAGTACGGAGCTGCCAGCTCCCTCAAGCACTTTCCTCTTCTCCCCAAGGACCCAATAAATCACTTCTCTGCCTCCTGGGAAGCCCGGGATGAAGCTGCAGCTCTTCTCCCTTCCTTCCAAAGGAGCATTGCACGCTCCCATGTTTCACACTGAAGGCACCTGAATTTCCCTTGATAGTATCAAGAGGTGTTTTCCCAGGCACCTGCAGTGTATTTTAATCTGCACCGAATTTGCTAGTTAGCTTCATTTCCATGCTTGGAACTTGAGATTTTAGGGCAAATGGTACCCATGGTCACACTTCAGCACCAAAAACCTGGGCATGATGTCTGGGTTGGCAGCAATGATGAGGTCTGTTAGATTTTGCCTTTATTTGCCTGCCGTTTCCCTTAAAAACAGTGATAGCCTGGGCAGTGTTTGCTCTGATCCAGGAAAGCCACTGTCAGTCCCAAGGACAGGTTGGGAGTGGGTTTATGGATCACAGATATATATCCCTGTTCCTTGCAGGGGGGTTGGACTAGATGACCTTTGAAGGTCCCTTCCAGCCCTAACCATTCTATGATTCTATAACCACAGACATATAAACCTTCCCATTTCAGCTATAGTCACTTTGAGGTTATACTAGTCTAGTTTTTTGTTCTAATATAACCTGTTTGAGACATTATTTATTTTTTTTTTAGAGAGAGAATTTTATTTCCAGCCTTCTGGTCTTCATTGGAGAACTTGCTTATGGAAAAGGTCTGGACTATACTGTGGCCAGCTCCGAGTCCTGTCAAAGGTGATGGGCTCGTGCTTTTCTCCCATTTCCAAATGAGATGTGAGAGAAGAGTGGTGGTGGTAGGAGGGACTAAGTACCCTAGGAAATCCGAAACCAGCTACCACGGGAATTAAGGACTTTGCCCATTCTTCCCTCTGACCCGCTGTACCTCTTCAGTAGCTGTTCTTCAAGTGGAAACACAAGGAATTTATTTGGCCACCTCTGATTTCACTGGAGTGTTTAGTAATTTGGCTTTAATATTAGAACTCATCAGCAAGACTGATTGGTGTATCATACAGAGTGGCAGGCTTGGCAGAGAAGGAAATTTCCCATGCAGTTTAAAAAGGGTCTGTGAATTTACTGGGTTTAGAGTTTCACGGCAGCTGGAAGAAAGATTCAGCAAGTCTGGTATGAAGAAAGGAGCCAATCTAGAAATTAAGAAGGGGAGTTATTGTAGGGAGCAGGAACATGAACGTTTTATGCATTTTATTCAGTAACTATGGTTTTGTTTTGGTTTTAATGGCTCGTGGTTTTTAAAAGGAAGCTTTTGCTTAAATCCAAATAAGATATTAGGTTACTAATGATAGGAGAGGTACTGGTAAGTGTGCTGGAAGCTAACCTGATAAATGTACTCAGTAATGAGAATTCTACTGCAAAATGTTGAGCCCTGTGGCTATGATCCAGCAAAGTGCTGAGGGCAGTGGTGGTACTCAGGCGCTTAAAGTTGAGCGTTTTCCCAAAGCGCTTTGATGGATCAGAGCTGGAGTCCTTATCACCTTGCTAGGAGTGAATTTATAATAAGAGTCTTGTGAGTCAATAGTATTTATTCTTAGGCTTCACAGCTAAACCACTAATGGAGCATAGGGAAATTACAGCTCTTCTGCGGCGTGAAGGAATCTGGCTCTGGTCTTAACCACAAACTGTTCCCTAGCTTTGAGAAAAACTTAATATCTTGATTTCCAGAGGCCCTAGAGAAAAAAAAAAAAAAAAAAAAAAAAAAAGCAGGTATTGCAATTCCCTGTGGATCTGCGCCCTATAGAAAGATATCCTTCTTGCCTCCCTGCTCCGGCAGCCCTTCGTCTCAGGTGTGCCCTGGCCCCGGTGCAAGCACCTGCTAGGGACAGCAGGGAGCCCTTTTCCCTGAGCCCAGGCAAACTGTGATCCCTAATGACTGCTCCCTTGGCGGGATTGGGATAAATTACAGCCCAACGGGAACTGTGCAGAACTCAGGCCTGATGCTGCTCTAAGTACAAACGAACATATGCTAGGGCTGGCAATTGGAAAGAAGTTTCCCAAACAGTGAATTATGGCCATGGCCAGTCTTGCCAGGCCAATTTTTTAAATTTTTTCTTTTTTAAACAGTCTGTAGCTTTATGAAGGGGATTTTACGCCACGGTGCCCATGACTCTGGCTTTGGAGTCCCTGCAAAACACAGATGAGTGTTTGCAAGCGTTCAGGTTTCAAGGTCAAAAAATTACCTTGATTGATGTTACAGAGCATGGTGCCCTTTGCAGCCTTCATTATATAGACATGCCTTAAAATTTTCCTACGCCGATGTTCCTGATGAGGCGCTCAGTGTGTTTGTTGAGTGAACAAGCTGGAGGTAATGCTTCCCTCCCCTCGAGATGAGGGTGCTCTATATTCTATGGTTGTCTAGAGTTGTCTTCTTTAAAATCACAAAAGAAATGAAAATCATAGAATCATAGAATGGTTTGGGTTGGAAGGGACCTCAAAGATCATCTAGTTCCAACCCCCCTGCCATGGGCAGGGACACCCTCCACTACACCAGGTTGCCCAAAGCCTCATCCAACCTGGCCCTGAACACTTCCAGAGATGGGGCATCTACAGCTTCTCTGGGAAGTCTGTTCCACTGCCTCACCACCCTCACAGTAAAGAATTTCTTCCTTAGATCTAATCTAAATCTCCCCTCTTTCAGTTTAAAGCCATTTTCCCCTGTCCTATCACTACATGCACTTGTCAAAAGTCCCTCTCCAGCTTTCCTGTAGCCCCTTTAGGTACTGGAAGGCTGCAATAAGATCACCCCGGAGCCTTCTCTTCTCCAGGCTGAACAGCCCCAACTCTCTCAGCCTGTCTCCATAGCAGAGGTGCTCCAGCCCTTGGATCATCTTCGTGGCCTCCTCTGGCCCCGCTCCATCAGCTCCATGTCCTTCTTGTGTTGGGGACTCCAGAGCTGAACGCAGTATTCCAGGTGGGGTCTCACGAGAGCTGAGTAAAATAGCAGAGTATTGGAGGATTTCTCAACAACCGAAGTGCCAGGACATTTCTCATTTCTCTGTATTCTGGCAGTGGGCATTTCCGATGGTGATCGTACTAGTTAACTCACACTATCTGGACATAAACTACCACTTAATGCCATTAGTCTCATTTACAAATTTTAAGATTGCTGGGGGGGTGGTTCCTATCACCTGCAATTTTCCCTTATAATATCTGGTCATGTTTTCCTAAAGTGCCATGCTTGCAAGTCATGTGAAATATGACTTGCAGCTTTCACTCTTTTTTTTAAAAAGAGTGCACATCTTGCGTCTGGGATTGCCCAGAGCCGAAAGCATGCCTGTACAACTCCGTAAACAGAAGGCAAATGACAAGAATCCAGTTTATTTTTTGAAATTTAGGAGACTTGCCCAAGATTGTGCAGTGTTTGGAGATGGTGGTGATATATGATAGTTTCCATTAAATATTCCATCTCTTTTGTATATGGGACAGTACGCACATGAGGGATGACAAAGTATACTCTTGCCCCAAAGGCTCTATAGTTTAGTTCCCAGGTCCTGGGATGTCTTTAGGCTCTGCTAGTAATCCTGTTGCAATTGCAAGGTGTGATGGCTGTGTCACGACGTAGCTTCGTTACGCTAAACTTTCTAGAAATTATTTCCTTTTTTTTTTTTTTTGGTGAAAGCAGTGATTTTTGGAAACATTCGTGTAGTCAGCAGCAGGGCATACAGAAAGGAGTGCTGGAGGTGAGACATCACTACGCCTGCCTGGGTTGCCTCCACAAAGGTAGTCTCTTCAGTGAGTCTTGGCAATGTTTTACTAAGGCAAAATATTTTGTGAATGGCAAAGCTTGCGTTGACTGCATCCACTGTCCTTCAAGGAGTAAGTGTTGAGCCTTGCTTTCTTACAATTAACACTGTGTTGTGATTAAGAGGAAAAGACTGAATCCAAAAGCTTTAAAACTATGCATTTTATTGTTTTCATAACTTCTGCATCAATAATCAGGAATCGGTCTTATTAACAAAGTATATTTTCTGGATCCGTTTTTATAGCACAAGTTAACGTGGTGAGGATTCGAGTGGTGATTTTGTACATGCAGAAATACTGCTCTCGTGCTATTTTCTTTTAATACTGTTTCGCAGGAGTAGCTAAATGTCATGGAGTGTTCAGCAAAAGATTTGTGGCAAGAAGCAGTAAGTCCTTACGGGTAAATCAGTTGATGTCACCTAGTCGCTGTTAAACAGAAGATACGTGGTTTCCCTTGGTTTTTCTCTTTGTTGTTTCTCTCCTTGCACCCTCCTCCGGGAGATGCTCAGGGAAAAGGTGGCCTTAAATTAGAGGAATTTAGCATGCACCCCGCCCTCGTTCTCCCAGTTGGGGTAGTGCAGTGGAGTTACAGCAAGAGCAAGGTGTTGGGGCACAGTAAATCTTGAAGCCTTAGACCACACTGGTGCACTGCAGTCCCAGTCTCAACCAGGCATATCTCCTGAGCTGTTACACAGATCAGAAGTAAGAGATTAACCGTTATCCCTGTGCTAATGCAAATTGCATGCAGATTACTTCCGTTATCTCTCTAATGTGAGTTTGAATTGAAGGTTTTTTTTCCGTTTTGTATCTTCCAACCATGAGCACTTCTCTGTACAAGGGCTGCTGCTAATTAAAAGCATCGGGTTAGTAGTGTCCACAAAACCATAGCATCCATTCTGCTCTCTTTGCCTTTAGCAAAGGTACTTTTCCGGTATCTTAGGTCCAAGGATAAGAGTCTAGGGAGAAATTATTTGAGGAAAGCTTTGTCAAAGAAAGAATAGGCTCTTCAAGAGAATTAGGCAGCGATTTGGGTTGCACAAACCCAACCCTGTGTCCAGCTAGGAGGGAGCACCTTGGCTCTGTGACCAGCTTGGGCTTCAAGTCATGTCCTGCTGATGAGCTCGAGGAGCTGCGTTAAAACTTTTAGGGTCTGGGGTGGGAACCACCAGGAAGATTGTTCCTTTTCATATGAGATAAATCTGGTTGCTTGGGTTAGCCATGGACTCATGTTACAAAAATGGGGGCCCTGAAGTCACCAAAGGCCTGAGGGAAAAAAAAAAAAAAAAATCAATAATAGCACTAATTAGAAACTGAGTGAAAAATTGCAGTGTACCAGGCTTTCGAAGCGGAACCAGAATTACTTGTCTCTGATACAGGTTTCATTTTCTTCAATTAAACCTGGCTTTATAGGTGCATTAATGATAGCATAACTATTTGGTTATATGATGACAGGTAAAAGTATTGATTTAATCACAAGCATGAATTTGACTTTTGAATCTTGTGGCATGAATTCAGACTGCGAAAGAAACGTGGTATCACATGGAGGGAGGAACCCTAAGGTGTATCACGCAGTCTGAAGTGTTAGATCTCAAACACCGGCACATATAGGAATGTAATCATGATAAAAGAAGTTGCAAACGCATGGAAAACACATGAAAATCCGTAGCGTAGATGTCTATAAAAGGTGATGTTTATATCTACAGTTATCTTATGTCATAGATGTCTGTAACAGCAGCCAGGACAGAGATGGTAGCAGCAGTATCTTCCTCTTTGATGCCTTAATTGTCTTTGAAAAGGGAACTGAAGCCCAGATACCTGGAGAACCAAAGGAAGGAGAGGCACCAGCCCCTTTGCCTGTGTAAATCAACATCTCTTCCTCGGCTTCTCTGGGTTGGTCTAAGTGAGGACCAGTCCTGGCAGAAGCATAGAGTCATAGAATGGTTCAGGTTGGAAGGGACCTCAAAGATCATCTAGTTCCAACCCCCCTGCCATGGGCAGGGACACTCTCCACTACACCAGGTTGCCCAAAGCCTCATCCAACCTGGCCTTGAACACTTCCAGGGATGGGGCAGCCATAACTTCTTCAATCCAGAAGTTAAAGCTGGATGGAACGTCCTGGACTGGTGGCTTAGTTTGTGCACCGAGGGTGAAGGGAACTAGTATTTTTTATTTTTTTTAATAAGAAGTGGAAAACTTCACTGGCTGACAGGCTAAGGGTGAGATGGGGACCCATTAGCTGTTATTTCTGCCAGAGTGTAAAATACCAACACAAAAGTAATTGGGCTGGAGAGAACATTAGATAGACCATAAGATGTAGAAACTGGATTATTTGTTTTATCTTGGTGCAGTGGTCTTTCACCTGATAACATTAGTTTCTCTTAAAATATAATTAACATTTTATTCCACTAAGCATCATTGTATGTTAGACGCTAGTGGGACACAGCACAGTATGTTGTAAATACTGGGTTGGGTGCCTAGATGGCTAATTCAGGGCTAATGTCATTATCAAAGGTTGCAGAGGAAGAATGTCCTAAAAGGTCTATTCCTTATGAAATCATGTCCTGTACTTATTCAGATGTGACTAATGATGCATCTTCTGCAGAAACTTTAATTTATTTATGTGATATGTCCCCTTATTCTTCTTAAGAAATGTTAGAAATAGAACAACAACAAAAAAGAGGTAGAATTATTTTTCTGTGCTTTTATTTGCTTCCTCATTAATTTTGGTCGCAGGAAAGCAAAAATGTACATTAGCAATTTCACACCTTGTTACATCTTCTGTTTGCTTTCATCACACGCATGGCTGTTTTCATGAATGGCAAACATAAACATAAATGATGTAATATCCCTCTTCGATTTTGAGTGTCTTGCTGAGAAATTAATGCACGTGTGCTGATTACTTGTAAAGCAACATGTGAACAATTCACGATGTACATCCACCCTTGGTGGTGTCAAGGCAGGGATTTGAACATGACTTTTGCCTGCTCACATAAGCAGCATGGCAGATTACAGCTTTTACATGTCTTGACTCTTCTGTGAATTCATTTTTTTACATGTTGTACACCAAATGGAAGTACTCCGTGGCTTGGCTTCTTTCTGTTAAGAGGATGCTGCCCTTGCAGAAGCAGTGACCTTTGAAAAGCAAGTCTCAAGTAATCCTTTTGTTTTCCTGAGATCATGTAGCGCAGTATCCAGTTGCAGGCTTTTAAGATGGAATGATTGCAGACTTTGTCCGCTTGCCTGGATTGGATTACATTTTGTTTGACAAAGACAACTCTAAAATACTGATACCTTCCTTCCTTCGGTTCAGAGCGTCGTAATCTCCGTGTGTTGAGGAGGCAGAGTAGTTGCCGTATCATCCCAGCACCGCTGGGATTTATTGAATTTACTTAATTGGCCTTTATCTCATGGTTACACTTTAGCGCTTCTTTTGAAGGAGATTCAAAAACGATACAGATACTCCTTTTCTAATTTACTTTGAGAGTTGGGTTACTCATTTTCTTATCTTCCCTCCTTTTCCCAGTAGAGCAGAGCATTCTGCAGAGCCACGACTGAACCGGTTAGAGACTTGCATGGCAAGACATTTACGTCCATGAAGCTGTTAAATAGCTAAGATTTTTACACACTACTTTTAAAAAGGATGCTTTATTTTAGGCGAGTAGGGAGTTTGACAGGCACTTCTGCGTAGCTGGTGGTGCATTTTGTGTTGTCCTGTGCTGATGCATGTGAAGAAGAAACTTCCCTGAACCTCCCAAGGAAAGATTTTGCAGCAGAGTTCAGGAGCACTTGCATCATTCTCTTGTTTATAAAGCACTTGTGAGCCTTTGTCCTATACACACTTCAGAAAACCTCAGTAAAGTGGATGAAAATCCCATTATTTGGTCAGGCGATCTTGACACCGGGAATTGCACGGTTTTCGCCTTCCTGAGAGGCGTTCGATACCGGGGAGGGCTGAGGTCTCCCCTCGCTGCACTTCTCAAGCTTGCTTTTGCTAATAGGAGTTTAAAAAGGTTTAATGCTCAGCTCTGACTTTCTTCCTCCTGCCAGACCTCTGCTGCCAGCTCTGCAAGCCTGGAATAGGTGTTGCAGGGATTTAAAGGTGTTGGAGAACAGTCCCAGAAGGGGATCAGTCCCTTTTTCTGAGTACCTTGGTGTCTCCATCCTCTATATGTAGCATCTGAGTGGCTCGTGATAAGAAGTGATTGGTATGGTCTAGGGTTGTAGAATCGCCTGTTGTTTGGTGCCACCACCCCACAGCGAGACTTGTTTTCTGAGATCTCTGAAAACCACGTAGCTCCCTTTGTATGAAAAGGGAAGTTCATCCTATTTTGGCAGAGTTCATTACTCGCTCTGTCTTCTCTGGCCATACAGGCATGCGCAGACCATATATCTCACACGCACAGCTCAACTTGCCGTGCACATACATGCTCAACACGTATTTAGGCACCTGGATTAATTAAGGGAAAGTCTTCTACCAGATTAGCAGTTTGAGTCTAGGTTGTTCTTCTCCTTCACATAGCCTAAAAAATTGTGGAGGACATCAGCCGAGGGTAAGGTGACTTTTGCAGATGAAAAATTGTTGGTGTTCACCGTGCGGTGCCTACATAAATAACATGATCATCATTCAAATCAAGGTGGTTTTTACTTGCTCAGTGGAGCAGTTGTGAGCACGGTGGTGGATGCACAGCTAAAAAGCGAGCGTTGTCTGCAGCTTGATGCCAGCTCCCCAGCAGAAAACAATATGGGAATGGCCAACACCTTTCAGGATCCTCCAAGAGCCAAGTGGGGGAGAGATTAGTAAACAGGAGTGAGAAAAACTGGGGCTGAAAAGATGCTGAGAAGTGGGAGCTTGCTTTAAAAGAGAAGGCTCCCTGCTAGCCTTCAGTCCAGGGGTAATTGTCTGGAGCTCTTCCCTTATTCTTTTCGACTAAAGATCAGACCTGGCAAAATTTTTTTTTACTTAATGGGTTGGGTTTTTTTAGTGTCACATAATTAGCTAGTCCTGCATATAGAAAAAGAAGAAATATATCTTCCGAATGTCATTTTTGGGAGATAAAATGTGGTCATTTGCTACTACTCTCCACACTCAGCTCCCTGTAGGGCCACAAAGGTCTTTGCCCTGGATCTCTCCAGCCCCTCTGTGATCCTTGTGGAGACCTGACCTGTCTGGAGGGTAAGTCGATAGCCCTTGGCCAGGCATGGACTGGTTTTTCCTCTGGGGAAGATGCTCTTGCACCTGTAAATTAGAGACTATGGATTCCTCCTGTTCCCTTTTCTTTTCACTCAGTGTTGTCTCCTAATCTCTGGCACAAAATACCTGGGGTGTTAGGATTGCGTTTGCCCATAGCAACTCTTGCTAGGGAGCTGGCAGGGATGGTAACAACCACAACTTGAAAAGCCTCTGCAGATACTGGACTGAAAACAAAGGATCCAGCCTGTTTCTGATGCACATGTGTGCTGCAAAGGGCAGATAACCTTTCAGGGCTGCATCTTAATATAATAAGCAGAGCTGGTATATCTGCTTTCATGCTGTGACTTCCCCAAGCACACCACAAACTTCCGAACCGTGATTGCCATTAAAATCTTTCCAGTTGCCATTTGCAAGGAATTAGCATCACTATGTGAGCTGTAACACCCAGCGATATTTATTGAGAGCAATGGGATTGTAAAGGTTGCAGTGGCCTTGCTCCCCGTTCCTGCTTCTGGAAGGAGGGGGCTGAAAGGTGCCGAGGCTTTAACTGCTGCACAAGACACAAAATAAAGTCAAGGAGGCCATGTAATCGAAGATTCTTCTTCGATTCACAAGATCTTCTGAATAATACATCTCTTCAAAGCAGCTGAAAGAAAGAAATATGTAATCATTATGTAATTCTGATAATGTAGCCCTCTGACACGCGTGAAAAGGCAAGGTGTGGGGTTGACGTGTTTGAAAAGTGCTTGAAAAGACAAGGTCGATGTTTAAGCTGCTGATAGTACTTCCTGTTGTTGCTTTGCTCGGGTGGGTGATGCTGGTCAGATCCTCAGCTACTGACAATCTATGTGAGTCCAGTTGTTAAAAACGGGCAAATACCACCGCGGTGAAAACGGACCCCGCGGATCTGCAGTAGCTCAGGATCACCTGGCGTTTGAGGATGCGCTGACGAGCTTGACTTTGGCAGGGGCAGACCGTCTTACTAACCATGGTTTTTGTCTGTTCTGTTTTTCTCCTGTCTTGCAGCACCTTCTCCAGTCAGTAGTGTGAAAAAAGGGAAGGTAACTAAAAATAGCATCTCCCTTTCCTGGCAGGAGCCAGATCGACCCAACGGCATCATCCTGGAATACGAAATCAAATATTTTGAAAAGGTGTGACGGACTGATTGCTGAGCATCCCAAGTACCTTCTCTTTACTGTGCTCTTCTTTTAGTTGTGATTGTTTGAGTCATGGAAGGGGATGGAGCGATTTTATGCATAGATCAATGTCAGATTGATTTTGCAGTAAATGATTAGGAAGACTTGAAATGAGGGTGTTGTTTTCCATTAGTGTGCCACTTCTCTTGAACAAATACATTAAATCTGCGTGTCAGATTCCTCTCCAGCCTTATCACATTAAGATAGAGCCTGCTCATTTGTTAAAAATAGGAGGGGTTGGGGATCGAGCGTCTATCTCTTCCCGGAAACATCAGACTATCCTTTGGTATTTCAATTCCTCACTTGATTTCGCATCCACGATGTAAGGAGAGGGAAAGGGTTTTGCGGAGAGATTGTATCTGCTCTGACGTGATGAAGGACATCCTGGCTTAAAAGCTTGCCTGGCTTTTCCAGCTCTTGTTCTCGGTCTATTGGAAGACACTCTTCCCACAAAACTTGCCTCTCCTAGTCTTCATTTCAAATGGCGACTTATTCTCTTCCTGCAAAATTAATGCAGTTTAAACGAAAACGGAAACAAATGCACTTTGTCTAAATAGCATCTTTTGAGCGATGCAGCCTTAGATCTTTGGAGATCTTAGATTTCCAAAAATCGAGTTTGCAAGAGTTGAGTGAATAGCAGTTTCTTGCCTTAGCTGGAATTGTAAGGTGTTATTTTTTCTTCTGAAACAGCCAGGCTTTCTACATGAAAACATGAGGAAAATATTGAAATTGAGTCACAATTCACTTTTTTGGGGGGGTCAAATTTCTATTTTATGGAAGATTTCAAGACAATTACCTGTCTGTAACCCAGGTGAAACCACTCAACGTGGACCAGGTCTTGTTACTTACTTCTCTTCTTTCTCTGACCATGGGAGGGACCAGCTTAAGTAGCCCATGCAAACAGGGGAAAGAATTTCAGAAATCTTCTGCATCAGTATAAAACATTATTTTTGCAGATGAGGGAGCTTGGGCAAGGGCACAAGGTGCGTGAGTGGCTTAAGTAGGGCTGAGATTATCAAAAAGATTAAAGCACAAAGCAAGAATCAGGATATGCTATTGTTGGAAATAATCCATTACCGATTCTTTTATTAATTGGTTTCAACAACCGTTGTGGCACATTGAATTCTTACCATGGAGTGGCCTGGGATGATTAGCCTCTAGAAACCTTGATAATGAACAAATAATTAGAGCAAGAAAATCCATATATTTGTTCATTTTACTTAGTTCGTTTTCCATTAAAACATTGTATTTGTGGTCCAGAACTAGTCTCAAATCGCTTCAGTAAATCGTTCTCCAAGTGCAAGTCCTTCACGGGGAGGTAGCTACAGCCAGACGGAGTTGATGCTGTCTTGATTTATTTCTTTCAGGCCGATAGCGAAGCTTAGTGTTTTCCATAGGAAAGCTCGAGTGTTTAAATGTTTGCAGAAGCCAACAGTGTATTGAAAACCTAATTGGGCTGACATACAAGCAAAGATGTGACCTAATAGTCACTCACTGGTTTTTAACCAGTCATTGAGTTAGATTTGGGTTGTCGTCCTTAATCCTTCTTGTTTGGTACTGCTGTCATTTGTAGTCTCTCGGTTTTCAGCCCTGTATAAGGATAAATTTGCAGCATTCATTTCCCAGGGATGAGAATGATCTATATGAAATGTTTTGGAAAATTGAGGTTTGTCAAATTACATTCCTTTAAGAGCAATCACTCCTTAACAAGAGAAAAAAAAAAAAGGCATATATATATATATCTATTTACACATACACATTTCTCCAAAACAGTCTTGTGTAGCTACAGGCTTCAATGAGAAAATCTGTAATCCTTCATTTGGAGATTCCCAGGGCCTTATCCAGGCATATTACTGCCTATGGAAAGTTGCTCATTAAATTAAAAAGAAAAAGGAAAATCAGTTCAGATCCTAAGAGCTATGCAGAAATCTTGGTAGGGAGTTACTAAGACCTCCTGTCTACTTCATAGTAATTTGGATCTGAGAGGATATGGTGAATAAAAAGCGGTTTCTAAGTGTGTAGACCTTAATTTATGAGCTCTTGTCTAGATTATGTGTTACAGTAAATAATTCTAAGAGTAATTACCAAGCATTTGAGTGAAATTTTAATCAAAGAACTGGAACTCTTTCGCATTAGAAACTGATGTAAATGAAGATTTATTTCAGCAGATTTTCTTCAAGTTCATTGCTTCAGAAGAACAATGCAAAATTAGATATTTTCCTGGAGTTTTGGTTTATTATTCCCTTCCCAAGGTCTAATGCGTGGTTCTGGAAATACCAGCGTGAAGTTGTACAATGTATAATATCTTATTCTCTTTTAGGCCTGATTACATTACTGGGAAGTCATTTTGGTATAAATTAAAATCCCTTTCTAAGGCGATGGGACTTTTTTCCTCTTCCTCGTGCCTTGGGATTGATCTTTGTAGGATGAACCTTTCCTTCGCCCCAGGCCATATACATGCTGAGCAATAGAAAGCTACTCCTTCTGCAGATGCTGGTGTGGTCCCCATATTGTCATTTATGGGTGGAAAATCAGATCTCACATTTTGTACTGCAGAATAGGCCTTCGGGGTTGGGGAGGGGGGGCGTGTTGAGGAAGAGATTCTCAAAAATGCATTTTTCAGTTATCCTTTGTAACATTGCTGTGGGGGTTGTTAAGATGTCTGTCTTCTCTGAGAGCCACTATTTGTGTGTTTGAACTTTGTGTTTTTTTGCGGGGGGGGGATGGGGAAAAGGACCAGGAGACGAGCTACACCATCATCAAATCCAAAGAGACGACGATTACGGCAGATGGCTTGAAACCAGGCTCGGTGTACGTCTTCCAGATCCGAGCCCGGACAGCTGCTGGCTACGGTGGCTTCAGCCGAAGATTTGAGTTTGAAACCAGCCCAGTGTGTAAGTCCTTTTAATTACTGTCAGCCCATGTCTCTAGAAGAGTTACCAGAAACGAGTCAGAGGATTGATACCTTTGCAGAGAGCTCTTCCTTGCCCTGGCCTCAACCCTTGGCTTTGGAAACATCAAGCACATCGTGACCCTGCACTAGACAGGCTAACACATCTGTCCTTGCTTCTTCGACTCACGTGGTGGTGTGGGAGGTGAAGTCAGGAGGTCCTGAGGTTCCAGAAATTCATAGCATTCCCTGCCTAGAAAAATCCTGTGTTTATGAGAGCAAGAAAGGACAAGGGCTCTCTCCTCTCAAGAGGGACAGAGGGAGTGAGACCTGCTCCTCCACACCTCTTAATGGCTGTCTGCAGAGGTTGCTGAGCTCTCTTAAATACCTGCATTTGGGGAAAAAATCCTGAAATGGTGCCTCTCTGCAAGGGGAAGAATTTAACCAGCGTAAGCATCTTTTGGTGTAAGTTCCTGTCAAGTTGAAAGATGGTTTCTGTTGGCTGCCAATGCCACAGCCTCAAGGAAAGGAATTTGACTTGTGATCAGAAATGGGAAAAATGCGCACTGCAGGCGCAGGAGTTTTGTTTGGCCTGTTGCAAATTTGTGGGGTTTGAAAATTATTTTTTTTTTAATGAATCTCATCAGCCAGGTCTGGATTCTGGAGCAGATTCTACGGGAGGGTGAACTCCCGAAGCATGCAGAGGCTCAGTTGCTCTTTCCCCTGTGTTCAGGCACAGCTGTGGGGCAATTCCTTTCCTCCAAAGTACCAAATTTTTGCAGAGGTGTTGAAGATAATTTTCTCCCTCAGAAAATATGTCCTATTTCAGTTTGTGCAACTGTTATTTATTATTTTTTTTTTGTACATGGTGGAACGTACAAAAATTTTGTGGTGGAAATATTCTGTTCGTTCTTGTGGGAAAGAGCCTATTTTCTGTATGTTTTCCTTGGAAATTTAAATTCATCAATACTTTGATTGCTGTTGCTCCAGTTCATTTAAAATTCATCATCTTTGAGAAGAAGATGCCAAGCCATCTTTTCAAGGCATGCTACCTTTGAAGCCGTAATAGATTTTAAAGGAATCATTACACATGTGCAGATGTAGCTGTGGAGCCAGTGATTGAACTAATACAGTGCAAATTGCATCACGATGCAAACATTAACTCAATAAGAATGGTCTATTTATTGTATTTCTTACTGTATTAACCATTATACTAACCTATAAGTAGCAACAAAACCACGTTATGCCAAAAATTATTCTGTATTATACTAAGGAAATTTTGCTTGCAGTTGGAAAGTTTCTAGTTTAGAGTCCTTTGAGTAATAGTGTTGCAGACTATTAATAAATAATACGTGAAATAGATGCATATTTGATCCAGTGTCATTGGTACCTACGATCCTGGTCCAAAAATAATGGCACTTGCCTAAAGCCCATCGTGTGAGCATCTGTGGTAATCAGGATTTTTTGAGCACATCATGTGGTAATACCTTTAAACGCCTTGAGTCATTTATTCACACCTGCACCCTAGTCTTCTCAGCCTTTTAAAGGCAGAGGAGTAGGTACTTCTCTGATACGAAGAGGCTGCTGGTGTAGCTGGAGGAATACCTCCTGCATGGTCCTCTTTTTGGGAGCTGGGAAATGTTCCTCTGTTGAACTTGAGCTTTGGCTGGAGCAGGACTCAACCACATGTTCAAAGGCTTGGAAGAATTGAAATGCCATGTAAGCCTCATTTTAAAAAGCGATTTATTTTTTTTTTCCAAGGCCCTGTATAAAGTCAATATTAGTGCCAGAAGTGTGACCAGACTCCCACTGCTTTCCTGCACATCCCGGAGAATCTGAAAACAAGCACAGATTGAAGTCTCACTGCTACATCGGAGTTCAGCTCTGAACCTCTTGTTAGAGCTAAAGCAAATTATTTTGGTTCGAGCACAAATGAAAACCTTTCAGTGACTGTTGTGAGAATCAAAAACAGCCTCCAAAATTGTTTGGACTGAACAACAGGTTTTGTTTCCAGTTTGCAAGGTTTCTGTAAAGTTATTTTTAATGTGACGGAAACACGAAACAACAGCCTGAGAAATGCGATGAGGGGGAAGCCGTAACTTGTTTTGGATTTTTCTCTTTTTCCAAATTTTGGGGTTTTTTTCTTTTTACATACTGCTGCCTGCATGTGCAATTCTGCAAAGCACGACAGTGTAGAAGTTTTTTATTTGGGTGGAAGCTCTTGCTGGGTGTATCCACTTGCTGCTGTCCTCCTTTCCAAATGCCACTGAGCTCGTCTAGCCCTAATGAAACTAAGCTTGCCAAAAGCTGGTTTTTAGCTGGATTGGTGAGCTAATAATCCAGCTGGTCAACCAGGCAGGAGTGGGAACATGTCACTAAGTTGACGAGGGGTAATGCAGGTCCCTCTGACTTTAAATGGCAGCAAGGTCCCAGCTTGGCTTACAAATTCAGGTTTTTTAGTTGCCATAGATGACAGCAGGATTTGTCTCATTTCCCTGTTCCTTGAGCTATGCAAAAAACACCAGTCATAGCTTAATGTTCTCCTTTAAATGTTTTTCTTTCTAATTATTTTATCAAGGAAGCAATAAAGCATCATCTTCAGGAGCTTCCATAAATTCATTAGGCTAATAAAATCTCTGGATGATGGCGTGAGTTTGGAGCAGTTACTGTCCTAATATTTGATGTCTCGTGGCCAATCCTTCTGAAATCATTTACATTGCTGCAGCAGGTCTGCACCACTCACTGTTGAGCGCCGGAGAGCCCCCATCTGAATTGCTACTTGAAACCCACTGCAGATCGATGTTTAATGCCATACCATTTCGTCTTTCTTTTCTTTTAACAGTTAATATGGGACCATACTCAGTTATTTTATAGCCTTCGTAAAGTTAATCCTGTGCTAAAGACCCCTTTTTACTTCAATCATTTAGTTAAAGGCTTCTTCAGTGCCCAATTGATTCCTGCTGCTCCCCAGGGTGGGTGAAGCTACCCCTGGGCACAAGGGTAGGACCTATAATGAGGTTTTTCCCTCACACAGCAGCAGCACCTATGCCAGGGAGCTGGTTTTGTGGGGAGTAAGCCAGATTTGTACCCTGGAGTGGTTAAATATATACAGCTAAATCAGCTGGCAGCGGAGAGGGCAGGGTGAGGATGCTTGGGGAACCCCTGGGGAGAGATGAGATCCTTCCCCTGCAGTGCAAAACAGATCAACAAGATGCAAGTGGTGTTAGTGTTTCCATTTTAGAGTCTGCAGGAGCTTGGTCACCTGCTCTTACTTAACCTGTGACAAAACCCAGTTCTCAAACAGCTTTCCTGACCTTTCTGCTGGCATCTTTATCACCTGACTTTTGGCAGGGGAGGCTTCCCTTGGCCAATAGAAAGACCAACAAGTGTATGTGTCTTAGCAAATTCCTGTTTAACAGAAGGCAGATTCTGGCCATGTGATACAGATGCCACGAGGAGTTAGTTTTTAATTGTCTATAGCTTCTTGAAGCACAGGTAATGCTGTTTATCTTGGAGATCTTGTTTATGTGTCTTAACAATAACATTCCATAAATTCCAACAATAACGTTCTCTCCACGAATAGGAACCTGTGGAGTTTTCGTCTTTTATCTCTGATTTCTAATGCAGCTAACCCAGGAAAGCTCAAACCTGAGCTTGCAAACTCAAAGGCTGTGTTCTGCAACAGTTTGTTTTCCGAGCTCAGTGATGAGATGTGATTTCGTTGGGGTTTTGGCTTGGTTTTGCCTGTGTGTTTCTTTTCTTTCCACCCATTTCCTTTCCAAACTAGAAACAGACAGCAAAGGGGGAAAACCACAAACCGTAAAAGAAGAAACAAACTGTTAAAACTTGAAACCTCGCTGGCAGCCTCACTAGAAACACTCATGTGGGTCCTGACTGTCATTTTAACCTTAATCTCCATTTTCTGTTTCTCATCTCAGCAGTAGCTGCATCCAGCGACCAGAGCCAGATTCCTATAATTGTTGTGTCTGTAACAGTGGGAGTCATTCTGCTGGCTGTTGTTATCGGTTTCCTTCTCAGCGGAAGGTAAGAAAAGAAGCTGTGTATTTATACTTCTCCAACTTTTGTCATAACTTTCGCCTGACCGGCAGATTAGCGTGATTCAGGCGAAAGCAGCACGTGAATGATGCTGGCGAGCGGTGGAGCTGTAAAACAGCACCAGGGTGGGCTGATTGATCTGTTTGGACAGGCAGGAATGGCAAAAGGCTCGCTCACAGATGTAGTCACATCCCAATGATTTCCACGTCTGTGTAGACTGGCCCTGATTATTCGACTCGATTCTCACAGGAGTGTTTTCACATTCCTTGAAAAATAAGCAGAACATGTTATTACAGGTAAAATATCCTGAAGCCCATATGTTTGCACTCAGAGCTCACAATGGGCTTTGCTCACCGAGAAAACATGACTTAAGGAAGACATTTGCAAAGATAAAGAGAAGCAACCCAGCCAAATGGTCAAACGTCCCAAGTTTTGGTCAGGTCTGGATTTTCTTGAGTTGTAGAACACTGGAACAGGTTGCCCAGAGAGGTGGAGGATGCTCCATCCCTGGAGACGTTCAAGGCCCGGTTGGATGAGGCCCTGAGCAACCTGATCTAGTTGGAGATATCCCTGTTCCTTGCAGGGGGGTTGGACTAGATGACCTTTGAAGGTCCCTTCCAGCCCTAACCATTCTATGATTCTATGATTCTATGTGTAGGACACCAATGTGTTCCCCACGTGCCAGTAAATTATACAGATTGCTCCCCCTGTGGAGGGAGACACTCAGCTTCAAACCATCAAGCGATGACTTTGACTTCTCATGTGCTTAAACATAGGCAAGTGATGAAAGCCTGGGCTATACCATGTTTGACAACTCTAATGGAAGTTGGTGGAACTTGTTGGTGAACAAGGGAGCACAGTATTGGGAGACAATCTGACTTGTATCCGGATCAGTTTGTACTACGACACTTCAATTTGAGCAGCAGCCAGCACATAAGGCACTTTTTTCATATACTACATGTGTATTAGTACATTTTTTTTTAATGGCAGTAGTCAAACGATGCAACATCCTTCATGCAAAGCAATGTGAGGTGCATCTATTGATAAGGCTGAACTTGTTTTCAGTGCAGAGTAAATATTCAGACTTGTCAGCCCACTGTTGCTTTCATGATACAGGTCTGTCTTTAGCTCAGGTTTAGCAAGGTGGCTGTAAATTACAGGATATTTGAAGTGTTAAGAGTAGTTACAAGATACACGCAGAGGAACTGCGCTGATGCTGAACATATTGGCTGAGGGTCTTATTTCCCAGAGGAGGTAGGGTATCCGTCTGTGAATGCGGCGTGGTGAAATCCAGCCAGGCTGAGCAGCAATGTCCTCAGGCATAAGGCATCCATGGAAGGACACAGTTATTTCCTGTCTTAAAAGGTAAGTGTGCTGCCAGACTCGTCTCCACTCAAGGTCAGAGACTGACAGTCTCTTCCAGCTCAGCCGTTCGAGCTCCTGTCGTCTGGTTTGAGTGACTTGTTGGGCTTAAAAATGGGAAAGTGAATGTTCCTGTCTGCATGAGAAGCATGCAGTGGTGTGGGGGGCGGTGAATGGCTACAGGCCATTCACACCAGGGGCTACCAGAAAGCTGCAGCCAAAAAGACTTGGCTCTGAATGCTGTAAGCAGGAGTTCAAGTCTCTCTTTAAAAGCTGGAGGTTTTGAGCGAAATCCCTCCTCTAACGGAGCAGGGGGATGTGGACCCTGGTCTCCCCCAGCCTGGATGCGTGCTCGTGTTAATGCAAACAGGAGGATGCACACGTGGCTGTAGGGAAGCGATGGATATAGCCTGGCACCTCTGCAAGGAGGTGTCTCGGGGGGTGAATTGAGGGTGGAGGGACATATATCCCTCTGTGGCCATAAAGAATCAAAACTGTGTGGCAACCAGCAGCTCCTGCTCTTCCCACAGTCACTGGCAAGTGCTCAGGACCCCTGTGGGGAAGATGTGCCCTTGCAGGTCTCGTTTTTGCTGCTACCCTCTCTGGTCCGAGCAAGCAGTTGCAAAGCCTGAGCCGTTTGTCAGCAATTCTCGTTAGTTGTGTCTTTCTGTCCTTTGTTCTAATGGGCTTTCCAGGATGTGCTTCCTCTTGGCTCTTTGTCTCTTGATGTGTTTATAAAAGCCCTTGTCTCTTTTGGCTAGTTTTATCGTTGCTGCTGCCTTAGTCCTCCTACCTTGTACTCACAACTCTCTCCATGGACCCCAGGGCAGCTGCAGGTTCCCGGGAGCTTCTCTATGCTGTCATACTGGACATAGGGGAAGGGAGAGGCACAGGGAGCTGCACTCTTGGTCTGTTTTTATCTTTTCAGTCCTTCCTCTAAACTGGGAAGAACCCAGTCGCTCGGCTGGAGGTGGTGGAGAAGCCCCCAGCACCAAGGTTTTGTCCATCATTAGAGAATTGGCTTCAAAACCACGGAACTTCTCAGCTGCTTTGAGTTCCTGTGGATTTTAAAGCCTACCTAGTGCCTCGAGTGACTTGTGAGAACAGAAGAATAAACCCCAGAAGCCCACAAAGCTGACAGCCAATTTGAAATTAAACAAAGCAAAACAAAAAAATTGCCTCTGTTTGGAAGAAGCAGAGATGCCACTGAAATGTGTCACTCACGCTGCTTTGCCTTGGATAAGATTTCGAGATAATTTGTGGAGTGACTCTCCTGCTGTGACTCTGTGGGGATGATAAACACATTCCAAGTCATGGGATAATCCCTTTCTAAAACTGTTAACCTGTTTCTGGAAGATGCTTTCCTGTGTCTTTGGAGTAGTTATATTGTTCCAGTGCCTGGTTCCAGGGAGTTAAATTTCCTTTCCTAATTCTTTCCTGTACTTGCTTTTAGAAAAACAGACATTTTGAACTCCAGAAGTTGCTCCAGCTGGAATCACCACTGCTTTCCACGCCGAGCAAGCTGTGCAAAGCCCAGGCTCTGTCTTTTCTGCTAAAGTAGGAGAGCAGGTACTGCCCAGCAGCAAAGCTAAGGAGATCCCTCTTGCTCTGCAGCACTGAGGATGTAGCCTGGCCAGCTCCTGCCAACAGGCTCCTCATCACCAGCTCCGTGCTGCTCCCAGGCTCCCTGGGAGGTTCTGCACACCTCGGAATTAGGATACTCCTCCCTAGGATGCTGTATGGTGTCTCTTTGCCCCTGTCCTCCCAAGTGCTGGGCTGAAGCAAGCAGGGGCTTGAGAGCAGCGAGGAGGGGATGTCCTGCTCTCAGCAGCTCAGCAAGTAGTTTCCCAGCCGTAGGACTCAGGAGTTTGCTGGGCTCTGCAGACTTTTTATTTTCTGCTAGGTCCCTGGAGGCAGAAGTTTCCACACCTTTTCCCCTTTTGTTGCTTTCAAGTATCTCTGCAGTGTTCTCGCTTCTTTTGAACGAGTGTAAGTAACAGCTTGGCATTTCCCGTTGGCAGCTGGCCCTAAACCAAAGGTCAGCTGAACGGTAGTCACGGTGGCATTTCCACATGCCAGCGTCCATCTGTGGAAGCGCGCTTTGTGTCTGAAGCCGGAGGTTCCTGGGAATTTGAAACTAAATGCGCTTTGCCCTAAACAATTAAGCTGAGTTTCAGAGCTGATTTACTCACAGATGCTCCAGAAAACTCTTTCTGTAAATAATGTGTCCTCTGACCAAGGTCATAAATGCCAAGCAAAATAGCTGATCACTTTTTTAAGTTATCCTGCTCTTTGCATCAAAGGCATATTAATAATATAACGATCAGGATTACAAATCAAAGAGGTTCACTAAATCAGACCGTAGTTGTCTCAGCAAAAAAAAAGAGAAGTGGATTGAAAATCTATTATTAAACCAGCTACAAGCATTGAATTAAAGAACACGGAGTTGTTATTATCTTTGTTTTGTTAGGATTATGTGTTCTTCTCGAAAGCGCAGTTCATTTCACAGATAGAGCAAGGCCATGAATTTTGCTTTCCTAGTGATGCTTGAATTAGATGCCACATGGCATCGTCGTTCCTGATTGAGGTATATATTAATCTAAAATCATTGCAGACTTTTGTTTTACAGTCTGTGTCGGACAGTGCCCATCCCAAACATCTTTGCTCTCTGTCTTGCAAGGAGCAGGAAGGTGCTGCAGTCGCCGTTGTGGCATCAGCCCCTTCCTTCCTACAAAGCTGAGGTAGGAAGCCAGGTTTGCATCAGCCTGGGAAGGAGACCCACTGCTCCAGAGCAGTTTCCTCTCTTTTGTCCTTCAGAACAAGCCCTGTTTGCAAAGCTGACAGGGTCTTAGGGTGACCGTTAAGAGACTGCTGGTCCCTCTGGTCCCCCAAGCATTTGAGCTTTGGAGCGCTAAACGAAACCAGAGTACAGAGTAAAATGGGGATGCTATTAGGTCAATGCTGGGCGTGTTTGCAAAAGCTGCTCAAAATAACCAAGAAGTGTGCTGTGCATCTGCATTTATAGCCAGCTACCCATTATGGATGACCTTTCCATCTCTAGTGATCTTCCAAAGAACCGGAGGGAGCTTTTTATAGAACTTAAGAAAAAAAAATAGATTTGAAGCAACAAAAAACTGCCCCTCACCCTGTGTCATGCGTATATAGAAAGTCCCTTTCTGGCAAGGAACGAGCCTTCAAAAGACAAAGCAAAGACAAATCTTGCCACCTGGGTATTGGCAATTAGAGGCCTCTGCACCAGAGTAGCCATCCTTGACCTTAGTTGATTTAGACTTTTAAATATCAGCCTCTGCGGTGGCAGAGGGCTACTTTCTGGACACAAATATGTGCATCTTGTTAAAAAGTGACTTTCAGGGAGTAGAGAGGGTGAAAGGATTGTGGTGTATATCCCAGGTCCTGAGCCAGCGTTTGCAACCTTCTGTGATGCAGAAGGTCAAAATGGATGAATTTTTCCACAACCTCTCCCTCATCCTATTTTCCAAGATGTGTCAGGGCTTAAAATAGTTTGCTTTTTCGATATTTCCGTAGGAAATGGGAGACGGTGTGTAGATAACGTTTTTCATAGCGAGAATTTTTCCAGCATGAGTCACAATTTTTATTAGTTGTGACTTTTTAAAGGATTTTTATCTCTGCGTTCTTGCCTGCTCTTCCTTCTTCCTGCAGGACATTGTCTCCCATGATTTATAGCCACTTTATGATGCTGCCTACTGCCAAATATTCCCTGTGATTCACCTGACAAGAGGAAGGATTTTGTTGGAGAAGCTATTGCTCTGCCAAGTCAAAATTCCCATCCACCAAGAGCAGGCAGGGTCTGGTCCTGCTTCTGTTCGGGTCAAGGTTTTTACTACCTCCGTCACGTTAACAGCCTCTTTACTCTTTGGCAGTACGTTTTCCCAGAGAGGAGCGTTAGCAGCATTGGTATCCAGGATCTCTCTCTGGAAAAAAAATAGTGCACACCCTTGTGCACAGGGTGATGCCTTCTCAGGGCCGGTGTGGAAATCTTATACCTGTAGCATCCCCGTCTCTAGCATCCTGCCTAGATCAGCTTGGAAAATTTGGCTGCTCTAAAACCTTTTTTCTCTTTTATTCTTTTTGGCTTGATACTTCTGTGCAAACACACTGGGCTCTGCAAGCCAGTCTGAGCTGCTGGAGTTTCAAGGAAGGTTTAGGGACCTAGGCTCATCTGCCTTCAAATGACTTTGGCCAAGACAGGAGGTGAGAGTTGACCAAATCTGTAATTAAGCTCCAAGCCCATGAGGGCTTACCTTTGAAAGCATAATTTCTGAGTTACACTGGCAGCAGCCAAGGGAACGGGGCAGGAGGACCATCATCAACAGATAAGCGGCTGGCATGAGCTTTGAGCAGGGGAAATGGGGAGCAGTGCAGCCCTCAGTGACAAAAGCTCCTTGCCTTCATTCAGATGATGCGTTTGATGGCATTATGCAAGTCTCATTTCCACTTCGAGAAGGGAACTGGGCTGCCCTTCAAGCTGAAAACGGAGCCTGATCTCAGTGGTAGCAGCTCCAGGCTCCTGCGGAGCTGGTGAAAGCCCCATGTTTAAACATAATGTTTTAAAGTGGAGTTTTACAGTGTCTTCTCTTGGCTGTGGAGTGGGTACGAGATGAAGAAGAAAATCTGACTGTTGTGCCTCTGCACTTCTGAATATGTGGATGTTTCACCTTTGCTTTGGATGCTAGAAATAGGAAGCATGACCTCTCCTGAGGGCACGCCACGTTGCAGCACTTGGCCTCTTACCTAGAAAAATGTTATCCGTACTGTCTTATGGCATAGACATAGGAAAGTGTAGTGCCAGAGGTCTTTCCAAGGGCAGTTCCTTTCCCTGGAAGCATTGATCTCCTTCCCCAGAGTGATTGCACAGATATCATCTGCTTGGGCTTCTGCGTTCTTGGTTATTCTCGAACGACGCAGAGATGTGCTTTAAATGTGAATTTGGTATAGCTCAGCAGGAAGAGGAGGTGACTCCTTGAACATTCATCCGGTTCTAGGCAAAGTAGGACTATGTTCCTAGCAGCTCACAGTGCGTAATGCTGCTCCTCTGACGTTTGAAGCAAGGATGTTGACTCACAAGGTGCTAGGTGTAGTGCTGGCCTCCTGACCTGGAGGTGCAGGAAGCGATCATGGCCATCGCTCGAGGCTGCGTGAAGGATTAGGCAAATCTTCCCAGGCACCCTCAAGTACTTCAGTCTCTAATTGCAAGCCTCTCAAGAACATCCCATTAGAGCAGCTTATTAAAAGCAACAAACAAGGCTTTCATTTATCATGACTCCAAGCCTTCAACTTATAACTCTTAAAAGCCGCAACTATGTACAGCAGAGCCTTTCTCAGATCTATCTAGCCACTGGAAATGTAGTTTAATTCCAGATGCTCTCCGGGTCATCTGCAGGCTTGTGGTAAATTAATTACATTGATTGCAGGCGCAGTTGCTGGGGCCCATCATATATATACATTTCATTAACAAAGCATTTAGCCCAGGGTTTGAAGCGATGCCAAGGGTGTTGATAAGTCCTCCCAGCACAGGTTTATTAAAGTTTGCTCTCTGGGCAGTTGGGTTTGCAAACCACAAAGGCATAGTGGGGGTCACCTTTGCTAGAAATCGGAGGAGCGTTGGCTTCGTGTGCCTGAGATAAGCGAAAGCAGTAGAGCTGGTCTAGCCAAGAAGCGGAGCAGTGCCAGCAGGCCACGGAGGTCCAGGAGGTGCTGCTGCAGCTCCGGGCTCCTCTACGTTGTCTCTGCCCATCTGCAGCTCTTTCCTTGAAGCCAGGGCTTGACGCAGAAGTCACACCTTGTTTCAAGCCAGCTTGGCTTTTGGAGGTGCTGCCACCTCAGCTCCTCGTTCTTTCTCAGCAAAGGGGATTTAACGCCGCAGGTGTTTTCTCAATAACCTTCGGTGTTATGTGGACGTGTCATCTGTTAACCTGCAGCAGATCAGAGAGGCTCCTGGCCACCTGCTGGAGCCAGAGGCAGCCCCCAAAAGCTCTCCTCGTAGTCTGCTGGTTGATTGAGTGAGGCTGGAGGAGACTTTGTGGATAACTGGTGTATGCAGTGTTCAGCTCAACTCTCACTGCTCCCCGATACAGGTCAGCTTGCTGGCTAAAGATCTCAAAACCCCAGAGAGGTCCAGGCATATGTCACTGAGCAGCGATCTCTTATCCTGCCGCGGCATTTGATCTCATCTGGAAAGCATTTGCTTTCAGCTCCTATGTTTCTAGACTGAGAAAGCCCTGTGTGGAGCAAGGAGACAGGAAAACTCTGCCCCTCCTGGAAGCCATTAGCACCCATGGTGACTATTGAGGGCCCAGTGGGTTTGCTGGAGTTTAACATCCAGTTTTATTTGCCTCGGGATTTTTATATTCTGAAGTTTATCTGCCAAATCAAGTCATCCTTTTAACACAAGCAGTAATAAATCTTCCTTTGTCCTAACTGTTCGGGCCAAGTAGTCCATTCACTTACCTATCCAAGTGCTCCTGGGACTAGAAAGTGAATTTTGTTGTCTGCTGATCCAGTTTAGTTTGTTTCTAAGAGCTTTAGATTTCCCGTAATGTTACACCTCAGAGCATTTTGACCCTAAGTGCACAGCGTTATGTGACAGGTGTGCAGGAGTAAGGCTGCATTGAGGCATATTTCCCTTGCACTTGGACATTTTTTTCCTCCCTGTAAAGGGAGCAAGTGAGATGTGAAGCACTCTGCATTCAGTGCAGGGAACTGGTTTTGTCTCAGAGCAGCCCAGTTGCTGATGAGGTGCTCAAAGAGTTTTCTTTGTTTAAGAAAACAGTAAGCTCTTTTCGTTTGAAGGAAGTGCTTGCTTCTCAGGTTAATTGAACTGTTGTTTCAAAAACCTTGACTTTGCAAGCTGAGCACTGTGGGAAGGTCTGGTGGCAGCAACTGTTAGAAAATGCCTGGGGGAAAAGGACCTCCTAGCTAAAATGTAAGCTAAGTCATCAGAGCCACAGTCATCTTCTGAAGAGGTACCAGTTCCCTGCACTCAAATCCTGTGAGGTTAAAGCCAGAAAATGGCAAAATTGTCTCAAAATATATAATGCTCAGGTTCCATTTGTGTGCTTTTGGGTTTTGGACCTCCAGTGTTAACTTGGATCAATGGAGAGATTTAGTGTAGGCTGAGCTGCTCCCATACTAGTATGACTGCACAAGCTGGGGCATTATGAAAATACCAAATATTGTCAATTATAGTATAAAAATATTGGCATCGCTGTTTAGAAACTGTTAGGAAGTTGTTTTGCTGATGCAAAAGGAGCTTAGAGAGACATTCTTCATGAGTTCTAATTTGAGTAAGCGCATAATCCAGTATATAATTCTGTAAATCATTGCATGCCTGAAGTTATTTTGCATCATAATTTAAGGCGGTGCTGTTGCAGAATGTTAATTTTGTCTAAATAGGCTATTTTAATGTGTTTAGGCATTTACACAAATCTGATGGGCACAATTTTTTTTCAAGAACGATATGTTATGATGATTTGAGGAGCAATGACGAGTGAGATCTTCAGCTGACTTTAACCAGAGTTATGTCTGCACCGTTGGGCACCTGCTTGTATATCATACTGAAGTTCTTCCTGTTTCTTCTGCACTGTGTTCTTTTTAAGGATGAATTACCTTAATACATTTGGTAACACAAAAACTGTCCATGCAAGTTCTCTCGCAGGGATAAAGGGCAGTTACTGAGGTTGCAGCCAGCCTCATGCCACGGACTGATGCCAGGCAAACCCCTGCTCTGATTAGACTAGAGTAATGGCTCAGCAGCCTTCACAAGCAAGATGTGGATGCACACGGTGCCTTTCTACTCACCATATTTTGAGTTTATCTAGGCTGAATGCTCTCACACGACTCGTGTAAGGTCCTGCTTCTGCAGATACGTAATGCCTGTGCAAAGCTGCACTGATACAAGGAGACCCAGAAAGGGCTGTGTGAGTAGAGTACGTGCATAAGGGTCTGCAAAAGCAGAGCTTGCATTCATCCAGTGCTTTCTTTTTAAAGGAAATGGTAACTGTACCGCACACACGCTTGTGGAAAAACTCACTTTGCCTGCTCCAGGGCAGGTGCTTAAGTTTAAGCACATGGGTGGCCCCATCAATCCTAATAGTGGTACTCAAGTATGGGAAGCACATGGTTAATTGCTTCGCAGGACCAGGATCTATACGCTCTCCCCAAGGCATTTTTCCCCAACGGTAGCACATGCCGTGAAATTCTTACAGGCCAGGGTGTTAAAGTTCAAATAATAATTGCAATAAGAAAGAAGAAGTGCATATAAAAATGTTGCGAATGTATTTGCACCTTGCCAGGGCGGTGGGATTATTCCTTATCCTGGGCCTTTTTGTTTGCTTTTCAGTTGCTGCGATCATGGCTGTGGGTGGGCTTCTTCTCTGCGTGCTGTTGCCTATCCGAGCCTAACATGGTCAGTGTTCCCACCTGTGCTGGCTCCTATTTCGTGTCCTCCCTCCATGTTTTCTGTGCACAGTCTGCCTCTCCCTCCCTTTCTTGTATTGGCCTGGAAATCGCTTTCTCATCCAGTCTCTGCACCCAGCTTGTCTATCTCAACAACTGGAAATAGCGTGACCCGAAGCAGAGTGTGTCTCCAGCAAGAGCAGGGGTCTCAGGGGAAAAAAAATTCCAACTGATACGTTATGCCGTGATCGATCCAGTGCTGGACACTTCATGAAATTCTGCTTCTCGTCACCAAAAGGGGCTGGGGGAGGTAATTTACCCCCAGAAAGGAGATGGGGGGGCAGGTGGGAGTGGAAAGGTGTTTAGTGGCGTGTAACGTGCATGTCAGCGAAATGAACTGTATGTCTTCGACATACGTGGCGATGACGTGGTGCTGTTTGCCAACGATATGCTCCAGCAGTGTTGGACATATCTCTGTGGGCATCAAGAGCTGCGTGTCCGTGCTGCATGCTGCCCCGTTCTGCCAGCATCTGGGCTGCCTCACCACTTTCTGCTCTCGTGTACTCTCCTCTCTTTTCGAACTTATCAAAGGAAGGGTGATTTTGATTTCTGTTGATTTGACAGGACGTGAGTTGAGTTGCTCCCCAAAGAGAACGTGTTTTAGTTCTCTGAATTGGTTGTAAACTGTACAGGCAGAGGTCTTCCTAAGCCTCCTAGGACACTCATGAAATCACCATCCCCATCAGATAGCTGCCTGAGATCATAGGAGCTCTGAGACGTCCCACATGTGTTGTTAAACTGGGAAGGTTTTGCAGCACAGCTGGGTGAGAGGTGTGAAGCTCTTCTACTGTGTTTTCGGGGAATGCTGAGGCTTTGCATGGTGGTAGCTGGGTCATGGTGCAGTCCCTGGCTATGGGGCACAGCAGTCACCGAGCGAGGTGACCGTTTGGTTCCTAGACCGTTTTTGGTTCCTCTAGTGCTGTATTTTGGCTTTGGCAGTGGCTTGAACCAGGGAGGAGTTTGCAAATGCAAGTCTCAAAGGCCCTAAAGCAGAAGGTTTTTTTCTTTTTTCCTAGTGGAGCATTTATAAATTTTCCTGTTGGAGCATTTCCATGACTTTTGAGTGCTTAAGAGCAGCATTAGCAAGCAAGGCTGCTCAGCTTGAAGTGTTTGGCTGCGAAATGTTCTTCTGGTAGACGTGGTCGTTCCTGTGAGCCACCAAGTTGGTGATGATTGCGCTAAAAGAAAACCTCACAGTACTCCTGTTGTCTGTTGTGCCTGTGCCACCAGTGCATGAGCAGTCCCTTGCTGGGAGTCATGCTTCAAACGTCCTCAGCAAGGTCCCCAACCAGAGAGCAGCAGCAATGGAAAAAACTTCTCAGAGGAGACTGGGAGCGGACTGGATGGCTACAAAGAAGAGGATGCATAGGGAAAACTTGGCTGGCCTGGAAAACACCCTCTGCAAGTTTCCTCCTAAGCTGCGGAGAGACTAAAGTGGCAGCAAGCTGGGAGGGGGAAATGGGAGAAGTGACTTCAAGGCATGGACGCCGTAGGCTGTGCTATGGAAAGGCATGACAACCTCTTTAGAGAGATTTATGGAGATCGCTTCAGAGGGAGCTTCCTGCGAGAGGGGGAAACGATGTCTTGTTTAAATTATTTTTAATTGTTCTGGCTGTGGTTTAGGAAAGCAGGGAGTCATTCAGTGCGAAGGCAAGGAAAGACTAAAGGCTAAAAATACCACTGCTGGAATTGTGACACTTCCTTTGTAAGGCATCCAAGTTCATCGGAGGTTGAAGGCAAGGTCAGACCCTGTAGAGAGGGACAGCAGTGTCTGGCAAAGCAGCTGAGAAGACGATGAGCCTGCAGCCCTTAGAAAGGGAACCTGCCCTGGTTCCTCTTGGGCCAGTTGTCTAGTGTTTCTTTGGACTGGGCTGAAGGTCTTAGCTTGTCATCTCAAGACCTTTTACTGTTCTTTTGATCTCGTTCTCCAAATTATAGGACTTTGAGAGTAGATAGAGGACTCGAATGAATCAGATTCCTGGCCTGCATGCGTTGCTCCAAGTTACTCCAGGTGAAATTTTGGTCCAGTGCAATAAAAGTAACTCATTATAGACAGCAAAAAAGCAGGAGGAAAGCGAACAGAAAAATGGGAAACAACTTTCAGTATAAAGGCTCTTCATTTTGTACCAGTCCCTTGAGTATTCCCTAATTTTGTGATAATGAAGGTATTCTAGGATTGCAAGCAGCAAAGGTGAAAATACTGAACATGGACCAATGTCACTAGAGGTGGTAGATTTTCACCCCTGGCTCTCAGCGTCGGTGTGGTTTACCCAGGATACAACTATTTGCTGAACAAGTTATTGTCTCCACACATGAACTGAGGCAACAGGATCTTGGCCAGATGGATGGAGCCCTGATTGTTTGTTCCTCTGGGTGGAATGTGGTCCTGCCCTGCAACACGTCTGCAGCCTTATTGCTTTAACATCTTGGAATAAATAGTCTGAAATGAGCGCTAACCCCGCGTAAACAACGACGCCGTGGTCCTCACAAACCTCCTGTAAAACGACAGCTCGAGCTGGGTTGGATGCGTTCCTCCAAGCTGATTTATTGTGAAAGGTGAGCTTCTGAGTAAAGGTCTCACCCCTGAAAAACCAGTGGCATTTTGCCTCTGTTTTGGAGAAGTGCACAGAGTTAATTTATTTGATATTTAAGAGATTAAATACGTGTGTGAGTCTCTGCAGGACTGGGACAGGAGATTGTGTGCAGCTTCAGGGCACACACCGTTCGATGGTACTGACTGCACCTAGCCAGGTGAGGTCCCTTTCCTCATCAGGGACATCTAAATGCTGTTCCCATGTCTATTTTCAGTAACGTTTTGGCTGTGTGCTGAAATACTTTGGCCTATGCCTATAAAAAAAGTATATTAAGACTGCCACATCACTGCCTAGGGCTTGGATGTCCAAGGTCCACCTCCACAGTCCCCTGGCTGTGTCCTGCCTGGGTTGTGACCAGAGTGCTGGCCTCAGCTAAGGAGATAGAAGCTCCTTCCCTTGGTCATTCCGTGGTTTTTGGGGATGCCTCAGGTGGCTGAGGAGCCACACACCACCCAGCAAGGGCACCCTGAAGCATGGGGTGAGACACAAAGTATCTCCATCAGTCCAGGGAAAGCAAGCATCTTCCTGCCGCGTTTCTCGAAGGATTTTTCTCCATGAATTGGCTTCTGCCATGTGAGGCAGTGGGCATTGGTTTCCCAGCTGGATTCTTCATCTTTCTACCCGTCCGTTTTATATTTTATAAACCTATATAGGGATCATTTTACAACTTCACTTTTATAATCTGCCCCATAAATATTTTACGAGCTGCCTGCCAATCTGCAAGTAGTTTTTAAATAAGACATGATGCCTTAAGAATATTTAAAGTCTCACTTTTTTTTTCCTCTGATACTTTTATTGAAAAACACAGAGCTGTGCAAGGAAGACATCTGCTTTCTAGATACAGAAACTGGGACAAATCCACAACAGGAGTAAATGAGCTGAAATTCAGGTGTGCTGCTGAATTATATTAACTCTTTGGTTGAGTGTCTCCTGCTTAGTGGGAAATGAAGCGAGCCTCAGGATCTTTATGCTTTTGCTGTACGTGATGTAGAAAAGATATAGGAAATCTATGGTTTGTACGATGACAATAAACTAGAGAATGAGTCTTCCATCAGGAGGCTTTTGACTCGCAGCTTTTCCAATAAATATTAAGAGCAAATGCACATGCAGAAATGGATTATTTCACAAACAAGTGGGAGCTTTTTCTTCCTCCAAAATATATTGCAAAGCCACAATATTTAGATACTTTTATCTGCCGGTAGGATTCACGTAGCGAATCAGGACTGTTAACTTGAAATAGCAGATTTTTATGGGATTTAGTTGGGGAAGAAAGGAGGAAAAACTGCTTGTGTGTGTTATTTAAATCACCTGAAGGTCAAGAAGGGCAGAAACGTGGTTTAGCCCCAGTCAGCGTGAACATGGCTTGTTTCTCTGGGTAGTTTAGGAAAGTGAGCGTGCGAAGGGCACAAGTGGTTGCAACAGGCAGATTTCTCAGCAAGCTTTGTTCGTGGTGCCAAACTGTTGCTGGAGAGTCCCAGTCCACTAGCTGCCATTTCGCTTTGGCGTGTCTTGTCAAGGCTTGCTTTAACGATGCTCTGGGGGTCCCAGAGCCTCATTTCGTATGCTAATGTGATGTGCTGCTGTATGCGTTACCCAGCTCGAGAGAGGGGGACAGCTGGAGCCAACTGGTTTGCATTGGCCCTTTGAGTGTGTCCCTGGGTGGTAAAACAAGGACCATTGTGCATCAAGGTGCACTTGGATCACTGGACACAAGCTATGGCATGTTTCCCATTTCTCTCTTCTCCCTCTTTATAGTTGAAGAATCAGGAGAGGCGAGCAGTAAAAGGGATAACGTTAGAAAAGCTTACTTATAGGTGAAATACTCCAAACCTGAGGAAGAGATGAAAGCATTTGCTCTAAAAGGCAAACAGAAGAAATCTTGTACATGTGCGTTTCGTAGAAGGATGAATTGAAACATCTGTGTATTTTTAAAAGGAAAATCGAATTATATGCCTCAATCCAGACAATTACTTCTGCGGAAAACTGATGTAACTTTTGGCAAGTTGCAGCAGAAAAAATTGGGGTTGCCAGAAGTGGGAATTGATACTGATACTCCTATCTCTAGTTTATATACTTAAAGGAGGAGGCAGTATGATGAAGAAGGAGAAGAATCCGTTTTCACCCAGGAATTGTGAACACCAAAACACGCTTTGAAATGACCAGGTTCTCCACGTACACCTAGTGCTTAGTTTTGGAGTTCATTAGGCAGGACTCCGTCTCAGGAAATGGCACTGCTGCTGCTAGAGCAATGCGGCGAGCACCGACACGTGGGGAACTGAGCCGTGTCTCCGTGCACCTCGTTGCCGCTCTCATGGGTTTTGCATTCGGAGCGTGGTGGTCTCAGCTTGGTTGCTGCTGCTGAAATCGTGCCCAGCATGGAGAGCCTGGTTGTTTATTGAGTGCAACTCATTTACCTCCCTGCCTGTGCCCCCAGACCACCTGTCAGCCTCCTCCCTTGTCTTCTGCACCTTGTCTCAATCCATTCCCTTGTGCTTGCACAACCTTTGCAGTCTGTTTTTTCCTCCTCTCCCCTTGGCACAGGTCTCCCCTCCTCCCCAAGGTAAGCTTGCGTGCCTGCTCCCCTTCCCCAGAGTAACCCCAGGAGCTCATGTTGCTTTTCCCCTCCTCGACCCACTGGTGTCCAGCTCGGCGGCGGTGTGAGCATCCCGTCACGTTGGGGCTTTTGTTTGTAATGGTGATTGCTTCGCAAAGCCGGTGCCAAAATCCTGTAGCCGAAAGGCTGCTTGGCCCCTTGCATCCAGGCAGACAGCAGTTCCCTGTAATGGGACTTCACGCTGAGGGCATGTTTCACGCAGATGCCTATTACTGCCTCCTCCTAATTGCAGTTTTGTTTCTGCTAATCGTATGCTCCTCCTTGCTGCGAGTGATGCTGGAGCGCTCGCATCCCCCTCTCGCAAAAATCACGGGCAATGGAAGAGAAGACTCCCAAGTTTCTCAGCTTTAAGGGACTTCTTGGTAACCTGAGGTTTCCTTTGCGGTGTGCCAGCTAGCCACCCCACTGTGCAATGGCTGGCGTGCAGGTGTCTGTTCCAGGTTTTTCGCTCTACCAAGCAGTGTCTCTCTGTCTCATGTCCATGTGGCTTGCTTTAAGGATGATCTAGTTCCTGTATCCAGTTGTCATGTCAGGTCCTTGGAAAGACTGGCATATATATGTGCATCACACATATGTCATCCATATTTTCAAATGTATATATATGTGCTTATAGAGCAGTTCTCCTTGCCTCTGCAGTTACTCTGTGGCTTCCTACATGGTTATCTAAGTGAAGCAGGTCTCAGAAATGCCACCAAAGCAGCCAATTAGTGCTTATGCAAAACACCACCTAGAGAGCCAGCGAGAAGAGAAGGGTGAGGGACCAGAAGAGAAGGGTGAGGGACATGTCAGGGGAGAGCAGACAAAGACTAATAGGATGATGCCCTGGGGGAGATGCAACATCCATATGCCTGTGGCTGCAACTCCGTGGTGGGATTCAGCAGCATGCTTGCACTTGCCTGATGCTAATGTGGGAGCAAGATAGGTGAGACAGTGACTGCGTGCCACCTCCCATCTTTATTGCTGCTGGGCAGAGGGGATTGCATGAATGGTAACTCCCCTGTGTAGGACAGGAGATGTGCAGGAAGCCCCATCAGAGCCAGGAATACATAGGAGACCCTCAAAGGCAGTGAGGCGACAGGTTTTGGGTTTTTTAAGCCATTATTTTGCATGTGTATAAGGTGTTCATGTTTACACAAGGCTGTTTTTCTAAAGTATCAAAATTTAAAGTTCTGTGCAAATGCCCAGTGGAGCATGCAATACATACAACATGGTGCCTGCAAAAGCTCTGCGGTCCAGGAGATCTTGCTTCTGCGATTCTAATGTTTCATCCCATTCCCCTTCCATCATCCTTCCTGTTCTTGCTTTTTTTTTTTCTTCTTAATAGCTGAATTAGATGTGTGGTAAAGTGGAGTTGTTCAGAAGCATCCGTGGGATTTGGAAACACAAGTCCAATTGAAAATCAGTGGGCCTTGGGCCCCGAATCCCGTTAGGGAAATTGCAAGTGGTTTGATGAGCTAAAACTGGGACAGCAGCAATACAGCCGCTAGAGAGGCTGGATTCGTCGCTGCTCTGGGTTTTTGTGCTGTGTGTGATTTGCAGTAAAGAGCGAGGTTCTGCCATACCAGAGACAAAAACACTCTTCTGGTTTCTCTTCCAGGCGATGTGGCTATAGCAAGGCTAAACAAGATCCAGAAGAAGAAAAGATGCATTTTCATAACGGCCACAGTGAGTAAAGATCAAACACGTGTATGTGCGGTTTTGGATCTCTGTGGTAATGAGAAATACAACTGACAGGATTTTTTTTTTTTTACAAAAAAAAAAAATAATTCTGGTTTTGCTGGTAATTCACAAAACAACTGTTTTTTTCTGTTATTCGGTAAGTCCCCACCTGCTCCTGCTCTAAGCCTCAGAGAGAACTGAATGTTTGAACAGTTCTTACACCAGCCCAGCTGTTGACACCTGTACGTTTGCAGCAGATCTCTCTGGAAAGCCATTTTGTTCTCTTTCTCTGTCTTTGCTGCGGGACCCAAGGTGTTATTAGTTTTTGGCTGGACAGCACGTAACAACTCTACATTTTGCAGGCTGGACACCTCAGTCCAGACTACCTGTTTGAAACCTTTACTCCACCCCAGCCAGCCATGAGGACCAAGCCCACAGCTTCTCTTTGCCTTGGACACCTCTGCAGAGGCGTGAGGAATAACACCTACTTCTTGCTCCTAGGAAGCTTTCAGAAATGCTGTGTTAATGCCCTTATCTTCAAAAAAAACCTCTGCAGTGATGCTAGAAAGTGCATCTCATGGTTACTATCAGTCCTTCCGTACATCCGAGGCCAGTGTTGGAAAAGCCTTCCTTTGTCAAGTGCCGTGGGATCTGAGGATGGGTGACAGCGAGGTGCCTTTTCGGGTGGAAAAGGCAAACACGTCCTGAATGAAAGTCAAATTTCCATTAATGCTATGTAATGAAGGCAGCAGGAAGCAAATCAATTAAGAGCCACAGTATAATGTAGCTGTCCTATTAGACTGATGAGCAGTTCTTCATGTGAGTAGCCTTAATGATTGTCAAAACAAACTTACAATATGGATAATGAAAATACTTTTTCCCCCCTCTCAAATCCTGGAGAAAAAGCCTGCTATTGATTATATTTATACTGGTACAACCCACAGGCTTTGTGCTGCAAATATTCAGTTCATTTCAATCTCAGTAACTCCATCTGAAATAACGCGGCCGATTGATTAGCTAATATGTGACTGGGAGGGCATAATTTATTGCAGCTCTCCATCAACCCCCGTGCATCCAACTTCCTTTGCAAGTTATTCCCTTAACGTTTTGCTTTTTGTACTTTTCTCCTGGCATACCCTTTCCCCATCCAGAAAGGGATCCTTTTGCACCAGACCCCATTGCATGGCACCAAGAGGGATTTTTAGCACATCGTTCCAGTTGAGCACTATCATGTGCTTTTCCAAATATGATGAAGTTGCACGTATGTCACATATAAACCAAATGCCATTTTCTATGACTGTTACTCATTTTCCTCATAGAAACAGGTTTCCCTGCTGCAATGTTTTCCAGCAAAGCAGACTGCAAGGGACAAGCGTGCGTGTTGCCCATCTTCTGTCACGTCCTGTGCCATTAACGCTTTTAATTTGTGTTTGCAGTTAAGCTGCCTGGAGTAAGGACCTACATTGACCCCCACACCTATGAGGATCCTAATCAAGCTGTCCACGAGTTTGCTAAGGAAATTGAAGCTTCCTGCATAACCATTGAAAGAGTTATCGGAGCTGGTACGGAAATGCATTTCATGACCCTTAGCAGCATGGAGGGTTGGCTTCCTTAACACGAGAGATCTGGGAAGGGCTGGGAAGTATTTGTGCTGTTAGGTACTCTGCAAGGGATGGACAGCATGTTCCAGCTGAAGTTTGGGACAAACCTGTCATTGTCTGCAGTTTTGAAATTCAGGGACTGATCTGAAAACAGCAGAAAAGGATAACTTTTGGACCAAGCTGAGTTGTTTCAATGGATGTTAAGGGAAATGATTAATTTTCAAGTTCTTTTCACCATTTTAACCTTTTTCTCCTCCTCCATTAAGGTCAGTCTCAAAGAAAAAATTAAGAATAAAAAGTCATCTGGGAGAGAAAAAAAGCACAAACCAAAGTCCAAAGCCTTTCACTTCCTTGGTTAAGAGAAGAAACTCCCATTTTCTTTCCAGTTAAACTGTTTGTTTGGACTTGGATCCAACCTTAGGAATATTTTCTATCCTCTGAAATTGTGTTTTTGGAGGTAATTTACCGTTCACCAGAAGAAAAAAAAGAATCCATTTGGGTTACTTTTTTAAAAAGGCAGTCATAAAATTGGAAAGGGTTTATAGTCTATAAAAATATATGTTGCTGTGAAAGGCTAACAGCATTCCATCTATGTAACTTAACAAAGGAAGGTTAAGAAGCAAGTGGCTTGTGTTTTACAGCTATCTACACAGGGCGATGATATAGGATGTGACAGAACTCTTTCATTTAGTAGACAATAACACAAAATGAGGAAAAAGCCCAATAGAATATACACTATAGCTCTTTAAATATAGGAAAATTACATTTTTCTTCCTGGTTTTCTTGTGCTTATGAATTTCTCAGCTTGTACACTGGCTATTTGAGATTGGTGATCGCTGTGATGTTCAGCTTTCCACATCCTTGGATATGGGACAGCCCTGCGTGCCTTTGATCAGCTATCTATAGGGGCTGCGTGCTGTTGACGGACGTGTGCCATGCGTTCCTTCGACACGCCGTGACCCCTTTCTCGCTGATTTTTCTCTGAAGGTGAATTTGGGGAAGTCTGCAGTGGGCGGCTGAAGCTGCAGGGAAAGCGTGAATTCCCGGTGGCTATCAAAACCCTGAAGGTGGGCTACACGGAGAAACAGAGGCGAGATTTCTTGGGAGAAGCAAGCATCATGGGGCAGTTTGACCACCCCAACATCATCCACCTGGAAGGCGTCGTCACAAAAAGTAGGTACAAGTTGCTGTGGACTGATGTCCTTGAGCTCTGGCTGATGGGAGAGTTGGTATGGGGAGGAAGACTCAGGTAACTCACGTTTTGGCTGCACCTTTCATAATTTGTCAAAAACCAGTGAACTTCCCTTGCCCGAAATGTCACACTTTGTAGGTCCAGCCAGAAACACGTTCCCCAACATTGTAAAGGGGATTTGTGCCCAAAGGATTTTGGCATTCTTTCAGCGAGAACGGATCGATAATGACTAAAACGATAAAAAATGTTAACTCCCTCTGCAAACCTTGCCTCACCTAAGCATAATGTGCTTGGGCTAAGAGAAAACCTCTCTTCAAAGGCGCCAAATTAAATGAGACAGAAATAGGAGATGATGTGCCTGGCCAACCTCAGGCAGCGGGTGGGTGCCGGAGGTGATGGGAAGCCCGGGATGTCGGAATGCCGGCGGAGCGTGCTGCCTGACTTCCAGCAGCACCTACCGCCTGGAAAATGCAAGAGCATTTTGCACGCAGTGACGCTGAGCCACCCGCTAAGTTTGTGGAGCAGGTTCTCTTCTCATTCCTGCCTTTGTTTGCTTTCGAAACCACAGGAGCCCCAGGGTGAGCAAAGATGTGCCAGGAAGTGCGAAGCGATTTCCCTGGCAGGGAAATGAGGAGGATTGTGCTACCAAGCGTCTGGAAAAATTAAAAAAAAAACCAACAAACCACAACCCCTTGATGATTTTCCAGCCTTCATATTTTGAGAAACCGCTGAAGCAAAGCCTGCAGGAGGGTAGCCTTGTGATGGCTCACACGGGATGTGAGCAAGGACAGAAGTTAGCTGAAATTTCCCTTTCCAGAAAGCAGGGAAGAAGAACGAGAATGTAGCTGAAGATGACAGGCCTGTGTAAAGTCACAGTTAAGGCACTAATGGTAATAGTTGCCCCTGGTGCTGGCATATAGATTATGAGAGGGGTTGAGGGCTTGGGGAAAATGTGAAATGGCTGGCAAAACATCCCAGCGCAAGAGTGACTGCTCAGTTAGCAAAAACAACCTTCCCAAACTTTCCCAGCCCAGTACTTCTCCAAATGACTGTATGCACTAAAGATAAGGGCAGAGGAAGGGACGGCACATCCGAATGTGCCCAGCCCAAGCCTCTCCGGCTGTTGATGTCGTGCTGAGGCTGTGGGAGAGGTGTAGAGGCGTTCTCACTCTTCCATTTTAAAGCCTTGGAGGATCTACATTATTTACATCAAGGATATTTTTGTTGAAAACAACCGCTCCTTTATTTTGAGATATATTTTAAGGGTTTTGGGAAGCTCCTGCTAGCTGAAGAAGCACTAGCCTCGTAAGAGTGAATGGCTGTCTCCCCTCTTGTTTTCATAGAATCATAGAATGGTTTGGGTTGGAAGGGACCTCAAAGATCAGCTAGTTCCAACCCCCCTGCCATGGGCAGGGACACCCTCCACTACACCAGGTTGCCCAAAGCCTCATCCAACCTGGCCTTGAACACTTCCAGGGATGGGGCATCTACAACTTCTCTGGGCAACCTGTTCCAGTGCCTCACCACCCTCTGAGTGAAAAATTTCTTCCTTATATCCAATCTAAATCTGCCCTCTTTCAGTTTAAAGCCATTGCCCCTTGTCCTATCACTACATGCCCTCAGAAGAAGTCCCTCTCCAGCTTTCCTGTAGGCCCCCTTTAGGTACTGGAATGATTGGTGATGTCAGGGCTTAGCTACTACCATTCAAATGCCGGCGTCTCGGGCCATGTGGCTACTGTTAGTACCATTTGTCATTCATCAGAGGCAGCATCTCCAAAATTAGTCCTTTTTCAGAGCTGCAATAGAGAAGGCACAGAGATGCTAGCTGTTTGTCCTGTTCGTATCCTTATAACCTACTCAAAATCAATGCAGTTTTGCAACCAACAGCCTTTTCTTGCATTTTTTCTTGAAATTGCATTCCTTAGAACTGTTAAGAAACGACAAAAAATAACCAAGGAGGGGTAATTTTTATATTTTGGGGTTATAGGTTTCTCCCAAAAGTTGAATAAATATCAAAATCTCTCGAGGTCACCTTGTGTAGCCCTTAATACATAAAAGCTCCCATTTCTAGCCCTGCAGGGATGTGGGATATTGGGCAGGAAGCGAGTGCTGATTATACATCCATAAAAGCTGCTGCTGTCACGGGCTTGAGTCTTTCTGGCTGCCGGAGCCTCAGGGGATGGGTGGGAATCCCACTTTTAGAGAGGATGTGCCTCTCGAGCGAGCTGCCTTTCATATGAAGTGGCCGTCTGCTCCAAAGGTCGTGGAAACGCTGGGAGCTTTGCTTCTAAATTGGGCTTGGAGCGACTGAAGTTTGGATGCAGGGGTGTACGTGCACCCTGAGCTCCTCATTGGCTCAGTGAATGCTTCTTTACTGCATTCAAAATTTTTTCCATCAGGCATCTGGAGCCTCTTCCCAGCTTTTTTTCTGTTCTTTTAAATGGACCAAAACAACCTTTATGAATCTCAAACTATGCTGCTATCTCAAAGTATTGTTTAACTTCTTTTTCCCTTCAGTATTTTAGTCATTGGCCTATTGTAGATTCGGACCTTTAGGGTAAAACATCTTTGCTGCATCATGATGTACTTTGGAAGTAAATTCAGTTAAATTGAATTAGGCCATTTTTAATTCTGAATGAGAATATCCGGGCAGAGGCTTAATACCACTTAACTCATCTAGTTCAAATGCACACCTTAGTTAATTTGGATTAATCGTCTTCATTGCCTCCGTGCAGAAAAGCCCTTGGCTATTTCTGCTTTGCAAAGGTAATGACTGGGCTCTTCTCCTTCCCATCTCGTTTGGGCGCTCATGGTGGGCACGTTGCATTAATGCTTTGGCATGAATGACATCTACCCACATTTTGTGGCCCTGTAATGCCAGCAGGAGGGAGCCCTGCTGGCACGGAGCATCAGCCCAGCGCTTTAGAAAGCTGATGTTTACTTTTAATTTACTTTGTTGAAAGTTACTCTATTTGTGTCTTCATTTCCATGCTCTTCGATATGGGGCTAATTTATTCCACGATTACTGTCAACCTGCAGCAGTCAGATAATGAAACATAAGTGCCAGAAATTTTATTTTCTTTTCTCTGATGGCAACCAAAGGCAGGAGTCTGAAGGAGGTCCCCCGGGGTGGTGGCATAACGAGATGCCAGTCTTGCTGCAACGCTGCCTTGAAGTGTTAGAAATAAGGGACCCCGTGCTACAGTCGGGGGTTTAGTGTTTAAAAATAAGAAACTGAAAAAAAATTGAGATATACCTGGGATTTGCCTTCCCTGCATAGCCACTGACATGTTTGCCAACCTGTAGCAGCATCACTCGAGATCTCTCTTCCCTCCTGCATGCCACCCGTGTTGTATGGAGACACACGGCTGTCATTCTTGGAGATGGGGCCCATTATTTTGTGTGGGATATTTTTCGTGGCCCTGAGGTGTGTTTCTCGTATCAAAAATACTCCTTTTGGCAAGCTTCGAGCTCGGGAAGTAGCTGTGATACCAACTTAAAAGAACTGAAGCGACGCAGGTCCCTCAGGTTGCAAAAGTAGTATCTGCACAACAATCACTGTTTTGATTGACAAGTTTACAATTACCTTTATTATGTAGATAATTAAGCAGTAAATTAGGCAAATAGGTAAGGTAACAGGAAAGTGGGAAGATTAAGACCAATCTAAGTGGGAGCCCATGGGCTGATTTGTAGGAGCGTTTACCTTCACACGCGTGTTGTGACATGCGGCAGCTCTCGTTGATCATTTCTACGAAAGACATTTATAATGCACTTTACAAATAATTGACAGGTCCTCTTTTGTCTGTGCTTCGTGCTAGCTAATGGAAATTGATTTAAATAAAAAATAATTTACATGTTCTTATAAGATTTCATTGAATTTACAAGGACTGGAGCACACCACATTAATTATTGCTATGTCATTGTGGCAAGCTAGCGAGAAATTAGATATAAAAACTGAGCAAAAACTATATATAATTACCATTAAAATGACTCGGGCATGAAAATTAATCAAATGGATTTGGAAAAACATTATTATTCCTGTCAACAATAGGAGACCAAGTCTTTTGTTAAGAACTTTTATTTTGATTTCCACTCTCACTCGTTCGATGCTTAACTCGCTTTTGTTCTGCAGCATAAATATTCCTTTTCTTACTTCCAGATGTGTTTACAAAGGTAGTCACATGGGATTACTTGAATTACAAGGGATGTAATCCCATCCTTTCCTGGTCTTGGTTTTGGTGGCTACCAAGCTCAGCTGCTTCAGATCATCCACGTTGCTCCTGTTGGGCTCCTGTTGCTATTTCGGAGTGTTGAAGCTGTAGGAAAGAGTCCAAAGAAGTAGCTGTGTACAGTTTGGCCTCTGCAAGCTTTCAGCTTGTTCACAGAGATGAGGAGAAGGTTGTGCATAGCTTGCCTGGATTTGGCTAGCAACCTCTTCCTCAAACATAGAATCATAGAATGGTTAGAGTTGGAAGCAACCTCAAAGATCATCTCGTTCCAACCCCCCTGCCATGGGCAGGGACACCCTCCACTACACCAGGTTGCCCAAAGCCTCGTCCAACCTGACCTTGAACACTTCCAGGGATGGGGCATCTACAACTTCTCTGGGCAACCTGTTCCAGTGCCTCACCACCCTCAGAGTGAAAAATTTCTTCCTTAGATCTAATCTAAATCTCCCCTCTTTCAGTTTAAAGCCATTGTCCCTTGTCCTGTCACTACACACCCTTGTAGAAAGCCCCTCTCCAGCTTTCCTGTAGGCCCCCTTTAGGTACTGGAAGGCTGCAATAAGATCACCCCGGAGCCTTCTCTTCTCCAGGCTGAACAGCCCCAACTCTCTCAGCCTGTCTTCGTCATCTGAAAACTCTAGCACTTGGTACCTTACCCGTAACTCATGCGTACTTTTTCATTCTCTCCTACTCGATTCCCCTATTTCTACATATATTCTGGCAAAAGCTGTTGTCATTCTTCTGGGACAGCAGTGTCTCAGTGTAGATTTACTGTTGCATGGCTGTATGTTCACATTCAGTTGCATTACCAAAAGACTTTATTATTGTTCGTGCTTTTTTAAAAAATTGCTAACAAACTCATGTACTTTTTTTTCCAGGCAAGCCGGTAATGATAGTGACTGAGTACATGGAGAATGGTTCTCTAGATACATTTTTAAAGGTAATACTTGCATCCTTTTTCCAGGAGGACCTTGGTTGAAGTTTGGCTTCTTTGCAGATGGTTAATGTCAGTGAAAATGTTTGCTGTGTGCTAGTCCAGCTGTTGATGCTGTCTGGAGGCAGGAGTAACTCAGTTGTCTGTTTGATCTATTTTTATACAGCATCATGAAGGACTTGGTTCGTGCATTGATAGAAGCAGATAAGAATAAATTGGAGGGTGTTATGTTTATTTTAGAAGGCAGTCTGCTGCATGGAAATGATTAGCTTATCTTGCAAAATTTGATGCGTTTCAAGAGCACATCCACACTGCGTCATGGCAAACCCCAGGACTTGTCAGAGTTTTTCCACGAAATGTAAGAGCCAGAGAAGGGAGGATAGAGGAAGTGGTTAGAAACGTGGTGTGGCAACATGAGGAAGAGCCCCTACCCCAAAACATTCACATGTGGACCTCTGCAGGTAGGATTTCCCTGCAACTTGGTGCCATTCAGTTGGCTGACTCGGAGACAGCCCACCCCAGTGCCTTTATACACGTAACTACATGTGTTCACTCCCAGTCATGGTCTCTCTATCAGTCACCAGTGGAAATAGCTCGCTCCTTGATCTCCAGTTAAAAGAACTACATTTCCTTAGCTTTGTCTCTAGAGATCCTAATCCAAACAGTGAAACTTGGAAAAGCTTCGTGGTCAGAGCATGAGAGTAATGAATTATTAATTTCCCTGTTTCTCTTCCCCAGGGACTTACCTTTGCATTTTTATTCATGCTCACGCAACGCCGAGGGTGCAGAGACTCTCGGCTGATCAAACGTCTCCTTCCTTTTGCAGAAGAACGATGGGCAGTTCACGGTCATTCAGCTGGTCGGGATGCTGCGAGGCATCGCGTCAGGAATGAAGTACCTGTCTGACATGGGTTACGTACACAGAGATCTGGCTGCCAGGAATATCCTAATCAACAGCAACTTGGTCTGCAAGGTGTCAGACTTTGGCCTCTCCAGAGTCCTAGAAGATGACCCCGAAGCAGCGTACACCACCAGGGTGAGTTATGAGGATACTGAACTGATTGAGCTCAAGAAAAATGTATTCCCTGCCACGTTTTGGTGTTCAGGCTCTCTAGCAAAGAGATTGCTACAAATCCAGAGCCTCTAAGTGCGCACAAGGGTTTGACCAGGTGTTACCAGTTAATCGTTGTCAGATTAATTTTGCAAATGCCTGTAACTTTCTAGTGGGGATGGTCACATACGGCAGAACTTGGCTAATAATTTTGAAGTCCATGTTGGGCACTTGAGTCAAATACCAAACTTCACAAAGGTGCTGTGCTCCCAGCTCTATTCTGTCCTCTTTGGTGAATACCAAAGGGAGGAAAGAGCAAGAGCAAGTGCTTTGCGTAGACATCCAAGCAGAGATGTTGGCCATGGTCTTCTGGATCCATTTGATCCATTTATAGGCTGCCCAGGGAGGTGGTTGAGTCCCCATCCCTGGATGTGTTTAAGAATAGGGTGGATGATCTACTTAGCGATATGGTTTAATGGGGATTAGGGACGGTTGGACTCGATGATCTCTAAGGTCTTTTCCAACCTAGAAATCTATGAAATCTATGAAAACAGTGGTAAGCGTGTAATGCCCGTTGCAAATGATGCACATTGCCCTCAATGTTACCCTGTTGAGGGTAATTTCCCCCAGCTTGAGAAGGAGCTGCTCCAGCCTCAGCACTCTGCCCTTTTCCATCCTTGATCCATCCTTTCCATCCTTGATCCATCCTTTTAGGGCATCAGCCGACCCATCCCAGTGCGAGGCCACGTGGCCCCGGCGCTGCAGAGAGGGGGTGGGCAGGACCCATCCTCAGCAGCACAGGCTTGGAGAGAGCCTCCAATAGCCATGGCAGTGATTGGCATCCCTGGATGTGTCCTATTAGCCTGTTTTTCCAAAGGTATTGTTTTACGGGCGGTGGGAGCTCACTGGGTCACGTTCCCAGTTCTCACGGAGATCTGGGAAAGGCCTTTCAGCTCTTGGCAGTCACGGCCCTGCGACGAGACTCAGTGCACGGCTGGACCGGAGCCTCCCTGCGGGCTGGAGGGCTCTTGGCCAGCCCTGCAACGTGCTGCCATGTGCTAATTGGCACTGCTGAGAATCGGGCCTGTCACTTAAGGCATGCGCTGATAAGCCTGTGAATAAATAATTATTGGAAGAAGGGACTTTTCAAAATTTGATTTGAAAACGTGTTCCAAATTCTACCTTTTTCCAATAACAAACACTATTAGGAGGACATTCAGGAGACCTTCCAATATTTAGCTCAACACTGAGAGGAAGGGACTTTGTGGTAAAATATATTTTGATATAAATCAAGGGAGACAATTCTTTAAAACCAACGAGAGAAGTATTCCTTAGTCCAAATTCCCCTTTCCCTTCCTCTTCCTTCTCAGAGCTGGGCTGAAGTTTGATTTCCAAAACAGTAGAAAGGGGAAAAGGAAGCAGCAAAGCACATTTGACAGCTGCAGCATCATTTTCCGTCCCGCCGCAGAGGCCAGCAGGCTGGTCTTTGCACACACAGATTTCGGCGCCTGCTACACAGATCTTTCTCCAGGATTGGGACCTCATTTTAAAAAAAAAAAAAAAAAAAGGCAAGCAAGGAAAAAAAAAAGGCATTACTTCCACAGCAATTTGCATGAAGCCCTCGTTAGATCAAAGTCTTCCTTGGCTTCAGAGCTGTCTGTTCCTCCCCCGCTCGCTCTCAGAAACGGAGGAACTGTATTCCCCGACCAACCCCTGCAACATAATTGAGATGTTGATCCTATCCATGTCCCAGCATTCAAGCAGCATTCAAACAACAAACCTTCAGGACAGCCAATTAGTAGGCAGCCTACAAATGCTTATGGGCTGAGATAATGTGGAAAGGGGCCCCATGCTGTCAAACAGATTTACTTTAAAATTCGATGTCTCTTTCCAGAGAGAAAATAACATCCCTCCGTGCTCTAAGAAGTGCTGTTTCGTCCTTTTTTGTATGTTCTCTGCCCACCTCTGCAATCTGGTTTTGGGGATTTTTTTTTTTTTTTTTTTTCCTTTTCCTTCTAGGGAGGGAAGATCCCCATCCGATGGACAGCACCCGAAGCGATCGCCTTCCGCAAATTCACGTCGGCCAGCGACGTCTGGAGCTACGGCATCGTGATGTGGGAGGTGATGTCCTACGGCGAGAGGCCTTACTGGGAAATGACAAACCAAGACGTAAGCACGTGCGAGAGCTGCCGCGTGATGGGACTGTGCGGGCTCGGCGTTCGTTCTGCAGAGAGACAGGATGGGGACCAGAGGAGGAGAGCTGCTGTAAAAATGGCTTTGCTCCCCCACGCCGGACAAAAACCATCTTCCCGTTTGATGCTCTTTTTTAGCAGCAGCAGCAGCCCAGAACGGGCTGGAAATGTGTCTGCACAGAGGCAAGCCTGCTTTCCCCAGCAGACTGCTGGAGCTTCACTAATGCTGTTAGAGCTGGAGCCTGTCCCTCCTCTGCTTAATGACAAAGGTCTGCCAGGGGATAGATGCTGATAACTGGCAGCGTTTCAATCGTGCGCTCAAACCCCCGCTGCCATGTAAAGCAGAAACTCGAGGGAGTCATGGTAAGAGCTTTGTTTCCCTGTACAAAAGCTGGGTGATTTGATCTAGTGACAGCAGTCCAGAGAGCTGCGTCGCAGTTGCCCTTGAGTTGCTGATCTCGAGAGCATAGTTTTGCTCCTGTTGTGAGCATCTTGTAAGACTGTGCTAACGCAAGCTCCCACGGTTTGTACAGCACCCTTCGAGTTGTGACTCCTTGCTCTTGGGCTCCAGTGTCCCCCTGAGCCTCAGACTTCAAGGCCACCCTCCAAGGCATCTCCAAACAGGGAGATGCCTGGGGACACTGTCCCCTCCTGACTGCAGCCCTGACCCAGCCTGTGAAAGGATGTCTTGATCCTACTGCAAGGCTACCTCCTACCCTGGGCTCACTGTAAACATCTGTCCTTGCCTAAGGCTAAAAATATTTAAGCCTGGGGTTGCCAGATTTTCTAGGCCACTCCTTCCTCTTCACATCCCTGAAAACCATGACGTTTGGAGGATGCCAGCTAGGACACAAGGTGGGGGTCACCATGAGGCATGTGGGGCCACCAAAGCAGCTCTGCTATGCAGGGAAAAAACACACCAATCTGCGTGGTCATTCCTCATCCCTCCCACTTCATCTCTGCAGCCCTGCCGCCCACGGAGATGCCGCTGCAGGCTGGGCAAAGCAAGCAGGTCCTTGCTCCGCCGTGGGTTTCCTCTGCTCACAACACCTGATGTTTCATCCTTGTTTCTTTTCTGAGCAATGTCCTTGTCTGTGTGACTTTCTGCCGTTGCACTGGCTGAGCCTCCTGCTTCTCCTGTGTTTCGTCTGCGGGCCTCTGCCATCAGTGGATGTTACTACCTGTCACGCCGAGCTGCTGTCTCATCTCGCTTCGAGCCCAGGCGCAGAAATGAGCGGTACCTTTGAGGCAGTCACGCCATGCTTCTTGCCAGGGAGACGAACGCGTCGTTTGGCATGAATGCCCCGCCGCTTCTGCATTGCTGAGGCTGTCTCGTTTGCAGGGAGTTTGACAGAGCAGCATGTGTCCATGCAGGGATTTATCTGAATCAAATACAGAGACTTTCTTCCATAGCCTGTGCAGAGAATGCAGCAATTTGAGAGCCAAACTCTTTCGTTCACACCGAGTGCTGTAACTATCCTTAATGCTGATGCACTGGCACAGCACAGATGTTGTTCAGTAAATGCCAGGCTAAGATTCAGGCTGGTGCCAGTGAAGTAACATTCCGTGGTCAGGGGAGTCCCTTGTCTGGATCGTAACGCCATGAACATCCACACATTGCAAAGCTGTTCTGAAAAGCCCAAATGTCTCCGTGTGCTGAGGGGCACAGGGTGAATTTCACACTTGCCTGAGAAGAAGCAGAAAGCAGAGGATGAGTGAGGTGTTTATGAGCATCAGTTCCTGCGCAGGCTTTGCTTGCATTACCTCTCTGCCTATGTGCAGGTGGCAAGTGCCTGGATGCTGGTGGCCCAGGAAGCTTCATTCAGTGTTCTGGCATGTTCCTCATGCGATTTGTGCCTTCCTCCTTCATCTTCTGAAGGCCTCCCTCCTCTTCTTCTTTCCTCCCCTGCTTGTGTTGGCAGAGGAATTACTGGTGTTAGATACAGAGGCTTTCGTGCGGAGGACCAGGGGGCTCTGCTCACAAGAATTTCGGACTCCGTTGCGTGAGAGTTTCTTGTTGCATGGCTTGTAATTAAAGCACATAGTTTGCAAGCAGAGTCAGTGATGAGCAGAACTATTCTGGCCATGTTACATCTGGATTGCTTTAAAGGAGACGCAATACCGCAGGGCAGGCAGCGTTGTAACTGCAAAACCCCATGTTTTAAAGTCGTGCTGGTTTCTGGATGGCCTTCTGAAAACATGCTTCCACTCGGCCATGAGATAAGGCTTTGACGCAGGAATTGTTGAGAGGAATTTTGTGGCTTGGGTTACACAGGTTGCTAAGCTAAATGATCACAGTGGTTTCTTTTTAGTCTTCAGACTGATGGTTTTATGAAATCGCAGAGCTAAAAGTGTTGCCTTGGTTTACTGGAATAGACTATCCCAAATTGTCCTCTCCCAAACATTCAATTCAGTCACCCCACTCCATAAGTGAGTAGTGCTTGTCCAGAAGAGGAACAGGGACAAAAATGCCTCCTTATAGGTGCCAATTTTAGCTCTTCAAGACTTACAAAGCAGTACACACCAATGAATGGAACAGCAAATGTGCCTTTCTTATTTTCAAAGCATTGTGGTGGCTACAAGTGACTTGGGCTTTGTTGTTTCTTTCTTCTTCTCCTCTTATTGCCAGACTCCCAAGGCACCTTCAGACACAAGAGCGTATTTCAGCATCCTAGCTCCTTGCAGGATTCTGATATCGTTTACGTTGTATCACCAGAACGAATGACATCCTGTAAATTGAGTTAACGCTATTGATTGTGATGTTACTGCCAGGAATATCAAACATGCATAACCCCATTGCAGATGTAGTTCAGATATTCTGAGCTGGTGCCAGATGGTCTGCTCCTCGTCTTGCTACTATTTTCTTTGTGCTACAGCTGGAGGATAATCCGTTATTGTTATAAATACAGACATGGACACAGCAAATAACGTCCTTGTGGCTGTGCCACACTGAGGCTTTTAACAGGGCAGCTGCAAATTTGGTATCAGGGACCAGCTGAAAAGCATGATGTGAAGAACAGACAATGCAGATAGCATGGAGGAGGGGGCTGGTTTTTGATGCTGTGAGCAAAAGCCAGGCTGTAGAAGAGATTGCTTTGCAAGCACAGGTTGGGTGCAGAGCAGTGCAACTGCTCCACCGACAGATGAAATCTTAGATGGGTGCAAAAAGATCTGGTCTTGTGGGCCAGATCTTCAGATGTGCTCACTACCCTTGGAGAAGATTCCAAAGCCTCGCCTAACTTCTTCTCTACTATATGTCTCCTTAGGGAGTTCAAGGTTCCTGCCATTGCTGCTCAGCCAGCCTGGCTCATTCCTGGGACTCTTCCACTTGGCAAAAAGCCCTGTGGTGGAGGACAACTTGAAAGCGATCCATGGGGTCCTGAATTTCAGAGCCTTCTGAAACGCAACGCCAACCTGACGCAGCTCTTCCTGTACCGCTCGTGCAGGGACTAAAGGTTGAGAAAACGACTTCCATGCTAACCACGGAGCCTTCTTGTTAAATACAGGATGTTTTCAAATCAAGAGATGGTGCCTAGAATGAATGGCATCCGAGGCAGTCCTTGGAGTCCAACAGTGAGGCGCTGTGGTTTTCCACATGGCAAATAGCTGCTTCCAGCCCCTTTTGGTCAAGGAGTCTTGGGAGTAGAGGGTGTGAAGATAGGCTGCTGGGACTCTCTTGGCGCAGCCACAGACCCTTGTGGCTTGAAACACGAGCCATGTTCTCCTGAAAATTGTGATGGTTCTAAATAGGAGCTGCTAGGCTCGGAGCCCTGCTGTAAATCAGCCTCAAACTGGGGAAAACAAGTTGCTTTCTTCAATCCTGCTCTCATTTATTCATTTCTGCCTTTCAAGAGGGCAGGCAGCACATGTGCATGCCACTTGTTTTAGATATAGAACCATAGATGGTTTGTATTTGAAATCAGTGCAACAACCCTCCCCTGGTTTTAATTTACATACTCCTGGGCTGACATTTGAAATTCCTGGCAGAAATGTGGCCACACGAAGAAATGACTAGACCCAGACAGTATTGAATGATATATGAGATGGTTGTTCTGCCTCTGCCTAGAATCTATCCATCAATTAGCATTCAAAGTCTCTTTTGAAATACAGTCAGACTTTTATTACAGTAATACAAATTTGTGGTCTAGCACATGCCTTTTCATTTAAAAAGCAGCCAACATCTGAATAAACAAAATCACTGCACTCCAAGAAGATGCCAGAAAGCCCTGCAGGCTGCTTCCCTCGGGCTTAGGATAGGCTCCTGGAGTTTCCTGCAACATAACCTACAGACCTCAGCTGAGCTTTGAACAAGTGCAACCTGATGATCTGGCCCCTTCGTTGCAGCAGTGCCTTGGCTTTCCAGATTCATTTTGCAGTCACCAAAAATGAAGTTATTCAACCCGTCCCACAGAAAATATGAAATATAGTGGGGTTTACTGGGATTGGTTCTTATGTGCAGAGTTGAGGGGCGGTGGGACTTTTACGTGAGCATGTTGCTGGTCCCAGAGTTCTCTAAGTCAATTTTTTGGTTGGGAAAAAGGCGAGAGGAAGAAAAGCAACTCATCAGGCTCGTGTTTTGTCTCCCGTAGGTGATTAAAGCCGTGGAGGAAGGCTATCGCCTGCCAAGTCCCATGGACTGCCCTGCTGCTCTCTACCAGCTAATGCTCGACTGCTGGCAGAAGGACCGCAACAGCAGGCCCAAGTTTGACGAAATTGTCAGCATGTTGGACAAGCTCATCCGTAACCCAAGCAGCTTGAAGACGTTGGTTAATGCATCAAGCAGGTACAAACTCGGGCCAGAGCCATTTCTCAGGGCGAGATCCTTGTCTGAATACCTGCCCCTGGGGTTGAGTTGCCACTCGTTATTTAGCCTGCCCGCATACGTGGGTGGATGTTCCTCCAGCTTCATTATGTCCAGGCGAGGTTTCCCAAATCAACTCTTTCTGTCGAAATTGGCAGGCAGGTGAGCACTTCAGTTACTCTATAAATGCAGGGCTGCTGCCACAAAGAAAATTACTGTGGCCTGTTTTTCAGAAACGGGAGTTTCAGCAGTATTTATAGGTCTATGATAAAGCTACCTGTGCTCTACCCCAAGGTTAGAGAGGGCAAGAGTTGAGTGCATGGAGCAGACAGGGAATGCTGCTCAAATTACCTGCCTGTTGACTTTATCTTGGTAATAGGAATGAAGAACGTCTCTTGGGGAAACTCTTAGCATGTGCAAAGCTCACAGATGTCCCAAGTGCCTCCTCCCACAAGTATTCCTAGGCGTGCTAGCTGCCACTGCCACTTCTGACATCCTTGGTAATCACGAGAGGATCTCTGTGGTTCCCAAAGAGCTGTACACAAACCATTTGCTAAAACCACATTAAGTGAATAGAGCAGCCGGTGTGCAATTAAACGTGAATCTGAATAGCTGCACAGCTACAAGTAAGGTAAATACAGTCAAGAAATAAAGCTGCACTTGAGAAAAAAGAGATAAATATTTTTTAGTGAGTTTTAGTATCGGAGTCTCCACCATACTGGAGTCTTGGAGAGGCTTTTTCTTTTTTTCGCTGTAAGCACACAAGCATTACTTCTGAGCTATCTGTGTTGCTAATCACTCGGTCCCTTGCAAGGTCATGAAGGAGTGATGTGTATAAATCATCGCTGCTGCACTGATAGCAGCGGAGTTCCCCTGATTAACACTGGAAGAGGCCCTTCAGAAAAGCTTAGTCTCATAGGAGGAATAAAAAGAAATGTCGTTTTCCTTGGACAGGAATAAGAGGGATATAAGATCATAGAATCATAGAATGGTTTGGGTTGGAAGGGACCTCAAAGATCATCTAGTTCCAACCCCCCTGCCATGGGCAGGGACACCCTCCACTACACCAGGTTGCCCAAAGCCTCATCCAACCTGGCCTTGAACACTTCCAGGGATGGGGCATCTACAACTTCTCTGGGCAACCTGTGCCAGTGCCTCACCACCCTCAGAGTGAAAAATTTCTTCCTTATATCTAATCTAAATCTGCCCTCTTTCAGTTTAAAGCCATTGTCCCTTGTCCTGTCACTACAGGCCCTTGTAAAAAGTCCCTCTCCAGCTTTCCTGTAGGCCTCCTTTAAGTACTGGAAGGCTGCAATAAGATCACCCCGGAGCCTTCTCTTCTCCAGGCTGAACAGCCCCAACTCTCTCAGCCTGTCTCCATAGCAGAGGTGCTCCAGCCCTCAGATCATCTTCATGGCCTCCTCTGGACCCGCTCCAGCAGCTCCGTGTCCTTCTTGTGTTGGGGTCTCCAGAGCTCAAAGATGAGGTTAGATTGGTGTGGACCAAAGCAGATGTACTGTTTTGAGCTTAGACCCATCTGTCTCTGCACCTTCCACGTGAGTCTTACACAGCTGCAGGTGGCCCTGGACCTCCCTGCCTGCTGCAGCCGGACCTCACATCCCCATGCTGGCATGTCCTCACACGTGGCATCTCATGCACTGGAAGAGAAGAAACATAAAATCTCAGTTAATTTTTAAATACAAGCTAGATCCGATTCCTTGGGCTATTTTACATGCATCGTTTACCATCTGAAGAAGAAATTGCTCTTATTAGCAATTGGATGTAATGTCAGTCCCAGCAAACCTGCAGGAAAAGGTTTATGACAGCATAAAATATGTCACGTTTCTCTTTTCTTTTCAGTTCAGTCATTTTCCAGGCCTGTTATGTGGTGGTTCATGCACTCTTTTATACCAAACTGTTATACCAGAAAAGAGGAAAACAGGCAGCAAACCCTTTCCTTGAGCTGCTAAGCACTTTGCTGATGTTTTATTCCATGAACAGGTTCATGCAATTCCAAAGGCCTCCTTTTCAGAGCTGCTGCGGGTGTCTTCCCTGTGGATGGAGCACCTGAACAGCCAGGCTTTGGGACTGTGTTTCTACAATCATGGATTGCCATGCCCAGACCATAGTAATTTCAAATGAATCATAATTTCAACATACAGCAGCTGTGTAAAGGATTTTTTTATATATGTAATGTATTCTTTATGGAAATTCTCATTAATGCAAATAAGGGAGGAAGTCACTCTCAACATTACAGCGTGTGCATATCAGTAGGTACCTCCTGACATTAGTGATGAAAATCCACTTCTCGTTATGATTACTTAGGAGTTTTGAATTCCTCATGTGTATAAAATGTTATGGGAAGCCATTATGTTCTCGGTACTGCAAGTATTCACATTTTATTGGACCCTTCAGCATTGCTATTAAATAAACAAATAATACTAATGTGCTCATAAAATATATGAAGATTCCTGAAGTGCTATAATAATATAATATCCCAGCTCTCCTTCCAGTTGAAAGTCTTTTAAGTGTAATTCTCACCGTCAGAGGCTGACCCAGAAAACGTTTTTCTACCTTTGGGTAATAATCTTTATGCAAGGCTTCTGTTAGCTGTATGTCCTGGTTTACAAAGCAGGGGACAAATCTAGTTCCTTTCATGGCTGACCTTGGACCCCTTTGCTCTCTGCGCATCATTAGTGGGGTGGTGGCCCCGTACGTGGCACGGGTGGCTTGTGCCAGGTACTGTATCGGTGTTTCTGCCGCGGGGAAGGGTTATTAGAATCATAGAATCATAGAATGGTTAGGGCTGGAAGGGACCTACAAAGGCCATCTAGTCCAATCCCCCTGCAAGGAACAGGGATATCTCCAACTAGATCAGGTTGCTCAGGGCCTCGTCCAACCTGGCCTTGAACGTCTCCAGGGATGGAGCATCCACCACCTCTCTGGGCAACCTGTTCCAGTGTTCTACAACTCTCGAATGCCTGAATTGCTTCTTCCGTGCGTGGCATAACCGAGCAGGTAGCGATTGCTGCGGCGAGGTCTTGAGCGAGGGTCTGCCTCTGGTTTCAGGGCTGGAGCGTGGCTGGAGCATTGCTGCTCTCTGCAGGGCTCGCCGGATGGATGCTGCCCGCATCCGAAATCCCCGCCCGGCTCTGCGGGAGCAGCCCCCGAAGTGTTAACGGCAGCCTGCCGTTGATGGCCGCTGCTGGGAAATGTCATTTGGGTTTCAGCTGCCAGGCTCTGGGCTGTCTTAAGTTAATTATGAGCTTTAAAGGAGGAGGGGGAAAACAGAGCGGGAGGAGTGGAACCAAAGACTGAAGTAAGACTGATCGGAGGAGCCTCTTTGTGGGCAAGAGGTAATGGGGGTGGATGCTAGTCCTCTCCTCCTCTTTCTGCTTGCAGTGAGGGCCAGAGATGGCAGGAGCTTACTCGAAAGTGGGTGAAGTTCCAGATGAAGCGGTATGTTTGATACGTTGCACATCAAGCCTGCTGGGAGGATTTAGGCTGCAGCAATCACTGAAAATACGACGAGAGAATCGTCCTTCCATATAAAAATGCGAGCAACTGAGTCGCGTTGGGTACATCTCGATACTGATTCTGTTTGCTTCTCTGTTTTTGCTTGTCTTTAGAGTATCAAATCTGTTGGTAGAGCACAGTCCAGTCGGGAGTGGTGCCTACAGGTCAGTGGGTGAGTGGCTGGAAGCCATCAAAATGGGCCGGTACACGGAGATCTTCATGGAGAATGGATACAGTTCGATGGATGCTGTGGCTCAAGTGACCCTAGAGTGAGTAGTACCCAGATCATTTTCACCTCATTTGTTGGAATTGCAGAGGAGGGGAAGACAAACCATTCAAAAATATGTAGGGATGAGGCTGCAGGACGGGAAACCATTACCCTTTGTTTGCAGTCAGCAGTTTCTCTTTTAGCATCTGTATTGATGACAACAAGTGCAGGCACGACTAAAACCTGCGGTCACTACACTGGCAGCCAGTACTTTGGCTTCTTTACTCACAGGCATTAGTGCTTGAGTTTGAACAATTGCCAGGCTGTCCTCTCGACGTAAGAGCAGTTAATTATCTGGGGTTAACGATAAATAAAAAACCCACTGTACTAGTAAATGTATAGGAGCTAGAGTCCCCGCTCAAGCATGCTGGCTTTACACTGGATTAGCTGGTTTCACAGTTCATCTGGACATAACCAAGTGGGCAGTCAAGCCTGGTAAGACGTGGAAATGGTATTCAACATGAACAAAAATAAGCATAGATACAGCCGATGCCAACAGAAGAGCATCAGCAAACCCACAGCTTGAGGTGACAGGCTCCTTGGCTGACACTCTTCCTTAGAATCATAGAATCACAGAATGGTTTGGGATGGAAGGGACCTCAAAGATCATCTAGTTCCAACCCCCCTGCCATGGGCAGGGAAACCCTCCACTACACCAGGTTGCCCAAAGCCTCATCCAACCTGGCCTTCAACACTTCCAGGGATGGGGCAGCCACAGCTTCTCTGGGCAACCTGTTCCACTGCCTCACCATCCTCTGAGTGAAAAATTTCTTCCTTATATCTAATTTAAATCTGCCCTCTTTCAGTTTAAAGCCATTGCCCCTTGTCCTATCACTACATGCCCTTGTAAAAAGTCCCTCTCCAGCTTTCCTGTAGGCCTCCTTTAGGTACTGGCAGGCTGCAATAAGATCACCCCGGAGCCTTCTCTTCTCCAGGCTGAACAGCCCCAACTCTCTCAGCCTGTCTTCATAGCAGAGGTGCTCCAGCCCTCAGATCATCTTTGTGGCCTCCTCTGGACCTGTTCCAGCAGCTCCATGTCCTTCTTGTGTTGAGGATTCCAGAGCTGAACACAGTATTCCAGGTGGGGTCTCAGGAGAGCAGAGCAGAGGGGCAGAATCACCTCCCTACACCTGCTGGCCACACTGCTTTGGATGCAGCCCATTCCTTCTGAATGTGCCCTTGGTTTTTGCACGTGGGTATGACTGCAGCTGGGGCGACAGCACTCAGGTGACTTGGTAAATGCTTCGAGGGTACTGATTTGTTATGCTCCACCTTTAATTGCCTGCCTTGCTTGTCTAATTATGTCTGTACTCTCCTCCTGCTGCTTACTCAAACTCGCCCCAAAGCCTGCCTTTCCAACTGGGTTAATTTGAGCTTAGTTTACTGCAGGAGTTAATGCAGAATGGGAAGGATTATACTGGAGAAGGTTGTGGCTCCTCTGACCACATGCAGATTGCCAGGGCACATACAGAATTGGTGCCAAGCATTAGGAATAAAACAAGAAACATCCCCACTCCTCACAGAACCACAGCGTTTCTCCTGTTGGCCACAGGGCTTGCTGTGGAGCTCACCGCACAGGGTAGGAGGTCCTTTGCACATGATGCAGGTTGGTGACATCTCCAGGGAGTTCAGTTTCATGTAGCAAGCATGGAGGGACTGCAAGAGCGTATCTGCTGTCACTCCGATTTTATTTGCTCCATTCACATCATCAAATCCCTTACACCCGGACTTATCCAGTCTATCTTCAGGCATTCATGTGAAAATCCTGAGCTAGGGATTAAATCTTCTCCAGTGACTGTCTAGGGAGTCAGAGTGCATGGTTTAATGGGGATTAGGGATGGTTGGACTCGATGATCTCTAAGGTCTTTTCCAACCTAGAAATCTATGAATCTATGAATCTAGCTCTTTTTTTTGGGTGCCTGAGACTCTTACATGCAGTTTCCCAGCCTAGTCCAGCAATTACGTGCCGTGTTACTTTGGCTTTTGAGGACTCCACGGTCCCTTACCTACTCATCTGATATGGCAGTGCCCAGAAACACCAGGCTTCGGGGCTCCATTTAGACTGGTGATCTACAAACGTTGGCCAAGGAAGAGGTCCATCCCCAGCGTGGTCAGAGTCCACATGGCAGAAAGACCTAGCCAGAGGGTGAGTGGGAAGTGGAAGGATAGGATGAGACAGTAATTTAAGAGCAAATGAAAACGTTGAAGCGTTTGCCTCTACTGTGCCACCTCAGTCTTACAATCAGAGCAAGTTCTGGTAGAAAATGCAGATAGTCTAAAACATACCATAGACTTGTTGCTTTTTGGCTGAATTAGTCATATCAGAGAAGCAAATTAGGTTGAACAAAAGCTTCCAGTTTGTTCCTCTTTAGAATTTTATGCAATTTCAAGAGCTCTAGAAGAAATCCTCAGAAGTGAAATGCTTTTCGCTTCAGAAAAAGTCAGAGAAAATGTTGAGTTCAAGCCTAAATGAATGGTCATTTTTGATAGCCAATTAGAAGTTCACTTACGTAGCTTTAAACAGTCTTAGCATCCCTCTGTGCTGACACAGTCTTAGTGTCCCATCCCGCTAACAAAACTATTCCTAACCTCCCATTTTCTTGAGTGGAAATTATCTCCTTGAAATTATCTCCTTCATTTGACTTAAAAATTTGAATACTTCCCTATATTTACTCTTTAGTATTCCAGAAATTTCAAAAGTATCCCCCAAAATCTTTTCGGACTACCCAAAAAGTACTTCCAAATGCTTTTTCCAATTGGCAGTGAACCAAGAAATCCATTGTCTCTACAGTTCTAGCCAGAAAGGTAAGTTGGTTTAAAAGTCTCTGAATAAGATTATAGCTGCCAGAGATGACCTGACCCTCACCAGCTGCAAACTGCCACTAAGGCCCCCTCCACCAGGTCCCAGTGTGTTCTCTATAGCACAAATGTCATCCTGCTCTGGTCCTTTACTGGCCCCAGTGGAGACAACATGTCTGAGCTGCTCAGCTTCAGCTTTCTTCTGGACTTTCACAGCAGTGCAGAGGAGCTGATGCCTGCGAGCCTGAGGGAGCTTCTGGGTTTTATTTGGGTTTGGGAGACATTTCATGAATCCATCTTGCATTTTGGTTTAAACTGAAAAAAGATTGAAACTAACTCCAACAAGTTAGTTATCCATGCTAGCAAGTAAATTCCACCCCCAGCTGCCTTGGTCAGAGATGAGTCAGGCTTGGTTCTTGAACAATTCAGCCCACGTATCTTTGCGTTGCAGTGATGGCTTAGCAAGAAGGCTTGACCCCACTTGGGTCTATTTTTGGTGAAAACCAAAATATTTTGTGGAAGATTCATTAAAAAGCCAACCAATCATCAAAATCAAGATTTATCTTATCCCTCTCAGCTATAGTAAAAAAAGAAAAGAGACCAGATTCTCAGCTGTTAAAAAATGAGAAACCATCATAGTGGTTTAAGAGGAAAGGTGTCCCGTGTTGAAGACCCAAACCTCATGCTCAGGCTGATGTAAACTGGCAGATTGCCCTTAAAATCAACAAAGAAAGGGAGAGAAATGGCTCCTGGGTGCGTTTACCTGAGACTCTCATGGGTTCTCCAGAAAATAAACATCGGAACGAGCAAAGTTCTTTAAAGGTTAATATAGTGGGGGTTTTGGTTTTCTGGAGGTTTTCACTTTTTTTTTCTCCCCATAAAAGGGAACAACAAAACATTTTGTACTCTGCAAAGGAGAATTCAGGTTAAATGTTCCTTGTCATTTTTAATAGAGGCAACTGTTCAGTATATTCCAGAGCTGGGACTTGGGGGGATCAGGTGAAAAGATGATCTGAACATCAGAAAGTACCTTGCTTTCCCCAAATGACATAAGTAAAACATTCTTTACAATTTAAGAGGTTGCCTTCAAATACCATCCAAAATGATCTTCCGCAAACTGCGTAGGAGGCAGATGTAAAAATTAGGTGGAGAAAGGGGAACTGGATAATGCTGCCAGAAAAGGCAGGAAAAAAAAAGCTTATGAGTGTAAAGAATTCCTAAAATCTACTTTAAAAAAATTACTAGTGCTGTAGGAAGGATTGGCCATAACGCTGACGGGACTGGTGACTGTAGGCGCCCAGCTTGTGGCCTCTTTACAGGACCTGGTTGAGATGGTAGATGTTCAGCATTTTTTTAAAATCTCCCCCACTGGCATGCAAAGCAAAATCCTGATTGCTGCCCTGCTTCTTTCAAACTGATGACTTGATGCATTTATTCCAGAAAAGAGTAGTATTAGTGACAAATTTCTGAAAGCATTATAAAGCTAAAAGTGGTGAATAATCGCCCCAAGTCCTGAGCTCTGCCTGCTTAAGCAAAGACCTGAAAATGTGTGTGTTCAAACAAAGAGTGATTTCTACATTTAGCTCTAATTCTTGCAAAGGGACGAATCACCTTGTGAAAAGTGGAGCCTCACCCTCCACCCCTTCTTTCCAACTGGATATCAGACTTGAAGGCAACCTTTCCAGTGGACCAGACCTGCTCTTTAAACTTCTGGACCACCTAGTGACTTTGAGTGTGTCTGGAGCTCTTTCAATCCACTGCAAGAATAACTTTACCAGGACAATACTCAAGAATAGATAGATCCATGACATGAGTTTCAGTCTGATCCTTGACTGGACCAATTACTAACCATGTGGACTACATACTTCCACCTTTTGAAAGATCTGTACTCACTGAATCTCAGGACACCCTGTTGTTTGTTATTAGATGAAGAGCTCTGAATATTTGTAATAATATGTGCTGTGTTGCTTTGCATTGTATATTTTTTTTTCCTTCTAAAATAAAATAAATTATTTATTAAAAGTTATACTGGATGAAGAGCGTTTAAGAGTTCACCTGCTCTAGATGCTTATTCTTAACCTGAAATTTCAGTCCTGAGATTGTGATACTATGTCTGCTTCTGAACAAACCAATTCTTATCTCTTAATCAAGTAGGACGGGAATAACGAATAAGAGCAGATGAACTCTTAAAAAAAAATTATTCTTTTTTAAAGTCCTCGTTTCATGCAAAAGTCCCTAGCAAGTGGATTCCTCTCTCTTTAGCATCTTCTGAAGGTCTTTGAGGTTATTCTTCTTTCCCCTCATGCAGACTGATGAGGGGAAACTCGTCAAACTAACTCCGTGAGTAGTCCCAGTCTGCACGGGCAATGTAGAGTTACACCACGTGAAGAAGAGTGGTGATATCTGGCCTGGATGGGAGTTGAAATACAAAATGTCTGTGGCAGGTTGATGGCTGCCGGCCACGGAGATCTTTGAGGAACCTTTTGCTTGTATGACTAACTGGCTGGTGAGGGGGGGTTGTATTTTATGTGGCAATCCAGTCCTAGTCTACACTGTGTTTGACAAACTGGTCCCTGGTGTGTAAGTAGTTCTGTTTGTAAATAAAATGTTTTAACTATATTTCTTACAACGTGGAGACCGTGAATTCAACCCTTGCAAGTGGAGGATATTGCAGGGAAGGGGACACCGTTGTCGTCTCTGTCACATTGCAGCTGGACTTTTGTGCAAAGGTGGTGGTAGGAGATCAGCGTGCGTGCAGCTGCATGCAGCCTGTTTGGGATGAGCCGACACCAATTTTCCCCTTTATAGCCTTGACTTTTTGGTCAACTTAGGTTGGCCTTTTAGTACTGCGTTGGCAAGTGATTCCAATTCCTGACTGTTTCCATTTTCAACCCTATGCCAATGAAAAAAAGAAGTGAAAAGGAGAGACTTCTCCCTGAAACAAGAATAAAAGTTGTCTCGTTGCTGGTGGGGGTCAAGCATTTCGAAGCAGGGAGACCTCACAGCACACCAGTATCTCTACGGCCTCGGGGAGCACCCGTGCCGCCGCTGCAGCAGCGCACACGAAACCCAACGCCGAGGGTCGGGCCACTCGCACGGCACGGTGCAGCCTGGATCCTGATCACAAGTGTCGTTTGACTCGGGTCTTAGTTATGCCTTTTCTTGCAGGGAATTGCACGTTTTTATTGCAACGCCCCAGTAGATACCCACACACATCTCCTCTGCGGAGCCGAGCCCAGTATAATTACCAGTTGGCTGCGGTAACGTGAGCCAGGCAGCTCTGGACTGGAGCTTGAGAACAGTTGTTTTGCAGCCCTTTGGCACAGAATTTGATTTTTTTTTGTCCCCAAACCAGCTGGTTTGCACACTCAATTTTGTTTAAAATTGGCTTCTGCCTTGCGCCGCTTGAAGTCCTTCAGCGCTGGATGCAGGGGAAGGTGCAACGTGCTGTGAGTCACGCTTGAAAAACGGGAATTAAAGCTCCTGCGTTCTCTAGGCGGTTTTTGGAAAGTTTTCTTGCCAACTTTGTAATGCTTTTGAATAAAGCTTTTGATTTTATACTAGATGAGCATCTGGCTCAGGAGCTGTTGTCTTCTGGTCCGTCTTTGTGGAGGTGAAAGACCCCACGGTAGGTTTTTTTCCCCCTCTCTGAGGAGTCGTCATGCTTTTGGCCGGTGGCTTCGCGTTCGAGAGGATTTGATATTCAAAAAAAGTAAACTGGAGCCCCTGGTGAGCAGCTAATGGATTGAAACCAGAAACTCCTTTTTCTTATTTCTCTCTTGTAAATCAATGAGGTGCTCCTCAAGGATATTGAGTTAAGGGGATACTATGAGGGGAAAAAAAGCTGTGTAGTGAGTAGGGGGTTTTTTATTAGACTGATGGAGCTGCGTGTGAAACGCCAAGATGTACATGCCTTTCTCATAGTTTCAGGCTATTTTTTTTTCTGCATGACATGCAAGAGTATCAGAAATGATACATCTGTGAAATATGTGGTGCTGGATTTTCAAAATAGCTCAGCTTGCACTTTGGATACCTGGGGAAAAAAAAAAAAAAAGCTGAATTTTCAAAAAGTGCCAGCAAAGCAGCACTCAGCAGGGGGAAGACGGATGTTGTCTCTTTTAAAAATCAGGTCCTATACTGAGTTGGTTTTTGTTTGTTTTTTTTTTTTATCTTTGGTGTGAACTTCCAACTGTGCTGTGTACATAAAATAAATTGCATGTAACAATAGCATTACTACATTTTCCTTCGTTATTAAGATGGCTTGCTGAACTAGTTTCACAATTCAGTGGAGGCAGAAATGAAAGCATGTCCCCCTGAGATGGTAGACACCTTTTGCAGATGCTGCAGCCTTTTCTCTGCCAGGTAAGGAGCGTTGCTGATGTGTCTCATTGACCTCCCTTGCTCCATGCTCCTTACATTGTGATTTCCCCTATGCATCGGCGAGATGCATCGCTGAAAAAGTGTACGATAATGACACAAAGTGTTTAGCCTGGAGCAGAAAATCTGGTATTTTCCAAATCAAAAGGCTGAAAGCGTGACAATCCTTGGAGAACAACAGATCTAGCTTTTGGCTCCAACCAGCTTATGTGTTAACATATAAACCTTCACTCGGGATTGCTTTTTATTGAAAGCAACGTTCATCTGTGTGATTTTCAGACATGGATGGTTGGTTGTATTCACAAAGGAGTCTCTGTCCAGAACGTGAAGCTGCTTAGAGAGAGGTACACCTCCATGGGTAGCTCCCACAACGTTACATGGAAGTGTTTTGGTGGTCGTTGCATGTGTTCGTCTGTGGTCCAGCGTACAGCCATGCTGTGAGCTGTAGGCCAGGTTTGCAATATGTCTTAGGTGATGGTTGGGGTCCTGGGTGTCTCTGGCGATCCCCAGCCCTTGCACGCACCAGCCCTGCCAGTGTGGTTTCCAGAAACCACCTACATGTTTGAGGAGGTCATGTCCTACTGGCTGTCGATGGCGAGCTTTCTCCTGAAAGACTTGTGCACAGGGTGTCAGCAGCTCTGGGATTCACACGTGTGTTTGCAAAACTTAGAGCCCTGCTTTGGAAACGTCCTTTATTCAGCCCAGCCTGGAGGTAGAAAGCAAGAGGCTGATATTTCTTTAGTGGAAGTCTTCAGACAAAACACCAATCTCCTTCAAGTCGAACTGCTTCTCTTAACAGTCTCTGTGTCTTGTCTTGGAAACACAGATGCGCCTGTCTTGATGTTTCTTCCAAGCTTTTTTACCTACAGTCTCTTTGTTAATACTTTTCCCCCTAGAAAGAAGTCCCTGCAATAATACTCTGCCGTAACTCATGGCCTCACCTGGCTTTAGATGTGTCATTGAATTCGATCGCCGAAGGTCCTGCTGTAGTCTCTCCAGGGGGTGACTTGTCCCTTTCCTGTCTTTCAATGAGATAAATTGTCCCCTGGAGGTGCCTCTTTCACACCATCAACATGAACCTTGGTGATTACCTTCATCTATACACCTAAATTTTAGAAGGCTGAGCTTCTGAGTAAACAAACTTTCCTCCTACTCCTACATTTCAGATAAACTACTTCATTTTGCAGCTTTCCTGTAACAGAGAGACTCAACACAAATGCTTGTAGAAATCACAAACAAAACAAAAAAATATCAAACTTGAGTTTACAGGAAGATTTGCAAAGGCCCAGAGGGAAGTTGCGTTGCCGTTAGTGTTGACTTTAGGGGTCATCGGGGTGGTGGCCATGCTTGAGGCTTGTGCCATTCAGCTCTTGGTAGGAGCTGGCTCTAGGATTGCAGTTTGTGTATCTTTGGCTTTGCCTAGTCCGAAGAGGAAGGAAGCGCGGATTGACCTCACTCCTCGCTGCTTGTATCAGAGCTCAAATACCAGCCTCTCCCAGGAGAAGAGGAAACTGCAACACAGGTCTTACATGGCTTTTCTCTTGGAAGTAGGACTTTTCACATCTAGCAGAGTCCTTGGCCAAAGCTAATGCTGACATTTTGCTGTCCACCTTTTCTCCTTGGCCAGCAAGGTGATCTCGGACAAATCACGTCACCTCTCTGAGATGCTGTCAGCCTTTAAAAAATTTTTAAAATGGGGAAAATTAAACTTGCCCACTACACTTGGCTTCGGGAGCCACCAATGGTAAAAGGTAGGCGCTGGCAGCAGCATTGGCGCGTGCGGCGCGTGGTGCGCGCGGCGGCGTGTGCCTGAGTGGTCCCTGGAACCAACGTCTCCTTTCTCCCACAGGGATTTGAGGCGGCTGGGAGTGACACTTGTTGGTCACCAGAAGAAGATAATGAACAGCCTTCAAGAGATGAAGGTCCAGTTGGTGAATGGGATGGTGCCGTTGTAACTCGGTTTTAAAGTCGCTTCCTCAAGTGGGTCGGTCCTGCACTTTGTACACTAGCCCCGAGATTTATTTTGACTAAAAAAAAAAAAAAAAAAAAGAAAAGATAAAAAGGGAAATTCAGTGACTTCTAGAACTGAAGGACGTTGGCCTCTGCCGCAGTGTTTCTAAAGCAGTGTCTGACTGAAGTTTTCCTTTCTTCCCGTTTGTGTCCTCATTTTCATGAAGTAAATGTAAGATGCATGGAACATGGAAACAAATCTGCTGTACGTGAGGTTAACCCGTCTCTTAAGCTTCAGCAACAAGGACAACAAGCCTTCCCACCACACGTTGTCTGTACATGGGAGATATATATATAGACACATATATATATATAGCACCTTTATATACCGAATTACAGCAGCACATGGTCGTACTTCCAAGGACTGGCTTGAGCGGAGGAGTTGGGTAGCCCTTTGTGGGCTCCCAGAAGCTGCGGTTTACTGAAGTTTAACTTCCAAGTCTTACTTGTCTACAGAAGTGTATTGAAGAGCAATATGATTAGATTATTTCTCGATAGATATTTTGTTTTGTAAAGTAAAAGAAAAGAAAAATGCTGTTACACAGCATTAAGTTATAGAGACTAGTGTATAAACATGTTGCTTGCTCCATGGCAAATACAATACAGGGTGTATATTTATTTTTTTTTTTCCTCCCTCTGTGTTGCCAAGTTCTTTTCGTTTACTCTTCTGGGAGGATGACACGTGATGAAGATGTATATACTGTACAGTTTGCTATGCATCAGGTACAAGATTGGGGCTCTTCCCTTGGTTTCTTCTTTTTTTTTTCCCGCTCCTCCTTCTTTTTGTTTTGTCTCCCTTTTGTGTTACCACTATGCTTTGTATTTTTGCTGCTGTTTGGTTTGACCAACGTATGGAGCCTTCAGGAGCTTCGATTACGTGTATGAGGTAGGAGTCTGCTTAAATAAAAGACGTCACCCCCTCTTCCTTTTCGCCGCGGGCTGATGGCATCCAGAAGAAAAGGAGAACCAAAATCTGGTTCTCAGTGGCCTCCAGCGACAACGTGGCATCGGTTTTCGTGTGTGTGAGTCCTGCTCAAAGATAGCGTGAGATTGCCTGCGCAGTGGTGCTTCAGCCCGATAGCCATCACCCAGCGCAGCCCTCACCCCTGTCCCTGGAGCCCAGGAGAGAAACTACGAGGTGGTTTTAGCTGGAAGGAAGGAATTTTTCTGCTCCTCTTCTCATTACGGGAGTTAGGTCCTCGGGTGCAGCGTGGATGTGAGCCCATGGTCATCCAGCATGGAGGTTATGTAGTATTTCTCCTAAAGTGGTGGTGGGATTAGTTTGGGAACTGTGCTATCCCAGGTTGTCTGTCCGGGCATTTTTGGTTTGGGTATGGACCTGGCCACTTTAGGGCAGAGCGCAGAGAGGAGGGAAGAGCAGAGCAGCCCGGTGTGGTCACAGTGGTGGCATCCCCTGGATGAGAAAGTCCCATCCATCTGGGGCTGGCACGGCTTGGGTCAGCACTTGGTTGCAGCTGGATTCCATGCGTCCATTAAAGTTCACAACTGCCATTTTCAGAGGGAACTGAGGATGACCCGATCCCCTGGGAATCCCACCAAGAAACAGTTTGGGGCTCTCCTCCTCCTTTTGTTGTAGAAAAAATTAATCAGTGCAGTTAATTTGGTATTCGTATGTTGGGCTTTTTTTCTGTGAAAGCTTTGATAAAGATAAGGATTTTAAAACAGCTCAGCGGATGGCAAGTGTTTGCTGGGTTTGGAGATATATTGCTTCCTTAGAGGTTGGGTAACATCTTGCAACATCATTCCTTGGTGACAACATCAACATACTGACTTGCCACAGCTCCCTTCGTCCCCGGCGCTGCAGAGCCAAGCCCGAGGAGCTGATCCAGTGCCAAAAGTGTGGCCTTCACATCTTGCAGAAGCAGGTGTCAAATGCTACCTTCAGCTGTGTCAAAGGTCTTTCTTCCATTTCCCCCAAGCCTTTGGATGAGATTTGGTACAAAGAATGGTATCCAAAGAAAAGGGAGAGGTCTAGGAAGAGAGGGTTGGTTTGTTTTTTTTTTTCCTTAGCAGCAGGGCTTGCTTGCTTTCAGCAGGGCTTCTTCAGGCAACATTGGCTTCTTTTGAAATGACCTCCTCTGCGAGCTGCTGCCAAGCTCCTCGGGAATCGGGAGAAATAGGAGGGAGAGGAGCTGGAGTGAGGTCTGACAAATCTTGACGGTGTGATTTCTCACCCTGTTTCATTTTGGCAGTCACCAGACCACAAAAGAGCAGGGAGGGGAGGGATCAAGGCATAACAATTTCGGCACATAGAAGAGATTTGTCATATAATAAATAAGATTATTAGAGCTGTCAGCAGAACTGTCTTGGGATTATTTGTGCCTCCCTGCCTGCAGGGCTTGGGAAAAGAACCCCTAGGAGGATGGAAACAACTGGGTTCGTTGGGAGGAATTGTTCAGTCACCGCCTGCGTCCGTCGGCCACACCGAGAGATGCTCAGCATCTTGCAGCACTTTCTGCCCATCATCTCAACTCGTCCCTTACCTGTTGGTTCTGCTGGAGAAATTGAGTTTGTTTTTTTTTCCTGGACTTTTAACATAAAAATCCCCTTTTCACCATTTGTGGTGTTTTAAAGGTGTATGTGGTATGGCTGGCATGCATACCGGATGCTGGAGTAACCGTCAAAATTATTAACTAGTGGAAAACAAACTGTTCTGATGCCAGACTGCGTTTGTAAATAGGGCACCTCTTCTTGGTTCCTCCAATAAATAAATAAATAACCTTTTCTATTTATTTCAAGAGCTGTTCTTGCTACAGATCTCTGTATAATAGGCTTTGTCTCGGACCTAAAAATAAAATGAAATGGTGTTTTAACAAGTAGGGTCCAAAAGTTACAGCTTCTATGTCCACAAGGAAATTCCAGAGACAACAGAGGTTTTCCGTTCCCATTCGAGAACTACGAGTACTCTGTATTTTGGGCATGACCGTATATATTGGGGTGCAGCAGAAGGACATGACAGTAATATTTCACTGGTTATGCTCTTTGTAAGGGCTGTAGGTGGATATCCTGCCTATGGCAAGTCTGAGCACTTTGCTTGTCCAGCTCTGCTGCTGTGGCTGGTCCAAAAAGTACTTTTTTTCCTGTATATTTTGCTGCTAATTGCGAGGAAGGTATTTCAAAGGCTCTTTTCAATATAGTTTTTCATTTTGGGAGAAGGAAGTGTCCCCGAGCATGGCATGTGTAGACCGACCCCTTCCATTGCGTAGCTACTATTTGGAAAAATTACTGAGCATAAAAAAAGAAGACTCATTTAAAAGGGGGAAAAAAAATAATTTTAAAATTTTATTTATTCCTTCTGTATGTTAACGGCAAGAAGAACAAAAAAATGAAAGTAAAAACCTTTTTTTGACTCTTCAGTGTTGAATATACCGTAGAAGTCCCAGTGGTCAAGAAATTGTGACTCCTTGGCCCGCTGTGGTCTTGAAATTAGTCGTTAAGGCGTGTGTAAAATACATCAGTAGCAGTCTTAAGAGTAACGCTTCGTTTCCAATCTTTTTTGTAATTCCTTAGGGCAGGGAGGGTGGGAGCTGGTGCATCCAGCACTGCCAGAGCCACAGCATCCGTCTCAGCTCCTCGCATCGGCGTTTTAACTCCCAGGAGACTGTAGCATTGCTGTATTTATTCCTCCCCTTTCCCACCCCCCACCTCCTTGGATGCTCTCTGTGCGTTTCGTTTGTGTACATGGGTTTTTTTTTGTAGTGTAAGATATGAAATTTTCTATTTTTTCATAAAAATAAAAACCTTTGACTAACAGTGACATCCAGTTGTGGATCACACGCACGCGGGCCCCCTCGGCTTTCCATGAAGTGTTGGGATTTTCCCCCTTGAAAAGGAAATAAATCCTTTTTATTTTCTCTCTCCTAGATACAGGCTTGGCACTAATCTTGAGGGAGAGAGGGGCCTCCGGGGTGAGGGAGATGTGTAGACCCCATGTGAAGGCATCTTACCTTGTTACAGGCTGTTTCCTCTTTCCTCTGTTTTTATTTTGGGAGGAAAATCTGCATTTTGGTCTGGTTTGTGGGGCAAAGAACCTGCTGAACCAACCGAGCCCCAGAGCAGCTCCTGGCCACACCATTCCCCCATCCCTCAGAAATATCTTTTTTTTTTTGTGATTCTTTTTTTCCCCCCCAAGAACTGATTTTCTTTTTCTCTGATTTCTTTTGGGGGTGGGTCCCCAGTGGATCCATGGCCAGATGGAGCACCCATCACCACATCTCCAACCCCCTTTCCCCCCTGCCCCATGGATTTGGGGACAACGTCATGCTGCAAAGGGGCATGTGCCAGCCTTGAAGAGAGGTGAGAAAAGCCATGGGTGGGAAAGGCTGAGGGGCGATGGGGGAAAAGATTGGCCTGGGAAAGGTCTAATGGAGGTGGTGGTGGCAGCATCTTCTGGCTTCTGTGAGATGACCACTGCTGAAGGGCAAAGAGGAGAGCTGCGGATGAGGATGCTGGTTCTACTGATGTCATGGGAAGCCGTGGCAGACAATGGACTTGGACCTTGCCCAGGAAAGGCATGGTAGGCTGGGATGGCAGAGGAACGCTGCTTTATATAGTAAAGGAAGAACAAGGTCAGCTGGGTTACCAAACTGAGGTTGTCAGCATTCAGACAAAATCTCTCTGGATTGACCTGCCAGTCCCATGCAGTGTTTTCTTATTCAGCCCGGGGCTGTCTGCTGCTGGATTATGGTGACAGACACTGGGAGTGATCAGAGGGGCTTTGAGGACAGGGGCAAAAATGAGATTAACTCAGCCCATGTAGGCAGCATCCTTGATAGCTTTGTGGAGGCAGAGAGCCAGCTAAGGGGAAAACACAAAAACAGGGAAACTTCTTTCAATTTGTTGAAAGCGAAATAGCTTTGCAGGTGATGGGAAGGCATCGGACAACCAAGGCTGGGCTCATGGGGAAAATGGGAAGGTTCACCACCTCTAAAAGCTTCAACACAAAAAAGAATTAAAGAAAGCAAGCTAAAATCTTGAGGAACAAGGTTGTTTAACAAGGTGTTCCTGATTTCAGCTGCCATAGAAATAGGGATTGTGCCTTCATGAAGACACATCCATGAGAGCAGCTGCCTCCTGTTCCTGTTTTTCAGCCAACATGAGCGTGAGGGAAAAGGGGATTAGGATGCAAATGGTCAAAACTTGCTACGGCTACCAGTAATGATGACAGCTGGCTGCAAACTCCTTCCATAACACTCTGTTCTAAGTAAGAACTGAGGGATTAGGCAATTTCCTTGAGCCTTTGTGCTCACCTTGCTTTGGGACCAGCCCTTAAACAAATCTCAAATTAGGGTTTGCTTATTATTTTCCACCGCTGGGCTCGGTGTGAGAAGAGACACTTGCAGTCTGTGGCCACCAACTAATAAATTTACCTGCTCAGAAAGGTAAGGTGCTTTACCTGCAAAGCGGGTCCTTAAGCATACACCTGACTTATTTTTTGGGTGGTTCTCCTGCACAGCCTCTGGCCAGTCCCTGCAATAAATGCGCAGCTGCATCTCCAGTCACGAACGCCAACTCTCGAGGATGCTTAATAAGCCGTGAACAGGGTAACATTATTCTCTGCATCACTCTTGTTTTCAGCAAACCCGAAACAAACTGCAAAGCAAGGCATTCCCACTGCTGGTGACGTTGCAGGGCAGTGAAACAGCACCTCTGTCTTATTTTTCCTATCCATTAACCTAAAAATGAAGTGGTGGAGGGATCTGAAACTGCCTACACCTCTGCCAGCCCAGCAGGGTTTGAGCATCCCAGAGGATGCTGTGGCCCCAGGGCAGGAGCAGGGGGGAGGCTGCTCCCCATCACCCTGTGAAGCCGAGCTGCCATGCAGAAAGTGATGCAAGATTTATGAAACCATGGGGAGAAAGAGCGAGGGACTCTTCATGTATTTTTCATGGGCTGAACTGCATAAATAGCATGCAATGCATAAACTGTGACCGGATACTTCCACAAAAAAGGGACCAGCGAGCAGAAGGAGAGATGAAAGAATGAGATAGATTTATTCAAGTCAACAGGGCCTGATGAAAGTCACCCTCGAGTGCATAAAGAAGCAGCCGAAACAGCGTGGCCTGATCCCAGGGTGATTCATCTTTGCTGACACGAGGAGGGAGCTGGACCCTGAGGACTGCAGAAGGACACACGTCATACCTGCTTGGCAAAATTGATGGGTGGGAGGGGAGAGATTGCCCCATCCATAATGCCTCGGGTGCGGTGTGGGACTTGGGGAGATGCTAGGACAAACCATTGCACCAGCAGCCAGGTTGGTGCAGAAAATGAATTGGCACCGAGGCATCGCAGAAAGAGCTCAAAACAGGGTAAGACAGGAAAAAAAGGGCTGTGCTGGAAAACTCGATGCAGGGATGCGGGGGGGAGTGCTGCAAAGGTGGCATTCCCCATGGCAGTCCCCTCAGCAGGTGCATGTGTGCTTCCAAGCATGCATTTTTAATAACGGATCCGCTGCCGAAGCTCAAACCTCATGTGCATGATGATGAGTATCGAGGAAGCAATTCCAGGCTGAGATCAGGTAGGAAACGAGCCAGAGCAGCACGGCCAGCAAAAAAACACTGCTCATTTTGCACCCCTGAGAGCAAGGCAGGGTGTGCTTGCAGATATTGCATGCCATAGGGTCTCCAGGGAAAAAGCCTCGGAGAAACTGAGCGGCAGGAGGGTGATGCTCACTGAAGGTACTCGTGCCTCTACAACAGGATTTCCATTTGGAGCATTTGGGGCAAGTCCTTAGGGACCCACTGGCTTTTGGTGGTTGCAGACCCCTGCATTACAGTGACCTTTGATAACCTGTTAATGTATGGCTCATTTTTTTCCTCCCAGAAGGACCTATGAGCCAGCCGTGGAGGAGAACAAGGCGCCCACGTAGGTGATTTTCTTACTCCATCATTTCCTCACCTCAGCTATTCGTAGCATCAGCTATTAGTAATATTCAGCAAATAAAGTAAAAGAAAAGAAAGAAGATGCTTTCTTACACTGACGTGCTGCTTTGATAACCAATTAGCAGCTCTAATTTTTTTGACAGATTTTTTTCAATGGCAAAACTCTTTGAGCTTCCCCATATGAGGCTGATGGACGCATTTGTGCTGGTGAAGATGACTTCTTTCTCTCAAAGTTTATTTTTTTAACTGTGAAACCAAAAGAAAAAAATCTTATGAGCTAAAGAAAAAAGCAGCAAAACTGTGAGATAGGCTGCCAGCCCTTTTCTTGGTTTGCTCTCAATAAAGGCCATATTTATTACGAGAAAATTGAAATCCTATCGATTTCTCTTCTGAGGCGCTGTGTTTCAAGCTTGACATTTAAACACAAAACTCCGGGCTCCAAAGTTTAATCATTTACTTCTCAAGAAATACGGTGTGTGGAGCTGCTGAGTGAAAGGCCATGCAAGGTAAGAATGATATTTAATTGGGAAAAAAAAAAAAAAGACGATAGGGAAATGATATGTTCATTTTAAAAACAACATAAGGAACAACCTCTCCCATCCTATGGGAAAAATGCTAGTGAAATGGCATCCTGAGGTCCCTTTCCATGAGACGTGTAGGAGCTCAGGACTGCTGGGCTTACTAATATCTTAGAAAATGGGATGAAATCAGTGGTTGGACGCAGATATTGTAGAAAGAGGGGAAAGGAGATGTGTGTTTGGATGGATGGATGGATGGATGAATGGATGGATGGATGGATGGATGGATGGATGGATGGATGGATGGATATGTATGCATGCGCATGTAGAAGTACCAGGAGATCAACTCCTAAGACAAGGATTAGGGCACAACTGATAAAGGATGAATGGCAGCAAATAGCCTGGGAGTGAGACTGGATCGGGCTGAAAAGGGGCCTTTTTGGGCCAAGTGAGGAGGAAAAATGTGGGGGCATCAAGGTTTGGCACTGGGAAGGATTTGATGTCAATTCATGATCTGGGGGAGGCGGCCAGGAGGGGGGTGATGCAGGGATGGATGCAGAAGGGAGCGAGATCCATCCCACCAGGCAGCTGCCAGCCACCCAAGTGGGGAAGAGGAGAACAGGCAGAAGGTGGCATGGAATATGCGTTTAGCAAGAAATAAGGAGAAATTAGACAGAGGGGAGCCACAGGCATGGCTTTCATCCTGGCTTAGCCACAGCTTTTGGCCTTGGAAGTTGCTCACAGACCTAAAGCGATCCCTGGTGCCCAGGTCGGGAATCAATATGTTTCTCTGGCTTGGAAGCAATGGCCCTTTTTGGGGTTTTTAGTGTTTTGTGGTGGAAAAGCAGGCTTTCACAGCCAGGATTTGTGAGCAGCTGGGTGTGCATTGAGCCCTGCACAGGGACTGAATCACTCGGCAGCTGCTGAAACCTGATTTTGGGTGATTTTAGGCCCGAAACATGCCCTCATGGGTCCTTCCCTCGGCCCAGCAAGGGGAGCGGGGAGCATGACAGGTGCCTTCACTCCTTTGAAACCCAGAGTTTGGAGAATAGGGCTGCAGAGCCAAAATCACAGGTAGTCTTTTTGTGGCTGCAACTGCTCCTGTTCCAGCAGAAAACAATAAAAGAAGAGAAGAGAAGAGAAGAGAAGAGAAGAGAAGAGAAGAGAAGAGAAGAGAAGAGAAGAGAAGAGAAGAGAAGAGAAGAGAAGAGAAGAGAAGAGAAGAGAAGAGAAGAGAAGAGAAGAGAAGAGAAGAGAAGAGAAGAGAAGAGAGGAGAAGAGAGGAGAAGAGAGGAGAAGAGAGGAGAAGAGAGGAGAAGAGAGGAGAAGAGAGGAGAAGAGAGGAGAAGAGAGGAGAAGAGAGGAGAAGAGAGGAGAAGAGAGGAGAAGAGAGGAGAAGAGAGGAGAAGAGAGGAGAAGAGAGGAGAAGAGAGGAGAAGAGAGGAGAAGAGAGGAGAAGAGAGGAGAAGAGAGGAGAAGAGAGGAGAAGAGAGGAGAAGAGAGGAGAAGAGAAGAGAAGAGAAGAGAAGAGAAGAGAAGAGAAGAGAAGAGAAGAGAAGAGAAGAGAAGAGAAGAGAAGAGAAGAGAAGAGAAATCTTCTGTGTGAGGAAAGGCTGGTGGCCCTGACAGAGGCAAGGTTGGGGTGGCCCTGACAGAGGCAAGGTTGGGATGCCCCTTGGGAGGCTGGTGCCGGAGTTGCAGCATCCCAAATCGATGTGAATAGTTGCTTCAGGGCACAGAAACCAGCCCTGCAATAACTTCATTCCTCTCCCAGCCCTAACTAAGAGCTGTGGGTCATTATGCTGCTCTTTCATTTTATGCAGCAGCTGGAGAGACACCAAACCCTTGGCCCCTGTGCTCTGCATCCCAGGAGGGTGTCCAGCCAGAGGCAAAGCCCTCACACACTATCCATCCCTTCCTAACGCCCTGAAATTGGGTGATTTCTTTGTCAGGGAAGGCAATCAGCATTCAGGTGCTGCTGTTGGCATAATTAGAGGGGCAAAAGGCTGACAGCAATAGCAACAAAGCCAGGGCCCAGGTCAGAAATGTAATAGAGAAATAAATTACAGCAAGAGAGCATGTTCAGATTCGGGCTGCAGATGCAGTGGGTACAGGGGCAGCAAAGAGCCCTGCCTCCTGCCAGTTGATCATCCACACTCCAGTGATCCTCATGGCTGCAGCTGATAAACAGCCTGGCTTCTCCAGCAACAGCAGCATCCCTGTAACGAGTGGCTGAGACCCCCTGGGTACCACCCAGGGATGCTGCAAGTCCTCTTGGCACTGCATCCTGGTTGCTTAAAGCCAGAACTTTCCTTTGAAAAAAAAAATCGTCTTATTGCGGGTGCCTTTGTGGGTGTTGCCACTGGGGTTTGCAATGGGGAGGATTTCAGGGCTCTGGGGTCTGGCAAGCTGCTGGCTGGGGATGTGCACACCCCAAAACCACTGAAAAGGGAAAAAAAAAAAAAAAGATAGAGCCTGATGGCTTGCAGTGGATTTGTAAATTTGGAAAGACTGAGTACAACTGAGTTTTGGGAAGGGAAGGACCAGGTTGTGGCCCTTTCCATGCAGCAGGAGGCTGTGCAAGGTAGCACAGCTCCCTTTGAAACCTGGCTCCCCTCGAGCCCAAACAAAAAAACAGGCAAGAAAGGCAAAAGGCCCATTTTCTTGGTGAAAAAACACAAGGAAGCCGAATGGCGAGCTGAAAACGCCTCCATCAGCGATGGCGTTGTACAGGCATCTGGTCCCAGGAGCTGGCAGGGGACAGTTATCCCAGTGTAAGCTCTTTTTTTGATCATCTTATTTGCCTATTCAATGGGAAGAAGTGTCATTTTCTAAAAGAAGGATGAAAAGGACAGTATCTGCGCTCCAGGTTATTTTTTACACTGCGGAAACATCCCACTGATGAAGCAATGAGTTTGTAGGAGCTGATAAATCAGGAGTCGAATCAACAAACGGGGGTTTTTTGGTTCCCTGAGCCCCTTGATTTGATTTGATTTTAGCTTCATTCGAAGCTGACCCTTGGCAAAGCTCTTTTATATTCCCCAGGAAGGTTTACTGTAGGGCACTGCAACCTCTCCAGCTTTGGTAAGTGATGGCATGGAGGGAGGTCATAAAAATATATAAGAGAATATAAAAATATATATATAAAAAAAGAACAAATATAAGAAAATATACACTATATTAAATATATATATAAAAGACTCTTTATCAAATAAAAGTTAAAGCTCTAGGAACATGATCTTGTCCTTTTCCCTAACAAAAGAAAGCAAAATAATCTCTCCAAGCCTGCCATGCTGAGGCCATATATTTGTGTGTGCATGTGAGTGATGCAGAAAGGGAGCCGACCTCGTGCTAATGAGCAGCTCCTCAATACGCCTTGATGAGTGACTGCATTCAGAGCCTATAGAGAGCAAAGTGTTTGCAGTGGTGAGAATGGGAGATGATTCCCCTCCTGTGAATTTGCCTAAGTACAGAATAAGCATCTATTTTCTTTCTGCTTTCTCCTTTTTTCTAAAGCCCAGCTGTCTGTTAATGCATATAATGACAGTCCCGCCGGGGACCAAGCCTGAATTCCCATTCATATGCAAAAATCATAAGTGAGAAACTTTAGATTTGGCCCAAATAACTCCGTGCGCGTCTCCCAGTGTAGGAAATTCCAGCTTGCCATATTTGTCCTGCCCAATGCATGCCAGATGTCTTAAAAAAAAGAGGGATGTTTGTTGCTGCTGATTATTATGCTCCTGGCACCGCCGTAATGCACCGCCTCCACGCAGGAGCTTGGAGCGAGAGAAAGGGGGAGACGGGGATCGCCCTGCTCATGGCCATGTTCGTGGTGAACACCAAACCTCTCGTGAAGGTGCTGCATTGACCCTGTGAAAGGCATGGCCACGTCACGATGGAACACGTAGGGAGCCCTTCAGATGCTGTTAAAGATACTTGTCATTTCCTTGTGGCCATAGCCCAAGCGGTGTGGGCAAAGGGAGTGAGTTGATGCTGTGTGGTCCAGATGTGGAGGATATAATCTGGCCATCTCATAGAATCATAGAATCATAGAATGGTTTGGGCTGGAAGGGACCTCAAAGATCATCCAGTTCCAACCCCCCTGCCATGGGCAGGGACACCCTCCACTACACCAGGTTGCCCAAAGCCTCATCCAACCTGGCCTTGAACACTTCCCAGGGATGGGGCATCCCTGGGCAACCTGTTCCAGTGCCTCACCACCCTCAGAGTGAAAAATTTCTTCCTTGTATCTATTAAGGAATTTTTAAAAAGGCGGCGCAGTGGCCCCCCAGCAACACAGGGCAAGCAGTGCCCTGTGCATGCTGGCTGGCCTTCCTCTGGCACCTTACAGACAGCAGGAGAGAGGGTGAAAAAAGGGCTGAATATGACAGCAAAGGGGCTGAGGCAACTGGGAAAAAAATCAGCTATTTGTGCAAAACCAGCTCCTCTTTTTCAGGTGAACTGCTCAGTGCTTGTGTGCTGGTCAGTGCTGGCTCTCTGAAGATGCCCTCCAAGAGCCTGCGAAACGTTCATGCTAAGGAAGACACAGGCTTAGGAAGCTCCTTTAAGGCTTCACCAAACCATTTCGTTTTTAAAGGAGGCTATCTGGCACGGTAAGAGGCATTGCACTGAGCAGAAAGAGGAGAGTGATGCTTTGCAGTAAAGTTTTGCTGGAGGCGAAGCGCTAGAGCAAGTGCTGAGGCTCATCTCTGGGAGATGCGGATGGGTGATGATCTTCTTTTGGGGAGAAATAGCTATAAACAGCTAAGTTTTTACTGGAAAACCAAAGCCCCAGGTTATTTCTCCTTTGGGAGGCTCAGGCATCACCATGGGGTTATTTCAGGAGGCTTCGTGGGTTGGGCAAGTCATTTTTCAGGCTGGATACTTCCTTGGGACCATGTGCTTCAGAGAGAGAGAGAAAGTGATTTAAGAGGAAGGCAGGCAAATTCAGAACTTACTCTTTTTTTCCCGTGGAAGAGGAAGGGTGAGGAGAATATTTCCTCCCCACCTTCTCAAGATGAATGGAGGCTTCACAGAGACGAGGCAGTGGTGGTCTGTTAAGAGACTAGGGGATTTGGGCTGGCGGGGGTTTTATGCTGAGCCTCACAGCTGGTGCAGGTGCGTTTCCAGCCATAAGAAGTAATAACAGTCCCGGTGGAAACATTCAGCTGCAGTAAAAGCAGACAGAAATCTATTATCCATGTGAATGCAATGTCAATGTTTACAGAGGGAGGTCAAAGAAGAGAGCTCCGCTCGGGAAATGTCAGCGGAGGAGGAGGAGGAGGCAGCAGCAGCATTTGCATTAGTGCTGGAGCAGTTCCTGCAAGGCTGGGGAATATTAAGGAGGTTTTGTGACTTCCAGCCCTCTTCACCCCACCTTCCTGCACCACTGCAGTGTTGACTGCAGCGGTTTTGGGCTCCTCTGCATTGCCTGGAAGTGATGCTGGATGCTCCTCGGTGGGGATGCAAGCGTGGATGCAGGTAGCTATCCTTATCTGCCGTGTACAGGGGATTTTAATAAGAGGGAAAGACAAAGGGATGCACAAAGGAACAGAAAAATGACACGGAGCAAAGCACGCAGGGTCCAAAAAAGCCCCTGTGTAAAGTCAGGCCAGTACCCACTGCTGAAAGCTGGCCAGTGGGTAGGTGATACTGGAGCATCCCTCGAACAGAGGCTTCCCGACAGCAAAGGAGACAGGAGCTGAAAAACTCCCAAGTTTTTTGTAAGCCTGCCTTTTTGTAAAACTTTACAAAGTCCCAAGAAACACCAGCCCCACGTAGCCAGGCAGGAGCCGTGTTGTATCCTGACCGTCTGAGGAGCTCTATGCTACAAATTTCTTTGCTTAATTTACCTGCCAGATATCAAGGCAAGAAATTCCCAAATTCTTATTGCTTTTCTTCCATGGCGGAGGCAGAATTATGGGTTTAGCTAAAGAATCTCAGACTATTTTTCTGCAAACATATTGCTTAGGATGGAAAGTGCTGGAGATGAGTTTAATCCCCCTTGCTCAGTGTTATTAGTAATTATTATGGGTAGCATAGGAGTTGCCTGGCCCTTTTAAATGAAGACCAAGGCTGCATGGATGATTCCTGCTTGGGAGATGTTATAGCCATGGCAGGGGCAGGCTGCAGAAGCACGGGCAAGGGCACAGCCTCAGAAACAGCTTTTTGCCACCATATCCAGCTGTCACCCGTGGGTATTGCCCACAGGAATAGCAGGATTCCCACATGATGCTCCCAGGTGTCAGAGGGCAGAGGAACATCACCACCCTGGTTTCCAGCCCTGTGCCTGCTGGGGGGAGTGGGTGTTTTCCCCCAACAGCATTTTTCCTCTAAGGAAGGAGGCTCTTGTCACCAGAAAAGCCGGAAAACTCCCGTGTGTTTGCCAAGTGAAAGAAATGCCTCTTGCTAAGGATTGAGTTCCTTCCTCCGTCCTTGGGCTGACTTTTTGTGGGTAGCTATTTATGCTTGATGAAAACTTTGGGCACCAATGGCCTGGGAGGATGCGGGATGTGCCAAACTGTGATTTTTACCGACTGCCAGCGTTCGGTGGAATATACATGTGCACGGCCAAAGGGATGGGAAACCACCCGGCGAGACAGAGCCAGCAATGCCAATGGGCAGCAAACGCCTTTCTGCTCACCTGCGCCCCGGGTGCTGTGCCCATGTTGGACTGGACCTAAAAGCAGGAGATCTGGGGAGCTGAGGGGGCTGAAAGAGGGAAAACCTCTGCTGCATTGCTGAGTTCAGGGGACAGGGCAGCCCTGCAGGGTGGAGAGCATCCCGTGTCTCTGTCCCATGTCCCTGGGCTGGCAAAGGACACCTCTGTGGCATGGAGAAAGTAATTTTGGGTTTTCCAGCTGCCTCCAGATTAAAGGTTATTGTGTTTCGGCAGGATATTTTGGAGCTGTTTCTTTGCCGGCCATTTCCCTCATAGCAGCTTTATTTCTAAAACAAAACTGGCAACAATCTTTGGCAGGTTTATGCCACTCGGTGTGTAAAGCCAGGCAATACAGATTTATTCTGCGTGGGATCTCATGATTTGCTCTGTCTGCAGTGTCGGTCAGCTGTAATTGAGTTGATATTAACACTGATTAGTAAAAATAACACCACGTTCCTAACACCTGAGCACAAAGATCTCACCGGGGAGGGGGGGAGGGGGATGGGGGGATGTGTACGGGGCGGGCTTTGCTGCAGCCAACAGAACATCCAGCGTCATCTCTGGGAAAATTAAACCCCGTTAGCAGTGTTCCTCCTTTCTAGAGGATCTGCAGATGCCTGGCGTGTCTCCCAGCTTTCCCCAACCCCCCCGGCAAGAGCGAAGTTTCTTTAGGTCTCGTAATTCCCATTCCCAGATAGAAATTCCCTGCCGGGGCGTCCTGCTGCTGCCGGCCGCGCTGCGCCCTGCGGTGTGGCTCCGCGGCCGCCAGGCGGCGCCACCGTGCGGGGCAAGAGGGAGCGGCGGCCCCGCGGCTTCAGCGGCTCCTCGCGGCCGCCAGGGGGCGCCGCCGCGGCGGCGGGAACGGCGGGGAAGGGCGGGAAAGCGCGGGAAAGAGCGGCGGGGAAGGGCGGGAAAGCGCGGGAAAGAGCGGCGGGGCAGCGCGGGAAAGCGCGGAGGCGGCGGGAAAAGCGCGGAGGCGGCGGGAGCGGCGGGGAGCCGGAGCCGTGCCGCATCTCTGGCCGGCGGGGGCCTTTCCGGGCAGCCCCGGGACCTCTGCCGGGGCCGCTTTGCCGCCATGCCCGGAGCTCGCCCGCGCAGCGGCGGCTGCCGCCGCGTCTGTCCGCCCCCGACCGAGCTGGCACCGCCGCCCCCGGGCGTGCTCCGGGCTGGGGCCGGGCCGAGGGTGACGATGTCCCGGGCACTGGCTGCAGCCGCGGCGCCCTTGGGTGTCCCGCCTCCCTGGGGATCCTCCGGGATGGCTCCGGTCGCGGCTCTCATGAGCCCACCGGGGGGCGGCTGCAGCCAGCGGGCGGGAACCGGGGGCGACGGCGATGGGACCCGGTGAGGGAAATGGGGGAAAGCGGGGCAAAACGGGATAAACTGTTCCCCAGGGCTCAGTGCTGGGGCCGGTTCCGTTTAATGCATTTATCAGTGAGCTGGAGGAGGGCACCGAGTGCACCCGCAGTAAGTTTGCGGGAGTGTTGATCTGCTCGAGGGCAGGAAAGGTCTGCACAGGGATCTGGACAGGCTGGATCCATGGGCTGAGGCCAATTGTGCGAGGTTCAACAAGTGGAAGTGCCACGCAACGCTGCAGGCTTGGGGCAGAGTGGGCGGAAAGCTCCAGAGTGGCTCGAGTGTCCTTTTCCTGGTGGAAAAGTACCTAGAGGGGTTGGTCGACAGCCAGCTGAATAGGAGCTGGCAGTGTGCCCAGGTGGCCAAGAAGGCCAAGAGCATCCTGGCTTGTATCAGAAGCAGTGTGGCCAGCAGGACTAGGGCAGTGATCGTCCCCCTGTGCTCGGCACTGGTGTGGCCGTATGGAATATTGTGTTCAGTTTTGGGCCCCTCACTACAGACTATGGAGGTGCTGGAGCGTGTCCAAAGAACAGCAACAAAGCTGGGGAAGGTGCAAGTCCTATGAGGAGCAGCTGAGGGAACTGGAATGGTTTAGCCTGGAGAAAAGGAGGCTCAGGGGAGACCTTATCACTCTACAACTGCCTGAACGGAGGTTGTAGCAAGGTGGGTGCCGGTCTCTTCTCCCAAGTAACAAGCGACAGGACAAAAGGAAATGGCCTCAAGTTGTGCCCAAGAGGGTTTAGATTGGTTATTAGGAAAAATTTCTTCACCAGAAGGGCCATCAGGCATTGGTTGAGTCGCAAGAGTTAGTTAAAAACTGTGTGGATGTAACGCTCAGAGACATGGCTTAGTGGTGGAACTGGCAGCATGAGAGTTACGGTTAGCCTCGACGATCTTGAGATCTTTTCCAATCTAAATGATTCTATGATTCTAAACCATTCCCTCCCTTCTCCCTGGCTCTGGTGCGGGAGTGGGGGCACTGGCCGCTGCCCGTTAGGTGCTGCCTGAAGCTCAGGTCCGTGCCCTGCTTGCGGGCTGGGATGTTGGTGCAGGTCCTGCCCCTCCACACTGGCAGCGTGGTGCTGCCCCCGTCACCTCCAGGGCTGGACCCCCTGGCTCTTGGCTGGGGGCTCTTGCCAAGACCCACAGGTGACCCTGGCCATGCTGGCTGCTGCCCGACAGGTTTCCCAGCTGCAGGAGCTGCTTTCGCTGTGTTGCCCGCACTGGCAGCTGCAGGTGAGTGGTTTGTTTTCCTCTCCCTGCTCCTCTGGTGGATCCTCTGTAGGTGCCCAGCTGGGGCCTGGTGACTTTCCCAGCCGGTTTTAGCAGGGACCCTCAGGGGTCCCCTCTTGGGGGACAGCAGGTGCAGCTCAGCGTTTGGGGCTGGGGCTCCCCAGCAGCTCCCAGTTTCCACCATGGAACCAACCCCAGCTTGATCATGCCAGTGCCTCCTGGTCTCAGCTCCTGGCAGAGCAGAGGAAAAGAGGCCATGTCCCTGGGCAGTGCCAGGGGCACATGTCCCCTGAGGAAGAAGGGGACCTGGTGTAGTGGAGGATTTCTCTGCCCATGGCAGGGGGGTTGGAACTAGATGATCTTTGAGGTCCCTTCCAACTCGAACCATTCTATGATTCTATTCCATCAACGTTCTATTTCGGACTGCGTTTTTGAATCATAGTTTGCAATCGTCTCTGACTTGCTATCCATTGATTTGTGATGTGAACTGGATTCTTTATGGAAAAAATAAAGCTGGAAAATGCACTGCAGGAGTTCACTTAATACAGTGTAAATGCAAAAGGGCATTTAGATGAAAACTAATCCAACGTAAAAAACCTTGAAATGTATATGTTATGAATTCAAGGAACAGCACTTAACCAGTGCAGGAAGAGTGAAGAGAATCACAATGTCCAGTTCAAACTAGAACTTTTTTCCCATGAAAAAATTTAAATTGGACATTATTCAGAGTCTTTGTAAGGAAGGAAGAACAAAGAAGGAAAAAGTCTGACTTTCTACCTTGATGTTTTGTACTTTTACCCAAAACAAGCAACAACTGGGTTCTAATCCCTGTTCTATGATTCTGTCGCCGGTGCCACAGGAAGGGCCAGGTCCCTGCAGGGCCCCCAGGATGGAGGGATGTCCATGGGAGCAGAGTGCTAGGGACTACGACATCCTGGGGGAGCTGGCCCTGGCTGGAGCTCAGGGAGTGATTTTGTGCTCAGGACACTTTGGCTTTGCCCCTCATCCTGCTGGCAGAGCAGCTGAGGGATGAAGAGGGCAGGTGCCAGCCCCTGGCAGAGCTCCCTGTGGGGCCCTGGGGGTGAAGGAGGGGTCCTGGCACCAGAGGGGCAGCACCAGTGGGTTGCTGTCGGTGCCAGCGCACGTCCCTTGGGAGCTCAGCACCACAGGGCTGGGGCATCTGGGGCATCCACCTGCCCGGGGGGTTCCCCTTGTGGCCAGAGGCTGTTCGTGGATACCCAGGGGGCCCCACAGACCCCACCCTGAGTCAGGGCTGAGGCACATTGGTGCTGCATGGCACCCTCAGTGTAGTTTGGTGGGGCTGTGGCTGCGAAAGGTATTCAGAGAGGTGGGAACAGGCACTGTCAGGGTCCATCCCAGACCCTGCTGGCACTCACGTGGTGCCAGCCCTGTACCCATCCGGGGCTGCTGGTCATCTGCCTGTGCCATTGTTGCTGCTGCATGGGGTAGGTGGGTTTTCAGCCAGATCCTGGCTCTCACCCACTCACCCAGGGAGAAATAGGATGTTTCTGGTGCCCCATCCCCATTTCTCCTTCCCCCCCCCCCCGTTGCAGGTACACAGCTGCCACGGAAAGAGCTGGCGAGGGGCCAGGAAGATCTGCCTGTGCCTGGGAGCTGCTCCAGGGGCTCTTGGGCTGTGTCATGCCACTGGGAGCTCCGACTGTCCCACATCTTCCCCTGCACAGGCGCAGGGATGGACAGATGGAGGAGCCCCAGCCATACTGGGAGCTGCCACCGATGGAGAGACCTGCAGGGAGTGTGGAGTCACGAAGAAGAAGCTGGGCTGCCTGTGCCAAGGACGATGCTGCCACATGCCCAGCACATGGCTGGAGATAGCCCTGCCTGCGCCCACCCAGCTCTGCCTGTCCGGAGACGCTGCGGGGACTTCGTGGCTCCAGCTTGGCTGGAGCTTCAGGTCGGTTGTTTCAGCCTCCATTTGTTTTGGGCCTCGCTCCGTTTGGGCTCCTGTTTGTTTTTATTTGTTGGTTGGTTAGTTCTGGCTCCAGTTTGTTTGCAGGTCCAGTTCGTGGACGGCTCCAGCTCGTTAAACCTCTGCTTCAGGTTTTGCCTCCAGCTCATTCAAGGCTCACGTTTGTTTCAGCCAAGCTCATGGACAGCTCCAGCTCCTTACTGGTCATGCTGGGTTTATGTGGTGGGTTTTTGGTAGCTGGGGAGGGGATGCAGAGCTAGTCCCTGTAAGGAACTGCAAGGAGCTTCCCCACCTCCAAAACTGTTCAGTTTCTGGCCAGGTTGGACCTGCTTCTGACCAGGGCCGAGCCAACCAGCACCTCTGCTGATGCCGTATTTAAGAAGGGGACATGGGGACTTGAGCCAGGCAGGACCTGCAGGGAAGACTGCTGCCTGCACCCAAAGAAGCCATCACTCTGTGGGAAAAGCCTGTGCTGGAAGAGTCTGATGGGCAAGGACTGATTCCACAGGAAGGACTCATGTTGAAGTTCATGGAGGACCATCTCCCATGAAAAGGGACCCCACACCGGAGCAGGAGAAGAGTCTAAGGAGCCCTCTCCCTTAAGGAAGGGGCAGCAGAAACATGTGATGATCTCACACAACCCCCATTGCCTCCCCTGGAGGGGAGGAGGTAGAGCTGGGAAGAAGAGAGGACTGGGGGGAAAGTGCTTTAAAGATCTGGTTTTGTTTCTCTTTATCCTCTCTGAAGTAACTGTTAATGAATTAAATTGATTTGTCCCCAAGCGAAGACTGTTTTCCGCTGGGGCCATGGTTGGTGGGTGATCCCTCCCTGTTCTCATCTCGACCCTCAAACCTTTTGTTACATTTTTTTTCTCCTCTCCACCCCACCGGAGCAGGGGGAGGACTGAGCAAGCAGCTGCACGGTGGCTTAGTGGCTGGCTGGGCTAAACCATGACACTGGTCCAGCTCCGTTTTGGCTCCAGTTTGTTTTGAATTTGTCCGCTGCTGCTCCTCTCCGGTTCCAGTTCATTTCATCACCAGCTTGTTTTGGCTCCAGTTGCTCTGCAGCTCCAGCTCATTTCTTCTTCAAACAGTCTTGGCTTTTGACAAGGTCATAAATCAATCACTGTCATAACTGTGCATTGTCTAAATATGGACTAATGAGTTAATGACTACTGCTACACCTGGAATAAAGAGTTGGACACACAAAGGCAGTGTGAAAAGTGCTTTTTTCCCCAGAGACCATCTCAGACGTCGCATTTGGCTTGGTGCATGCCAACCTCCCAAGTTTTGGGGACGAACACGACTGGACTCCCAGAAACGTTCTTGCCTCCCTGCACAAGTGATCCCAAACACACAGAACTTGCTCTCTGCTCCAGCCTCCCCAAGCCCACTCACAGAAGCCTGTGCCCGAGCCCAAAAAATGCAGGACTTGGACTCTGTTTTCCAGCCTGGGAAATGCCTGACTCGGTCTGTGCTGCTGAGCCCCAAAACCAGTCCAGGAGCTGGGTCTCGACCACCACAAACACCCAGCTGAGCCCCAAACCCCTTGCCAGTGCTGGCCCACGTGTGGTGTGAGGAACAGTCCCAGGAGCCCCGGGCAGTGCTTTCCCATCCCAGCCTCGGGCACTGGTTCCCACCAGGGTATCCATCCCTGCTGCTGCCAGCCCGGGGAGGCGGATGAGAAAAGAGGAGCTCAAATCTGCTCGGCCCCACCTTACACCCCCATCTGCCTCCCGTTCCAGCCGACAGAACCACGCTGGCACCTACGGCGGCATCTGCCACAGCACCCGGCCCAAACCCAGGGTGGTGAGGCTGGGGCTGGCACCTACAGTGGCCGGGGGTTAGTCTCGGCCCCTGTATCCCTCTCTCCCTGGGTGGGCAGAGGCAGAGGATTCCGCGGCCCGAAGCCGGGCGCTCCCAAGCGCCTCGGAGCCCCGAGCCCAGCCTCGCCGTCTCCATCCTGGCACTGCGGGCAGGAAGCACTGCACCGGGCCGAGCTGGGGACCGGGGACCCAGGGCCAAAGTCCCTGCGCTGCCCAGGGTGCCTCGGTGGCTACGGGCACGGTCCTGGAGGGCAGCAGGGGAAGCCACAGCTCAGCCATGGCTGGCGGCTCTGCGAGTCCAGGCTCGGAACCGCCGGCAGTGCTGGCACTCCCTTGGCACTGTCTGCTCTGACATGGCCTGACCAGGTCCCTCTACACAGCTCAGGTCTGGTGGTGCCCGGACCGGGGTACCAAACCCGTGAGCACCGACGGGGAAGAGACATCTCAGCTCTCAAAGTGCCTTTTGCCCCCCGTGCCCACCGGGAAACAGCCGGAGGGGCTCCAGGGCTGCGCCCAAACACACGGGGCTGGGGCTCTGCCGAGCCCTGGCACAGCAACATGGGCCCAGTTCCGAGCCCCAACACAACAGGACTCGGTCTGTTGTTTCCAAGTCCCCAAATTGGCCAAATGAGCCTGGTTTCAAGCCTGCAAAATGCAGGACTTTTAGTCTCTCTTTCTGAGCCCCAACACACAGGACTCTCTCCGTGTTCCAGAGGGGAAGGCATACAGCTCAGCTGCACCCCATTTCTGAGCGCCCATTTCTGAGCCCCAAAACCCACACCATTTGGTCTGTTTCCCAGTGGAGTCTGGAGCCCGCAGCAGCCCCAGCCTGGAAACACAGGACTCAGTCTCTGAGCCCCCAACCCAGCCAGGTGAGCTTGGCTTTGGGCTGCAACCCCCCTTGGCTCTGTCTCTGTACCCCAAGTCCCAGGAGTTACTTTCCCTTTGGAGCCCCCTGAGCCCATCTCCCAGTCGCACCAGCCCGGGTCCACCTCAGAGCCCCAAACCCAATTGGTGGGCTTGGTCCGAGACCTGACCCTGCTCCCACATGCCCCGAATCTCACGGAACCCGTAAACCGGCCCCAGGAGCCGGGTTTGGAGCCCCACGAACACTGGGCTGAGCCCCCGTGGCTGAGCCCCAACCTCCCGCGGCCCCGCGTGTGCCGTCGGGGCCGGGAGCCCCGGGCGGTGCCTGGGCACCGGCCGAGGGAACTCGCGGGGCGGGTTGGGCTCGGGCGAGGACAGACGGTGCCAGGCTCCCGCCCTCCAGGCATTTAATCCCCGCGGAGCCACCGGCAGCGCGGCCGCCCGGGCACCGACACTCGCTCATCACCGCCGGCCCTTGCCCCGCTGCCCGGACCCCGCTCCCAGCCCCGGCTCGCCCGGGCCCTGCAGCGCTGCCGGTCCCCCCTCCTCACCTGGGGCGGGGGGACACCGCGGCTCCGAGCGCCCCGGGCCGAACCCCCCCCGCGCCGAACGGCCGTACCGGCACGGGCCGAACCCCCCCCGCACGGAACGGAACGGCCGTACCGGCACGGACCGACCCCCGACCCCGGCACGGAACGGCCGTACCGGCACGGACCGACCCCCCCCCCCCGGCACGGAACGGCCGTACCGGCACGGACCGACCCCCACCCCGCACGGAACGGCCGTACCGGCACGGACCGACCCCCACCCCGCACGGAACGGCCGTACCGGCACGGACCGACCCCCCATCCCGCACGGAACGGCCGTACCGGCACGGACCGACTCCCCCCCCCGCACGGAACGGCCGTACCGGCACGGACCGACCCCCCATCCCGCACGGAACGGCCGTACCGGCACGGACCGACCCCCCCCCCGCACGGAACGGCCGTACCGGCACGGACCGACCCCCCACCCCGCACGGAACGGCCGTACCGGCACGGACCGACCCCCGACCCCGGCACGGAACGGCCGTACCGGCACGGACCGACTTCCCCCGCACGGAACGGCCGTACCGGCACGGACCGACCCCCCACCCCGGCACGGAACGGCCGTACCGGCACGGACCGACTTCCCCCGCACGGAACGGCCGTACCGGCACGGACCGACCCCCCACCCCGGCACGGAACGGCCGTACCGGCACGGACCGACCCCCCATCCCGCACGGAACGGCCGTACCGGCACGGACCGACCCCCCACCCCGCACGGAACGGACGTACCGGCACGGACCGACCCCCCCCCGCACGGAACGGCCGTACCGGCACGGACCGACCACCCCCCGCACGGAACGGCCGTACCGGCACGGACCGACCCCCCCCCGCACGGAACGGCCGTACCGGCACGGACCGACCACCCCCCGCACGGAACGGCCGTACCGGCACGGACCGACCCCCCCCCGCACGGAACGGCCGTACCGGCACGGACCGACCCCCCCGGCACGGAACGGCCGTACCGGGCTCCGCGGGGGCGGGCCCGGAGGGTGGGGGGGGCGGCCCGTCGGTCGCAGGGTCCTAGCGCCCGCCCGCCCGCGCTCGCCGCCGGCGGTGCCCGGGACGCTGCGGGCCGGCGCTGGCGGCACCGACACGGCCGCTTGCTCCGCTCCGCGCAGGCGGCCCCGGGCGGGTGCGACGGCGGGAGATCCTCCGTGCGGAGAACTGCAAATTCTGACACCCTCCTCCCTGTCTGAGCCCATCACCGAACAGAAAGACCTCGGCTGCTTTCTCAGAGCACGCCGTTCGTTCCTGCACCTTGGGGAAGGGCATAAAAGAATCTCGGCTTTCAAAATCTCTGCTTCTGTGTACCTTGTAGACAGCTTAGCTCCAGGTTTCTCTTTAGACAGCCTTCGTGTATCTTTTCACTCTTCCTCTAGATGAAGTTACAAAGGAGCTGTGTATCAAAGAGGACTGTTCTCTTCAGCTCTTTTTCTAGTCTTGCCCTCACTGACCACGTCCAGCTTTCAATCAGCCTTGCTCCTCACTGTTTCATAGAATCATAGAATCATGGAATGGTTTGGTTGGAAGGGACCTCCAAGATCATCTAGTTCCAACCCCCCCTGCCATGGGCAGGGAAATCCTCCACTACACCAGGTTGCCCAAAGCCTCATCCAACCTGGCCTTGAACACTTCCAGGGATGGAGCAGCCACAGCTTCTCTGGCAACCTGTTCCAGTGCCTCACCACCCTCTGAGTGAAAAATTTCTTCCTTATATCTAATCTAAATCTGCCCTCTTTCAGTTTAAAGCCATTGCCCCTTGTCCTATCACTACATGGTCTTGTAAAAAGTCCCTCTCCAGCTTTCCTGTAGGCCCTTTAAGTACTGGAAGAGCTGCAATAAGATCACCCCGGGAGCCTTCTCTTCTCCAGGCTGAACAGCCCCAACTCTCTCAGCCTGTCTCCATAGCAGAGGTGCTCCAGTCCTCGGATCATCTCCGTGGCCTCCTCTGGACTCGCTCCAGCAGCTTCATGTCCTTCTTGTGTTGGGGACTCCAGAGCTGAATGCAGCACTGCAGGTGGAGTCTCATGAGAGCAGAGCAGAGGGGCAGAATGGCAGAGTACGACACGTATCCATGTTCTTAGGTCCCAGTTCAAATCCACCTTCCTTGGGAGTTCAAGCTGTGGTACACTGGAGCAGCTGAGATGCAGATTCCTCTCTGTTGAGGCTCTCCTGAGAACATCTGTCAAAGCCCTTACTTGCTGGAACCTGATTTACTTGTGGAAGCTGCAGATTAACAAGACTATTCAAAGCTTTCCTCTTTACTCAGCCTGAAGTTATGTCTGCAGTAAAGTTTCTTTGCAGTCCATGGCTGTGTAGCAGTCTTCAGCGAAATGTTCAGCTGTCCTCCCCTAAATTTAGGCCTTTAAACTGCTTGCTTGATCCTAAATGGTGCTTCAGATGCCCAGATTCCACTGAAAGCAATAACAGAAACGAATGCTTAAATGCCCACTGGAAACAATGAGTCTAATGAGCACATAAAACTGTGGGAGAACTCAAGGGGCAATTTTTGTTTCACATCCTAACTGGGTTCTAGGGATTTTCTGTTGGAGATGCCAGTTATTGATTCTCTTAGTGGCCTAGCAGAGCTTGGCTAGCTTTGGTTTCAGCCCTATGTCCGCATGTGAGTCTTAGAAAACTAAAGGAATAATTTCTCTGCAATCTTTTTATCTGGGTAAACAAAGCACATTTCCTTAGGTTCTCCATAGATCAAGAGCATGTCCCACACAGCAGTGCAGGTTAAAAAGGTCAGCCACCTTTAAATAAGCCCTAATTGACACTTAACTTTCCAGAATGAGGGTTATCAAAGGTTAAGGTACAGTTCCTGAGGTGGTCAGTGACCTAATTCTAAACAATCTGCTTCACTCTGAAAAATAACACTGGCGTTTTGAAAAGCCCACTACCTTAAGTGACATTGCTGCTGCTTTTCTGGGGGTTGACCATGCTGGATTCCTTTGCCACGAGCTCAGGTCATCTGATACAATCGCTCCTCAGATGATGCTGATGTTCAGCATTTGGCTTGTTCCACCACTCGTTGTTTCTGGCCTGCTGTGTGCTGGGAGCATCCTGTTCTGGGAAGGAGAACGACTCCTCTTCTTCTCACTCAGCTGCAAGTCAGCAAGAGCTTATCCAGTTCCTAGTTGCATTCCTCCACCTATTCTTCTCAAAGAGCTGGCAATTTCTCACTCAAGAGTGTGGATTTGAGCAGCTCCTGCTCTGTTTCAACATATGCTGGAAATGTTTAGGCTCAGGCCAAGGTTATGGGCAATGATTCACCTGACTGTAGACCTCACAAAGGACACCGTTATGCACAAGTCCTTTCTCTGGCACTTGATTCCTCTCTGCTCTTATCCTCTCTATTCTCCTGGGAAGGAACGGGGTCTATGCCTGAGTCATCCTGCTGTCTGAGCACACTCAGTGTGCTGCCTGAGTATAAAAGCTGTAGTGATCCTCCTGCCCCAGTTCCCCACAAGTTTCCTCTGCAAGCTGATATAGCAAATGCTTAGATCCTAACATAATTGAGAAGTGACCTTCTAGCTGGTAACGTCCCACCAGCCCTGGGGACAGACATCCCCTCGGTTCAGTCCCCCTATGGATTGTTGGCCCAGATGTTGCTGCACAGACATCCTTGACTAGATCCATTTACCAAAGATCCATAGTCTAAACCACTTTAGTAGTAAATAAAAACAGCAAATGAAATTATAGCTCCAGATAGAAGAAAGCTGATTTAAAGTATTTTCTATATTCTCAAAAGAAGTTTATTTATAGATGACATCTCTTCTATGATACAATGCTGGTTCTGTTCAGACTGGAATCATGGGGATGGGAAGAGTAAGTGTTGTGTCTTTCTGAGCCTGTATCTCACCTGCTGGAGCTGGTGTCGCCACGACTGGAGCACCTGGTGCTCTTCCCTGTCTGTAGTGGTACCAGTCTGATGTCATGGAGAGCCTGAGAGGACAAGAAAAAGAGGTGAATGAGAAGGGAAGGCGAAGAGACATCAGAATCATCTGCCAGTAGCAGAAGATGGCAGAGCTGGGGGAACAGAGAAGAGAGCATTGGTGTCGCATGGGAACCTATGCATGCTCCCATCAGCCCTTCCACCATCCACCTTTTCTTCTGTAACTAGAGGAAAGGCTTTGGGAAAGCTGTTTCCCTCCTTTTTAAACAAGATGCTAGTAGCACCGATAAGATGAGAGCCATCTCTCAAGGCAACTTGCGTCAATTCACTTTCCATGGCTTTGAAAAAGAAAGTTACATTTCTCTCAGAATTACTTTGATATGTGCAAGTACAAAACCAGACCAAGAGGTCGCAGATGACATGTACTGAGGTAGTCTCCCCCAGCAAGAGGTTCATGAACAGTGTGGCTGAAATAACGGATCCATAAAAGACAGCTTTGTATGCAGAGGTTCAAAGGCAAAAAGTATGTTTGTTAGGCAAAGTAATAAGGGACAGCTACTGTATGTGCTTTGCAATCTTTTATATCGGGCATTTATGTGTTTCTGCTGAGAGCCAGGAGCTCAGCAGTGTTTGTAGCAGCTAGTTCATTCTTTGCACTCAATTGCTTGTGCACCACTGGGGCTTAGCAACAGGGATGTTTGGATGCTGTTCGAGCCCCATCATTTTAGTTGACCTATCCGTCAGCTTCAAAATTGGTAACCTAAGTCTTTAGAGAAGAGGAGGAAAGGAGAAGGAAAGCAAAAGCATTTAGCAGTGTATCCCTTTTATTCAGCCAAGATCTGTTCGGTGTGGTCTGGTGTCCTGCCCGAGGGAGAAATAAACCGTTGCTGGAAAAGAGGATACGGGTGTCCTAAGGAGCAGAAGAAATAAAAGGAACGTTCCACAAAACAGGTTACCCAAATTGCTTTTTATCCCTATTATGGAATTAACTTTTAGAACAAGGCACTTCTGTGTACATAAGAACCACATCACCAGAATCATAGAATCACAGAATGGTTTGGGCTGGAAGGGACCTCAAAGATCATCTAGTTCCAACCCCCCTGCCGTGGGCAGGGAAACCCTCCACTAGATCAGGTTGCTCAGACCAGCTCAGACCCAAGGTGATCTCTCTGCTGAGGCCCCAAGCCCATGGGCAGAGAAGAGATGTCAGAGGAAGGGAAGGTTTAAGTGACTCTTCCCTTGCCTTTACTTTTCTCAGGGTCCAACATCTGAAGAGCTTCCTGACGTGGCAGTTGTGTCACTCCATCCCATTTGGCAGCCCCAGGGCATACACCCTCCCCTGTCTCTTGGAGCCACCCTCCCACTCCCCAGAGCATCCTGGGGCGAGGACTGTAGCATACAGCACCACCCTCCCCATTAAAACACCTTCTAGGTAGGGAAAAATGAGTATGTCTAAATTCAGCTGCAACCAATTTTATTTCTATTCTGTGTTTCAGCTGGAGTTGCAGGTCTGTACACTAATTTGGATACTAATAGCCCAGGATTAACAAATATGTTCTCTGCATGAATGAGGTCTGCCATAATACACCAAAAACGAGACTCTCTACATCAAGATGTTCACCATCAATGGTTGAAGCTGTGTATTAACTTAGGTCTGGTAAAAACAGGCAGAAGACTACCTATAAAGTTTTGTTCCAAGGATTGCTCTTGATATTATTTATCATTTTAACATCATGCTGTAGGAGGAGGTCTGATTTAGGCTCCTCTTAACTTTCAGTTCAGTAATGCACAGAGCAGGGGGGTTGTTGAGAAATTTGGCTTTCTCACTCCTGTGGGAGAGGCAAAGCACCAGTATGGTACATACAGGTTACCCATTTCAGTTCAAACTTCCAGTAAATAAGCCTCAGCTTTCTACTGTACATCAGAGTGATGGAGAGGCGAGTGTTGCAGCTTGATTCCCACACCACCATTTCTCTTTTCTTTTGGCTTAAAGAAATGTCAGCCTACTCTTGACACATTTGAAATATCTCCACTGGGGCCTGCAAGACCTGTTTCAGGACTTGATAGAAGACATGTTTCGTGTTCCTATTTAATTTCTCTTTTTCTTTTTTTTTTTTTTTCTTCTGGATAAACTGCTCTCTAATGGCTTGCTTTAATGTTTCAGATTGTATTGTATAAAACGCTGCTCTTAGCCATAAAAAGTAACTGCCAAGTTACAACTGTCTTTCATTAATATTAGGAAGGTTATCCAAGTGAGAACATAAGAACTCCATAAAGATCCTCTTCCCAAGTCTCCTGCTATTATTCCCACTTCGCTCAAGTCCAATTTTCTTTTTCAGAGTTCATTTCTAAAATAAACCCGAAAAGCGAGTTCTAGCCACGTCTGTGCATTGAGAAGCTGCTCACTCTCTGACCGCCTCCAGTTATTTTACTGGAATGATTCAGAATAAAGCGATTTATACAGGGAAAACACCATTCTTAGACCTCACCTGCTAATATATTTTTTTTTACCCCTCGTGCCATAGTTGGAAAAGCTGTGGCAGATCTTTTCACGTAAAAGTATTTTCTGCCAGGGAACCCAGAGCCAATGAGGTTGCTTTTCCAGAAGCTCAGACGGGGACAATGTGTGTTGCTGGCTCTGTCTTATTCCAGCTCCAGCTGCTGGCTTGAGCCAGGGGAAGTGATGCCTTGGTCAGTAGCAAATTTGGGAACAGCCAGAAGAGCACCTGGCTATGTTCAGAACACTCCTCTTTTGGCTTCAATCACATGAATTGAATCAGAAAACTGGTTTCCCCCCCAGCAGTCTGGGTTTTGGGCCGTTTACAAACCCTAGGGCAATCCTGCCCCTCCCAAGCTGGCACTGACCCTGAAGGCAGAGGTGGCCTCATCAGCAGGAGGATTTGGTTCTCTCCTGGTACAGCTTGAGCAGGTTCCCGAGGGACATTAACAGAGCTGAGGAAGATGCTGCTGGGACTCCATGAGGACATGCAGCATGGGGCTGCGAGGAGGTAGCAGGCAGGGCTGGTGGGGACAGACGTGGCATGGGGCTGACGAGCTGCGGGTACCCAGGCTGATCCTGGGTCCTCTCAGTGTGCATCTTCCTTAGAAAGAAAAAGATGCAAACCAAGAAAGAACTGGAGTACTTCCATTCCTAAGGCAACATACTCAGTGTAACCTGGGTTGCACGACACTTGTACATGTAATCACTATTGCAAATTAATAAATTCAATTCTAGGAACAGGTGGATTAAAGTATTCTCTAGCTTTATTTTTCAGCCTGCCTCTGATCATTCCTAAAGAAAGGTGTTGTAATACTGTAGACACTACACTAAGTGACATGATTAAAAGGAAAAAGGCATATAATAAGATATAAACTTATTTGTACAGTATACCTTAATGCAATAATTATTATTCATAATTTAATCAGCCTGTGAAGTAATTTGCCTCCAAGGCACCTGATTAAAATAATGGCAATGAAAACTTTGCACAACAAGACAGGTACTCAGGACCCAACAGCTTTCAAGGGAAAAGACTCCCTGGTGCGTATGTCCAGCACCTCTGACAGTCTGGCCACCTTGGCTAAGGACAACAGTACCGAGCTGTGAGGTGAGCCCCAAAAGGGCTTTTAATGCAATCATTTGGTTTGAGTACTCAGTGCTTGAAGCTGGCTGTGCTGTGGTTCTTCTAAGAGAAGGAAAATATCCTTCTGAGAGGTCCGAGGGCTTCTGTCTGGTTGTGGGATGGACTTGGTAACAGCTTTGGAAAAGTGGAGACACAGCAGCAGTGAGGTCTGCTCGAAGGGGAACAGGGCTGCAATGAAGGGAACCAAGAATCAGCTGTTCCTGTGACCTTGGCCATCACTTCTTATTGTCATCCCTCACATTGTGCTGAGCATAGAAAAGGTTCTCACTCCAGGAGGACCTCAATGGACCTCAGTCATCTCCAGGAAGCTTTTCTTACTTAAAGTTTTCACCCTGTTTCTCATTTGTATGTCTCCCCAGCCAGGATATCCCAAGAGTGATGACTAGTTTATACTTCTTAGTCCTGCTTAAGGCAACGAGGTGTCCCAAGGGCTGATCTAGGAGAGGCAGCCTTTACGTGCACTGCTGCCATAGAAGAGGCTTGTAGTGAAAACACTATCAGGAGCTAAAATTATTTAGCTCTGGTAAGAACTGTGCCATAAGTCATCTGTTCACATCACCTGCAACACTTCTTATCTACTGACCTTCCAGAACAGGGAGACTTTGCCAGGCAAAAGTTTATTTCCTGCCATAATTTTCTCAATCACCTTTTTCCATTTTCAGACTCAGAATATTTTTTAGCCTTATCTAGCACTGATCATGTCTTCTACAAGAAGATGTCATCAATAACAGAGAAGGATGACTACCAATTATTTTTTCCTTTTTCTTTAAAATATGAGGCAGGTTTTTCCCCACCGCCGAGTCCTGCAGAGCAAGACTAAAGACCCAGTCTGAGCTTTCCAAAGGAGTGAAAGGGAAATTAAGCCGGCACAAGTGGCAACTTTCTCTTAGTCCCTAGGGAAAAAGTTCACCCATGCCTCTGTATTTCACAGGAGCAAGTGGATGGCAGAGCTCCAGCTGAGGCACTGCTTCTCTGAAAAGTCTCAGAAGCAGAGTATTGGTATCTCCAGCTGCACAAAGTCACCTCTGCGGGTAAACCTGACCTGGTAAGACCTGGCCATTCTCTGGTGCTGCAGGATTTGGCCCAACACCAAGGATGCAACTCCTCAAAACTCTGGGCTTAATTCTCACTCCAGCTTAGAGACCTCATACTCTCCAGCTCCCTTGATGCAGATACCATCCACTGTTTGATTTACAAATAAACCAGAAATGCCTGCAAATCCTTATTCACCTTATTTCCCAAACTAGGCTGAGGTGTTCTTTTTCTCCTCCTTAACCTGTTGCATGGTACCTTAGAAAGATCACCGAGAGCCTTCAGTCTCTTCTAGACTAAGGCAGAGCTTTTCTTGAAGTCTGGGGAGGCTTTTCTATTTCTTCTTTGGTTTGGAGATCTGTATAATACTGAGAGATTGTATGACTCACACATTTTTAACACTTACCCTGAGAGATCCAGGAGAGGCTCATCTGAGAAAGTCTTGCAGCAGATGCTTAGCTTTGTCAATGGCATAGTTGGGACCAAAGACCCCCATCTGAAAAATAAAATGCCCACAAATCAGCAATATAAATACCGCAGCCTTTCCAGTCCTCGTTGGTAGGGTACCTACAGAGCTACCCAACTGCTTCAAGGATAGAGGAGCTTTCCTGGCACGAGCATGCTCACGGAGCACTCTGCCAGAGCTCAACAGGCAAAAAGCTACATTTAATCATCTCAGGATAGTGTTGAGCTGGGCTGCTCCGAGATGAAATTAAAATGTTAGAGTTTGAAGCTCAGACCATCAAAAAGTCAACGCTCAGCCCGTGAATACTGGTGCTGGTAGACAATTGAAAAATGGGGCTGTCCCAGATCACTTTGCTGGCTAGAGAGCAGCGTGCCAAGGTCCAGCTGGGCAGCCAGCACGGCTGGGAGCACACATCACACCTCCACGCTGCAAGCATCTTCTAAGCTAAAGAGCTCGAATGCTAACTGTGGTATGGGAGTGTGAGAAAGGCCGTGGAGGAAACCAGCCAAACGACATGGCTGCTTTGATGTTGCATTTGTGATTTGATAGTACTTTCTCTGGTTTGGAAAAAGAGAGGCTGCTGGAATAGCTGAGAAAAATTCCCTTTCTGAAGTTCAATATTCAGAATTCCCTTCTTGTTTTCTCCACTGTATTCAACATGAGAAGGTACGGTGCTACGATAGATCTCCTGATCGATATTTCCTTTTGTACCACTAATTGCCAAAGGCTGTTGAAACCAACTAGAACAGAAGGTTAGACTCTGGTGTAACCAGATCTACCCTCGTTAAAAATCATTCGAAAACCCTATCCTGTGTTGTCATGTAAGTCATGACTGATAAAAAGAAATGCACCTGGAAAGCATGCTCTTTTAAAACATCTGTGTCCCCCTGTCTTGACTTACATCTTGATGCAGGAAGAATTTAACAAGACCCATCGTATTGCTTTTCTCCATCTCTCTACTGTTCATCTGCTGGCCACAGCTTCTGATTTACGTCAATCTGAAGTCACGATCAAGTTGGTGAAGTTTTGGTCACCTGCAAGCAAAGCTAGAAGAAAAATGTGCTTTTTGTGAAATATTCATCTGAGGTTTGAAACTCAGGATTAAATTCTTGGCTCTCCTACAGAATCTCAGTGGTTGGCTGGGCAAACCAACTCAGCTCTGGGTCCTGGAGCTGGACTCCTTTTCCTGTCTTGTACAAGGCCTGCCAAGTCTCATGTTTCATGTGTGCAGATCTCCCAAACAAACACTAAAAAAAGATCTTGCAGACCTTGAAGTCTCCCTAACTCTCCTTAAAGCAACATCTATTGTTTAGCTCAGTGGAACTCTATAGCATCCAAGCCCCCAAGTAGCTCAGTCGCTGCTCTAAAACACATTGCTGGAGGGAGCGTGACCTCTGAAAATGAAGCCAAGAGAACGAGGTGTAAAGCACTGGGTACCAGGTTTATACCAGAACACAGACCAGAGCTATTGTCCCAAAAAACCTGATGGGAATCTGATTATATTTCACTATTATGCCTGTATATTGTCCCTTTGCTTTTGCTATTTATCTGTTTAGCAATATCCTCAAGTAGATGACTTCTTCCTGCCTTCTCCCATTCATCTCCACTGTATACCAACAGCAAGATGCATGGGTTAGTGGTGAGTATCCAACATCGTTTGCACTCTTTCCCCACTCTACCTTTATGCATCACCTCCATTTCCTGCTTGTCATTCACTTTGATGTGATGCTTTCCATCAAAAGCTGTCCCGAGCCAAATGGGAAGTGAAGGGAATTGATGCTCTTGACATGGAGCCTCCTGTGTTGATGCATTTTTTTCAATTTGCCATTAATGCACTGGAAATTGTTCTCTCTGGCCATCCATTTGTTTTCTGTGCTGACAGAGAGGAGAAGCAGCCTCTCATATCACGGTCACATGGGGCAAAAACCAAGCAGAGCTTAAAGTCCAGGTGTGTGCCAGGTTTGTGCTGAATAACTAATCTGATTTTATATCCACAGATCACACAAAGAAATTTCCAAAGCCTCATCATGAACCTGGATGTCCAGATCATTCTCAATTCATTTTCAAATCCAAGAGTCTGTGTTTGAATCTTTTCCTTGTTTTTAAAATTTCAGCCCAAGGAGCAAAATAAGGGTGAGGGGCTCCAAATTTAGAAGACAAAAATAACTGCCTCCTGAAATGATCCCACCACAAAACTGTTGTTATTTTCATCCTGGGAGATGTTTTTAAATGTCAAAAAGCTGTTTTGACTTAGTTTGAAATAAACTATGTTCTGGATGACCATACAGGTGTCAGATGCCACCATATGTACCATAGGAACCAGGGCTGGAAGGAGCATCAGGAACACACACAGTCTGTCCTACAGAGTTCATGCTGGTGTGTGCAAAGTGGCTGTAACTCTGCCTCCAGACCCAAATCCCAAGTTCAGAATATTTCTTCTTACCTGAGATGGGAATTCCTTGTTTCAGGCACAACACCATAACAGTTACCACAATTTGCACTGGAGCACTCGAGGAAGGGCAAACGAGGGCCCACCAGAGTACAGCAAGAGCACTGCATTAACACTTGGAAAGATTAATTGGCTCCTTCCACCAAAAATGTACGATTCCAGCAGCACCGTAAAAGCAAAAACTGGAAACACCAGGTGGATGGGAACTGAGGGAACCCAAACTCACAGCAAGACATTACTAATGTAATTACTAACGAGCAGTGATGCTGTGCATCCTCAGCTGGGATAGCTCTGTGAGCAAGACAGTGTGTTGATTTCCCCCATTTCTTCAAGACCACCAAGTCCTACAAAAATCCATAAAAGGCTCACCTTTCCTCCTTTGTGAAGACATAGCCAACATCTCACTATCCTGACTTTCCTTCTTTCCCCTTGTTTTCCCAGTGCTGACTGTCCTTCCGTGGATAATGAGGCTATCCCAAAGGCTGGAAGACTTCCTTGAGACAGAGTGTCTCATGGATTTTACTGTTTCAAAGAGAAAAAGAAAGCAAATTTCCTTGCCAGCAGCCTTCCATTAACGAGGAACTTGTGCATGGGTGATGGAAGGAAATGCTCCTGGGAAGAAAAGAGATTCCAGTGCCAAGATTGCAAAGGGTTATTAATATAAACAGAGGACACAAACTACAATTATCACTGAAAACGATGAAAAATGTCTCAGCAGTATCCTTCTCATGTTGCTTGCTCACCATTTGAGAGTTTGAAGGACAGAATCATCTACATGGATCCAAGAGGCTTCCTGGTAACATTCCTGTTTGCCTTCAAGCGTGCATTTATTCTCCTGACCATCGGATTCATAATTGACCTAATTGTTTAGTCTGGAGAAGAGGAGGCTCAGGGGGGACCTTATCCCTCTCTACAATTCCCTGAAAGGAAGTTGTAGGGAGATGGGGGTCGGTCTCTTCTCCCATGTTATGAATGACAGGATGAGAGGGAATGGCCTCAAGTTACACCAGGGGAAATTTAGGTTGGATATCAGGAAAAATTTCTTTCCAGAGAGAGTTGTGAAGTATTGGAACAGGCTGCCCAGGGAGGTGGTGGAGTCCCCATCCCTGGAGGTGTTTAAAAACCGTGTGGGTTTGGTGTTGAGGAACATGGTTTAGGGACCCTGACAGTGCAGGGTGAACGGTTGGACTCGATGATCTTGAGGGTCTCTTCCAACCAGATGATTCTATGATTCTATGATTCTGTGGTTCTATGACCTGCTGTATTTAACAGCTGTGGTTATCAGGGCAGCTTCCTTGTAGGGAGGGAATGCAGCAAACACAGTTGCTTCAGTTTTGTTCCCGTTTCGAGGGGAGGGAAGAGATTCTGGTTGAAGTCGTGGACTGGTCAGTAGAAAGAAATAGAGAAGGACAGGACTTTTTTTCCTTAGCAGCTCTAAGGAACAGCAGGATTAAGAACAACAGCCCTGGGTCTGAGCACCGAGTTCAGCCAGAAGCAAGCTCAGTTGGCTTGTTAGGCTAAGTTCCCAAGAGAGGCCCATGTCAGCCATGTTCCCAAGGCAGCTTTTTAAGCAAGTCATTTGAAGGTGAAGTCTGGGACATTTTCAACAACTGCATTTGCATATTTTGGGGAAATATTCTTCAGTTTGATTTTTGGGTGCTGCCCAGGAGAGAGAAGCAAAGGCAGAGGGTGTTGGGTGGGAAAAGAGAAACCAGGCAATAGTTTTGTCTATAACTAGCAGAGCTGAAAGGTTCCTAAATTAAAATTAGGGAAATAAAATTGCATTTCAGGGGCAGCGAGGACACAGGTTTTTGTAAGCTGTGGCCATACAGCCGTCACAGGTAATGAGACATTTTACATTTCCATAGAGGGAAATAGGACCTTGCTGTTCTCCTGGCTCAGGCTCCAGCACCAAATCCAGGCTCTGAAACTGTCCCACTGTCTGCATAGACTCTGAAAGGAATTATTTATTTATTTTCAAAGATGAGGAATATTAGTCTTTGGACTTTCTACAGCTCATATTAACACCTAAAGACAAGAGAGAAGAAGGACAATGACATGGGTGGGAAGGGACAGCCTCCTCCAGGAGCATTTGATAATAAGTGCTGTGGAGGACAGGACACTAAAGAAAGTGGATGTAGACTTTGTCCTGTGTCCCTATGATCCTGAGATTCTATTGTATACCTTTGAGTGGTACCCAGCAGCCTTTAAAAATACTGTACTAGCCAGATAATGCAATGCTTTAAATTTCTCTACTCTAGAAATGTTTTCTTCTTTCCCCTTTCCACCACCCCCTCCACCCTTGGAAGGCTAGCTATGTCTAAGTTTAAAATTCTGAACCAAGTTTCCCTCTGCTATTCTAGAAGATGAACATATGCACCTAGAATTGCCTTTGATTAATAACATTAAAAAAGAAGAAGAAAATAAACGGTAGAAGCCACCGAAATTCTGATTTCTGTGCTGGCACCTGGCAATGAAACACGTCAGAAGAAATATGCTCTGAGACTGGATTGCTCTGAATCACAATGAGAAAACAGTGTGCAGGGGTTGCTAAATAGACTTGTTCTGTGCTGGGTGAGACTGTAGTACCTTGCTACATCAAGCAAGCACAACCACAGGTTCAGTTGTTTACACAGCGCTGCGTTGTTCAATACCTTTCTGTCTTTCTCAAACTGAAACAAGTAAAAACGGTGCTTGATACCCATGGCTCTTCTCCTACGTGAAATTATATTAGCAGAGCATTACGAGGTACATTTTAAACAGTAGAGCTGTTGAGAAAGTGAAATCCTGAAGATGTACAACCCTTCCTTTTGGCATTTAAGTTTCTCTCTTCACATATTCGCCTATTATAGTTTTGCATCATTGCATATCTACCGATTTCATGACAGTACATTCATGCTGACACTACAGCCACCTACATATTTCACAAGTATCTTCTATGAAGACACAATAGCAAATCAGGAACCATGTAGAATAACTACAGGATAAAACTGTTGAGGTGCCTTGCGCTGCTCTGCATGTACCCCAGCTGTCATGATTAGTGATGAAAAATACAAGGTCCCTGTAGACCTGAGCTCTAACTCTTCCCCTTTCATAGAAAGGGCTACTTTCTTTATGGCACTGATAAATCACCTCCCAGTCTCCCTCTCCATCACCCCAAGCCTCCACATCATCTCTTGAGACAGGGGAGCTCTATGGGATTCCCTGGCACTCTTCATTGGCAATACCTAAGGCAGGAATACTGAAGTGCAGTACTCCATACTGAAGAAATGAGAGCCTCTAGAGCCTACAGTCATAAAAATAATAATCTCTGAGCAACACTGCATGGCCTGCATCGGTCTTGTCCAGGAGGTATATAACCAGCACCTTCAGTTTTCCAGCTCCACCTGCTGTTGTTTGGTTTTGTTTTGTTGTTTTGTTTTTTTTTTTAATAGGAAAAACCAGGTGATGGAGAGCAACAACAGCCAGCAGCCAAGGGTGATCACAGCACAGACAGAGCAGTGACCTCATCAACCAGGGAGCAGCCCCACAGCACCCAGACACAATGGGCAGAGCAGGGAGCTGGCAGCAGGGTCCTCTAGCAGGCAAGGCAAGGTCATAAACGGATCCTGTGATCCTCTTAAGGAATCCAAACAGATATAGCAGAAGACAAGCCTAATGACAAGACTAAAGACAAATACATCCACAGCATCACCCAGGTATAGGCTGCAAGCCCTGAGCTTAAATGGAGCTCCTAGAGCCACGGGCAGAGGCAGTGGGTGGGAGCCCCAGCTGAGGCTGGTCAAGGCAATTAGGTCCTATTAGTGCATAGAAGGGCTGCCTGCTGCCCATCTACTCTTAATTTAAACTGGCAAAATATATAGCTTGTACACTGGGTGAAAGGAGGCTGGTATGGAGACCCAGGTCACGGCAAAGCCTGTGATGCAGGTATTTTTCCAATGAGAAGCACTGTAGCGCCACAATAGCCTGAAATGTCAGTGTTGCTTTGCAGCACAGCAATAGAACAGATCTTCCTCAGATTCACCCAAAAATCCTACTGGCAAAATCGTATCCCAAATCCAGAGCTGCTCTGCGTAACAACAGCAGCATCCACAGGGATGGATGGATGGATGGATGGATGGATGGATGGATGGATGGATGTCAGCCACTGAGCAGTGAGGAGCTACACAGCAGTAGTGACAAGGAATGCCAGTACAGTACCTCTGCTCTCCAGCCATTATATGTTTAAGGATGACCTATCAAGCTACCCAGTTGATAGGCAGTGGTGTTTTTTTTCTTGTTATTAAAGAACAGCTGCTTTCTAAGTGGATCTAAGTGCATCATATAGCTTTTTAGTCCCTCAGCTGCTTTTTAGAGGCAGTGGCTACGTACCTGAAACACCAATTCCTTAAAGGCTGTTCATATCTGAGGACTTCTGCCAGAATCTATTGCCAGAGCGATCCCTCTTGACCTTGCAATTTTTATATGACAGGTTTATTTCTGACACACACCTTGCGTTCTGGTGCTCCTTTTCAGCACTGTACCGTAAGCTGGTTCTGATACTGAACTCACTCTGTAAGTAGAAGCATGTGATATGTGCTTACACAGTTCAAATGTGAGATGCAGCCAAGATCAAGGACACGCAGAAATGGGGATTCAATTTGGCTCAGGGAGGCTTTCAGGTCCTAGGAAGAATCAGAAGTTGTTTAGTTCTTCTCAATAGTATCTTGATCCCACACAAAGGAGGAAAGCATACTTTGCCTTTGAGGAGGTGTCAGATTAGATGAAACTAACCATGCCAGCTAGCTTTTTAAAAAAAACCTTTTCAGTTGAAGCTTCATAAAACAAAAGTTCTTTGTTTTTAAGAAAACCAGGTATGGGTTCCCACACATGAGAATCCCAGCAAGTACTAAGAAATGGTCATAATTGATCTGTTTTCTTTCTGGTAGCCAAATCTTGGTGTAGCAATGGGAAACCTGTAAGGTTCCACCTCCAGAGAAGGGAAGACAAAGAGTCTGATGCTGGAGATGAGCATCTGGGGAAACCAATTGAGTTCAGAGGTCTGAGGAGGCTGTTGCTTAGACAGTGGATGTCTATACACAGTATTTTGCCAATAGATGTGGGCTCAGAGCTGACAGCGTGGTATTGAGCTAATAAGTCTCAATGTGAAGGAGAGCACACAAGCCAGTCAGCAGAAGCCCATTTGGACCGTGCTGGCTTTGTTCATAGAGCTTATTAGCAGTTTGGAGCAAGTGACAGTGTGACTCACAGCTGTTTGTAATATATTTTGTAGACATATCCCCAGAGAGCTTGGAAAGGCAGCTTCAACGAAGACCATAGGGCCAAATTTTCAAGAACACCTTCACTGCCAAAGCCTGACACCAAGTTTGGCAGAAAGCAAGTTCCTGAAGCTCTAACTGTGACACGCTTGGCTGGATTTGCAAAGAAAGCCACCGGGAGAAAAACAACCCCAAGTCCTCTCTATTTTGAACCACATTTTGCATTAAATGCAAGACCTCATTGCATTTAGCCATGGTTGCCAAAACGGCACCTACTGTGTGCTGAAGATCTTCACTGATCTCCCTGTTAGTATCGTTAGTAGAAGGCAAATTCTTCTGGAAATCTCACCCCAGTTCTGAGCATATTTCTGAAAAATTGCATTTATGTGCACACTAATCAAAAAAATCAACTTGCCTTTAATTATCTTCCAAAAGCTGGGCTCCCAATAAACCACTGAATTATATTCCCCCACAAATTAGTAATTCTTCAATAAAATAGCCTGGTCTCTTATGAATGGGAAAAAATACAGATGGAATCACTCACTAGGCTGCTGATGGTCTCCTTATTCTATTGTTTCACCAATTAACCTAGCCTGAGAGCTTTTGAAGTATCAGCTGTGATGAGCTGTTTGACACTGCTGTCAGGCTTCATCATTCTCAATGAAAAGTGACAGTCCTGAGATTAAACTATTATTTCCTTATAAAGATGAGGAGTCACATTTACTTATAATTAATATGCAGGCTTTGACAGGCTAGACATTTGTAGCACAATTTCAAATTACCAGCACCAAAAAAAAAGACTTATTAACTGCAAATTAATATTTATGCGGAGGGTGAGTGGCTAAATTTTACTTTCTTCAGTTGGAGATTGTTCCGTAAAAGAATAGTCGTCCTCTTTCAAGAGGAAGTATTCAAATCAAAATTTGTGATTACATGTATGAATTTTGTTTGTATCGGTGATGCTCGTCCAAATGCAGGGAGAACTCTGGAGTTCAGCCTGGAGAAGAGAAGGCTCCGGGGTGATCTTATTGCAGCCTTCCAGTACCTAAAGGAGCTACAGGAAAGCTGGAGAGGGACTTTTTACAAGACCATGTAGTGACAGGACAAGGGGCAATGGCTTTAAACTGAAAGAGGGGAGATTTGGATTGGATATAAGGAAGAAATTTTTCACTGTGAGGGTGGTGAGGCACTGGCACAGGTTGCCCAGAGAAGTTGTGGCTGCCCCATCCCTGGAAGTGTTCAAGGCCAGGTTGGATGAGGCTTTGGGCAACCTGGTGTAGTGGAGGGTGTCCCTGCCCATGGCAGGGGGGTTGGAACGAGATGACCTTTGAGGTCCCTTCCAACCCAAACCATTCTATCATTCTATGATTCTATGAACTGACCCAGTGCTGGAAGAGTGCTTTGGAAGCTGCTTTCCACAAGTTTATCTCCCACTAAACTGATTAAACTCAGCACAGAGAAATCTCAAGCCAGAAATTAAGAGTCTGAGCAAGTCCGAGAGCCTGTTTCAGCTTCCCATAGCAGACAGGAGCTGGTGAGAGCAATCCCAAGGGGAAGAGCTAATCTGGGAGGCAGGCTCAGCTCCCGATGTCCTACTGGCTGCCGGTGGGGAAGTCCTGCGGCACAGCCTGTACAAAGCAAGGCGCTTCCCACACTGTGACGGTGCAGTCAGCGGTTTGGAGAACGGTTCGTGGCACGCTGCTGTGCACCTGTAGGCCCTATGGCATGCCAAGGGAGTCCTGGGGCTGTGTACCACAGAGAACTTTTGTGTAACCACTCAGTTACAAGAGTGCGAGAATACAAGGGTGTGTAGTGATAGGACAAGGGGCAATGGATTTAAACTGAAAGAGGGCAGATTTAGATTAGATATAAGAAAAATTCTTTACATTGAGGGTGGGGAGGTACTGGAACAGGTTTCCCAGAGAAGTTGTGGCTGCCCCATCCCTGGCAGTGTTCAAGGCCAGGTTGGATGAGGCTTTGGGCAACCTGGTGTAGTGGAGGGTGTCCCTGCCCATGGCAGGGGGGTTGGAACTAGATGATCTTTGAGGTCCCTTCCAACCCGAACCATTCTATGATTCTATGAATATAGCCGCCCTGAGGGTTTCAGACCCTTATTTCACCTCCTCCAAGATCCTTCAAAGGCGTTCCCCTTCACCATGATCAGATCACAGCCGTGGCACCTTTGATTTGATTCTTTTTGACAAAAAGCCTACTATGCATGTATTGTTCCATGCGATGAGAAGAGAAAGCAGTCCTGTGCTCGATGTGGCAGGCCAAGACTTGGGTAGCCATTGATTTAATATCTCCTGCAGGGTCCTGGAAAGGCACAGAGTGTCTGGCTACGGGACTGAATGAGTGGCTCATTGTGTTTTTAGCCGCTCTGCGATCTGTTCCTTCGCTGTAGTAGAGCAGAGAAAGTCCTTACTCCCACCACCCTCACAGTCAACCAGGCCTGGAGGGCAGACTCCCAAACACGTACCCAACCATGCTCCGAGCCGGCAAGGGCTACTTCCAGGCACTGATGTGCTGGTAGCCCGCGCTGTGCATAAGCTCAAGGAGCCACGGTCCTGTTCCAATTCTGGGAGCCAAGCCTCAGGCTGCAGTACCATCTGCCTGTTGACCATCTGAAACAATTGGAGAGGTCTGCCGTGGGCCAGGTACGGATTACAGTTACCTGCTGTCTTCCAGACAGAGTATTTCTGGTCCTATGGGAGGTCTTGCAGTGCTGCACAAAAGAAAACAAGAGCCACCAGTGGCAAACGTATGAACTCAGGTTTTCTGAGTATCAGGCCAGCACATAAGCCATTAAGCCAAGCAGGGACAATCTGAAGACATTCAAGGAAACTTCTTCTCTCTTTTGACACAGTCACTCTTTCAGAACAGGCGGAAAATGAACACGGTAATCGTTCTGCCATGCACTATCAGGTGTTACTGCCAGCAAGGCCTTTGCTAACCACCCTAATTCTTGAAATAGCTACAAGAAAATGGGGTCAGTAAACTGCCAATCGTTCATTTAAATTACAGGGATGGAATCCAGACTCTAACAATATTTGCAGAAACAAGCTTCAAAGGAACACAGGTGGCAATAATTAATTCCCAATTTCCTCCTTTTGTGCAGACTGACCTGGATGAAGAAAAATTGCCTGAAACATGGAAGAATACAAAATTGTTTCTTCAAAAGCACCTCGGATGAGGTAAACTGTACCAGGAGAAAGAAGCAATTCTTCTCATTCTGCCCACATACAAGAAGCTGATGACCTTTTGCTTCATTAGTCTGAATCACATCCAGCCTGGATAATACCGAAGGAGTGTTTACTGGAGGAAGGCTGCCATGTCTGCACATAACTCTTCCAAGGATGAAAAAGGAATTAGAAACTGAAAGTAAACAAAGAAGTCTTTGTTGAGATGACATGACTGTACACTAGAAGACTGGAAGAGTTACCAAGCTATGTGACAGCACCATCCTTTTTTATTTGCTCATTCATGCAACTAGAACAGTGATATTTAATTCATCACTTAAATGCTTTTACCTCACACAGGTGATTTTCAGAGGGTGGCAGGCAATTCATTCCATGCTGGATAGCTCCATCACCAAGATTCACCTCAAGTTGCATCATTTCTTCTCTTGTTCTCTGGAAAGTGCATTAAAATTCTGCAGTTAAAAGAAAAATAGAATCTCAAGGAGCAGCCAGTCTGAGAACTACAGCAATCACTTGGGCAACCTTCAATCACTGAGACCCAACAGGAGATATCCTGAAGATGACTGTGCATAAGCAATGAACCTCCTTACACTTTCTGGAGTCAGTGAGATAACTCACTACACGTGGAGAAGGCTGTGGATGACCCAGTGCAAATACTTTGGGACAGAAAAACAAGTTCTTCTATGCTTAAAAAGGCAATGATCAAGGCCTTCAATTCTTACCATAACCCACAGAATACTCATAGCAGTAATAAGTGACTTATGGCAGATGAAGGGCCGTAAAATCTTGCTTTCTACCATACTGCACCTCCTGAAAATGCTGTAATTGAAAAAGCAGTGGTCAGTAAGCAAGTGCCAAACAGGCATGAGCTACTGAACATTCATTTCATTTAGGAGCCCTGTGCTGTGGCTTCTTCTTTAAATTAATTTAATTTAGGAGCCACATCAATAACTCTGCCAGCATCAAAACACCTGTGGGCTGAGACTCTGCAAACAGCCATTCCATCATGTCAAAGAGTTTCTTCTCTCTGGCAACTCTGGCTGCTAATTAGCTGCAATATTTCTGACAATGAACCATAATTCACCAAGGTCCTTTGCAAGTGCCTGTTTTCTCAGAGTTAGTGCATTTTCAAGGCTTAAAATAAAAGTGACTCCTTTAGACAATTCTCCATCTTGGCAGTAGCTTGCTTTATCTTGTGCTAGCTGTGTTTTGCCAGGCACGTGATACAGTAAAAACTGATATTAAAGAGATGACGGTGGTGTTTAGGTCAATACTTCATCTTGGAAACATCTGCTGACAATTAGGGAAGTTAGCACGCTCTCCAAGACAGATTCTTTGTTGGAATAGAATCATAGAATCATAGAATGGTTTGGGTTGGAAGGGACCTCAAAGATCATCCAGTTCCAACCCCCCTGCCACGGGCAGGGACACCCTCCACTACACCAGGTTGCCCAAAGCCTCATCCAACCTGGCCTTGAACACTTCCAGGGATGGGGCAGCCACAACTTCTCTGGGCATAGTGAAGTAGTGGATTTCCCTGTAAGTTGATTGTGCTGTACTGATTGCTGCAACTGAGGCCATGGATTTCAGCAAGACTAAGCTGATTTGCACTGGCAGAGGACTGGTGTCATTTTATAAGAATTTGCTGACAGTCCTGCGAGCTCTAAGATTCACTAAGGTGCCTGGTACTTCTTGGTCCCATTGTATTTCAGGTGAGCGTTCCCATCAACTTCTGTACAGCATATACACTGAAAGGGGCACTGCCATACTCAACCTGGGCAAACCTAACACTTTAGAGGGTAAAACTCCCCTTCCCCAGTGGAATACCATCTTTGACTAGCACCCTTTGCTTCAGCTCTCAAAGGGACGTGGGTGCTATGCACCTCTGACACATTTGGAAATCTTGCCCTTAGATAGTGAGGCTTTTTGACCTCTAAACAGAAGGTTTTAAACCACCCCAATGTTAAAAGTGTTAAATCTACATCTCAAAACATGATTACCCTTAAAGGTAATTTTTAAACGATTGGTCCTCCAAAAGCTGTCTGGTTTTGATTGGTGTTAACAATCTACCCAGGAGATATAGATCCTTCTTCTCATTGAAGCTCTTTCTTCCATTTTTTAAGCTGTATTTATGTTAATGACACCTCCTACTTGTTAAACTCAAGAGTTCTCACTAATCACTGCTTACAAACCTTGTTGCATTCAGGCACTTAGAAATGTAAATTTTTATTGAAATTACATACCACCCTCTGAAATGCCAAAAATCACTGCTAAAAGAAACTTCCGAGCACTCTTAACACTTTTCAAAATTCTGTATTGAACCAAGGTATGGAGAGATTCTTTTTGATGTTTTGTGTTAAACCCTCCAGTAAAAGTTACATGTATCAGGGAGCTGCAAGAGTTGAGTGACTTCTCAAGGGAAGGCAAGCTGGGAGCCAAGGGTGGTCACCACACGAGCAAGGCATTGACCTCACCAACTGGGCATGGTCCTGCAGTGTCTGAGCTAGGCACCCCAGGCAGAGCAATGGCAGTGACAGCTTCTATCGACAGTCCAGCAAGCAGAAGGAAAAGTAACAAGTCAGGTCCACCATCAACCCAGGAAACCTGAGCAACAATCTGGGAGCAGAACTGGAACAGGTACACCTACAACTTCCTTCAGGCCAAGACTGAAGGCCTGGGCTTGAGATTAAATGGAGCTCCTGGCCAATGAGCCAAACAGGGAGGGTAGAGGATCCTGGTGAAGTCTCTTAGGGTAATTAGAGCCCATTGGTGCACTCTGGTGGACTCTGACAAAATTTGAAAGAATACGGATTTTAATTAGAGCATGACCAATCACACAGTATGAACAACAGATTCAAATGAGTCTTAGCAATTATTTCCTGTAGACTGAAATATTGTTGCAGAAAACATCTGCTTAATAATTAAAAAAAAAAAAAGGAAAAAATCAGTCTTGTCTGCAAACAGTGCAGTACAAAAGTTTAAAGGGGTTAAATTAATCAAATAAATTATTAATTGCAATCAGCAAATCCATTAGTGTTCTGGTAGCATGTAAATGCACTAGCCTGTATCAGGGCTCTTTCTGTCGATCCCAAAAGGGACTTTGCAAAGTACAAAAGCACTCCTGTAAGGACTAGGAGAGAGGATCTCCTCCAATCTAATGTCCCACCACCAGTCTGCCAAGATCAAACTACTCTTCTCCTTACCTGGCCCAGTAAATCATTATTCTCCACAAATGAGAACATTCCTTCATAAAATCATAGAATCATAGAATGGTTTGGGTTGGAAGGGACCTCAAAGATCATCTAGTTCCAACTCGCCCTGCCATGGGCATGGAAACCCTCCACTACACCAGGTTGCCCAAAGCCTCATCCAACCTGGCCTTGAACACTTCCAGGGATGGTGCAGCCACAACTTCTCTGGGCAACCTGTTCCAGTGCCTCACCATACTCAATGTAAAAAATTTCTTCCTTATCTCTAATCTAAATCTGCCCTCCCTCAGTTTAAAGCCATTGCCCCTTGTCCTGTCACTACACACCCTTGTAAAAAGTCCCTCTCCAGCTTTCCTGTAGGCCCCCTTTATGTACTGGAAGGCTGCAATAAGATCACCCCGGAACCTTCTCTTCTCCAGGCTGAACAGCCCCCAACTCTCTCAGCCTGTCTCCATAGCAGAGGTGCTCCAGCCCTCGGATCATCTCCGTGGCCTCCTCTGGACCCGCTCCAGCAGCTCCATGTCCTTCTTGTGCTGGGGACTCCAGAGCTGAACGCAGTATTCCAGGTGGGGTCTCACGAGAGCAGAGCAGAGGGGCAGAATCCCCTCCCTCGCCCTGCTGCCCACGCTGCTTTGGATGCAGCCCAGGACACGGTTGGCTTTCTGGGCTGCCAGCGCACGGTGCCGGCTCATGTTGAGCTTCTCATCCACCAGCACTCCCAAGTCCTTTTCCTCAGCGCTGGTCTCAATCCATTCTCCACCCAGCCTGTACTTGTGCTTGGGATTGCCCTGACCCACGTGCAGGACCTTGCACTTGGCCTTGTTGAACTTCATGAGGTTCTCACAGGCCCACCTCTGAAGCCTGTCAAGGTCCCTCTGGATGGCATCCCTTCCCTCCAGTGTGTCTACAACACCACACAGCTTGGTGTCATCAGCAAGCTTGCTGAGGGTGCACTCGATCCCTCTGTCCATGTCTCCAACAAAGATGTTAAATAGCACTGGCCCCAGTACTGACCCCTGAGGAACACTACTTGTCACTGGCCTCCACTTGGGCATTGAACCATTGACCACAACTCTTTGAGCGCGACCATCCAGCCAATTCCTTATCCACCGAGTGGTCCAGTAAGAGTGAATGTGAATGTTGCTTAGCAAGACCCTGCAACCCTTAGCTTAGGCACAGTGGAGTGTGAAAGAACAAAGGGAAGAACATTTTGAGCAAGAGCAGAGCTGAGCTGAACCCATTTGCTTCTTCTGCAAAGAATTTAACCACTGAATGGGAGCACTAATGGGGTGGAGTGGTGTGTGTGCTGCTTTCACGTCTCAATATACTTCAAAAGAACATAATTCCTTTTGGAAGAGAGGGAATAAGTATTTCTCTTCCAAACAGTGAATATAGGGAGTGGGAAGATGTCTTCTGGAAGCAGGGAAGGTTAGATTCATAGGGTGATGGTTATCTCCCCTTCTGACATCCCTGCCCTTATTCACCCAGGTGATGGGATCGTGGATTGTGCCCCTGGAAGCAGAGAGCACAGATCTCAAAGTGAGCATTGCAGCACTCAGTTTGGAATAACTCAGATCAGCAGCTTAGAGTTTCAATGACAGAGCAAGGACCAGAGTGTGGGTCCCACAAGTCACAGTCCAGTGCCTGAGTCACTGGACCAAACTTAGATTGCTTAAAAAAAGCCTTAAAATATATGTACCATGCAGCTTTTACCTATTACTCTATCAGGATCAATAGGACAATTCCACTCTGCAGAACTATGTTCTACTAAAACTCAAAACACTGATTAGAACAAAAGTTTTAATAGTATATTTTTGTGATACCATTTATTATCCCACAAGGTTTGACACAGTGTAGTATATTGTACCTATAAATCAGTTGCAGCAAATTATTTAATGATGCATTAACTGTGGAATTTCACATATATTACAGTTCTTTAGCCAATCTTGAATTCTTTTTCAACAGCTTAATCCATCCCAGAAGTACTGAAGCAGGCATATTCATCCATCATCAGAGTGCACATAGTCTTCTCTTTGCTCCTTTTATTTTATTAAAGCCCTCGATCTACAAGCATGCCATTAAATAACTCCCCAGAGCTTTTTCTGCACAATATTCTCACCACCATCCTCACCCTTCTATCACAAAAACCCTCTTCATCCTATTAGATTCTCGCTATCCCGTGGCACAGCCCAAACCTGACATTGACTTGGGCCACATTCCTGACAACTCATACCTGACACCACAGCTATACGCGTGAAGGTATTGTAAAAAATTACTTTTACATTACAAAAATTAAGTATTCAATTCGATGAGAAAGCTTGAAAATACAAGCAGTGAGTCTGCCATCCAGAGGGAACTTGACAGGCTTCAGAGGTGGGCCTGCACGAACTTCATGAAGTTCAACAAGGCCAAGTGCAAGATCCTGCACAGGGATAAGGGCAATCCCAAGCACAAATACAGGCTGGGTGGAGAATGGATCGAGAGCAGCCCTGAGGAAAAGGACTCGGGAGTGCTGGTGGATGAGAAGCTCACCATGAGCCGGCACCGTGCGCTGGCAGCCCAGAAAGCCAACCGTGTCCTGGGCTGTATCCAGAGCAGCGTGGGCAGCAGGGCAAGGGAGGGGATTCTGCCCCTCTACTCTGCTCTCATGAGACCCCACCTGGAATACTGCGTTCAGCTCTGGAGTCCCCAGCACAAGAAGGACATGGAGCTGCTGGAGCGGGGCCAGAGGAGGCCATGAAGATGATCCAAGGGCTGGAGCACCCCTGCTGTGGAGAGAGGCTGAGAGAGCTGGGGCTTTTTACAAGGGCGTGTAATGACAGGACAAGGGGTAATGGCTTTAAACTGAAAGAGGGCAGATTTAGATTGGATCTAAGGAAGAAATTTTTCACTGTGAACTTGGTGAGGCACTGGAACAGGTTGCCCAGAGAAGTTGTGGCTGCCCCATCCCTGGAAGTGTTCAAGGCCAGGCTGGATGAGGCTTTGGGCAACCTGGTGTAGTGGAGGGTTTCCATGCCCATGGCAGGGCGAGTTGGAACTAGATGATCTTTGAGTTCCCTTCCAACCCGAACCATTCCATGATTCTATAATTCTATGATTCTACCTAGAAGAGGACAAAAAGGAGGAAAACATACAAGAAAGTATGATTATAGAAGAAGAGATTTTTTTTTTTTAATTTCTAAGGTATCCCTTGCTGGAAATTCATCTGAGGTCCTTGCAGCATCCAGAGTTGGACCAGAAGAGGCTTTTGGAATTGCTTTTTAAGAATACCCGACAATGAAATAACTTTCTTCAATTTTATGACATTCAACTCATGATGCTGAACCCAAATGGCACTTTCACATATAGAAGCCTCATAGTTTTGCTCTTCAGCACTGTATTTGGTGCTTGCGTAAGAGGATTAGCACTCTGGACCTTCGCGGAGCTCTAGCTGTGCACCTCAACGAGTTCCTCCACTTGGGGAAAATCCTTACAACCTCTAACTGTTAGAGTCTTGCATGATCACCTTTCCAAGCACCTTCCATCCCTTCCAGCTGCTGCATGAAACGGCTTCAATCCTGGAGAGCGAGGTGGAGACTGATGATGGATCTCCCTTCTGCCACTTGTCATTGCTAGCACAGAAAGACAGAATAACTCACTTGTGGCTGTTCCTCTTGGTAGTTGTCCCTCCTCTCCACCCACTCACAAGGATAAATGCTGCCATGGCAGAATATAACCTTAAGGCAACCCTTCTGTACAAGATGCAATGTTAGCATTGCATTTCGTTGTATAACATTGGTTTTAAAAGCTCCTCCCCTTCAGCTGGTACCTCTTTTACTAAAATATTCGTTCTCATTTTGCTGTGTGCTTTTTCTTCTACCTATTCTTTGTGTCCTCTCTCTGGTAGAAATTTGTGCAGATCCAGCCAATTCCATCTTCTTTATGCAGAGTAATGATGGCACAAGGACGAAGAGTTGGATCATGTTGCTTTCATAGAATCATCATAGAATGGTTCGGGTTGGAAGGGACCTCAAAGATCATCTAGTTCCAACCCCCCTGCCATGGGCAGGGACACCCTCCACTACACCAGGTTGCTCAAAGCCTCATCCAGCCTGGCCTTGAACACTTCCAGGGATGGGGCAGCCACACTTCTCTGGGCAACCTGTTCCAGTGCCTCACCACCCTCACAGTGAAAAATGTCTTCCTTAGATCTAATCTAAATCTGCCCTCTTTCAGTTTAAAGCCATTGCCCCTTGTCCTATCACTACACACCCTTGTAAAAAGTCCCTCTCCAGCTTTCCTGTAGCCCCTTTAGGTACTGGAAGGCTGCAATAAGATCACCCCGGGAGCCTTCTCTTCTCCAGGCTGAACAGCCCCAACTCTCTCAGCCTGTCTCCATAGCAGAGGTGCTCCAGCCCTCGGATCATCTCCATGGCCTCCTCTGAACCCGCTCCAGCAGCTCCATGTCCTTCTTGTGTTGGGGCCTCCAGAGCTGAACACAGTAGGCATTGTACCTGGATCTGGATATTCTTCTTAAATCAAACCTTAGGAGACTGAGTTGGATAAATGGAAGCACTTTCGAAAGTCAGTGTGGTCTCTAGGAGAGGAAATAGGGTTAGAACTCTGGAGGCAATGAGGAAACCAGAAGTCTGTAATTCAGCAGCATACAGGGAGAAAAGGTCACCCCAGCTGCCTTTCCTAACAACTGCTGTGGAAAGAAGGCAGGGAGACAAGACCAAACCTCTTAAGACACAAAACCTCTCTTTTCAGTGGAACCAGGAGGATTTGTCCAGCCAGGCTACTATCCTAACACCTAACACACAGCTGAGTTACAGCTGCAGACTTCTTATGTCACCTCTACAGCACACACGTGTAGAAGACATGGAAGTAATGTTCCAGTGTTGTAGCAACAATGTGGGAAAGGTCAGTGAGACCCTTACAGGAGGAGAAAGCGACTCATACTTTTATGGCACATACTCAAAAGTACTAAGATGTGTCCACACAAACAATCTCTTCAACATTCAGGCACTAAGAGGCTTTTATCCCATTGTTATCATTCCCATGATGGCATGGAAAATGAGGGACACTGCCTATGCAGTCCACCTTAATATCTTAGGATGACAACCATGTGTTGGTTTTGACATGCTTTTTTTTTTTTTAACCCTGCAGAAGCTGTCAGCAATCCCACCATTAATCCATCTCATCTTTCAGGCTCATATAAACAGTCAAGAATATTTCCAGAACCAAAATATTTCTTAAGGAAATAGCAGCCCTCTTATAATTGCTTCTCCCAGATGCACATACTTCAGTGAGTAATATCTCAAGGGGGCAGAGCTTATTTTTTTGTGCTGAAAACTTACAACATTGCTTTTGGAGCCCTTCAAATCATCCTGATACTCAAACACTTTCCTGAAGGCCAACAGAAAATAATTCAAGGCCCATAGTTTAGAATCAGCTTGTTAAAAGCATTTGTGGAAGTTGTTTTATGCAAATAACTCTTCCTGTCCCACTCAGGATTATGTTTTGCACCTTTCCACATGCTCCTATCTTATCTAATGAAGTCATTTCTAACCTGCCAATTCTGGTATTCATCTCAGCTAAGCATATTTTGCAATGTGTCACTGAACTGGTAATCCATCTCCTCCTTTCCTTGTCACTGGGTGTGGAACATTTAATAATTGACACTTTATACAGTTAGTATTAAATCATTTTGGCAGAACTCTTCATTTATTGGTCTCAAGACAATCCTTTTTTTCCCCCCTCCCTGAGCAAGGGGTGGAGGAACAGGGAGAAAGGAGAAGCCAATCTGTACCACCAACAGTAGTGAGATTTTCCGGTGAGAGGATGGAAGAAAGAGGAGAACTCATTCTATTCTTGAGTGGACTCTCAAAACACACTTGGTAGCCAAATCCTAGCCCGACCTCAGTAAGTGGGGTCGGTGCCACAACTTACTTTCTCTGGCCAAGGGTCAGCAAATTCAGGGCTGACTCCCTTACTTTTATCAATGCGCTGAGCCTTTGTGCATGGGCAAAGAGACAGAGAGCAGAGATATGTGGCAAAGAAAGGAACCCAAGAGCTGAAACTCAGGGCTTGGTACAGTTTTCTGAACCTTCTGCTCACTGCCACTAGTGTGCCAGGCCAGGGAGCTCCAGCCCACGTCCTTCCACTACTCTGCCTGCTCTGTGGGCTGCTGCTATCAGGGTGCCCTTGGTACCAGGGACATTGTGCTGCCACGTGCTGCCAATAGTGCTGGCTCATGTCTCGTGAGCTGCATGAGGACAGTTGCTCTCTCTCCCATTGCAGTTGTGCAGACCGTGTGAGACTTCTATGCTTGTCTCACAACTCTTTGACCGTCTTTGATCCCTCTGGGCTGACAAGTAAAATTCCTTTCACTGCTCACATAATTTCTGCCTTCCCCATCCTCCCTTTCCTTCACAAGCCCATGGTCTCCTTGCACATCTCTCCTTGCATCTGCCCTAGAGGTAAGTATCTGCTAGGGGTGAGTGACATCACGCCCTGCACCCAAGGCATCTCCTCTGTCCTGGCTGGGCAGAAGATGCCCAAACCATGCAGCTCCTGTCTCTCTACATACACAGGTGCATCATCACTTTCTAAATGGGAAGTTCAGGGGGCACCTCTGAAAATGGCACTGTGTCTAAAAGCAGAAGGATCTTTTTGTTGGGCACCTGCTTGGCATTAGTGCCTGGTTGCCTCTGGGAGTCAGTTTGGTATGTTCCCTAGATAATCGTTCCCTTCTAATGTTCTCCGTTTGCTGAAAGGCACTGAGATTATTATTGGGAAACTTACCATTTGAGTCTTCTCTCTCCCTAATAAAATTCGCTTTATAGTTTTGCAAACAGGAAGATTTATTTTCCCCTCAAGCTAAATATTGATAAACCTACTTTGGTCAATATTTACTATTTCGTTTTGGGAGGAAGAAAAAAGTCTAGCCGAAAGTTTAATAGAATTTGATATCTATTTTTTATCTACACTGCAAACACAATATCATACTGCTGCCTTGGTAGACAAAGGAAAATTAGTTTTTATTCATATTACTGAAACGCTACAGGGCACTTTATAGTAGGAGAAGGAAAGAAGCCTGGAGTACCAGTAGAGCCATATTTTTTTCGGCCAGTAGCTTTATGTTGGTTTTTGGTTTTTTAGGGGGAATACTGAGGTGTGGGTTAGTTGTGACCTGCCATTTCTGTTATAAAAGGCTGCATCTCCACAATATACAGGCTCTCCTCTCACTCCTGCAGCAGCAGATGTTTCACAAGCACCCTAAATACAGCCACACTTGCTCAGAGCTCTTCCCTGTGCTATGTGAGAACATGTGCATTAATTTGACCTGGCATAAATTCATAATTCTTGACACCTAGAAAATGAACATATTACCTGATTAAATTCTGCTCACTCACAAATGTGCAGACCAGCTGTTTCCTCCCTCCGTTATTGAACTGTAGCAAGCACTTTCTAGAGGAAAATTAAAAGTAATTATTACAATCAATTTAAAAAAAAATCAATTTAAATTCTTCTGCTACACAGGGAGCTACGGCATACTTTCAAGAATGTTGTGTTCTATTTTTTTTTAAAGTTCCTATGTGTTATGTTTTACCTCCTACAGATAAAATACCCTCCTTCAAAAGCACAAGTTTGTTTACTTTGGAGAATATGCATCCACCTAAGCAGAAAAAGAAAACCTGACTGGAGAAATATGGGACTCTTCTCGTCCTCGAACAATTTGAAATTGGGGTGAAATATAAACACAAGTATTTCTTTAGGCAGCTACACCTAAAACATGGCTGAAATTCAGGCACTGCCTAAACCTGAGGTGTCTGATCAAGTCATAAGGGAATTTGGAAAATTCAAGCCATTTCAACCAACATCAAGTAATTACACTTTTGCCAGTTCTGGTAACTTTTCATGATTTAATGTGAAATGCTCTAACTTCTCCTGCTCATAAAACGCCTTTAGACACAGCTCACACTGAATGGCACATGAAAAACATTTTCAGTGCAGGCATGGGATGAAAATTACTCCCTTGCCAGGTTATTGATGCAAGCAGGCAGAAGGTGTCATTCCCTGCTCCCCCCTCCAATTTTTTCTTGCTTTGTAAAGTATTGATTTTTAATGGTTACTTTTCCTTTGTATTTTAACAGCTGTGATCGTAGAAAGCAGAAATCATGTAATGATAAATACACATTCTGCAAGAGTGCTTTACCTGGCAGAACAAACCACTAGCATTGGAGCCAGCATGCAAGTCTTGATTTACGACCGCCGCCAACGCTTGCCAAGTGATGGCTCTGCTGAAGGGAGCCAGAACAACCTCTGCTGTTCTGATTTAGACACATCCTTCCTTCCCCTTGCAACTTGTCTTTTGCCTGCATGCGTGTGTCAATGCGCGCTGACTAAGATTTGTGTTAGAATCATAGAATCACAGAATGGTTTGGGTTGGAAGGGACTTCAAAGATCAGCTAATTCCAACCCCCCTGCCATGGGCAGGGAAACCCTCCACTACACGAGTGTCGTGGGTTAGGCCGATCCGGTGACTAAACCCACGCAGCTCTCCCACCCAGTAAAATGGAGAGGAGAAAAATGTAATAAAAGAGCTGAGGGTCGAAACAAGAACAAAGCAGCACCCACCAACCACGGTCCCGGGCAAAAGAGGCTGTTTTCTTAAAGCAAAACTATTCATTAACAGCTACCTACAAAGAGAAAAGCAAACAAAAATGGTTACTTGAGAGGATAACAAGAAAACAAGGCCAGATCTTAAAAACAACACCACTCCCCGCCTTTGCCTCTTCTTCCCGGCTCTACCTCCTCCCCCCAGCGGCGCAGGGGGGCAGGGAATGGGGGGGTGCAGGTCAGTTCATTCCAAGCTGTTACTGCCGCTTCTCTTAAAGGAGCAGGAGCCCTTACACCATTGTCCCTTGCTCCAGCGGATCCCCTACTCACGGCGAAAGCGCGAATCCTGCCCGCTGGGGGGCAAATCCTTACCCCATCGGATTTGCCCCAAGTGCGGGCTTTACCAGCCCTGGGCTTTTAAGGAGCTGTGGCCACTCGCCCTGCCGTGGGCCATCACACAGACTGTAAATGCCTCCGGCGTGGGGCGGCACAGCGACCCGAAACGCGGCTCCGCACGGACTGAGATGCGCAAATGGCCTCGCCCTGTGCCCGGGAGTCACAGCAGGCTCCGGCTCGGGCATCTCCTGTAACCAAACCCCTCCCCATCGGCGGGGGCATCCCACGGACTCGAGATGCACCGTGCTCAGGCTCCAGCATCTCTTCTCGACGTGGGTCCTCCACGGGCTGCGAGTGGGTCTCTGCTTGCCCCACCGAGGACTGTTTGCAAAGGGGCTGCTGGCAAGGGGGGCTCAGCCGCGGCACACGTTGTTCCGTCCCATCTTCACTGACCTCTGATCCGTGTGGCCGTTTCTCTCAGATCTCAGTCCTGTCTGGGTGAACCCGGCCCGGTGGGCGCCCCGGCAGCGGGGCTCTCCCCGAGTTCCCCAAGCGGCTCCGTCGGGGCCATCCTCGACGGGGCGGGCACCGGCCCGGCCGGGAGCGGGGGCCGTGCCCCCCTCCCTTCTCCTTGCCCCTGGGCACCGGCACACACCTTTCCGGTTCCTTTGTCCGACGTCAATAGGGCAATTCGCAGAGGCGCCGATTGGCTCAAGCCCCGAGGGGGATGGGAGTCCGGTCTGATGGGCAGCTTCTGCCACCCAGACCTCCCCCTCCACTTCAAACCATAACAACGAGGTTGCCCAAAGCCTCATCCAACCTGGTCTTCAACACTTCCAGGGATGGGGCAGCCACAACTTCTCTGGGCAATCTGTGCCAGTGCCTCACCATCCTCTGAGTGAAAAATTTCTTCCTTACCTCTAATCTATATCTGCCCTCTTTCAGTTTAAAGCCATCACCCCTTGTCCTATCACTACACACCCTTGGAAAAAGCCCCTCTCCAGCTTTCCTGTAGGCCCCCTTTAAGTACTGGAAGGCTGCAATAAGATCACCTTCTCTTCTCCAGGCTGAACTGTCTCAGCCTGTCTCCATAGCAGAGGTGCTCCAGCCCTCAGATCATCTTCGTGGCCTCCTCTGGACCCGCTCCAACATCTCCATGTCCTTCTTGCACTGGGGACTCCAGAGCTGAACACAGTATTCCAGGTGGGGTCTCACGAGAGCAGTTCCAGTTACTCACTTGGTGTCTTATCACATAGTGATTGCTGCTGGTCCAAAATGCTGACACCTCTTGCTGGGTGCTGTTCTCCCACTCTCTTAGGTGACCTTGGCATTGGTATTCTGCCAGTGTCAGAGATGCACTTGCTTCAGCTGCTTGGGCCTCGGTGAGCAGGTGGAGAAGTGACCAGTTGAAAATGAGTTGTTAAGACCACCACAGCAAAAAGACTGATGCAATTAATTTTTCATTACGTACAGTGTCTGTGGATTGTAATCAGCATGGATTGTTCTCCCTCTGAGGCACAAATAAAACACAAATGGTTTTTGAATGAAAGGAAATGTTCTTTATGAGGTACTGTGCTATTCAGAGCAGCAAAACGGCTTGAAATAAATGGGGATTATGAGGAATGTTTTATGAATCCACCTAAGAGAACTTAATATAAGTTTCATGCAGGGAGAACCACAGGTGAGTTTCCCATCAGATGAACATATTACTGCTGAGGCAACTGGAAACAAGAAAAAGCAGAAGGCTTTAGCCTTATTTAATAATACTAATACCTAGCTCTTTCCGTGAGGAGATGCCGATGCACTTTACAGACAAGTACTTATCTCAGAGATGGGTTTAAATTAAGCATCTTTTCCAAGTCCCCCCTCTCCTCTCTACAGCCAGGAGCAGAAGGCATGTCTACTGTCCCCGCCAAGTGCTGTACGCCTTGGTGATACACTGGATCACAGCAGCCATCAGGGCAGTTCTGAACAAGCCCATTCCCACTGCAAAGCGTTCAGCTGGGCAGAACAGTTGTATTGTAAAGCATTCAGAAGCTTGGCCACAGAGCCAGCGACCAAACGCTCTCCATACTGGGAACACAGTGCCTAGAGGTGGTTTTGTGACATACATACCTACCTTTCCAAATCGGAGCTCCTGCCTTACAGAGCAGACACCAGCTTGGGAGCAGGGCAACTATATCAGCTACTCATTGGTCCCACGCTTCAGGATAAATGAAATAATTCTCATCTAGGCCAGCAGACCCAGGACTCAGCCCACCAGTAGTTCCCAGGCAAGGATGCTGGAGTTTAACTGTGGGAGAAAGGGCCTTGATTTTGACAGCAATTCCGAACGCCTGCGTGTCTCCTGGAGTTTGCATGGTGCTAGATGGGGATTTAGAGAATAGAGTGGTAGATCTGGGAACAAAATGAAAATTAATTCTGTGTTTCTCCCCAAACCAGAGTGACAGGAGATCTTGGTAGGAAGAAAAGGTTCGTTTCCTTGCAAGTGCATGAAAGCTGGAGAGAAAAGAAGCAGGATGGAACGCAATGAAGGTTTATTGCTTTCAAAACACAAACGGCTTTGTTGTCAAAGGAATTGCCACCAGTGTCAAGGCAAGGGTTTTGCTAAATTCTGACTGTATTTCATGTAATGGGTTCTTAATTCTGGGTATTGCTATAACACATGGTATTTGGTTTCCATGGCAAGGTTTTGGTAGTGGGAGGGCTACAGGGGTGGCTTCTTTGAGAAGCTGCTAGAAGCTTCCCCTGTGTCCAATAGACCCAATGCCAGCTGGCTCCAAGACAGACCTGCTGCTGGCCAAGGCTGAGCCCATCAGTGATGGTGGTAGCGCCTCTGTGATAACATAGTTGAGAAGGGGGAGAAGTTGCTGCACAACTGCAACTGCAGCCAGAGAGAAGAGTGAGAGTGTGTGAGAGAAACAACTGTGTAGACACCAAGGTCAGTGAAGATGAAGGGGAAGGAGGTGCTCCAGATGCTGGAGCAGAGATTCCCCTGCAGCCCCTGGTGAAGACCATGGTGAGGCAGGCTGTGCCCCTGTAGCCCATGGAGGTTAATGGTGGAACAGGGATCCACCTGCAGCCCATGGAGGACCCTGCGCTGGAGCAGGTGGATTCCCAAAGGATGCTGTGACCCTGTGGGAAGCCCACACCAGAGCAGGCCTCTGTACACTCCCACGTTGGAGTGAGTTTGCTGGCAGGACTTGTGACCTCATGGAGAACCCACGCTGGAACAGTCTGTTCCTGAAGGACTGCACCCTGTGGGAGGGACCCACACTGGAGCAGTTTGTGAAGAGCTTCAGCTCCCCCATGGAAAGGACTCATGTCAGAGAAGTTCATGGAGAACTGTCTCCTGTGAGAGGGACCCCACGCTGTAGCAGGGGAAGTGTGTGAGGACTCCTCCCGCTGAGGAGGAAGGAGTGGCAGAAATAATGTGTGATGAACTGACCACAACCCCCATTCCCCATCCCCTGTACCACTGAGGAGAATGAGGTAGAGAACTTGGGAGTAAAATTAAGCCTGGGAGGAAGGAAGGGATGGTGTTGGGGAAGGTGGTTTAAGATTTAGTTTTTATTTCTCGTTATCCTACTCTGATTTGATTGGTGATAAATTTAATTTACCCCAAGTCAAGTCTGTTTTGCCTGTGATGGTGATTGCTGAGTGTTCTCCTTGTCCTTATCTTGACCCATGAGCCTTGCATTATATTTTCTCTCCCTTGTCCACTGGAGGAGGGGGAGTGATAGAGCAGCTCTGGTGGGTACGTGGCATCCAACCAGGGTCAACCCACCACATACATGCACATTTTATGACTTTTAAGACAGTGCAAACTAGCGGATAAAGGGCTGAAGGGACCACACTGACTTATGGTGGTCAGTGACTCCCAGTTACTGACTCCCTGGTATGGGAAATCCTAACAATTGCTGCCGCCCCCTTCTCAAGAGTCTGAAGTGACTGGCTCCCGTAAGTCTTACAGCAGCACACGTGTGCTTAAAATTATTTACCAGTTCCTGGTAATACCAGTGAGCCATGCAACTTCATTCACAGCTCGTGGACTGTTTTCTTCTCCTGTAGTTTTCTACAGGAGTCAGGCTGGGAGGTGAAGACTCTGTACCAGTACAGGTATCAATAACGTTTGTTGGAGGAGCCCAATGTGTGTGTGCCATGGCTCAGGTCAGATGGAACTGGCAGCGTGTGGTCATGCGTGCAGCAGGGGTTATAACTGGTCGGCACTAACCGAGGGGTCTGCTCCACTGAAGTCAGTGTTAATTTTGTTGACATAATTGACAAGATGGCTGACTTGGAAAATCCCAGCACAATTTTTCCCTGGTTTTAATTTTAAGGCGCTGCTTTTTGGTTGTTCTGCATGTTCAGGGTTGTTTTTTTTTTATAGTGCATATCAGTATAAATCTGAGTATTTCATTCCAGATGATTATGGCAGAGGCTAGGCGTTTATCCGAAATCTGATGTTTGTGTTTCACAACAGAAGTAGAAACATTTCAATCCACAAATACATTCCAATGCTTTGCTTTCCTTGTTTGCATTCTCAAGCCCTGAGAAAGATCTATGGTTATCAGCTGATACCAGTAAGCACATTTTCATGAGACCTGAATGCCTTTTAACAGAATGATTACCTTTGAAAGACCTCACTCAACAGGTTAGTCTTATTTGGGCTTATTTGAGCCTTATGCAGCTCTTGCTAAAGTTTAAACATCATCTAGGAGTCGAATTATATCAAGGACATTTTAATAAAATGAAATCCTCTTCTGGCTTGGAACCTTTGCAAGTCAACACAGCATAACATATAGACCAAAATGTCTTGACCAAAAATGTAAATGTCTAAGCACAGTGTTTTCAAATTGCATTTGGCTTAAACAGTGCACATTTTCTAGCAGACTGAAGACACATTATATGCAACAACTCAAAACTGTTTCATGTCCTGCAAAGAACGTGTGTGGCAAAATCAGTTCACTGCTAAAAAAGATGCACCCATTGAGCAGATTAGAAATGAAAAGGAGATGGACAGTCAGGATCTAGGTTGCTTTGTGTTTAAAACCAAAATTGCACACAGACCTTTTCATGATGTCCTTGCAGGATATATGGCATTTTTCTAAATAGGAAAAAATGAACGCTCAGGAGAGAATAGAGGCAGTTTGAACCAAATTAAATCCTTAATGGTTGGGCAATTGGAAAGAAAGACTGTCAGTCAGCCTAGGTCAAGTCAGGGCTGTGAAGTGTAACATAGTCCCACCTCTGCTCTGCAAAACCATCAGTCTATCAGCAAGGCCATTGGCCTTTTCTTCACGGTATGATTTTTAATGTGTTGGGCTTTTTTTTTTAGTACATCTCTGACTTCATCTGGACTCTTTTGCTTCCCTTCATTCTCCTCTCCTGATTTTCTTGTATGTTCTCACTTTGCCCTTCAAAACCTCATTTTATTGTGTTTCTGACCTTAACTGGAGAGACTTCGAACAGGTTTTTTTTTTTCTTGATCTACATTTTCATAATAGGCTTCTTAAAAATGAAGCTCTTCTGTCACAGTCTCTGTTTGCATATCAACCCAGAGCAAACATGCCAATGTATGTAAGAGCCCCAGATCTGAAGAGCTGAAGGCTAGAAGCCCTTCAGGACAGGGAGGATATTTTGAGTGGAATTTTTCTGCAGATTGGAAAATATAAAGCAAACATTTCTTATTTATGTGGGTTTAATTTTAAAGGAAATGGCATGTCATGCTGGAAGAAATAAATCAGCCTGGGCCTGCCACTCGGTCATCTTTGCAGTTTATATGAAAACTTGGTGGCTGACTGTAGGTAAAATGATGCTAAGTGAGATGAGTGTTTGTTTCGTTTTAAGGATTTGACTGCAGAACAAGCATCTGTGAAATTTCTTGAAAAAAACTCTACTTGTTTTTGGATTGGTTTGGAAAGTGGCCAGTAGCAGATGCCTAGGTACGAGGATAAGACCAAAACAAGATCAAAGTGGTATTTCTCAGGTACAGTGAAGCTTATAGTAATCCAGGACATAAGGCCCCTTGAATGGGATGTGCTGATGGGGATTAGCACTCTCCAGTGATTTTTCTGAATTTATTCCGTCACTTTTTGAACCTTTTTAAGCTCTTAGCATCCACACCATTCTATGGTGATGAGTTCCACGGATTAACTGCATGTTGTATGAGAAAGTGTTTTCTTGTGTTTGCTTTGAACCTGCTCATCCGTTACATCACTCCTCTTACAAAACCTGTTCTGTACCACCGATTAGACTGCAGACCTTTTCCTGCCTTCTAGATTTCAGAGGCTGGTATACCACAACCAAAGAGAACTAGCTTCAAGACAATGCTGAGCTCCTGGTACATGCCTGGGCTCTTGATGGAAACATGTATAAGTGGCATTTCTGATGGGGGTTGGCAAATTTGTTCTCGGATGCTGACATGCCAACAGATGTTCCTGAAACACATAGAACATGTTTAAGAGTCTTGCTCTGCTCTGAAAGTGTCTGCAACTTAAAGCACGAAGAGAATGAGAGCCGATTGCTGGCAGGTTTAAAAGAGAACGTCGACATTCGTATTTCTAGTTTATTGCTTTGCATGTACTTGTGGCCCTCCAAAGCAATAAAAGGAAAATTAAGTCCTCGGTGTCACAACCCACAAACTAATTTTGCTAACAAAGAACAGAAAAGATGGGGTTCAGGAGGAGCAAAATTTCTCTTTCCATTCCTAGGAAGCAGCCAAGCAGCCATGTGGTATTGCCCTGACCTTTCTTTAGCCATTTGTTCCTCTCTGCTTCTCCCTGGGATGTGTTTCTGTGTCACTTAGCAGTCACATAAATAATGTCGAGAGGCTTCACGTGATGGAAAGCTGCAGTGAGCCATGAGCCATTCCAGCTTTAATTAGGAACACAAACTAAACCCAGCAGTAATATGTCTGGGGTACCATGAATGTCACAATCACAAGTCCTTTCTTAGTGAGGGAAAAACATTGTTAGGAAGCCTAAGGAAAGCTACTATTTATTATAGAAGCAGCTTTTGCTTTCACTGGATCTGTTTCAATTGGCAGATATCCACTTGGTTGAACGAAGACCTCAGGGTATTCCACTCTCCATCCCACCTTTGCTCACCTGCCCATTTTTAAGGATGGGTTTTTCTAAGAGGGTCTGGTGAGTAATGCTCACAACCAGCTGAGATACTGCCTTGAGGCAAACGTGACATAACTATCTGAGCAGCTCAGGCAGCATTCCCAACATAGCAAATACTTTGGAAGAGTTTCTGGCTTTCTGAATAATTTAGAGTTGATCCAAGGTTCTTTGAAACTTGAGGATATTCCAGGCTACCCTGTCGAGTGCTCAGCTAAGCCTCACTCTGCTCTCAAGGAAACAGTAAGCTCGACTCGTCCTGCGTTCAGTTATTTCAGATGATGGCTATTTTTGAAAGCATGGCTCTCTAGCATAGCTTTTAAAGAAGCATATATTTAAAAAAGTAGGGATTAGGGTTACAAAAAGACTTTGGGCCAGCTGCTTTCCCTTTCACATGCCTGGCAGGCTGAATGCCACACACTTTTGAAGACAATCTATCAAAAGGCAACGTAAGTAATCAGAAGGCAGTGATGCATGTGAGGATGATGCAAATGCTCTCACGAAATATCCAGTTCTTGAAAGTCTGCTTGTAGCAGAATTATTTCACAAGTGTGGCTAATGCTAACGTAAAGCTAATGGTCCCCAGTAGAAGCTCTTGAAAAACAATTTTCCTGACATCTCTATAAGCACTTTCATAATTATTGATATTTCGTAGATAATTTATGATAATTTAATTTTTTCATAGATAATTTAGAGCTGGTTAAAGACACGGGGTTTGTAGCTTCTATGAAAATCACAGGCCTATTTTTTTAACTTGAAAAGCATTACAGTTATTTCAGAGTTTGTTACAGCTATTTGAATATCCTGACAGGCCTAGGTGAAATGAATTGAAACCTCATGACTCACCTTAGATGAACGAGTGTTTCTTATCAGCCTACTTTAATTGACATTTATTTTGTGTGGTTTGACCAGTCATTCATTCTTGCAGTCGAAAGAGATGGGTAAAGTTACAATTTTTTTCCCCTTCTTTTTCATGGTCAGTCTCTCTCAGTTGTGTATTACCTGAGTTTTCTGCACAAGCTTTCTATACAGAGTATTTCTGTCCAGGTCTGCTCCTCTGGAACTTGTAATGAGTATTTAGTGATACATAAAAAGGACATAAGAATTGATGCAGGAGGTCTTGGTGCATAAGGAAGGGAGGGAGACTCTATGACTTTCATTACGGCGTGAATCAAGCCACAGAAGGGCAAGTTCTAAAATACAATTTTCAGAGAGGGAATTTAATCACCTTATGACCATGGTATGCAGCACATTTTTAGCAATAATCAAAACAGTACAGCTGCACAAATCAGCAGGTTTCGGTGAAACACTTTTGCTTAGGTAAAATTGCTCCTCTTGAAACTCTTCGGAGGAGGGAAGGCAAAGTTTTTTTGACAGATGACAAAAGCACTGCATGAATTGATGATTCAGTATTTGGAAACACCAAAAAACTCTATGTTTAGAAGCAACCATCTTTATAATCAAGTATCAGAACTTAAGCACTTCTTGTTTTCTTCCTTTGCAGAAAGTTCAAAAGTTTAAATTTGGCATTTTCTCTGAGCTGACTGAACAGATACACAAAATAATAACTCAGCTGTGTTACAGGATCAAGAGAGTTTGCATGCTGCACCCCTGGTCGTACCTGCTCTTCTCAGCTTTGGCTGTGGCAAAACTGCTCTCTAGTGGAACTGAAGCAGAAACACATGCTCTGGGCTGACTCCTCTGCACCTCCTCAGCCCCTTTGCTTGCCTAACAGCTCTGCAGAGATGTTTTGGGGGGGGGCTGACAGATTTTACGGGCCTGGAGGTCACTTAGAAGATGCTCCAGCCTGAGATCATCCCAAACGACGTGCCTGATGTATGACTAGGAGAGAAGTTTGCACATCTTTCTTACCATGTGGCTACTCACCTCACTGGATTAGAGAGCAAAGGTATTCACGAGCTATGCTGTGGAGTCTCGAAATCAACACCGTGAAACACTAGAACATCAAGGGCTGTCAAGATTACAGACAGGTTATTTTCCCAAAACATCTCAGCTCCGCAGATCCCACTGTTTTCCGTGACCACTAGTGTCTTATTATTTAAAATGTTCACAGATTTTAAGTGCCTTAACAGGACCTGAGTTCTTTATAATATCTGTCCCAAGAACACCTGCCCTTCAAGCTGGTTTAAGCAGCATCGATACACAAAAGTCAAGTAGTAGAGCCAAAGCTGGAGTTATTACCAGTAACCAAGAGAAAGTAAGGCTAAGATCAGTCCTTGCTACTTGAAGAACACAAGATGTGCCTTGGATAATGTCAAAATCTCAACTGGCAGGAAAATAGACTGGAACTAAAGGGCTTTTGGTTGCTACATATAGCAAATAACCACCAGAAGGAACCCATTCGTGTCAGGTTAACTTCGTTTGTGTGAACTGTATGTTCTGAACCAAAGCCAAAGGTGAAATGAAAGCATAAGAGGACCAATAAAGCCATACAAATGACACAGAAAATAGTGCACAGTTATTAAAAAATAAAGAAGGGAGCAAATTTAGGGGCTGAATATTACTTACATTGAAATCTATTTAGCTTTACAAGTACAGATCATAGAGTCAGAATGGTTTGGGTTGGAAGGGACCTTAAAGATCATCCAGATCCAACCCCCCTGCCACGGGCAGGGACACCTTCCACTAGACCAGGTTGCTCAAAGCCTCATTCAACCTGGCCTTGAACACTTCCAGGGATGGGGCATCTACAACTCCTCTGGGCAACCTGTGCCAGTGTCTCACCGTCCTCAGAGTGAAGAATTTCTTCCTTATATCCAATCTAAATCTGCCCTCTTTCAGTTTAAAGCCGTTGCCCCTTGTCCTATTACTACATGCCCTTGGAAAAAGTCTCTCTCCAGCTTTCCTGTAGCCCCTTTAGGTACTGGAAGGCTGCAATAAGATCACCCCGGAGCCTTCTCTTCTCCAGGCTGAACAGCCCCAACTCTCTCAGCCTGTCTCCATAGCAGAGGTGCTCCAGCCCTCGGATCATCTTCATAGCCCTCCTCTGGACTCGCTCCAGCAGCTCCATGTCCTTCTTGTGCTGGGGACTCCAGAGCTGAATGCAGTATTCCAGGTGGGGTCTCACGAGAGCAGAGTAGAGGGGCAGAATCCCCTCCCTTGACCTGCTGCCCACGCTGCTCTGGATGCAGCCCAGGACACGGTTGGCTTTCTGGGCTGCCAGCGCACGGTGCCGGCTCATGTTGAGCTTCTCACCCACCAGCACTCCCAAGTCCTTTTCCTCAGGGCTGCTCTCAATCCATTCTCCACCCAGCCTGTACTTGTGCTTGGGATTGCCCCGACCCACGTGCAGGACCTTGCACTTGGCCTAAAGGTTCTGGAATCCGTGGCCTGCGCCATGATTTTGTTTTTGGTAGGCTCTCGGCTTCTAGATGAAAGGTGCATCAGGCAGGTCACGGTTACATCTCAGATACACTCTTGGTGTGTGCAGTGCAGAGGGCCTTTGAGTCTTTCCTACCACCCGCGTGTGCAGCACAAAGCACAAGGGGACTGTGGACTCGGTTCAATGATCTCGGATTGACACTCGTATCACCGATAACAGAGAGACATCCACCGTCTATGCATCAAGACCACATTTTGTGCTCAACATTTTAACCTGCACACTGAATTGCAGATTTTGTGATAGAGCAAGCACTTCAAGGTGCTCATCGCAAAAATACAAAGATAGTGTAAAAGCTGTTCATGACTGATTTAGAAAAAAAGAGAAATACACAAGGGGCCGTATTTCCGCGATAGCTGTGCCTTCATCTTGACCGTCGGCAATGTGATTCTGTCACAGGCTTTCTTTGCAGAACATCAAAATGCCTCCCGTTGCAGGGGAAATGTTAGCTATCTCTTTTTGAAATGGCATCGAGGGAATGTGTTCTTCTAACTTCAATTTCCAGAATAAGAAGCTAAGGTTGAGCTCTTCTGCTTGCACTAAAGAACCAAAGTGGCTTAATATCTTCTATTTCATAGAAGACTCTGCTTTTGTGCTTAATATTCCATGGTCTTGATCATTACCTCTTTTTTTTTTAAAAAAAAAAAGAAAAAAACAACCTAACAACACAACAGAACTCTTTTTTTTTTTTCTATTACCATAAAGCTATAGACCATACATCATCAGTGAGATGCATGAATAAAACATTCTGAAGCAATTCTTCCATGTGCCTTGTCCTGTTTCGGTCCCTGTTCAAGCTGTTGGCTTCAGGCAATAATTTGTTAATGCAGTTGTGTCATGTTTTCTTGTGCCTGCACAGGCTGGAAAAGGGACTTTGAATAAAGGAGAGTGGAAATTCTAAGACTGTAACAGAGCCAGGCCTAACTGACAGGGAGTATTGTCTCACAATCATGCCTGTAGAAAGAGATTTTTACCTTCGGAGAAGGGAGAAGACTTATTTCTGTACTTAATTGAAACACAATAATGTATTTAGGTTAGATATAAGAAAGAAATTCTTTACATTGAGGGTGGTGAGGTACTGGACCAGGTTGCCCAGAGAAGCTGTGGCTGCCCCATCCCTGGAAGTGTTCAAGGCCAGGTTGGATGAGGCTTTGGGCAACCTGGTGTAGTGGAGGATTTCCCTGCCCATGTCAGGGGGATTGGAACTAGATGATCTTTGAGGTCCCTTCCAACCCAAACCATTCCATGATTCTATGATTCTATGATTCAGTAAAGGCAACAATAATAGTAGGGCTGCAGCTGTAGTTTCATGTCTGCCTTACGCTCTTCGAAACATGGGCAGTTCCACTACTGTCTCACTCTACCTTCCCATGGTTAGGTAGCGAGGCAGAGCAAGGTATGGATCTAGCACTGTGACAGCAGCACCCCACTCAAATTCATTTGTCTTAATGAGGCCATAAAACCACAGTCCAAGATATAAAGATGTCCACTTTTCCTGGAAGTGGTTTCTGGAAGGCTGAAATCTCAAGAAGGGTTTAGAGATTACGAATGGATCTCCAGATGCTGCTGCTCTCCTAAATCATAGGTCCCTATTGCTCGTTTGCTCCAAAATCTAACATCAGCATAATTTGAATCAGGCCCTAAAATTCTATTTTAATCTTTTTGTAGCAAGCTTTGAGGGGGAGATGTTTGCCTCTTGCAGGAAGGAAAACCGTTGAAATAAAATAGGAGGAGAAATGGAGAATATCAAAGATACTCACATTTAAATAAAGCCTACTTTGCAGATGCTAGGGTTAAGGTGCACAACAATCAATACAGCTGACATATTTTCCTGTAATTGCCATCCTTGTTGTTCTTTTATATCAAGCCTACATGCTATGAGAAGTAGTGAAAAGACAATTTCATATCTACTAATTATTATCATGATGTTATTAATTTAGGCTACGGATAATAATAAGATAGGGGGTGTGTAGACAGAATTCATTTTGAAATTAATTGCTCTGATTAGGGTCAACACATAAGATAAGGTTTACAAAGCATTTCAGAAACAATTAGTTTTGATGGCTACTTGGCATCCTAAGATGTGTAAATCTAAAGCATGTATTTTACATTTCTCCCCCCTCCCCATTCATATGCTAAGTCCTCTGATAAACACCACTTGTTCAAAAGAAAATTGAAATCAGTGGATTGAAGCAAAGCTGGATAATGAGGTATTATTGATATATTCTGTAAATGCTTCAATTCTTCTTGCCTTCGGTTTTGAAATTATTTCAGAGAAACAAAAAATAAATAAAAAATGGCTTTTCTTTTTTTTTTTACAAAGTCAATTTTAATCTCTCCATTGCATTTGTGGTTGTTGTCTTTTCCCCTAACAGACATGGAAAGGGCCCTGATTATAGTTATCTTTCTGAATATACTCTTACTCTTTGCAATTCCTTTCTCTTGACTCTCAAGGGCTCTCTCACAGAATGGTACCCCTCAGTTATGTGAAGCACCTGTTCCCAAATCATCTCTGTAAATGAAACTTAACATGGCTTTGTCTCCTTGCATCTTAAATGCTCTTTCTTCTTTTCTTTCTTTCTCTCTCCTGAATTCTTAAAGAAAACAACCGGCAGAAGGAGCTAGCAGAAATATCCTGAACGTGAAAGAGCGATTGTGCATTCAGGATGTTATTTATCACAAAGGTCTGCAGCAGTCTGTGTTCCTTCCTAGTGAAGTTGAGTTTTGGCACTTGATTTCAACGTGATCACACTCGGGTCAATCCTGACAGCTTTCAAAGATCCTGTCCTAAATAAAGAGACCGTTCAGCTTAGCTAAGTGCTTCTGGCCCAACAGTGGTCTGATCTTTGTCAGCCACAACACATGGGCTCTCAAAAGATCTTCAATGTAACTGCCCTGACACTAGATATACCCATTTTGGTTTTACCCATCTCCTTTTCTCACTGTCCAGTCACTCAAACTAACAATGGAAGCAATCAGCTCCTCTATGCAACAAATCAGAAGTGCTCAGGCATTTTTTTAAAAAGAAGCTACTATCATTGTCTTTATCTTTGCAGATGGGGAAACTGAGACCCTGAGATGTGTAGCTAATGTACCCAGAAGTGCTGCTGGGATACAGCTGGTTTCTGCAGAGCCCTGGCACAGAAAGAACATTAGGGAGCCGTGGGTATGCGAGCACAGCATATCTGGCTTCCCAGATTCAAGTCCCTGAGAAACATAGGAGGGTGCAGTTAGGAAGGGAACCCAAGCTTACTGACGTCAGTGGAAATCTTTCCAATTATTTCAACAGGTATCTGGCACAAGCCCCTGATGAATCCTCTGGGTCTGCCTGTTGCCTGCTCCGCGTGGCTCATGAACATCAAAATTCATCTTGAGCACTTAACTCCTCAACTGGCAGGTGTGCAGGTATGTGTGCTTGTCTTTCCATTGCAAGCAGCAGCTAACAGAGACAGGATGGAGAAAAGACTACAAGGGGAAAGATCAGCCATTGCAAGTCACAAGAGGAAGCAGCTTACAAGAGTGGCAGGACCTCTTGTTCCCTTTTGCCTGTCCCCCAGGAGCCTGGCACAAACCTGACAGCTTTGTGGCAGTTAGTAGAGCAAACACCATTTCTCAGCTTATTTTCTACTGCAAAGATGAGTGGCTTGATACTGTGATTGATCGATGCTCCTAGTGAGTCAATGCCCAGATCACATGCAGTAAATCCCAGGAGCAACGCCACGAGTGACTGTATCTCTGCACACTGCCAAATTCTCCTCCCATACCAGCAACTCACCAAGCTGGTGCAAGTCCTCATCAGCACATTAGAAGCTAGAAGCAGGCTCCTTTCAGTCTTTGAGACATATAGAATTGCGTATATAGTTCCAGGGGAGAGGTCTAGAAAAAGCAGCACGTTCTTTAGAAGAGAAAATAGCACTGATAGGAATTTTGGGGAGCTGCAGTAACGCAGTACACTGTGCTAGGTGATGTGCCACTCAAACAATGCTCTGTATCAGAGCAAGCTAGGCTGTTGCATGAGTCTAGTACAATGATCAGAACAGAAAAAAAACCCAAAACAAACAGATTATACAACAGCAGGCAGCCTTGCCGCTCAATATCAAGTAATAAAAATCAATTGAATGATCAATAGGCTTTTCTGTCCACCAGGGCTTTGAAGATTCTGCTGTCATGCTCTCTGCTATAATTAGCACTTGATGAACTTAAAACGTTTAATGACTGTGAAATTGCATTCCTATAGAGACAATGCACATCTGGAATAACAGCATGCAATTCAGGGGCCTATGGAGTCCCACACCATTAAACACAGAGCTTCAAATAGAGTTTTCACCGTGAAAATGGAGCAGGCTCTTTGACACGCTAACATCAGCTCTGGCCCACTTGCTTCTCAAATCACTGGTGTAGCAGAGAAACTTCAAAGAGCTCAGGATACGCTTTAAAGAGACTGCAGCGTTTGCTTGTTTAAGGATGAATGTACTCTCCCAGTGGAAGATGAAGAGAGCCAGACCACCCTTATCTCTTTTTCACCTTCATAGTCAGAATGAAGACAGAATGGGGTGTATCACTCTCTATACTGCGCTGGGTTTATGTGGTGGGTTTGGTAGTGGAGCTGTAAGGAGCTGCCAGAAGCTTCCCGGGCTCCAAAACCAATTGGACCCACCTCTGGCCAGGACCAAGCCAACAAGTGCCTCTGTGGATGCCATATTTAAGAAGGGCACTGAGGAACCCAAGCGAGGTGGGACCTGCAGGGAAGAGAAGGGGGAGGTGGGGGGCTGACCCCCTGCCTCCTGGACGGGCATCTGCCAGCACTGGCTTGCTGCCACTTGACTGGAGATGGCCGTGATGGCATGGCTTGGAGAGCTCTGAAGTGCCCTGCTGCCCAGGCACCTGCTAGGCAGAATTTGACTTACTGGGACAGCAGAGGTTCATTGAACTAGTCAGGCCTGGCGCAGCTGCAGTGGAGAGAGGACTGAGATCTGAGAGAAATGGCTACACAGACACCAAGGTCAGTGCAGATGAAGCTGGAGGAGGTGTGCTGGAGCTGGGATTCCCCTGCAGCCCGTGGTGAGAGGGCAGGTTGCCCCCCTGCTACCCATGGGAGAAATGGTGGAGCAGAGAGATCCACTCACAGCCCATGGAGGACCCCACGCTGGAGCAGAGATGCCTATGTCCAGAGGATTTCATAGAGGACTGTCTCCCATGGGAAAGGACCCTATGTTGCTGGAGACGGATGATGGAGCAAGGATGCTGCTGCAGCCCGTAAGACAGGACTCCACACCAGAGCAGGTGGCTGTGCCCTAAGAAGCTGGGATGGAGTGAGTGCCTGAGTGGTAGCTTAGCTGCTGGCTGGGCTAAACCACAGCAATACCTATATATATATATATATATATATATATATATACAGAGAGAGAGAGAAAAACTCATTGACCAATGAACCTATTCCAGCTTCAGTATAAAATAAGCTCCTTTGTGATATAGATTAGAAAACAGAATCTTTTGCGGGGAGAAAAAGAGGAAACGCATTGCAAACATGATTGACTCCAACTGACAGTTTTGCAAGGCTGAGAATGCAATGGAGATGTACAGGAAAGTAAATGTTTTCTCCTCCAGAATCAGTACTTTTCACTGTAAGTGTTCCTGCCTTGCACACTAAATGAAAAGAGCACTCTCTTTCCTGACCTGGGGGCACACACTTGAAAAGGAAAGCTGAAATGGCAAAGACAAGACAAAGGGCAAGGGGAGGCTGATGTTTTCCTTCTCAAGTTCAGCAGAAACTTGGCCATGAGCTCAGTTTAGAACTCATGCCTTTGTAGGGCCAGGATAACCTGGACTAAGATTTCTAGCTGTGCTATGCATTACTCATCCTGGCAACTAAAACCCTGAAAGAGAAGAACCACTGTATCAGGTGGCTATTTCCAAAGAGCAGACACACAAGAGAGATCAGGTGGTGTGATCCACCTTGCTTTTAAGGGCTAATGGACTATGAATGTGACTTTCAGAAGACGTTCATCCTGTGAAACTGGCTGTCTTAGATTGAGGATCCATGATATTGGACCACTCTGGCAGCTCAAACTGGCCTAAGCTGCCTTTCACTCTACACAAAACTCTAAAAAATAAAAAATGAAGGCCTGAAAATGGATTTTGATCTTCTAGGGCTTTTTAGGGCTAGTGTTCAAAACCAGAACCCTGGCTTTCTAGTATCACGCTGGGCAGACATTAAAAGAAGCTGAGGCAGAGTCCCAGCCAGAATTATCTCCTTTAATGCTGTCTCCTCAATCATGGAATAAAATTCTCTTCTCTCTCTCTCCACCTCCCACCGTTGGTCCCAGAGTACAAGGCCACAAAAACATAAGCCTAAATATTTGTAAATACCATGATTTCACTCCGACTGCATGTGTGTCTGCACAGGAATTCAATAGGGATTGTTCTTTTAAATCTCATGCTCGATCTTTTCAGTTTTTAAAAGACTGCTACAGAAGGCTTGTCATGAATTTATTGTGACAAAAGAAAAGCAAAACCGTTAGCACTATGCTAGCATCCATTCTGTGGGCAAGAATAGTGCATGGTAAGATATGAGGGCTGGATATGAATCTATAGGGCTTGATCTCAGAATTCAAGCTGAACTGCCTAAAGGTTTGTCTGTGCTAACACTGCTAGAATTAGCCAAGTCACTCCTGTTTCTCGTCTGTAAAGTCTGAAAGCTAACAGCTCTCTGCCACACAAAAATGCAATGAAGATCATGCATTGCTGAAACAGAACAGTATCTCATATTTAAAGAAATGTGCAAAAATATGCAGATTATATATATATTATATATAAAATCTGCAAAAATATGGATTAAAAAACAACAACAAAGTCCCTTCATATATCACGTAAGAAGTAGCAGTGTGTATTTTCCGTCTGCTTTTGTAAGGTGCATGTAGAACCTTTTAAAGCTAGGGGTTAAACATTTGACCTTTGCTTTGAGCTTTCCCACCTCTGAAGTGTTTCCATAGATACTTAATATTAAGACCTGACCTTTGTAGGGCACTCTATTGAGTTTTCAAATGTTATCTGGTCATAACACTTTATGCCTAACCTGTTCTTGGCTTCTGCTTCCTATTACAATGACGAATCTCTAGTTTTCACTCTGTAGGGTCAAGGTCTTTTTTTTTTTCCTCAATCTTTAGTAACACAGCACTGGAGCCAGCCTTTGCTTCACCAATTCTTTGATCATCTGAGTTCTCACATCAGAACTGCAGCAAAACCAAAAGCACTAGACAAGCTTTGTGAATTCAAGTCTCTACTGCTCTTAAACACCTCCAATCCCCCTCTTTTTTTTTTTTTTTTTTTTTTTTTTCAGAATAAGTGTAGGTGTTATTCGTTGATGTTTGCCACTTCAGCTGTGACAGGTAGCAAGACAGCCTGAAGATATGGCACATCTTTGCTTGGCTATTCCTCAATCTGTTATGTGAGTAGGAGAGGCCACGCCAAATTTCTACCCTGTCCTAAGAGCATATCCCAGCACTCAGCCTAGAGCATCAGTTACTCATCTACTGCACCTAGGTTGTCATATTCATCTAAAATGACTGTGTTATAGTTTATATTTCAGGGAAATATCCTACGTTGCAAGAGCTGGAGGAGCTGGGCCATTGACCTCAATGAAGACATGATAATTTACATCAGCCAGAGTAGCAGCTTGGTGGAGCTTTGCTGATTTAAACCAGCGGAGGATTTCACCCATTATCTCTGGAAACGTTCCACAAAAATGCAATGTTCCCTCTAGTCCCTGTTGTCATTGTCTTAAGCAATTACTGCACTACATTCCCAAGAAAGGGTACAGCAATATATATTTTAATCTCAAGGTGACTTACTGCCTGTTTTTCCATAACGAGAGATGACTGCTTTACTTCAAGAGATTTTATTAATGGTGAAAAAAGAAAAGGCAGTGATCAGATTTTGTAATTGAATAGAGAAGGTAATTTGCACTCCAGTCTTCTTGGAAATGAGGCTTTTTATTAGAAAAAGGAAAAGGTCTTAAAGGAATAACTGTCTTTCATGCATTGTGGTACACAAAAAAAGCCAGAGAATAGTGGGGGTTGTCCCTTCCTTCCCTTGTGTACTTTTTTCCTGGAGGGAAAACCAGAGCTAAATCCTAGCCAGGTCTCTGTGGCACTGCCAAGTTGTTGGCTTACTATTTTCAGGGGTCCTGAAAGTGTGCAGCCCTTGTAATTACAGGCCTTGTCTTGCACTGACAGTACCAAAACAGCACAGGGGAAAAGCGTGATCGAGTTCTGGAAGAGTGTGTGAAGACAGCGTTAAGACCTGCATTAACCTCATGAAATTCAACAAGGCCAAATGCAAGGTCCTGCACGTGGGTCAGAGCAATCCCAAGCACAAGGACAGGCTGGGAGGAGAATGGATCGAGAGCAGCCCTGAGGAGAAGGACTTGGGAGTGCTGGTGGATGAGAAGCTCACCATGAGCCGGCACCGTGCGCTGGCAGCCCAGAAAGCCAACCGTGTCCTGGGCTGCATCCAGAGCAGCGTGGGCAGCAGGGCGAGGGAGGGGATTCTGCCCCTCTGCTCTGCTCTCGTGAGACCCCACCTGGAATACTGTGTTCAGCTCTGGAGTCCCCAACACAAGAAGGACATGGAGCTGCTGGAGCGGGGCCAGAGGAGGCCACGGAGATGATCTGAGGGCTGGAGCACCTCTGCTATGGAGACAGGCTGGGAGAGTTGGGGCTGTTCAGCCTGGAGAAGAGAAGGCTCTGGGGTGATCTTATTGCAGCCTTCCAGTACTTAAAGGGCCTACAGGAAAGCTGGAGAGGGGCTTTTTACAAGGACATGTAGTGATAGGACAAGGGGCAATGGCTTTAAGCTGAAAGAGGGCAGATTTAGATTAGATATAAAGAAGAAATTTTTCACTGTGAGGGTGGTGAGGCACTGGCACAGGTTGCCCAGAGAAGTTGTAGATGCCCCATCCCTGGAAGTGTTCCAGGCCAGGCTGGATGAGGCTTTGGGCAACCTGGTGTAGTGGAGGGTGTCCCTGCCCATGGCAGGGGGGTTGGAACTAGATGATCTTTAAGGTCCCTTCCAACTCAAACCATTTTATGATTCTGTGATTGTGTTCCAGGCTGTACCCAAGGAGACATCCTCTCCACATCCTACCTGCCACCAGCCCACAGGAGCCACTACTGCAGAAATTATAGAAACCGACAGTAAATGCATCCTTCATTGCTGACATGTTTGAGGCAGGGGTACTGCTCCTGCAAAAATTGTGTGTCGTGACAAATGAGCACTGTGTGCTCTAGCTGTGGCTCAGTTGGCTGTCTGAAGAAGTAGAAAGTCTCAATTTTAAATAAAAGGCTTTGAATTAAAATTAGCATCAAGAACTTAATGAATGAGACTGAAATCAGTGGCCCAGAGAGCTGGGTTTCCACTTGGGTAGAATGGAAGGTGGTTGAAGGCCCAAAGACCTGTGTTTCACAAAATATAAAGTAACATTTTTGACATCTTTTGGCAAAGTTTCTAGATAAAGCAAAAATGCCTGCTTACAAGTCAAATTTACATCTCCATTTCATCATGACATAGCAATTTCTTTTCATTTGCTTATTAAAATCCAGAATGAAACATGAATGGAAGGTGAAAATGCCAGTTTTATTTTGGATTTCTTCAAGGAAAAAAAAAAAATAGCCAAACTGCAGAAGCAGTTGAAAATAAAGACGCCACTGTCAGAAAAAAACCACCTTCTCATCTCCTGTTTAAGGAACAAAAGTAAGAATAATGATATTTTTCATAGACTTTTTTGAAAAAAAAAAAAAAAGAAACTGAAATACTGTTTCCTGGCTGCATTTTATTTAATGGGATGGGTTTTCTCACTGTTTTCTTCTCAGACTTTTCTCTGCCTGCAGGCCATGCCACGTGCTTGCAAAAAACACAATGCCACTGATACATAACTAGAGAAGAACTCAGTGAGGCGTGGAGGTGTGAATGGTTGAACCAGCCTTGCCAGGAGCTCAAAAAAGGACGAGGACTAGTTGCTTAGAGAGGCACTACATGGTTGTGTAAGATGGGGATGGTGGGATCAGCTGTGGTTTCAGGTTTGAATCTGTCCTGAGTCTGGAACAATCAGAAGATGTACGACTATAGCAGAAGAAAAGACTTCTTCAGCAACAACTTCTTATTTAGAAATCCTGGGTCACATCCTCTACTGAGAGAGTCAGCTGCTTGAGATGAACGGAGCCCAGCATCAAGCTGTCTGGACTTGTTCATGTTTCCAGAGCATGGGAAATTCAGCAAGAGCAGCTGCCAAAAGGTGCAACTGAACAAGCACATTTTAGGCACCATTTCTGTATATATGAAGTTTTACAGTTCAAAATCACTTCGGGGATCTTCAAGAAAGGAAGATGAACTGTAGATTTTAATAAACTGGTGTGGTTTCGGTTTCTGCCTCTGCTTTATTTGGCTGCTAAGTATATGGCAAGAATAAATGAAGACAGATAACCTAGGGGGAAAATAACTGCATTGCAAAAACAGTTCAGTCAAGCTTTATTTTTAAATTGGCTAAAGGATAAGCTTCTTAAACTCAATATGACCTAGAAACTGAACATTCCCCAACAGTCCCAGCAGCCCTAATTATTTGAAGAAACTGAGCGTTTTACCACATAACCTTCAAATCATCTCTTTGAATTCACTCTTTGCCTCTAAATCTCACTGGTTTCCCAAGTGCTTCCTTGTCTCATTTCATACAGCTAATGAAACAACTCAATCAAGGGGCAGGTTTTTATATGTGAGCAGATTCTGTCCGTGTTCCAAAGGGCTGAAATTTGAAATAAATTACCACTCTTTGCTTTGTTCCTTAAAGTGCAATGACTGTCAGCATCACATCTTCTTTTTGACCCACGAATGGTTTGTCAGGTACCTCACCTCACTCTTTACTCTCAGAAGAATACTTTCCCATCTCAGGGGGAGAAGAGCTTGGGCACAGGAGCCCAAAATGCTTTGTTTCTCATGTACAGATGCTGTTTGAAATCTGTAGCTCCCCTCCAGCTTTACCTTTTGAGACGGGGTATTTTGCTCTGTACCCTGCGGAAGAACAGAACACAGTTCATACTTCTCAAGGCACTGATGTCGCCAGACTTGGCACATACATACAGAAATAAAATCTTGTCCAGGGCAGAGGCTGATGAGGGCATCTTGTTCACTGCAGACCTCTCTTCTTTCATTTCTTCCAATTGCTGTTGAGAAATTGTCTTTCAGTGACCCTTAGCCCAACCTTCCAGGAAGAGCTCTCTAACATAAGACACCTAACCTAAATTGACCAAAGTAGCATGATTCTGTTCCTAAGTTTGGGAAATTAACCCACGCAGAGGAAGTCTGGAATTTGTGCAGCGTTTCTAGAGCTGCTTCTGCCTTTCTCCTTGTTTTCTTTCACTCACTTATTTTCACTATGACAAAGTAGGACAAATACAGTTGAAATTGCTATTAAAGTTATTGCCATTGGCAAATCCTCTTCTAGAGGAAGAAACTGTTGGAGTTTAATCCATTTGAAATATCAAGTCAATAGAATTCAGGTGGTTAAAGTGTTTGCATCCTATAGGTACCTGATGACCTTCAAAATTTGGAGGCTAGTTGGCTCAGTCACCTACCCCAGAATCCTCAAGGTAGTCACTGTTTGCCTCTTTCTCACTTTGAACTGACCCTAGTTGAAAACTGGCACTTAGTCAAGAGATTTGTAGAGCTTATGTGATCAGTGTTTTGGGGACACCTGATAAGCGAAAGAAAATGAAGTCAACTAGTCTGTAAAAGAATTTTTAACACTACTTTTTTTTTTTTTTTCCCCTAAAAGTACTCAACTAAAAGTGTTTTTAAAATATGAAAAAATATTACTGGATTTTCACTAAAAAAGCCCAAATCTGTTCCTGCTAAAGCTGTGGGTTTTTTAGAATAACTGAAGAACATGAAAGTATTTCAGTGAAAAATGTTGGCCAGTCCCAACAGACCCCTAGAGAACTTCTTGCTTTCTTTTACTGTTACTTATATGGGGATAAGTACATAACAGGGTAAAGAAATTACTTATGGGACAGGGTTCTTATCTACCTGCTTTCTGAAAAAAGCACACGCTGTATATTTGATGGCTATAAAAAGTCCAACAAGAAGCAAGCTCACAATCTGCAGCATTATAACCCATTAATACCAAGGCACAATGAAGAGAACAAAGGAACACGAAAAGGGAAGAGATGGAAGAAAGCAGGGCATAAAAATCTCACCTCAAGAACCAGCCGGGAGTTTTCCATCAGGAGGATTCCCCAATGGAAAACAACTTCCACAAAAATCCAAATCGCGTTTTTTACATTAAATATTTCAACTCCACAGTGGAGGAAATTGCAATGAAGCTACATGATTTCGTTACCAACATTTTCAAATTCTTCTTTGGGTCAAAGACAAATGCTCAAGGATTGGAATATCCCTTAGGAGAAAAAAAAAGTCATCCAGATTTGTTCACTCAGTTTGACCTTCCTGGGTAAGCTTTTCTTTTGACAACCCAACTCCCATCAGATGGGAGTAAATCCAGTGGTTCAGAACCAACCGAGACGCTCTCAGCTTTGACAGCTTTTAGTTTCCTGGATGTTCTTGTAGTGATAGGACAAGGGGCAATGGAAGAGGGTAGATTTCAATTAGATATAAGGAAGAAATTTTTCCCTCTGAGGGTGGTGAGGCACTGGAACAGGTTGCCCAGAGAAGCTGTAGATGCCCCATCCCTGGAAGTGTTCAAGGCCAGGCTGGATGAGGCTTTGGGCAACCTGGTGTAGTGGAAGGTGTCCCTGCCCATGGCAGGGGGGTTGGAACTAGATGATCTTTAAGGTCCCTTCCGACCCAAACCATTCTGTGATTCTATGATTCCGTGATTCTTGGAGGAATGTTATTCAGAGAAAGTTTGTTTCAGGTTGCAATTCTTTTCAGGTGCTTTTCCTTTTCAGAACAACTGGGGACACAAACAGAAACTGACACCATTAGGAAATGACCTATCCCTGTTGTTCTGTACCATGTTCCTACTTCTCACAAGGGGGTAACAGTAGGTTATTTGCTGGGCCTGTTCAGTATCACATAAACACATCATATACCTCTTTTGCTACAACTGTTAATCCTTTCCCAAGAGCTCCTCATTTTCTTCATGTGCAAAATTTCACAGCTGCTTGAAAAGGTGCTTGTTTCTGACACTGTTTTTGCCCAGTAAGAGATCCACTCACACCACTAACTTGGAACTTTGCAAAAAATGCCATCTATTCGGTTTTGTGCCAATGTTCAGCATTGTGCACCTTCCATGACCGTTATATTGAAGAAATAGCAACATTTAGAATTATCAGACACTTCATTTATGTATCTAACAACCAAACTCTCTCGGAAACCTAGCTCTAATTACGATGCTGAGTTAATGTTCTACCAAATGGTTAATTAACAGAGAACAAGCCAGTTCTGCAGACCAATGGACTGGTTATGCCACTCCAGTGCTCACTTTTCTGTTACCTCGTGTCGATATCTTCAAGCAAACCAAAAATATTTCTTTAAACACTGTTTCATCATGAGAAAAATCTACCGTGCAGAAACGTTCTAACCCATTTCAGCGTAAAGCATCCCTGGTTCAAGGGCACACAGCAGTGCAGCTCTGTTCCATCCTCATTCTAACCCAAACCAGCTCGGCTTTGCCTACCTTCTCCAGAACGAACTGGGCTTGCCTTCCTCACGCCGAGATGTCAAGCCCAGGGTCTGGAGCCAGAGGCTGGTATTCCTGGAAGAGCAGCAGTGCCGGAGCTGGTGGACTGCTGGCACCACCTAGTGATGCCTGCGGGCCTGCACAGCTCCTCCTCCCCGCCTGCGGCACAAGGGAACCCCGGCTGAGGATGCTAAACATCTCCGGAGACAAGGACCAGCAATCTCTCCTCAGCACCACCATGTTTTCCCTGGCTGTTCCTCTGGCGCACCGTGCAACACGAAGTTAAATACATCTACATCACATTTGTATGGAGAGCAGATGAACCAGACAGGGTTTACAGGGCACAGGAGAGTGGTACTTGACTGAAATGAAGAAAGCAGGATGCAGGGGGGCGCGTCAACGACATCTCCACATGCATTTTTCTGCAAACCCAAAGTTGTAAGACAAGAAAATTGTAGAAGGTCGTTTATATTCCCCAGAAACAACATTTTCCTATGTTAAAGAAGCGATCTTCTGTGCAAAAACATTTTCACCACTTTCTTCACACTTTTCTGTGAAGTGACATTCCTCTAGAGAGTTTCCACGATCTAGCTCATTGCAAGGAGGGAGCAATGTCTATGTGGGTATGTGACCTTGCAAAGAGCTAAAGTGCAGTGGTATCTAGAGGATAAAAGGCTGTTTCCATTTGTATTGGGTTCGTGTGGAAAGGCTTTGGTGGCTGGGGGGGTACAGGGGTGGCTTCTGTGAGAAACTGTTAGGAACATGTCTGATAGACCCAATGCCAGCTGGGTCCAAGACAGACCCTCTGCTGGCCAAGGCTGAGCCCATCAGTGATGGTGGTAGCACCTCTGTGATAACATAGTTAAGAAGGGGGAGAAGTTGCTGCACAACTGCAACTGCAGCCAGAGAGAGGAGTGAGAATGTGTGAGAGAAGCAACTGTGTAGACACCAAGGTCAGTGAAGGTGGATGGGAAGGAGATGCTCCAGATGCTGGAGCAGAGATTCCCCTGCAGCCCCTGGTGAAGACTATGATGAGGCAGGCTGTGCCCCTGCCGCCCATGGAGGTTGATGGTGAAGCAGAGATCCACCTGCAGCCTGTGGAGGACTCCACACTGGAGCAGGTGAATGCTCAAAGATGTCTATGACCCCATGGGAAGCCTATGCTGGAGCAGGCTCCTGGCAGGACCTGTGGACTCATGGAGAGAGGAGGAGCCCAGGCTGCAGCAGGTTTGCTGACATGACTTGTGACCCTGTGAGGGACCCATGCTGGAGCAGTTTGTGAAGAGCTTCATCCCATGGAAAAGACTCACGTTGGAGAAGCTCGTAGAGGACTGTCTCCCACGCTGGAGCACGGGAAGAGCGTGAGGAGTCCTCCCCCTGAGGAGGAAGGAGCTGTAGAGACAACGTGTGATGAACTGACCACAACCCCCTTTCCCTGTTCCCCCGCACCACTTGTGGGGAGGAGGTAGAGAAAATCGGGAGTGAAGTTCAGCCTGTGAAGAAGGGAAAGGTGAGGGAAGACATGTTAAGATTTAGTTTTTGTTTCTTATAATCCTACTCTGATTTGATTGGTAATAAATGATTTTTCCCCAAGTCCAGTCTGTTTTGCCCATAATTGCTGAGTGATCTATCCCTGTCCTTGACCCACGAGCCTTTCGTGATATTTCCAGCAACTTTGGTAGGCACCTGGCATCTAGCCAGGGTCAACTCACCACACCATTGAAGCAATATCCAAAAGATCACTGACTTAATTTGGCCCAGGAATTCACACTTACGTTGCTGTACACTTTGGTGGGAACAGCAGTATGTTTTAAAGGCAGGTTTTAGTGGTGATGTGTTTTTTTTTTTTTAGTTAGAAGTGGGACACAAGAGTCACAAGTCTCAGGATTTGTGATGTAAATTATTTTAAATTGAATTGTATTGCCTGTCTCAGTAGACCTTTGTGTAAAATAAGAGTAATTATTACCTGTGTTGTCAGAGTGTTTCCAGGCTTTGCTGGCCAATTCTGGAAAAAGGTGTAGAAATCTAAGAATGAAAATTCTGTAATATTCAGGGGATCAGAATTGAAACAGAACACGAGAAACAGAAGATTTGTGTAAAAACCCCATTTCTCTAGTTCTGCCATGAGGAGCGGGGAAGCTGTTGACCTAAAAATGAGCTCACAGGCTATTGGTGACTTCATGGGGATTCTTATTTTTTCTGTCAAGTTTGAGGGCAGGGAAGATGGGAGTGGATGTGAGCAGAAGTGAGGTGCACTCTGTTTTTCCTGGTACTGTGTTAAAATCCATACTGAATTTGCATTCCCAAAGATTAACTCAAGTACCTACTCACAGTCCAATCCATCTGAGAAAGTCTCACCTGAAGAGTTAAGCTGCTGAGTGACATCTATATATGAGCTGATATATGCACTTTTGGAGTTTGCATCACTCTACTAAAAAGCCACGGGAGCCTTTTCATTGCACTTTGGGATGTGAAGACACACGTTGCCTTTTCTCTGCCTTAGCATTTCTCTGATGACTAGTCACTTAATTCCATTAGCAATTAATATTAGGCACTCTCCCATCTATGGCTGCAAAAATGAAAATGCTATGACTTCAGGCAAGCCATAGGTAATTGGGTCTGAATGGGGGGGGGGGGGGGGGGTGGTGGGCATGGTCTTTGTTTTACTTGGTATTTTCTGCTCCTAATTTCTTTGGCTCTGGCATTTAAGAGAGCAAGCTCTGGATTTAAGGAGCTTTAAATCCATCCTTTTTTATTATTAACTTGCAAATCCATTAAGGATTTCATATGTTATTTGCTTTTCAGTGAGGGCATTATTAAGAATTAAACTTAAACCCAGAAAGAGCAGACTTTTCAGGATCCTCCAGCAAACACAAAACCAGACAATATTTAACACTACTTTGCTTCCTTTAATACAAAGACATTCCACGGCTGTGCTTCAGACTAATTGAACGTTTATCTGAAAGCCTTCATTATGCTAATATCGATAGGATCCATCTCGATGCCAGCTTCTGCTGAGAGGACTCATTTTAATCTAGGTTGTTGCAGAGCTCCATTACACAGTAATACGAGTTTAATGACAGAAGGCCTCAATTAAATCTCTGAGATTTCCAGGAGCATCTTCAGCTCTTCAAAAAGTTATTATCTCCCAGCTACGTTGATTGGCCAAAGACATTTTAAAGGCAACCTTGTCCCCCACCTCATCATGAAGGCCTGAGCAAAACTGACATCTAAACAAATGGTGGTTAGTGAATCAGCCTTTTTGTAATGACAGCAGGAGGTAGTGGAGTTTGGACATCTTGATTTTCGTATTTACTTTGAGATTAATCTACCTTTTTCTCCTGACTTTGCCACTTTGATGTTGACCTTCCCTTGCTGTCATTGTACTTGCCTTCCTTTCCCTCCCCTGTGCTCATACAACCACACGGGTGTTGCGATGAAGCACGTACCCCTCACTAGTGTATGTCCTAAGAAGATTTTGTGCATTTGTGTAACTGCCTGAGCGGGGTCTCCAAGGATAAAAGGGGATCCTTGACCCTACTCTTCTTGAGCTCCAGAGTCTGATTATGACAGCCTCCTGCTCTTAATGCTTACTCCTCTGATTCACTGGAGCAAGCGGGAGACCTTGAGACACATCTTCTGCTAGCATAGCTCTTTTGAAGACAGTGGATCTGTGCCAGGAGAAAATTCCAGAAGTGTTAAATAAGAGGGACAATTAGATCCTTTCGTTTGACCTCCTTTACAAACTCAAGGACAGAAAGGAGCCCAAATATTCCTATTATTTAAGAACACAATGCTCGAACAGATACACATCCAATCTGAGGCCATCAAGTAATGGAGAAACACAGCAAAGATTCTAATAGATTTTCAGTTGTTAATTGACATCACTATTAATAGCTGATCGCTATTTTTAAGTTTGTTTTGTTTTATCTGAAAGAACTTTTGTCTTCCTAAGCTAAATCAAGGTGCTTCCCCTTCATGCAGTTATTTCTACATTATTGTGAAATCACATATCAATCAGCTTTGTGTTTAGCAGAACAAATTGCTTCCCTTCACTCTCCCACTTTAATGCCCTATGGGCACAATTATAACACGCAAAAATGATATTCCTTGTTAGCATTTCTGTGCCAATAAAACATGGGTGTGCTTGACAACTGCTGTAATTTTACATCAAGGATCTGAAACTTGCCCTGAGACTGCTGTACTTGAAGTTGCATAGTTTCCTCTTGACGTTGGTGAGATTTGTCTTGAAGATGAAAAATTCCCAGCCAAGCTCTGCTGTCTGTCACTGCTTGCCCCACACACCTTCTAATGCAACTGCCTCCATTCAAACACAAAATCCCTTATTGCTGTGCTTTGCAACCTGGAGCAGATAAGAAATTCCACGTCAGTCAAGAGAACTATGAATAAATGCCTTGTCACCATTGAAAGCAAAGACTGATGAATTCAAATTCTTTTACAAAGGTTAGATTAATGTATAAATCAAATTGAATAAAAGATTTATCACATCTATCTGCATTATATACACATCTTCCGGGAGTTATACTGCTTTAAACGTATTTGTCACAGTATTTCTGACATATGCAGGACTTTTATATCAGTAATGATATCTGAATAGCATCAGAATATCAACACTTTCAAACCTTTGAATCTTTATTAGGCATTACCAGAAATAACCTGGTTTCCAAAGACATTGCAAGCACGCACGTTTCTTTAAGGAGCTGAGTGGATTCAGGCATCCTCAGAATCAAGCTCGGTGTGAATACAGATGTAGTCCCTCTCTAGAGACATGATGGTCTTGGCTCCTGTTCAGTCCTTGGGTGGGAACTTGCACAGAGTCTTGAAGCTGTATCTACAGACACGCTTCCTCAGAAGCTGAGCGGTCCCAGCTCCTTCAGTTACTGTCACAGTTCAAAGGCTGCTAAATACGATCTGCATTCCGTGTACGTAGGCAGCAAGTGTTTTTGGAGCTTCCAGGGTTTGGAGGAGTGATGGTACTCTAAAGCAGCAAGACCAGTGCTCAGAGTGTAGGTTGGTTTGATGGCCCAGTAGCAACTGCTCAGTCTGTACAGAAACTTTATGTCTGCATCTCGTTTGTCTGCCAATTGGTTTGCTTTAAGATGCAGAATAAAAGGTCCTCAAACCAGAAGAGCAGTTCAGCAGTCATTCTCAGTGGAGAGATCATTCTCATGATCTCTCTTCGTCTTTATGAACTGGATTGGCATGGTCCCGAGCGTGCAGCAGGACCTGTTCCTTAAAGTCAATTTGAAAATAGCTGTGAAGTTATTTGGAAGTTTCCAAATCTGTGCCTCTACAATACTTTAAATTACTAGAGCAGTAATAGCCCTAAAAATTTCTCAGGCCAAACAGCTGCTAGCTGTCATGTTCTCATATTTTTCAAATGGTTCTGGGGACCGCTTATGCCCAGTGCTTTGCAGACTGGCATGGAAAGCAGACTGTAATTTGGTAACTGCTGCACCTAAGCCGACAAGCATCGGCTGGCTCCTCCATTACTTCAGCATAGACACTCTTGTTGAGCTGAAGAGCTTAACAGGGACAGAAAACAGAGTATCATTGTGCTGCCCACAGGGATGATTGATACCTTTCAGAGAACGATAACTTGACCTCCCCTGATCCCTTGGAAAAGCCATGCTGGAATGCCATCAATCTGTTTTGCTGGCAATTTAAAACTGACTCTGCATAGGCATAAACAACTTGAACAAGCTGTGAAAGGACAACATTAGAGCAGGATTGGAGATTTTTTTTGCCCTGAAGTTAAAGACTCTTGGTAGCATTTAAGCCAAGACTTTCATATCTACTCAAGGTATTCAGTATTTTTCTGTGCAGCCTTAAATTCTACTTTTACTTTACGGTTACATTTACTTTACATTGCTTCCACAGGTGGAGATATCAGGTATGTTAAGGTATAGAACAAAAATTCCTGCCCAACAAGCTCAGAAAGGCCTAAATTTAGAATCATAGAATCATAGAATGGTTTGGGTTGGAAGGGACCTCAAAGATCATCTAGTTCCAACCCCCCTGCCATGGGCAGAGAAATCCTCCACTACACCAGGTTGCCCAAAGCCTCATCTAACCTGGCCTTGAACACAATTTCTGGAATAGTCCTTAAGAAAATAAGATCCCTTCACAATTACCAAAACTCTACCACCTAAAGGAAGCAGCCTTTCTGCAACAGTTTCTGCAACTTTGAGAGAGCAGCAGATGCCTCATCACACCAACCCTTCTTTCAAGAACCACTGTGCTGTCAGGACAGTGGAGTGTTACTGGAGTGGTTGGTGGCACTCCTTGCTTGCCGAACGCAAGTTGGTGGTTGTGCCCTCTGGGCTGCCCATTTTACCACAGATGCACTGCTGAACTAAACAGAGCCAGATCCATCCTCATAAGAAGCAGGCAAGGGTCAGCCAGCTCTGGCTCTGGACTGGCTTCCCACAGGCACACATGACCTTGGTGATGGGAGCTTCTGTGTCTGCACACACCAGTAAATAACGTCACTCTCAGTCACTGCAATCGCTACACTGCAATCAGAGGCACAGAAAAACGAGATGACACAAAAGGTTCAAGGCTGAGACAGGCCTACCAGAGCTGTTATTTTCCAGCTCTCAGTCCAGCAGCACAATTGATCGAGTCGCACAACTGATTGGGTGAGACTGAGTTTTGGGGAAAACCCACCTGCTCTGACAAAACACCCATCGGAGAGATTTCTTGGAGAAACTCTCAATCATCACTAGTGCGGTTCCTCCAGAACCCTGTGAGGTTCCCCTTTGGATTACGTTCCTGCGCTCCCCAGTTCAGACTCGGACCTCAATCTTTTCATCCTGGATAGGTACCCTGAGCTGATCCAAGGCTGGTCTCTTACCCTCTCCCCCAAGAGTGGCATCACAAAGCATGCAAAAAGAGATGTAAGCCTCTGACTTCACAGCACAGCTTTAGACCTCTTAGCACAGCAAGTCACCAGCCCAAGCAGGTGCATTTTGCAACACCAGCCAGTTCCACCAATCACCCTGCAAAGCATGCCCATGTGTGCTGGCCACATCTGCCTGGATCGTGGCCCACCTGCAGAGCAAGACCTATCAACAACACAGCAGTTGATGACGTTGCCCAGTCTCGCTATTTTATCACTAATATTATGGGTTCTCTCCCTCCGCCCTCCAGGAGACTTGACATTTGATTTTATGAAAAGTAGTCAGATGGCTAATTATCATCACAACCAGGAAAAGTCATTCACATTTGTGCAGGTTCCTGCTATTCCCTTGTGCGAAGTTTTGGTTTTCTTTAAAAGCATCACCTCTTCTGAGCACTTATAAGTGACATAAGTTTACACTTAACAGTCAAAGAAAAGAAACACCATTGTCAACCCAAAGCCCCCAGTCTCACCACCCGGTGCCTTAGCTGATGATTTTCAAACAGCTAGGCTTTGTGACTTCTGAGGGCTGGTAGTGCAGCAGCACTGCCTCCAGAACAGGGAAACCAGGAGCACACCAACTCTCCAGAAAAACTATGCTTTAAGCATGTTAGAAATGCTTTTCTGCCCACTGAAGACCCCAGAGCATATTGATAAGGATGACCTGAAATGACTGTGCAAATGCTAGACCAGCGATCGCACTAGCTAGAGCCTCTTCCTTTCTTAACCCTAGGGAATGCATTATACTCACCTTTTTTTCTTCTCACTGGTAAGCCAAAGCACTGAGCAATGCTCAAAGGAAGCCATGGGAGGAAGAAGTGTACCTTTGACAGGGTGGGTGCAAGTTCGACATCAAACCATCAGGAAGAATCCCTGTTCTTAAAGAAAACGTTGATGCAACTTCGTTTTCCAAACAGGAAATGGCCTTCCAAACTTTCCAACTACTCAAGATGATGGATATTTTAACACTACTCACAAATAACTGCAGGAAAAGTATTTCCAATGATTTGCCTCTCAAACAGCCATAAAAATAAAAATAGTCATTCACAGAAACTGCCATATAACTTTGGACAGTTTTTCCAGTTCAGTGTCTTCACGTTCCTCTGAGTGGCTCATGATAGAGTTGAAAACTGTAGCAAAATAGGTAGAAGTGCAGAAGTGACCATAATTCAAAAGATGTCACTAATTATAGACATAGGAGGGACTCTGAATGAAGCAAAACAACAAGAACTGCCATGTTTCCTCTGTTCTCTATACGAAACATTAGTGTACTCTGGATCTGTAGAGATGTTATGAATGAAGAGGGAAGACAAAAGAATGAAGCATGGAAAGAAGAACTATCCAGGACAAGGTGATTAAAAGCAAATTGCTCCTCCTGTTGTACTTGCTCTTTCCAAACATTAGCTATTGCCATTAGTTCAATCCAAAAATGACACAGTGCTTCACATCAGCCTAAGCATCAGTCTAATCAAACAGCAAAACCCAAACCATGGCTGGGTCTCAGAGGTGCTCTAGGAATGCAAATGGTAGAACAGATGCAGAAACAATGCATTAGAAAGGGAGTTTGTCTACAAAAGGAGGAGTAGAAAGAATGATTTAATAACATGACTGATGAGCGACAAGGTATCCTACGTAGAACTGTCAGCTGATTTGGTACAGCTGAGTTGGTGAATCTCTCTGATGAGAAGATACTGCTTTTATTTTAGCTTGGTTCCATTTCAGGATCATTTTAAGATGTGCATTAAGACATAGCAGAAAGACATCCAATTTCTGAAGCTAGAAAGCTGCTGGGGTGGGCTTGATTAACAGACAAAAAGCAGCTAGTCTGCTGCAGGTCTCCAAGACCTTTTAAGTGCCTCTTCACTCTTCTCTGCAGTGTGCTGTAATCTTGACTGCTACAAGCCACCATCTTAAGTTCTAGGATGTTTTATGGCTCATGGGTAGGTTTTTTGAGACACACAAAAGGGATGTTCTATAGACTTTTCAGTACTGGTAAGCTGTTGCATGCTGGCCTGTGATGGCAGGGAATTGGAATGAGTGGTCAGCCTGGCCACTCCTGGTCATTTTTTGCTGGCAGCGATCCACATACCCAGTTTCCTTCTCCTGTACTGTATTAGGACTCAAAGCACATGCTGGTGATTGAACTACTGCCATACTGTAAAGGGGGGAAAAAGGATTAGAGAATGGAGATATTCAGAATTAGGGTTACATCTATAGAGCAGCACAGAAAACTTGCCACTCTGAACAACCATGCCAGAAGGAGCTTACATTGTTGACTGTGATGTTCCCCACAACTTCCTTAAGCTAAATACTGATACTGGCATCAAGGGGCTGTTGTATCAGCCTGGAATTGTCATGCAAATCTCAAAATATTTTTTTTTTTTTTTCTGAAAAAGTCTTCAAGAGCTTTTGAATCTTCAATCAATGCAGTAGTTTTACTCTATAATATATTTCAAAACCCTGTCAGGTCTGTGAAAGGAAATATAATCCTAACATTTGCCTTTCAAATATTTGGTGCAATTGAAGAACAGTTGTGTAATATCCACAGCAAAGCCTTGTCATAAAATTCACTGAGTGTGGATATATTTAGACCTGTAGATATTTGCATAATTAGCATACTTGATAAATAATTACTAAGTTACAGTTAATTGTCCAATTAATTATAAGAAAATCAATTTGGAAATTTGAGAATCCTAACAAGCTTCAATAAGAAGACTGAAAAGCAGATGATAGGAAAAGGTAAATTCAATTAAAACCTCATCTAGGCCAACTTCATTTTTAAGACAGTGAAGAGAGGTGGGCAATTTCCACCCTACTGCTGTGAGATACCAGTTCTCTGCCATTGAGATCCCTAACACCATTAGCTCTGATCCTCTGAACCTTTGCACGGGAGCCCAATCTGTTACGTACAGACACTTAGTCTCACTGAACTCTGGGCAGCTTTCCCTGAGGAGGGTTTACAGACAAACAGAGATGCTTGAAAGCTTCTGTTTAACTGCACATTATTGGGAAGCAGCTTTCTATGAGTTAGAGGCTTTTCATGCATTTTTGCAGGCTCAGCGTAGGGCTTATAGCAAATATAGCTAGACCGTGGCCATATATGTGATGCTGCCTGTGACACTGCCTTCAGGTGCATAGAATCATAGAATCATAGAATGGTTTGGGTTGGAAGAGACCTCAAAGATCATCTAGTTCCAACCCCCCAGTCATGGGCAGAGACACCCTCCGCTACACCAGGTTGCCCAAAGCCTCATCCAACCTGGCCTTGAACACTTCCAGGGATGGGGCATCTACAACTTCTCTGGGAAACCTGTTCCACTGCCTCAGCACCCTCTAAGTGAAAAATTTCTTCCTATATCTAATCGAAATCTGCCCTCTTTCAGTTTAAATCCATTGCCCCTTGTCCTATCACTACATGCCCTTGTAAAAAGCCCCTCTCCAGCTTTCCTGTAGCCCCTTTAGGCACTGGAAGGCTGCAATAAGATCACCCCGGAGCCTTCTCTTCTCCAGGCTGAACAGCCCCAACTCTCTCAGCCTGTCTCCATAGCAGAGGTGCTCCAGCCCTCAGATCATCTTCGTGGCCTCCTCTGGACCCGCTCCAGCAGCTCCATGTCCTTCTTGTGCTGGGGACTCCAGAGCTGAACACAGCATTCCAGGTGGGGTCTCAGGAGAGCAGAGCAGAGGGGCAGAATCCCCTCCCTTGACCTGCTGCCCGCGCTGCTTTGGATGCAGCCCAGGATTCGATGACCCTTCTTTGATATGGAGCTCTTGACAGCAAACTTCAGACCGACTTCCACAGAAATCAAGAGCCGGGGCCGATCTGGGTGCACAGGTCTGAGCGTCACGTTATCCACACTGAGGGGAACAGAAAAACTCATTTCAGGCTGGCTTGTCGAAGAGCAAAGAAGAGTGGCAGGTGTTACAATAGAAGAGCTGAAGAGCAGAGGCTGAAGTGCCCTTTCCACAGAGCAGCTGTGCAGTCTCTTGAGGATGATGAGGCAGAAGGACAGCTCATCCCCACGGTAGGAGGACAGGCAGCATCTTGGAAGAGGCTGGGCAGTTCTGATGTTCACCTTCTCTGACCACTTCGAAGTGCAGCCTCTCCTTTTCACATTTACTTCCCAAGCCTCCCATGCCTCAGCCACACCTTCACCCACCAGCAGGTTTTCTTTTCCAACAGCATTTGAAGTGAGGAGAGGATAACTGCACTTTCAATAATGAGTGCTTTGAGATGTGTCTTTATTTTTAGTGAACCCTCTGTTCCTCCCACCTTTCCTTTCTTTCCTGGGTAACTGGATACACATCTCCTACTAAATTACCTTTCTTTCTTTGCCTTTGTCTGCTGACGAACTTTTCCCTGCCACTCACACTTCCTTGGTAATTTAGAACATCTGCCAGTGTGCAATAGGTTTTACTGTTTGTTTTATGATACTAATAATGAAATTTCCTTTGTTTTTGTTTTTGTTTTTTTCTGATTCTCCTAGACTACAAATTATATAGCATGCAAACACCGTCATTTAAAATCTTTGCAAAATCTCATTTTTCCTCTAGCCATTTAACTGTTTGAAGCAACATTCCTCTATTTGACATACGGTGTATTGCCATTTCCTCTCTTCCTCTGCTTTCCTATCTCTCTCCTGTATCTCCAGCTCCATGCAAATACTGGTAATACAGAGAATACAACACCTGGATATTTCAGCATGCCAGTATTACAGATGCTCCCAAGGAGTAAATGAGGGTCCCCTTTATGCTCCTGTGACTTTTTTGCCAGGGGAGGCTGGCTATGAGTGAGAACACAAATACAGACAGATAGCTCAGCTCAGCTGACCATGGGTAACTGTACTGAGTGTAAGACTTCACAAGTATTGAAAAAGAGGAAAGCTGGATGCTTCCTAGTGCTTTTGACAGTCAGAACAAGCTGCTTTGGTAAGGAGGTTTGTTTTGTTAGCTTCTAGGAAATAAACAGTTGCGGTCTTGATTCAAACAGCTCTGTGTTGTTAACCACAAATTACTGATGCTCTCCAAACAGTCTTTCAGTTATTGCTCATACTGTTCTTTTTCCTTGACATTTTCCTATTCTGTTATTTCCAACACGACTGTGATTACCTGCTAACCACACACTATTTGTCTTACAGAGCTGTGCTCTGCCACATTTGCATTATCTTTTTTCATCACGCTCTGCCACATTTGCATTATCTTTTTTCATCAAAGGACGCAGGCAATGTTGTGATGTGTTTGGCAACAAGCAATATCCAGGGGAAAAAATTGTTTGAGAGTGAAGCCCAAGGTCACCATAAAAGAAATTCAACCTGTTTTTGGAAGGTAACTTTGTCTCAATTTCAAAGAATCTTTACCTGAATGTTAGCCAAGCAGACTATTATTGTTATTCATGGTGCAGGGCTGTATTAAAATGCTGAACGCCTGCTCCCGCTGTTTTTCCTGTTTCATTCAGCAAATAGTGGAAAGTTCTAATTAAGATGGAGAAAAAAGAGATCAATTGAAATCGTGCTGAATTTATCTCAGCTGCATCAAGCAAATGTACAAAATCTGGAACAAGTGCAATTGCCTAAAGTAGCTCTGCATAGGGCAATATCTGCTGCTCAGCTCCACCAGAACTGAAAATAGAGTGGAACTCGTAAGTGCTATACATACAGGAGGTAAAAGTAAATATATGCCAGGCTATTCTGAAAACTAGCAGATCTGCTTTATAGAATCATAGAATGGTTTGCGTTGGAAGGGACCTCAAAGATCATCTAGTTCCAACCCCTCTGCCATGGGCAGGGACACCCTCCACTACACCAGGTTGCCCAAAGCCTCATCCAACCTGGCCTTGAACACTGCCAGGGATGGGGCAGCTACAACTTCTCTGGGCAACCTGTTCCAGTGCCTCACCACCCTCGGAGTGAAAAATTTCTTCCTTATATCCCATCGAAATCTGCCCTCTTTCAGTTTAAAGCCATTGCCCCTTGTCCTGTCACTACACGCCCTTGTAAAAAGTCCCTCTCCAGCTTTCCTGTAGCCCCTTTAGGTACTGGAAGGCTGCAATAAGATCACCCCGGAGCCTTCTCTTCTCCAGGCTGAACAGCCCCAACTCTCTCAGCCTGTCTCCATAGCAGAGGTGCTCCAGCCCTCGGATCATCTTCGTGGCCTCCTCTGGCCCCACTCCTGCAGCTCCATGTCCTTCTTGTGCTGGGAACTCCAGAGCTGAACGCAGTATTCCAGGTGGGGTCTCATGAGAGCAGAGGGGCAGAATCTCCTCCCTCGACCTGATGGTCTTGGTCTTACCACCCACTACACTCAGGGCCAGGGAAACAGTGGGTTTGGACAGTGTATGTACTCATATGCTCTGAGGCATATCCCCTAGCAGCATGTTTGTAAAGGTATTTAGGGGCACTTGACTTCTAGTGATTTTACTGACTACGGATGCCCTAGCAGCTCTTGAAGTTTGACCTGTCCTTTGTATGTGACCAAGTTACCTGGATGTGAAAAAAAAAGGCAGCAAAACATTTCCTTATAGTAACGCAGAGGTTGATGTATTCAGGTTTGAGATACTGAGGTAGCTTGGTGATGGAAGGGGTGTAGGTCCCTCAGACATCCCCAACAAGGATTTTTCAGGTACCTAAATTAATCCCTTCCTATCCCTGACCGTGATCAGACATTTCTGAGCCTAACTCATGAGCTCCAGCATGGCTGGAAGCAATGCAAGCAGGAGAATGGAGGATCTCCTGGTGTCCCCACAGGGGTGTACAGGTCTTTCACCAACCAGACACTGCCAACAAGTCCCAGATGACAGCAGCAGCTTCCCTTCTGGGCCAAATTGAGCTGCATAGAAATCAGCATCATCTGCCTGAACAAGTCACGTTGCTCATCAGTTCCTCAGAAGGGTCATTCAAGAGTGCCTTTTTCTGATAGATGGGACACACACCACCCTGCATGAAAATTAGAGCTTTTGGCAGGCTTTAAAAAGGTTAGATTTTTATGCAAGCCTGTTCTAAGAGCCTGAAAGTCTGTTGAATTAACAGACATTTGCCCTTGTCTTTATGATGTGCCCAGTAACCCCAGCCATAGAGCTCCTTCCCACCTGGAGCTGTGGTGGCATATCAATATTTGTCACTTGTTATTTACGGATAAAAAGGTGGCATTTCGGGAGTCACTAGGTCGCCTGTATTTAATCGGCTTAAGCCAGAGGATCAGTTCTTTGCAAAGTTCTTTCTTCTTGTACCACTTGATGGCACACTTGCATCAGCACATTGCAGACTGAAGGCAGGCCAAATCAACAAGCAAACCCTGGCCAGGGTTGTTCCACTTAATTTGTTTTGCATCATGAATGTACCTATTTAATTGATTAAAGGAATCTAGCACTGTAGTATTGAGTAGGGATAAGCAGGGCATACAAAATAATTACACCGAGAAAGCCCTGTAATTTGCAATTTTAATACCAGATATTGTCTGGCTAATTCATTATTTTTTCATTCTCTCAGTAAGTTCGGTAAGAAATTTTTGCCTTACTGAGCGTCTTTTCTTCCAAGGATGGCAAATCTTTCTTGCCCAGTATTTTCGTCTTTCTCTATCACAAGGTTTGTAGCAGGTTTGTTCATCCCATGTATTCATGCATGTTTTGGGGTTTTTTGTTCTCTCGGTTCAAAAGCAGCAATGAATTGCTACTGAAACTAAACAACAATACCTTCTGTTCGGCGAGATGGTAAATGGAAACTAATCTATGCCCTCTGAGTAATAAAATTATGATTCAACTTCATATCAAAGGAACATTCTCCAGTGGGCTATACGAGGTTAATAAATGAGGATGAAGTGTTATCACATATGCCACTTACCCCTGGATGGTTGTAAATACATCAGTGAATGCTGCAGACGGTTACAGACCACAGGTAGAGACTACTCTCTGGTCTGTTGGATTTTACGACTTCATGAAGGATGTATTGAAACATTTATTAGCTCTTTATGTGCAGAATCTTAATGGCGAATGTAACCAACCAGGATCTGAAGTGAAAATGTTTCAGGGGCTGGGGTGAAGTTTTCAGAGGGTGGCTGACTGTCATAGGAGTGTGTTCTGTTCAAGGGCTAGAATCCAAGTTCTGAATGAAAACCTCGGGGGGAAAACTGGAAGCATCTCGGTGCAAATGACTGAATGCCAGATGACCCTTGGATTTACCAAGGCCTAAATCCCACATTTTTAAAAAAAATCTTTACCTGCTCCACAATGCAGTTGCTAACAATCTTTCCTGCCCATGACTTTGTCTGATCCCTTGCTTTGACACTTGATCAGCTCCCTTGAGAGCTAAATTAATGAGCTCGGACGTCTTGCCTTTGCTCTGTAATTGCCCTTGTTTAACTTTTTGAATTTGTTCCCTCCTCCTCCTCCTCCAACACTCCTTCCCTCCTCCTTCAAATGCACAGGTAAAGGATGGGCTGGAGGTTTAAACCAGGGAGAGCTCATGCTTTTTACTCTTGGAGGAGCAGAGTGGGAGCCTCACAAACAAGTGTCATGGGTAAGTAGCACCTGAGAGGTTTTGAAGCATGTACTGTCCTGACTTCCTCCATTAGCCACGGAATTGCATTGGCAGCGATAATTGCAGCTTCAGGAAAAATAACTGCTAAACAATGATAGCAGTGGAGCCCTGCAGCCTTTCTCGATTATATTAAGTGGAAATTTAGTCCCTGAGTACTACTTCTGAAACTGGCTGAGCTGAATAAGAAGAGCAAGTGCCCTGGTGGGTTGGAGGACAGTGTGGGGCAGGAGAAAGACCGCTCGCTTTGCTCTGCGACCGCCCTCCACTTGCCTCCATCCATCCAAAGAGTCAGTGGCCACCTCTGCCCTATAGCTAACGTTGGCACGAGAATAAAAGCAACAGATTGCAAGTTGGTTCTACTCTAACAGAGGCCTTGTCAGCTGGTGAATTTAGAGGAGGTCCACTCTCATCTCTGTACCCATTATTTCTCTTCTGGTTTCGCATTGGCAGCTTGTACTTCCACCATCATTCATCTGACTCAGCCGCAACCTCTTGATCTTTGAGTGCTATTTTGGTATTGTTAGCATGTCCTTTCTACCTCATTTATTTCTATCCTTTCTGCTTATCTTTGTCCTTGTGTTTTTTATCAACACCATCTGCAAACATCTCACATTTGCTAATGGGTCTTACAAACTCTAGTCTTATAAAGCAGAACTTTTTGTCTCTGTACACTCCTGTGTGAAGCAGAACTGGAGTCATTTTCAGTAACAAAGGAAATACTTTCACACTGATTTGATGTAAACTACCAAAAACGAAAGAATGAAGAAAACAAGAAGTTTTTGTCATAATACTCAGTGAATCCAGGAGATTTTTTTTCAAATTATATCTAAGAGCGTTTACTTCAGCTTTCATGAAGGAAGGGGAACTTGTCCTTAATGAACATTATTTGAGATGAAGATGGGATAGGAAGGACAGGTTTTTGTCGAAGAGGACAGCCTGAAAATTGATATAGCCTTTTAGCATCTTTCTGCAGTGCTTAGAAACAATAACTCAAATAAGTAGAAAGGTTTTTAGCCAATCTTTACCTTATGTAACTCTTTTAAGGAGTGCTGTTGCGAAGCAGTGCTGTCACTTTAATACTTATTAAATGAAGACCATGCAAAAAAAAAAATCAAGAAGGTGAGATGAATGTGATGTGTTTTCCATTGCCACCGAAATGAGGGTTCTGCAGTTCAGAGTACTCACCAGTTTGTACGGTATGCAAGACAGAGTGTGGGTTTGCATTCAGAGCTTGAGGTGGCTGGTGTCGATGCAAATACCTTGGGGGAAAACAGCAGCACGTGAGTTGGTAGGACAGGCAGCAGCAGCATGGCAGGATAATAGTGACCTCTGAAGAGTCTGCTCAGCATGCTGGAGAGAGAATTCATTCCAGTCAGTTCCCAGGGGACGTGGGCTCCAACTGGTGCTGGGGAAAAAAGGCTAATTTCTCCTCTCTACTTCCTCGTGGCATACCTTGGTTAAGGGTGCCTACCTCTGGCACAGAGACTGGCCCCAGTGGCAAGTCAGGAGCTTTTATCCTAACAGTACTTTTGTCAGGGGATAGTATTACCTCCCTACTCACTGCATCAAGCTCTCCATGAAACACAGAACCGGATGGATGCATGCATCTCTGCTGCTCAGTGCAGAAGAGGGGATGAGGACATGGCCTTACACTTCTCCCTTGGGTCAGGCAATACTTATTCACTACAGTGCAGTTGTTGTGTGAAGTATCTGGGCACAGATTTCTGTATCCAAACTCTCCACAGGGCTTAGAAAAAAATATCTAAAATTTTGGTAAGCTGGTAGACACAGCACATGGCTGTGACCTAAGAAAACTGGGTGCAGTCCCCTTTGTCTACCAGCCAAAGCTTGTCCATTGAACTGAATTTGTGCGGTTCTCCCCATGAGGTGACCAAGCTCTTCACAGTGTTTGGGTCTAGCCTGAAGTTTCCTTCCTCCCTTTCATCCTGATTTCTTGGGCCAGTTCCCATTGCGTTTGGTGTATTTTGAGCAGCACTTAACCCCAGAACTCCGTGGCAGGCCCTTTATCAGTGTAACAAAGCATCTCAGGTCGTGTGGGAAACAGAAGTCGTTGTCTGTTTGGAAGTGGCCGAGACTTACTACAGGTTGTCATGCAGAGTCAGAGGCTGAGATGAGAGAACTTGTCAGCTTTACCTTGATAAGCCCATGAGTGTGAAAGACATGCCACATGCAATTTCCATTACAGAGATCACCAGGAATCCATGAGAAGCAGGAATGAGTGGAAGGAGTCAGGCATGCAGAAAATTATTACCAGAGACCTTGGGCAGTTCCAGGTGCTTTTCCAGGTGTGCCTGCTCTCTATAGAAATCAAGGGGATTCTCAAAATTGTTTTAGAAGATCAAGAGAAGGTCATTCATTACAAAGTACATCAAGATAGCAAGATAACATTTTCAGATTAACCTTCCTATATTTTTTCCCCTCCAGCAAAAAAGGGGATAAATTCTCTCACAGTAGGAAAGCAGTTTTAGTATCATCCAAAAACATTTTAGTGCTTTTCTGCTCTGTTAGGATCATCTTCCTGGTTGACTTAAGAGCAATGTATCTTCATTGTCTATCCCTGGCACTGGCAACATCATCTGCAGGTACGAGCATCCTCTCCCCTTGTTCTGGAGGAGGGATGCGGACTGTTGGTGGAGTTGGCTTTCAGAGGCTGAAAAGCCCAGCTGTCTTTACAATGAGAGATCAGAAATGACCATCTTATTCTTTAGTGGCATCTCAAATTCTGTAGCTGCACGAGCAGCTCACAGCAGAGGCATCGGCACGCGCCGTGCTGCTGTGCAGGAAGATCCCATCCAGGAGCCGACTGCAACTTGGCGATGGAGACCACTGGCCACCAGCTGGACACCTACCACCCTTTTTCCTCCCTCTGAAACACAACAATGAATAATGATCTACAGTAAATACTTGTACTGCAGCACTATTGCCAAGCAGTATCAGATGTCACGTCCTTGAATTTGGGGTTTATTGGATAAGAAGTCATGATTTGAGGCTCATCTTCCTGCAGTTGGCTATTTGGTGTCAGCTGGGGAAGATGCAAGGAGCCGTGCAACTCATGGCTGATTGTGTTTAAGGAAGGAAACAAAAGCTTTTGTAACTTGCATTCGCTCCCTCACACAAAAACTTCTGCACATGGAAGCTGGTAACAGCACAGAATATTTGTACGAGTTAAAAATACTGTTCTGCTTAGGAAAAATAATGCCCTTTTGAAAACTGCAATTAGTTGGAAAAAGTGATGTAACATATATACAAGGAATTTCAGACAAATGTTACCTCTGGACACAGTGTTCATCAATACAGAGCTAAAATAGCATCACTGCAAAAGTTCAGCAGCCTAGTTTAAAGAACTAAAATCAGATAATGGTTACTTTTGCAAGACAAGTAGAAGCAAAGTCTGCTTGTGTCAATCAGTACGAAAATGTAATTTAATTCAGTGCAACAGAAATCAATTTTTCTCCTAGGATCTAAGATAACTAAATATCACACAGTCAGCTTAATTAGTTTCTGATATTTGTACAATTTCACCTTTAAACCCTGGGAAAAGCACAGTTCATGTGTTTGCTCTTTATAATTCCTTTCTGTTCTGCTTTACTGCTTAGAAGAAGGAAGTTTGTAAAGCTTCACAGTGACAATAAAATCTTACTCCAATTCAGACTTTCTTTTGGCGACCAGGAGATGGAATCAACGCTCCATCAGATCCATCAGGCCATCCCATTAACGTCACTAAAGCAAGCTCAACAAAAGGAAGAGCACAAAACCAGAGGTCCTCAAACCTCTCAAAACCCCACTTTTCTCATTAGTTGCCTTCCCTGGAGAAATAGCAGCACATAAACTGCACAAGACCCTCATTCAAAGAGTATTCTGTTCCTCCCAAAAATGTACCTATCCAGGTCTTTTTCAGTATCAGTGGCTTCTCTTTAAAGCCCCTGCTCTGCCATCTTGCAGTCCAGGGACACCCAGGTCCCCAGGTTTGGGCTAGGAGCTCTCACAGAGCAATCCAAATCTCTCTACTGTTGGCAAACTAAGGGTCTTGGGCTTTCATGTTTCCCTACCCCACTCTTTCCCCAGCTCCATTTTCTGGGCTCTCCCACCACACACAGTCACATAAGAAGCATGAAGTTACCAACAGCAGAACAAGTCTTAGTACCTGCAGCACAGGCAGAACCCCTACCCCAAGGGATGCTCAGCCAGTCTAACCAGTTACCAGGGCACTGACCTTGGGGCTGGGAGGCCAGCAGCGAGGTGCTGGAAGAACAGGGCTGCTCTGTTGAGGAGGACAAGCCAGGATGCACAGGTTACCATGCCACAGTAACTTCACCAGTGTGGGGCACAATGCCAAGCAGCACAAGTGGAGCAGAGTTAGTAGCAACAACAAGTCCCAGCAACAGCCCAGTGACCATCAGACAAACACGCAAGGACAAAGCAAGTCCCAGAGCAAGCTAGGAAATCCAGTAAGCAAGTCAGGCTCAGCAGAGACCAAAGCTGGGTCCAAGCCCTCTCTATAGCACAGATCACCTGAAAGGTGTAAATAATCAGACCTGAGCTTATATCGAGCTCCTGGGCTATGGGTGGAGGCTGGAGGTGCCAGGAGAGTTTGATGAGGGCAATTAGAATCTATGAGAACCCTCATGCCCTGCCAGCTGCCTCTCCTTCTCAGGCTGATTTGAGTCAAGAATTTAATCACTGGTCCATGAGACTCAGTAGACACTTTTGTTTCTGAAATTTGGACTGCATTTCCTCAGCTAAAAGAGTTTTACTTGCTATAAATGTTTTAAGCTGACTCCTGCACTCATCCTTCATCAAAGATGAGGTTTGTAATTGTTGAGCTAAATTACCTCTTGCGCTTGGGTTTACACCTCTAAGCCCAAGAGAAGGGTGACTTCTGAGCCCTCTGCCACGTCTCTTTTCCACTTTGCCCAGAAATACTACACCTTTCCCTCATACACCCTGCTGGCTCGGTAGCCCTTTTCCAGGCTCACGCGCTTGCCATGAGCACTATCCTTGAGGAACAAAGCCAGGCCTCTGAATTTCACAGGCACTCAAAATAGGCATGGTCCTTCAGTGCCTATAATAGCGTGCTGTATCTATCCAGAACTTTCTTGGCAACTGTTGGTTGGAGAGAGTGGGGATGGTTGCTTTAGCAGAGCTGTGTGCTCCTTTAAGTGCAAAGTCATGATGTGATAAAATGAAAGATGGAAATCTGCATGGCTGTGCCACGCGCAGTGATAAAGATGATTATAACCTCCAGTTCTCTTTAAACTTACCAAGGGCAATGGGGTGAGAGCTTAGTTAATCAATCCTGAGGAATCCTTTCCTGCTATCTTTTCCATCAGTGAAAGAACCAAAGCACAAATGAGGAAGAGGATTCATACTCGGCAAACAAAGGCATAAGAAGCTCAGAGTGCAGTTGGCTCAACACAGCTTAATTAAAACGGGCATTGCAGGAGACCGTTGATAATGCCCTCTCAAATCTCTTCTTTTTGAAGTGGCTGCATCCCAATTAGACAGGGTCTTGAGGTAAAACTGTTCTAAAACTGAAGGCAAAGAGCTCGTCACTGTTTGTCCTACCCAAACATTTAGCTACGTTGGGGCAGAAGGTAGCACTAGCATCCCAGGCAGGGTACATATGTCAGAAGTTGTACTGGGATCACTGTGGTTTTGTCACATATGTAGCTGCTTGAGGCTTTCAGGGGGATTACCTGAGTGAGAAGCTGCTTATTGGCAAAAGGTGAGGCATAGTATAAAAACCACAGTCCTGCCCTCAAAAGCTCGAAATTCAGAGTTTCGTTATTGACTCCTGGATTAGTGATGGGATTGCAGAGGTAAGGATGATGAGAAAGTAGTGTATGCATCTCTGTGTGTGTGGGCTGATTGTAGAGTGAAAGAGAAAAACATAAAAATGTTAAAATTCAGACTGGCAGGGGAAGAAAGCTGGGGTGAGGCCAAGCCTCTGCAGCACGTTTAATTGCCCGTGATGGTGAGAATTCTCTGTGTAGCTGAAAGTTGTCATCTTTATGTTCCCATTGGAGTTGATCCTAACATGCAAAATGAAGTGCCTTTCTAGAATCAGGGCTCCAGTCATTCTCATGGACATTAAAAACATCACACACGGAGTGTCAAAGATAAGAAGCCTAGATTTTTGTTAATTAAAGCTGATACAGCTAGTTGTTATGCTACAATAACGACGTTACTCCAAGAGGTGGATTTTTCCAGGAAACTTCAAAAAGCTCAAAACTTGCGAGGTTCACGCTTAAAATCTCTGCAGATCTGGTTTACAGCACAGGATGACTTTGGAGAAATATCAATCCTGTAGCCATAATGGTGCTTGTTATTGCAAGGAGCAGGTTAAGTGATGGAAAACAAAGGAGAGATCCCCCTTAGGCAAGAAGACTTCTCTAACAGAAAACATACTTCATTTTCCCTGTGTTTCATTAATTTAAAAGTTGGCTAGTTTCAAACCGTGGCCTTTAAAGTTCAGAATAATTTGCAGCGCAGTGCACCAGTTTGTCAGAACGTCTCAGATCTGGGTTTGTCTTTTCAGCCTGACTTGCAAATTTTTCTTCCTGTAAATTGCTGGGCAAACTACTCAAATTTCAACTTTTTCCTGTATTGATTTGGCTGTTATCCTCTTATATCATTCATTTTTCATGTATACTGGGAACTTGGCTGAACTCTGCTACATGCAGCCTCCTTTATGCAACTCAAAGTGCCTGAATTCAAATCACAGCTTCCATGTGGATTATCCTTGGATTAGAAAGGCATGCAAAGGTCTTGCACGTTTCTCAGCCAGGAAAAGTAAGGTTTATGTAGGGATGGGAGAGGTTCATGTCAAGAGTTAATAACAGCGTGAATTTCTGGATAGCTGTGGCTGTATCCACATTTGGCACAGATCAAGGCAAACCACTTAGTGGCTGAGAGCAGAATGGACCTTTGAGATCATCGATGGGACAAACAGTGGCATCCATTGTAATATTAGTAGCATCTAATAATGATGCAGAAAAAATATGCAGCCCATATGGAAGGAAGGCACAGATCATACCTGCCTGGGGCCTGCTGGTTTTCTGCACTGTTGCTGTCTATATGAAGATCCCATATGTACGGTGTAGCTTAGAGCAACCCCACAGTAGCTTTAAATGATAACGTGGCCAGTTCTGGTCTTGAGAATCATTCTGTTGGGAACAGCTTTCTCACAGTCTGCAGTTTCTAACGTGTTAATCCGTCTGCCTCAAGAAGCTGACAGGTGAAGAACAGGATTTTCTAAAGCAGCCACGGTTAATTTTGGTTATTTAATAAGAGAGAGCAAGGAATTGTCTAATTAGCAAATATTGTCTGGTACAAATTGTCCAATACATGGGAACATCTGATCTCCTGTCTGATCTTCGGTGAGCATGAAGGGCTGTTTATTAAGAGTGCTATTTCCAGTGTCTCTGAGAAGACAGTTTTTATTTCATTCTTCTGCACACAGGTAATTCTCAGCGAGCCATCCTATTGTTCCTCTGCTGGGTAGATGTATATAGCTTATGGGATGCAAAAGAGGTTCAGTTTTAGTGTGGAAGGGCGAGAAGCAAACTACAGTCATCTTTCTAGAAACTTCCAGTCACGTCACTGGCCCTTACGTTGGCGTTCTGAGAGAATGGCTAGGACGTAATTCCTTTCATCTCACACAGAAGCTACTTGGCCGTGTTGACATTTGCAGCCCTCTGGGACAGCCCCAGCTACTGACCTGTTTGCTAAACACTAGTTCAGCTGTGTCAGTTCTGTCGAAAACTGTTTCCTGGCATTTCTGTTCAGCTCACACTGTTTTGCAGTACCCCAGCCATGAGTCTTTCCTTTCTGGAGGAAAATAACCTCTCTACGTAGGCTGTCGAGAACCTGGATGTTAAATTTTACCAGCACTGTGCGCCCACTTTCTCTGCTGTGAGAAGTCGCTGCTGCCCGTAGCGTGTCCATTTGTCACCCTTCACACCCACAGGGCATTAGTGGGGTTGTTTCTGAGAAGCTGCATGGCACAAAATGACCCCTGAAGGCTCTGGGCTGTGCAACTGCACGGATGCTTAGAAGCAAAACTTGGAAGCACTGTCCCTCGTGCGGCAGGAGCAGCAACATCTGCCTTGGGCTGGGAGGGAAGCTGGGGCACAAAAGCCTGGAGCTGTTTCCTTCTGTCGACTGAAGTCATTGGGAAATTACATCTAATTAGAAAGATGGGTTCTGCACAAAATGACAACCCTGTGCAGAATGCATCGTTCCTTCAGTAGCGAGCGATAGAAGTTACTCACAGGAAATGGGTATAAGCTTAGTCAGGGGAGATTCAGGTTGGATGTTAGGAAGTATTTCTTCTCTGAAAGGGTTGTCAGCTGCCCAGGGAGGTGGTTGAGTCCCCATCCCTGGATGTGTTTAAGAATAGGGTGGATGATCTACTTAGGGATATGGTTTAGTGGGGATTAGGGACAGTTGGACTCGATCTCTAAGGTCTTTTCCAACCTAGAAATCTATGAAATCTATGAAATCTATGAAATGCCTGCAGTTCTCTGAATGTGCTCACACTACAAGCAGCACGGACAAGGACCAGATTTCGGATCGCATAGCAGCTCTAGCACTGCTAGATAGTAATTCAGATTGGAGGATGGCACTTCTACTTCCTCCCTCCAGTTCTGTATTGCAGGTATCTGTAAACTCCACATAGAATTATAGAATGGTTTGGGTTGGAAGGGACCTCAAAGATCATCCAGTTCCAACCACCCTGCCATGGGCAGGAAACAATCCACTACACCAGGTTGCCCAAAACCATCTCTCCTAGGGAGCTGGTTTGGATGGATATTATGCCATTGCATTTCAGAAGCAGCTAATCCTCTACCCTTAACTGGCATGCACTCCGATGGAATTCGTTTGGGGCTTATGTTTTACTCAATGAGATAAAGAGACCTGAGATTCTATGATTTGATGAGAGACAAATTCATCAAATTCATCTACAAAACTATACATTGCAATGAGTCAAGTTGTACTAATTTTTTTTTTTTTTTTCCCCCATGATTTTACTGAAAACATCCACAGCAGGGAAAAATAATATTGAAGGCGAGAGAAAGTCTACTGTTCTGACAGTAGACCAGAATTAGACATGGTTTGCAACTCTCTTAGAAAAAGCCAGTGGCAATGTGGGCTGCCTTTACAGAATTACTCCGGCGCACTCATTTCTTGAATGTCGTGCTGAGTCTGGGCATTGTGTTATCAGTAGGAAGAGGTCAGAGCTGAAAGAGAAAAAATTGATGAGCAGATCGTTGACTTGGAATGAGCGACTTGTACAGTATGAGAAAGATTAAAAGTACCAAAGTGATTTATGCCAGCTGAGGATCTGAGCTGGCTAGTTTAGTTTTGGCCTCCAGCCAACCTAAAGGGTGAAAATGGAGCTCAGCAGCCTGCAAATAACTGAAGGCTGTTAAATACCAAGGAGGAAACGAAATGATTTAATGAAGCACACAAAGGTGTAACTAGAAGTAGTCGGACTTAATTAAGGAAGGGAAAATTGTTAATGAGTATCCAGAAAGCTTCTTGCTAATGAATATAACAGTCTGCAAAATCACCTTTGCCTGAGACTTTTAAAACTGAGTGTGACAGCATACAAATGTCTTGCAGGTCGAGAAAGATTGTGTGTTTTTAACATATGAATTTATAGTTACCATGGGGTTAAGACAGCTGAAGCTTTGCAGTCTTGGGCTCATCATATTTAATACTTCCCAACAGACGCACCAACAGTACGTGCATCTTACCTGTTGCATGCCATCTTCTGTGTTTGAGAGTCATAAGCACATACCCACTCTATTTTTTTTGCTCCTTTTAAGGTGCATCTGCTGCTCTTACTTCTGAAAAAAAATACCCCAAACCCTAGCTGGTAAGGCATGCTTTGTAGACAACTGGTTTTATGGTTAAATGGAGAAAAGTGGTGATAACTCTGTGACAGAGTAGGCAGGATAGCCCTTGCCAAAGTCCTCAGATCAAAAGACATTTTTCGAGCTGTCTCAAAATTCTTGGAAAATGTCCACCCTGCAGCTAAGGCACTGCAAAGGGAGGAGAGAAAGGAAGGAGAGAAACTTGAGCTCGGCTGGAGAGTTTAGGTACCTCCACGATGCAAAGAAGAGGTACAGAATTGTTACTGCTCCCTAGACATTAAAACCAGTAGCAACAGACTGGGGGAGTGACATTTCCATTTGTGAACAAACTGTGAATCATTAGCTCAGATATTTGAGAGATGGAGATTATTCTGAATTTGCTGAAATGGCCACATCTGAATTTATTTCACAGCTCATTAGGGAGCTGTGTATAATAAATTACCCAGCATGTTATGTTCAGCTAACCTGCCAGCTCCCTGGTTTGTTTTATGCTCTGGGTTGCTGAATGTGAATTGTTTCATTGTGCAGTTGACAGAGATTTTTTTCTTTCCGTAGAACCCGAGGTGGTTTCTCGCAAACCTAGAGGTGATTTCCAGCACTCTACATCCATGAGTGCTGTTTCCATTTGATAAGAAAAGACACATTAGCAGAAGGACAGAGCTTCCTAAGGGCAGGAGAGTCGATGTTTCTTTCCTAATTGGTGCCCACAGGGATGGTTCCTCTCTGCCCAGTAACTTCCAGTGCGCAGGATTTCCAGACAGGCTTGAGATGTCTTGTAGACCTCAAGGACATGCTGGACACAGGCTCAGCCTCACTGTTTTGTTATTTGTTTTGTTCTGTGGTTTCATCTGACTGCTGCACAGCGTTGGGCATAGGGAAAAGGCTTCACTTCTCTTTCCATCTGTAACAGCTATATGAGGTTTTTGTTTTGTTTTTTTACTTTTTTTTTTTTTTTACTCAGTTCCAGTTTGCTTTGTGGTCCCACTTTACCATCTCTATAGTTGTAAGGAGGCACAGTTGCTGATGTGGGGGAGAACAGCAAAGCAGGAAGAATTCCTGTGTGTATATTTTTTTAAATAATTCAGCTTTTCAAAGAAGAAGGGCTTTTTTTTTTTTTTTTTTCCGGTTTTTAACAGGATTTGAACCCTCTGGCAAGATTTTCTTATTTTTACTTAATCTTTTTTTCCTTTTCTGTTTTACAGTTGTTACCTAAAATAGGTCTCTACAGAGTGAGAAAATGTTTCATTAACTTCTTTAGTGCTTCCTAGGAAAGAATAATTCATTACTAGAACTAGTAAAATATATATATATATATATGTATGTATAATAGAATTTATGCTTTCTTGTAGCAAAAGCTTGTGATGATGAACAAGGAGCTTTTGTGAGATGTTTCTCTGTGGAGTGTTTCCATTTTCTGTCAGCACCATTCATTGATGGGATGGATTTTTTTCACAGGCCTGCTGTTCCAGGCTGTAATGCTGGCTGTATGAGACTGTGTCGGGACAATTCCTCTTTACTATTCTCTGGCATGTTTGCATTAAATCTGGTCTAAACACAAAAGCTGTACTGTCTATGTGAATTTCTCAGTCGATCTCATTAAATCAGCACCATCCATGACTTTGATATGCATTTTAGATTAGAGAGTGCTTTATTCAGTGTTCAGTGACTTGTTAAAAGAAAAAAAAACCAGACAAGTATTGGATACTCTTATCTCATATAAGTAATACCCTGTGAAAGAAATAGGTGTGTCTTTACCAAATCAGGTTTCAAACAGATATAGGAAGAGCCAGGTGCTAGGGCTAAGAAAAATTGCCTGTCTTTATTCTTCTGTGCAATTGGTAACACCACTAAACAACCACCCTTCACAGGTCCTCCCTCCCCCAAATAGCTCTGCAAACTTCTGGCTGATGTTTTCTGACACTGACCTAAACAGGGGGTGGGAACAACCCGCTCTATGCAACAGAAGAGAGGGAATTTCCATTTTCTCCAAATTGTGCACTCTACCTTAATTGCTTTCCTGTAATAATATAGTGATACGGTGTTGGCTTTGTATGAATAATTCAGGGCAGTAAAATGATAAAGTTATCAACAAAAGATGGCTTACAGTGATTATTTAATGCGTTTCATAGATATTTCAAAGACAAAAAAATATACCTGCAGGCGGAAAGTGAAATACTACATTGAGATTGTGCCCAAATGTATTAACTCTATTACTGGAGTAGGAGAAAAATAAAAGCCAGCTGAAGATAGTGAATAAAACATTTATATATTCCCTGAATGTATGCTACCTTCTTCTGTTAAATAATGAACAAAAGATCTTCGCAAAATTCAGCTAATCTCCTGTGCAATAGGTACACTTTATTTTGTGAAAAGGAACGGGAGCGAAACCCGGTGGCTACTAAAACCTCCGGATGGCTTTGGCTGTGCAGACAACGGTGAGTGATGGGGTGCAGAGCCGCCCACGCTTCCACAGGCGCCCAAGTTCCCGGAGTGGAGTGGGCCTGTGCGTTTTGGTCCCTGCCTGGAGCACGGTGAAGATGAGGAGCCTTCTCCTAACACAAAGCAGGATGGCCATGGCGTGTGCTGCTCTTGCAAGCCACCAGGGAAACAGACAAAACAAGATCTTCCTGCATGCTGAATCCTCACTTCTGCATCTCCCCCTCAAGGAAGGTGATTTTCCCTTTCAGTGTCCTGATACAAGTGCTTGGAGATGCGGGGAATGCGTGGATGCACGTTTGGAGAGTTATCTGAGGCTCTGGGCAGTTTACGCGCTCGAGCGTTGCTTCTGCTGCAGAAGCTCAAGGGCTGCAGCATGTCCATCACCGCGCTCCACTCAGGAAGCAGCATAGAATCATAGAATGGTTTGGGTTGGAAGGGACCTTAAAGATCATCTAGTTCCAAGCCCCCTGCCATGGGCAGGGACACCCTCCACTACACCAGGCTGCCCAAAACCTCATCCAACCTGGCCTTGAACACTGCCAGGGATGGGGCATCTACAACTTCTCTGGGAAACCTGTTCCAGTGCCTCACCACCCTCACAGTGAAAAATTTCTTCCTTAGATCTAATCTAAATCTGCCCTCTTTCAGTTTAAAGCCATTGCTCCTTGTCCTATCGCTACATGCCCTTGTAAAAAGTCCCTCTCCAGCTTTCCTGTAGGCCCCCTTTAGGTACTGGAAGGCTGCAATAAGGTCACCCTGGAGCCTTCTCTTCTCCAGGCTGAACAGCCCCAACTCTCTCAGCCTGTCTCCATAGCAGAGGTGTTCCAGCCCTCGGATCATCTTCGTGGCCTCCTCTGGCCCCGCTCCAGCAGCTCCATGTCCTTCTTGTGTTCTTCTTGTCCTTCATGTCCTTCAACATGGCCACTGCCAGCCCGCTCGAGACAGCTGCAGACTTTGCAGCCTCTAGACCTCCAGAGCTACTCAACCAAAGACCATGGCTTAGAAGCTGCCGTGGGGAACAGAGACCGTAAAGGTGGAGGCTTTGAATTTTTAGGGACGAGTCTCAAGTTGCTCTTAAGCTTGGGTCACAGTTTGCTTTATGTAAATTATTTATCCATGCAGTAAAATTCTTTGTGTCCGTTTGCCCTTGAGAAGTGCAAGCACCACTAGAGATCTGCCCCTGAAATAAGCTTGAAGATTTCTCTTGTATTAAGTAAATTGCCTTGTTAAATACATTTACATTTTTTTATGTTCCTCCCCATTTAAATCAAGTTAAAGAAGAGTCTTCCTCCTCAGTGTCAGTTAAAAAGAAAAAAAAAGTCTTAATTGTCTTGTCTTTTCTTCCTCCCCGTTCTATTACCCTTTACACTATTCATTTGCCTCTTCACTATTAAAATAACTATCTGATGGTGGCGTTATGTGGCGAAGTGATACAGATATGCTAAGTGGAGTGTGACAGATGAATCCCATAATTTGGAAACCTGCTAGCTATGAGGTAGCAAGCACTGCCTTTTTCTGTCTTTATTGACTATTAAAGCTCCATTTTGCAGCACATACTGTTCCAGTGACATGGTTTTCCATGCAAAAAAAAAATCTTGATTTTTTTTCTGAAACCAAAAATCTTCCCTTCTGAATTTGGGTGGGCTGTGTAATATTAGGGTAATTTATTCAGCCCAGAGAAAATACTTTGTTTTGTTAATGAAATGGCTTTTCATTAGCTTCCTAGAATGTAGTTGGTTTTAAGAGGTAAATTAAAACCTTGCTTATTAATTGCAGTGCATGCAAGTGCCATTGGCATTCTTTCAGTATACCCATGCCAAAGCTGTTGCTGGCCAGGACGTGGCAAGGCAAAGGGAGAGATCTGAGGTTGTACGAATCCATCTGGTCTGAGTGATCCTGATGGGAGATCTGACGACAAATCCCTCTTAATTCCTTTCTGTGATTGCTTTCTGCTCTAATTGCTTTGTGAAAAGACAGAATGATTGTCTTTTCGATAAGCTGACATACTTTTTAGATTGAAACTGCAAAGTGTTTTCCTTTGGTGGAGGCTTCCACTTTAACGGACTGGGAGTGCTTACAAACACAGTTAGCTTATCTCGTTTTGACTCATTTCAGTTCAGCATCAAACAGCTGAGGAGTAACTTCATTAAACATATACTGTGTGGCAGGGGAGCGTTGCTTTGCCAAAAACTATACTTATTGTGAAGTATGTCACTTTAAAGAGGGAAAGCTAGGGTTTCATTATACATGTATTCCCACAGTAAAGATAAAAGGATTTGTCTCACACAGTGACTTTCATGGACCTTAATAAACATGAATTAAACCTAACTTAACCATTTACTCTGCAAAGAAAATGATAAATATCTATCTTTAAAAATCAGCTCTCAAAATAGGCTTTTATTTTCATAGATTCATAGATTCATAGATTTCTAGGTTGGAAAAGACCTTAGAGATCATCGAGTCCAACCATCCCTAATCCCCATTAAACCATATCCCCAAGTAGATCATCCACCCTATTCTTAAACACATCCAGGGATGGGGACTCAACCACCTCCCTGGGCAGCCTATTCCAGTGGCTGACAACCCTTTCAGAGAAGAAATACTTCCTAACATCCAACCTGAATCTCCCCTGACTAAGCTTATGCCCATTTCCTCTTGTTCTATCACCCATCACTAATGTAAAGAGCCCTTCCCCCACCTCCCCACCATCTTTTCTCAAGTATTTATAGGCCGTAATCAGGTCTCCCCTCAGCCTCCTCTTCTCCAGGCTAAACAGCCCCAACTCCCTCAGCCGCTCCTCATAAGTTTTATTTTCCAGCCCCTTGACCAGTTTAGTTGCCCTTCTTTGGACTCGCTCCAGGAGCTCAATCTCTCTCTTAAAGCGAGGGGCCCAAAACTGGGCACAATATTCCAGGTGCGGCCTCACCAGTGCCGAGTACAGGGGCAGGATCACTTCCCTGCTCCTGCTGGTCACACTATTCTTGATACACGCCAGTATCCCATTGGCCTTTTTGGCCACCTGGGCACACTGCTGGCTCATATCAAGCCGGTAGTCATTTATATATGTATCCGTTGTTAATCGGACTGTGTGCTGAAAATGAAAGGCCAGATCTTGATCTTGGTTACCCACTAAAGAATGACAATGAATGTGCCAGGGCTTACAGATTTATGCAGATATTTTCATAATAAAGAGCATGTCTGTGAGTGTTAATGTTGGAACGGTGGCCTTGTCCTTCACTCTCAGTTGACAGATGAGCACGTGTGTTGCTCTGAGAATGGGGTAGTAACTTGTCTTACGTCTAATGGGAGTGCTGGGCAGTTTCTGGTTACCCACAGCTTGGTTGGATCCCTGCCTACCCTTTCTGAGAAGTATGCTAATCCCAAAATATAGGCCATGCAGTGACTAAAGCGGATCAGAAAGCAGAGCCTTCGTTCCTTGTGAGTTTCTGATGGTGGACATCTAGAGGGATATTCAGAGCCCAACCTCAGGCACACGACGCCACCGAAAGACAGTGTTCTTCCCAGGTCTGGTCTAGGTGTCTTGACTTACCTTCTGTCGACTACGTATGTAGGACAGGTGCAAAAAGCAGTTTCCTGTGTTGGATGGTGTGAATAGCCATATTTTATCCATTTCTAGGTGAAAAACATCTGAACAAAACAATGACCAAACTGAAACCTCTCTAAATCTTTTATCCCATAAAATGTTACTATCTTTTTAAGGTTTCAAAATATTTCATTTTGAAGTGTTTAACTCAGATACTTCTAATCAAGGACACAAACATGCTGGTGTTATTCAACCAAGACCAAGTTTCTTCTGGCTGCTGCAAAGAGTTTCATTTCAGTTTGTGTTGTTTCTGAGCTCAGCCTCCAGGTCACCATCTACTGAGCCCCCTGAGGCCTTCAGTTTTTGGTAAGCTCCCTCTGGCCAAATGCCCAGTCCACGCTAATGCACTTGCTGTGATTTTCAAAATTCTGACCAGATGGTCTTTTCCTCTGGAATAGTTTGCGATGCTCCATCTCCCATTTTCCTCAGGAGAGAAGTATATAATTTAATTTGTGGGTTTCGGTAGTCTTGCTAATGACTTTCTGCTTGTTCTGTTGTTTTTAAGTAGTGACAGATGCTTCACTGGCACTTTTATATTATCCTGTATTGTTTCCATCAGTTGTTGGATTTCAGGCAGGAGAGCCATAAACTGTACTTCAGCTTCTTTGAGACCAAGGTGACAGAGCTATTGAAAATGAGGCACATGCTGCTCCTAAAGATTTTGCCTTTTGGGGTTGCATATCACAAGAAAGAGCTGGAAAAGTATATCCGTGTGAGAGACTACTGATACTGAAATGCTCGTCTCTCAAAGTCTAAAGAGCATCGAGTAGGAAACCATTAACTTTTGGCTCAGATCTTGCCCTTTAGCAATACACAGCACATTATTAAAACAACCTTTAAGAATTTCGCTGGGGAAGATGTCTGACTACTTCTTTATCAGCATTTCAGCAGTGCTAACTTAAGGCATGGGCCTGAGGAGCTCAGACTGTCTCCTGATCCAGGAGGTTCACGGGCACGTGCGGCACCCCGCTGGCGACCAGCCCAGCCCGCGTGTTGGCCGCAATGGGACGTGCTGGGCTGCGTGTGGAGGGCTCCTGGGGCCTCTCCTGCTCTTGAAAGAACCTCTTGCTTTGCTTAGGAGTGCTCTGAAAAGGCGTGCTGCAGTAGTTAGCATGTAATAACGAAATTTATACAAGCAGAACAAACAAATTGTTTCATCCTCACCTTCTGGTAAGCTGTGCAAAAGCAAGATAGAAGGTTGCAATGTTCCTGTTCTCACAGCTTCTTTTTCACCCTTGAATGATACAACTAGCTGAAAACAAATGTTTTCTGGGAGAAACTTTGAGAGAAACTTCTTTTTCGGCCCTATTCATTAAAGCTGTATTTTTATTCTGGCTGAAGAACCAAGTGCTCAAGTTCAAATGGGGTTTAGTCTGCTAAGGAAGTGCTCTGAAAGAAGTATTCTGAGGTGGAGTTTGTGGTTCCCTCGTTGTAGGTAGTCCTGTACTTCGTTTACACCAATGGTCAACACCACCACCAGTGCTTTGCTCCAATTGCCACGAATTCACAGAAAACTGTGAATTCAAACGATCATTAGAAACTTGAGGCTTTGCAATACGTCCATTTTTTTTATTACTAAAACTGTACATACCAAGAGTTCTCATTGCAGCTGGGTGCTCTAACAACTAAATCTACAAAGAAAAACCACAACAGACAGTGATCAAGTCTCTTTTATTTATTTTAAGTTATTTATAAGTTATTTAATTTATTTATTTTAAGTTATCGATAAGTTATTTTCCATGTCTGTTCTTGGCTGTCGTGCTTTTGCACGTAAAATCAGCTTTTTTGGAGAACGGAATTAAACTCCCAGTTCCTCTGTATTAGCAGCAGGAACAGCAAAGCAGGTTCTTTATCTGTGATGGGGCTTGCAGGCACAGCCAGTTCCTCTTGGGGCTGACACGATGCCAGGAGCTCTGGCACGAAGACCGCTAAACTGGATGGACTCAAAGATGGCATCTGTGCTCGTACCTGGTTTGCTCTCAGTGCGAAGTCGCAGCAGAAAGCGAGTTGGAGCAGGGTCTTTCCATGGCAGTGGTGAGCCTGCAGCTCTGGAGAGAGAGAAGAAGAGACAGAGGCCGTGAAGGTACAGCGTGGCTGTCATGCATGCACGGCCAGATATCCTGGTCAGCTCCCACCTCCCGGTCAGCGCGACGGAGCGGTGCACAAGGATTACATCTAAGTACATCTGCAGCAGTACGTGGTCTGCCAAGTGTCTGACAGCTCGAGCTGCTGGGCATGTGGAAAAATAGCTGATGGTCAGGAAAGAAAATGCAAAGCTATACCTCATTGCTTTTCAGACAGGACATAGGAGCAGTTATTTATGAAGGCTGTATAGGATGTCTAGCAACGTGGCTGCTGGGGGTGGGTCCTTTCAAATGCAGTCATGCTCCAGTCCCCTGCTGTAAGACAGCACAGGTAAGCCAGAGTTCCTGGAGAGTTTCCTTATTCGTAAAAAAACACCCCAAATTTATGTATCTCAACAGTTTGTGGAACTAGGGATAGCTGCATCAAGTCCCCTTAAGCAACTGTGGATTTTCCCTTTCCATTGGTACATTTCTAGCCCTGGAAGATTGTGGATGAGATGCTGAATCTTTTGTTTCACCGTTACAGATGAGCAGCACCTTCAGCCTTTTAGAGTATTTCCTACAGTTGGGTATAGAGGGATGACACCGTTTCCACCCAGAGGCTTTATTTCACAGAATTTTTGAAACTGTCCATGGATCTGTGTTGTTTTCTGCAACAGGATGTCCTGGTGAAGCATACTGATATCTTACCTGCAATCCTCCAGCCTTGCTTCCCACACTCTTAAATGCCAGGGCTCTCCTTGTCACATCTATCCATGTGACCTTGCCCCCAGGATAGCTGTGGAAATCACAGGAATGCTTTAAAGAGACAATTGTCAGCCTACGAACAGCATCAGCTTTTTTTTTTTTTAAAAGCAAAGATAATTCTGACAGCTGGATGTAACCACACGGTGGTTGTCCTGACATTGTTTGCAAGCTGGTCACAGTCATTCCTGACTAGGAGCTGTTAGGCTGGAACTCGGACTCCGGAGGTGTTGAGTGACATGCTGTTGACCTAACGTGTCAAGTAACAAGTGCTGTCTTTTGGCAGCCTGAGCTTACATATCGGTTCCTGTCAAGTTTTTAGTGTCTACTATGGCAACCGTCTGCTCTGGCTTTGCGTGTCCTCGGAGCCAAGCTACTCACCGCTGAGCTGTCACATGCCAACTCATGCAAGCAGCAAGCCTCTCGCCTCTCTGGTTTATCACAGGGCAAGGGAAGTCTGTGCATCGCAAACTTCACACAAATGAGCACGCTTTTCTTGCCAACTGTGCTGAACAGAAGAAAATTTTTGCTTTTAAAACGCTTCTGCACCAAGGTCGGTGTGATGAAACAAAGCGTGAGTAAACTGGGATGTGCCAGCAGCAGAGAGCTGGCTGGAAAATGCTTTCTTCACTAGGAGTGCAAGCGTTGCACAAGAAGCCACAAAAGCATTTCTGGAGCTAACAGCCCCAATTTCTCCTTGGAGCTCAAGTTTAAATCCCTGTTCTTCATAGATTTCATAGATTTCTAGGTTGGAAAAGACCTCAGAGATCATCGAGTCCAACCGTCCCTAATCCCCATTAAACCATATCCCTAAGTATATCATCCACCCTATTCTTAAACACATCCAGGGATGGGGACTCAACCACCTCCCTGGGCAGCCTATTCCAGTGGCTGACAACCCTTTCAGAGAAGAAATACTTCCTAACATCCAACCTGAACCTCCCCTGACTAAGCTTATACCATTTCCTCTTGTTCTATCACCCATCACTAATGTAAAGAGCCCTTCCCCTACCTCCCCACCATCTCTTCTCAAGTATTTGTAGGCTGTAATCAGGTCTTCTCAACTTCTTCCAAGTTGCTGTGTGATATTGTCACGTTACGACACAAGGTCAGATCAACAGAGATCAGGGAACAATTTGACCAATCTGCCGACTTCCCAAGAAAGATGAGACCCTTGTACCTGGCCCACCTGCCCACCCGGGCAGCCCGCTAAGTTGGAGGGTGTTTGCCTGACCTGTTCAGGGACCTCATGAGCAGAGAAATGGGCCAAACCCCTTATACTCTCTATATCAATTATGAAGTTTCTGGAAACTTATATTCATATAAATTTTATTACATGTGTTTGTGACAGAATACAGATTTGAAGACAGTCGGTGATAGGGACTGACTGCGAAAACAGATTTGATGTCGAATAATATAAAACTATAACTGATCAGTGATAATACTAAATAGCTGCAAGGTGTTAGTAAGTAAAGTCGTGTAACGCAGAGCTCTTACCCAACAGATGTCCCTATGGGGCGGAGAAGAGAGGTCCAGCCCGTCGACTCATCCTAGATGTTTCGATGGAGGGCTTCTCCCTAACATCCCACTTCCCTTTCACCATTTTATACTATTTCTTTACGTTTAGGTGGAGTTTGAGTGACTTTAGTCATACATACTTTTGTGCAGCCCGGAGGCAGGTAGCTTTTGAGGTGGAGGTGTATTTTGGTATTATATTGACATTATAATGAGCAAAGTTCAGCTTGAGAACAGGATTTCACCATCATTGCTGAGGCAGTAGTTGTGATCCATCTTGCTTGATAGTAAATACGTGGTTATCTTCGCTGGATGTTCTTTATCCATGATAACAGGGATGAACCGTGGTGCCTCCGTACCACTCTGTTCTCCACGTCATGGATATTGCGCATTCCATCCGACCAGACGCAGGCCTTGTCTATTCCGAGTGCATTCTGTTCCTGGGAGCAACAACTGTGTCTTATCTCAAGGCTGCTCTAATATTACAGCTCGTGTTAAGACGTAAGCTGAACTTTGGGGGACAATATTTTCCCATCCTCCCCCATTTTCTGTTATTTTTCCACAGGTATAAAACTACTACAGAGATGAATTGCACTCTTGCTTGTGTCTGCACTTCTTTCTGGTGGTTAACAATGGAAGTGAGGGGCCACCTGGAGCTCACAGGGGCTCCATCCTCTCGTGCGTGGCAGGATGCCCTGGCGCTGCACGGACACAAATCGACTGTACATCTGTGGGCAGCTCGTTTCCCCAAGGATCCGTTCTGCCTTGTCCTCGGAGTACCAACTCGTGGCACGGAGCGTGAAAGCACAGGCCAGATCCTAAAAGCGATCCAAGTGCTACAGCACTCTGCTCTGGGGCAGATGGGCCCTGGAGAGGTGTTGAGAGTCCAGTGTTGAGCTACCAGGGCATCCTGAGCCTTGTGTAGGGAAGGTGGGTGTCTCAGCACGGGGCACTTGTCTGGATCGTGTCCTGTGAAGTTATGCAGGGACTCAAGAGCCCGATCTGCTGGGTGTTCTGCAAGAAGACAGCGGCAGTCAGGAGGCAGGTCTTTCCCTGTCTGGCTTCAGGAGCCTTATCATGCTTAGGCATGAGCGAAAGGGCCACCTTGTGAGAGAGCCAGCTCTCACGATTCAACATGGCACACGTGGACGTGCCACTGGGCTCCCCATGGAGCTCCTACTGACCGCGACACAGTCAGTATCTTCCAGTCTGGCTGGATTTCCTAAGGAGAGACAGGTTTTATTTCATTTCAGGGTATGTGGTGGCTCCAGGTGCTGCAAGGATGGCAGGTTCGATGAGGTGGCAACCTCGAGCGCGTGATCCTGCCAAATAGGGGTAGTAGAGTCAGTGACATTTGCACCTAAATGTGCTGCAAGCAGAGCTGCCCGGCCGAGCGCTGCTTCCCACGCTGGACCAGGACCTGGCCCAGCAGAAAAGTGGTCTGATCACTGGCCAGACTTCTTTCTGCTTCTGAAGGATAAATAAAGAGTGGGCTGTAGTACCTTAAATATGACTGATTTCCTGTACTGGTTTGAACACCACCAGTGAGAAGACCCTGGTCTCTGATGCAGCCTTGGCAGAAATAATGGTCAAAACATGAAACAGAAGGCACTAACTAGCCCAGGGCAATACCCAAATTGGGACAGGGTGACTTCTTCATCAGGGTCATTACTGAGGATGGTAGTAGTCTGGGAGCAGGTGATTTAGCTGTATAGGCAGAAGAGTCTAAACAGGACAAAGAATTAGAAAAAAAATAAGACTATTTCAATCTGATGAGCATGCTTGCCTTTGTTTTTTAATTTTGCTGCATGAAAACATTTTTCCAAATGTTTCAAGCTTGGAAAAATCTAGCACTGAACAGCAGTTCTAATGAAACAAATAAAATTCTCTTGTTCACTTGTCTAATTCCAAGTTTTCAGGAGTTCTACTGTTTTTCTAAATCATTCTGCTTTGAGAGAAAAACGTCACAAGAATCTTTTTTAGTCACAAAATGAATGTAAAAAAAGATTGTTCATTTTTTTTTTTTTAGCTCAAGAATAATTTCAGGCTGAGCCTGAATATTAAAAACATCATATCAAATGGCAACTTTTCTGAAAACTTGAAAGTTTGTGAAAGAAGGAGGTTATGCTGACAGACGTTTCAGAAACCTAATTAATGAAGCCCTGAAATGAAAAAGACTGAGAACAATTTGGCTTCTTGTATGAGAAGAAATAACACATAACGTTTCAAAAGTAATAAAAGACCAATCACCCCAAGAACTTGAGATAAAAAAGAAGGGTTGTAAAACAGGGGTTGGGTTTGGTTTTGTCATTGTAAACATTTTAAATATATCTCTGGATAGAACTGTCTGAAAGACCACGATTATATTTTTTGTGATAATTATCGAGGTTTCAGGATTTTTGTGCATTCTACATTAGCAAACAAAACCTTCTGAAAGTTTTTGTGTTTAAAGAGCTCCTTTAGGAACCTGTACGTGTTCTAGTCAAAGTTATTCTTCTCTCCTACTGGTCAGAAATTATTAGAGAGACCAGATTGTTCTGAACCTCAAAATCTTTTTATCTAAACGAGTAAACCTTTTTAAGCGCGTGCTTGAGTGTGAATGAAAACTGCATATTTGAACAACAATTTGTTTCCCTGAAACTATTCCAAGTGACTCCAGCTTCATCTTGCACGTAATAGTTTTGCACAAAAGAAAGATGCATTTAATCTCAGCTGTAAGGGCATGGATTTGCCAGTTCTGTACTGCTGCCGTTTGTGAAAAATGGCTTTGCCTTACTGTATTTCTTTTAATCGTCCTTACTTAGTGGCTGATCAGCTTCTGATAATGCAGTTACTCCATCTTACCCTGGAAAATTACAATCCATTATCTCATCAGGATACGTTCTAGGAGAGGGATTGTAAAAAATGCTGTGAGTAATACATATACTCTGTTGAAATCAAGTGAGGACATGAAGTAAGCTTACACCACCGCAAAGTACAGGGTATCAGCACCTGATTCGTTAATCTGCTCAGTGGTCTCTCCTTACACTGTGAAGTGGCATGATGATACCATGCAGCCACAACGAAATACGTGGAAACTTTCTGTCTGTCCATGCTTTGAGGACTCTCATCCACCTAGATGCTGCCTTGGTGCTTGCTTTGCTGCTGGGCATGGGTATGGGTGCTGAGATTGACAGGGAGCTCATCACAGTGGCTTTCCTCAAGTAAGCAATGGCACGTTAGAGGGCACAAAGCCTACTGTGAAAAGCTGAAACGAAGCAAGTTTCTAATATTTGTCAACTGAGGTGTCATTTTATTAGCCACAGTTGGTGATGCAGCAAAGGGAAATCACACCATGTTAAGGCTGAGGTATGGAAACACTCGTTGGCATTGAAAGGCAAAGGGTGTTTAAAGAGATGATAAAGAGTGAGTGTAATGCTGTAGGGAAAATTCTGCAGGTAAATGTCAGTGGAATTTTCCGTAAAAGTAGTTCTTGGGCAAGTTTGGGACACATTTCTTTGTTTGCTTTCTAATACTGACTTCTAATCTTTGCCTCAAAGAAACAGCGGGGTACAAAGCGTATTGTCTGTGTAAGGACTTAAACATAAACAGTGTTGATCTCCTTGTCTGACTGCAAAATGTCAAGACTGGCTTGAAAATAATTTCTTGTTTTGGAAAAAAAAAAAAAGGTATCTTTGTTTCTAGACCTTTTGAGGTCAAGTTTTCAGACATTCCTGTATGTTTCGAAGGGCTATACATTTACCTAAGTGAAAAAGAATAACAAAATATACAAGTCAAAAAAAAAAAAAAGACATTTCACATAAAATTTCAGATAGTCATCTACTTCCAAATGCCATGTATTTAGGGGAAAGGACTACCACACGCCTCAAATGATAAGAGTTAATAACATCAGGAATAGCAGAATTTGCACTGATTTAATTTAAACCAGAACTGGAAATGCTCTGCTGCATATCTGCAAATATACTATTTATTGCCAATAACATTCAAAGATTGATCTAGCAGGTCACCCACAAGGATTCCTTTGGGCCTCTTCATCACCAGGAGCATCTCCTCAGGCTTCCTCTCTGCTGCAGCCCAACAGCTGTCTTTCACAATATATCCTGCCTGTCATCGGAGTCGAGCTCTGTGTCACGCTGTGCTTATTTTGGTGGAGAGGTAGGGGTGTGTTTGCAGCAGCAAACTGGGGGTAGAGGTTTCATAGATTTCATAGATTTCATAGATTTCTAGGTTGGAAAAGACCTTAGAGATCATCGAGTCCAACCATCCCTAATCCCCATTAAACCATATCCTCAAGTAGATCATCCACCCTATTCTTAAACACATCCAGGGATGGGGACTCAACCACCTCCCTGGGCAGCCTATTCCAGTGGCTGACAACCCTTTCAGAGAAGAAATGCTTCCAAAGGTTTCCTTTTGTGCTTCTTGCAGATAGAATTACTGTGCCCGTCTGTTGGCTTTGCTGATTTCTCTCACATCTCTTGTGGGTATCTGTGGGGGATAACAGAAGTGCCAGCGTTGGATTTGATTTGCACTGTGAATTTGCTCCTAATTGGCACCACCCACGCCAAAGTTTAAAGTCAACGTTTTCAGTTTTCAAAGCCAGAAGGATGAAGCCAGGCTACTAGAGCTGGCAAAGCTCCATCTCTGTGCTAGTCGGTGGGAAAAATGTCTCCTGCAGGAACAAGGTGGGCACTGCAGAGCTTGCAAGCTATTCCCTGGATTCCTCCTTCTCGCAGCTTCTTGTGGCTCTTGGTGGTGTGATGTTTCCACCGCACAGCTCGCAGGGTCAGCAAGGCTGCCGTGCTTTGCTGAGGAGCCCTGCCAGTACAGCTGAAGGGGAGGCACATGGGTGAACATCACTTCTGCCCTGCCCCTTAGCACTGATGAGGTCTAGTTCTGACCTCAGCATTATTTAAAACAGCTTTAGGATGGCTTTGTGTTACAGAGTGAGCGCAGCCTCCTTCTGTGCCTTTCCGTCCTGTCTGTTATTTATTTGAGATTTATTGATCCCTTATTAAGAGATTCAGTTTCAAGAGAGAAGATTAAAGTACAAAGTAGTTTTAGTAGTAGCAATGCAGAGCTTCTTCTGAGTGACTTTTTAGTGTGCATGCACATGTAGATAGAATGTTTTAAATGGTTTTTGAGGCTGCTAAGGTAGGCAAGTGCAGGCAAAGAAACCCCAGAGGTTCACCCAGGTTTATTTTTTGTGTGTGTGTGTGTGTTTTTGTTTGTTTGTTTGTTTTGTTTTACCATGCAGCCTTTGTAAACAATATTTGGGAATAATGGTACCAAATTTCACATACTATACACTGCAATCTTAGATCTACCTTCTTCATTTGTAACAGCTGGGCTCACATGCTTAAATTTCTCCTACGCTTCAGGAATGCATTCAAGTTGTTACTAAGATGATACGGATAATAGAATCAAACCAAATATTTAAAAGCATTAGCCCTCAAAAATCTGGTAAACCTATTCCTAAAATCTCAGCCAGATGAAGCCATGAGCAAGAGAAACAAATCATTGTTAGTGTTTTTCCAAATGAGTACGTTGTATGAGGTTCTTAAATCTTTTCTTGGACAACTGAGCAAGAAGAGACTGAAAGCACAGCTACGCTCCTGCCTGGCTCTGAAAACATTAAATGCAAGATGGAAATGGGGAGATGTGGAGCAGCACTGATTAGATCAAGCACAGTACCAGACTTATGGGCTGTACAGCTACTAAACAAGGGTGATGAGGCCATGGGACACAGGACATCCATGTGGACGTGTTGGTTCAGCCTTCCTTTAGCAAGGGGATCTCACTGTTTGTCTGCAACACAGTTGAGCACTTGCTCCCAGTGTCTCCTTTCCTGGCAAAATGAAGGGCAGAATCTCCAAAACTGAGACACTGAAGTGGTTATGTGTGACCTTGGGAATCCGCTTTGCTTTAGGCTGCATGACCTGCAGTTCCAAACCCTGCATACTTTGGGCTCTGGAGTCTTGTTTCTTGGGGACATGGTTCAGTTCTCTGGCATCACAAAGCCGGTGGGAAAGGAATAACCCTGCTTCCACGAAGCGTTTGAAGCACGTGTGATAAAAAAGTGATGTGTGAGGGGCTGCTGACAAGCATCTGGACTGGCAGAGGTGACCCTCTGCTGTTGACTTAACAGGCGACATTCTGCAGACTGACAGGAGGTGACTTGTTCTCCAGGGGAGTACAAAACACCACCGAAGATGAAAAGCAACTTCAGAAGCACCTTGGGGCCCCAGCTGAGATCTCGTGACATCTGTTTGTGCCAGGCTGTCTGCAAAATGCACAGGGCAAGAGCCTCACGCAGAGAAGGCACGTGGAAAGGGAAAGGAAAAAAGGAAAAGCAGCGGTTCCCTCACACCTCGCAGGAAATCAGGGTCATAAGCAGAATCTGAATGTGAGGTCTCAGTCCCTGCCCAGTGCTTTGTTACATGTTCTGTCACGACCTGCACGGGTCGGTGCTTGTTTCAAGACCCAGTATTAGAAGGGTGCAAAAAATCCACTGCAGGTGTTGCTTTCATGGTGAAAATATCAGCAGTTCGGTCAACCAGAAATGATGGCCCTGCTGCATGCTTTGGGGGCAGGTGTTCCCTCCCTCCTGGAAAAAGTGCCTTTCGGAAGGATGGCTCAACAAAACGCCTGCCCGTCTGCAGGATGGCTCATGTCAGCCAAGTGCCAAGCGAGGAGAGGAGGTAGAGCCACGGTTGGAGCAGAGTTATGCCCATCCTCGTGGCCTCTCAAAAATACCAGCCCCTTATATGGCAGGAAATTCAGTGCGAGTTAAAGCTGTCAGAGATGATTTAATTCTTGCTGAGTGCTCTCTGACTCCTCGCAGAGTCCCGGAACGAAGCTGAGGTCAGGGATTCAGTGACTGCTGGCTACTAGCCCTGCCACAGCTCCAGGAACAGCAGCTTGTACCCATGTAATGGGGATCAACGCACCTCACCGTAGGACTGGTGGCTTGTCCCCATGTGCTGGGACTCCCCATCTTCAATGTCGGGGGCTGAGATTCATAGATTCATAGATTGCTAGGTTGGAAAAGACCTTAGAGATCATCGAGTCCAACCATCCCTAATCCCCATTAAACCATATCCCTAAGTAGATCATCCACCCTATTCTTAAACACATCCAGGGATGGGGACTCAACCACCTCCCTGGGCAGCCTGTTCCAGTGGCTGACAACCCTTTCAGAGAAGAAATACTTCCTAACATCCAACCTGAATCTCCCCTGACTAAGTTTATACCCATTTCCTCTTGTTCTATCACCCATCACTAATGTAAAGAGCCCTTCCCCTACCTCCCCACCATCCCTTCTCAAGTATTTGTAGGCTGTAATCAGGTCTCCCCTCAGCCTCCTCTTCTCCAGGCTAAACAGCCCCAACTCCCTGAGCCGCTCCTCATAAGTTTTATTTTCCATCCCCTTGACCAGTGCCAGATGAGGCACATATAACTGCATGGAAGGGGATGATGTGCCTTTTGTCCAATGTTTCCCTTCTATGTGCACTTCTACGTAGAATGGGCTGAATTAACTTCACATGGAGTGAGAACACCCAAACCCATTGATGACCTTTCAAGTGCAGCACTTGTCACATTAATGGCAAAATATTCCCTGCTTTTATGCATCTCCCTTTTAGAGCTTAGGTTATCAGTGGTAACTCTATCCCTGATTATTTTTGGTAGAGTAGCTCTCACTCACCTTATATGCAAGTAATATGTTTGCTGTAGACATGGTGCTGCAGTCTAATCCTAGACCCATGATTTAATTCACTGAGGGAAGGGCCAGTCATCTTCATGGAAGCCCTCCTAGTTAATGTCAGCAAAGTATCTGGCTCTGTAAAAATTGTTGTTTATCAAAACATTGAAATTGCATATGATTCGTTTAGATTGAAAAAAATAAAAATGTATTTTTGTAAGCATTTTCCTGGAATTGGTTCAGATACTCAAGGGCTCATTGGTCAGTAATAAAATTCTGATCATTTAAATGTCTGCAGTAAATCAAAAGCTTTTTTTCAGAAGCAGCAGCTCAGATGTTATCATTTTAAATAACGTTATAAATATACCCACAGTAATGACTGCAACACCAGTTCCTTATATACACAGAAATTAGCCATGATGATCAATATTATTCTTCATTGCTTTTGAAATGAAATAAATTTAGAAATCTGCTAATATATGCTATGACAGCTCACTGATTCATAGATTTTGCGGCTAAAAGGGGAAATTATATCAGTTTGTCTCATCTCTTGTACAGCTTTTTATACAGTTTCCTTATAGTAGTCTGTTCACATAAGTGTATTTCACACTTGGAATTTAGGACCTGTACGTTCCGTGGTCTTCACCTGGCTGTTTTTAGCAAGCCCCTTACAGTTACCCAGTAATTTGTCACTCTCCATGTTCTGTCTAGCTTATACCAAATTTTCTGCTTGCTATATTGACTTCATCAAGGTGGTGGTTCCATGCACACCTTTCACCTAGGCTCACAGAGAAGTGTACTTCTTTGATCACAATATAATCTTGTTCCAAGTCTAACTTTTTTTTTCTTTTCTTTAGATGCTGGCTTGTTTTGCATCAACGGCAAGACACTAATTGATTTCAGTAGAGCTAAAATATAATCCTTATTTGTATTAGGTGACCACTATTGTTGTACATCTGCATTCCCACAGGCAGGGCTTTCTACTAACCAAGCCAGTGAAGGCATTGAAAGGCTGCATGACTGGACCAAGAAGTAACAGAGGCTTTTCTCCCAGACCATAGGCACACAAAAGTTTCTCATGTCATATGGGCATAATGGATCTTAGTTATGAATTGGGATTAGCCTCTTCAGTCAGAGCAACTGGCTCAAGAATCGTAAATAAATTAGACTAGCTCTTGGTATTGCAAGTATTTGTCATTGCAGATGTCCAGTCCTGTTACTGCTGAGTTCAGACCTGGCCACGAGTTCAGCCCCTGCTAATTCACTGTTTCCTTCTCCCACGTCTTTTCCATACGTCTGTAAGCAGGACATGTTTCCTGTCTCTACTGGGAAGAGCTGCCTGTGGTGCCCTTCTAACACTGTAATCCTAGGCAGCCCAGGGAAGTTTAGGGAGAATATCAGGATGGAAAAGTGCTGCTAGTTCTATTAAATTCAATAAAAAGTCATACAAGGAAAAATGAAGTTTAAACAAGCCCTTTTAGAGAAGAATTGCTGGTTTAAGTAATCCTTATTTTTACCATTAAGGCTACTTTCGTTTTGCTGCAGACTTGTATTGTGAAAATTGTTAGGAAAGAATAAGAAAATAGTACGATAAAATGATCCAATCCATGAATTAGTGCCTTTATGGCTATAATTTCCTTTATTTCAGTTTAGTTTCCCTAGCAGAGCTGCAAGGAAAGCTCTCCCCCATTAAATACAGAGTCCATAGCACTAACTACAAGCAGGCACAACATCCTCCCTATGTTTGCAAGCAACCCCTACATTTTGCTGAGGAATTCCTGGCATTTTGTTAGTAAATGTTTCTAGAATACATGACATCTGACATAATTTTGTAGATACATACTAAGGGTGCATTTGTACACACACACACATACAACATATATATACACACACCACCTATACACATGTGGACACTTTGAAACATCTGTCTCAGTAGATAACAGTGGAATTCGCTGCATTCATTCCTGATTCCTTTAGGGCTCTGGAATTTTAGGATCTGACGTCTTCTAATAGGGAATCTCTAGATGTGTTGTTTCAAAGGCTGGTTCAAATCAAAAGAATAAAAAAGCAGCAGCAACACCAGCACATCACAGCAGCAGGTTAAATATAGGCACGGATTACAGAGCCATTGTTTTCACGCCTACTAAATAAGACAGTCGTCTTAAAATGGAACACCACTTGACCTTTGGTGTCTCATCAGTCTGTGGTTGTATTTAACTGATGCAGGGAGGAAACATTTTCCTGCTGGAACTGTCCCCTGTTGATATGACGATCACTACTGCTGGGTCACACCATGCACAGGCGGCAGAAACCCAGGGCTTCAGAACACAAGAGGGATTTTGCAGCTCATGGAGGAGCAATGTCCATGTCCCACAATGACACACGCTCGTTTTTCAACTTCTCGCAGCTTGTGCTCTCTGCTGGCCATCTCAAACCAGCGCCGGTGCTCAAACATTCAAAAATCACTTACTTCGAAGTGGAAATTCTTGACGTGCAAAGCAAGAAGCAGATCTGCATTGTGGACAAGGTGAGTGTGTTACTCTGGCACGCCGGGGATGTGCCTGGTTCACACGGTGCCAGCTCAGGGACTCTGTTTTCACTCTGTTGTGGTCTTATTCCGTAATAGAAATACTTTCATTTTTTTTCTCTGGGAGATACTCGGAACTTCTCCTTAGTCACAATCCCTGGCTGTTTTCCCCAGGATTTTTACAAATAATGAAACTCTGTTTTCTTTTGGACTCCTGGCTGCTCTGTGGGCTCAGGATAAGTCCTTAGTCTGTCTCTTGATGCTTAAATTGCAGTTTTTTTCAGAGCGTGATACTTTAATGTCTACTGCAGAATGGATAGTCAGTTCCAACACATTTATAAAGCTTAGCATCTCTGCAATGTCGTGGGTTCTTGTTGGTATCTAAACATACTCAGCTGCGCTTTACTTATCAGATTGGGCAGGAACCTGGCAATTCTGATTTTTTTTTTTTTTTTGAACAAAAGGATCTTAGCTGAAAGAGCTGTGCTGTTTGGTTGTTTTTTTTTTTTTTTAATAATGTGAATCGAAAAATCTAACAAAATTATACAAGTAGGATGAGAGGACTGGATAGGAAGGATGTTTACAACACAGTAAACAACAGCTGAAAAAATGCTTCATAAGTATTTTCATCACAGTTTTTGTGATTCGTTGTCCCTCAGCAGAAGAGCTGGTCTCTTGTGTGTCATGAAAACAGGAATCCTAATCTATTTAGACTACAGGATTTTTCAGTAACATAGTAGACTTTTGAGACTTACTGTTTTCCTAGAAGAAAAAAATAAAAATAAAAAATTCCCTTATCCTCACTGGCAACAGCTGGAACTGGTGGATAAGTTTACTTCAAACATTTAATTTAATGCCTTTGAAATATGTAGGGTGGAATACTACGAGATTTCTAGTGTTCTTGAATGTTTAAAGGGTGTTTTTGCAATTTGTATGCCTGGTTAAAGGTAAATGTGTCCTTTATTTATTCTTAATGGGGCGAAATATTTTTTGAGATTTTTTTAATCCAGCCAAGGGATAAACACATACAAAATAGTCAAGCAAATATGGCAACTATCAATACCAGTTCTAATTATAGTATTTGCATTATTTAATTTACTGAGTGATATTTGTGCAGTTAGCAAAATGTTTATCTAAATACTATACTGAATAAGATTTCGATCACAAAAAAAAAGACTGAGTCCATTTCTTATCCTAAGCTTTCCTATAGTGCCATTTAAAAAAAATATCTTTCAGAAGCAGAATTAGGCCAAGAGCCACGTTTCAGAAATCCTTCCATGATGCATGGAAGAACTGCAGTCTTCTGGGACAATAGGAGACCTGCGTTTTCAAATTTATTCTGAATTTTCACGAGCCCTGAACATCTTTTACACCTTTTCCAAACCATGGACTCTGCCCCTATAGCAGTGGAAAGAGAGTTACAAATGTTTACTGCGAAGTACTCTTTATAGAGAAGTAAAATACACACAGAGGAGCAATAGCAGCTGTGGAATGAAAACATCTGCTCAGGACTCCCTGTTCAATTTACACGGCCGTGGCCAGTAGCATGGACCTTTCTCTTTTTTTTCCCTTTGGCCAGTACCGAGGGATTAGTGCAAATCTAGTGCAAGGCTGAGATTTCCAAGACTGCCAAAGAATTTGGATTTTGAATGCATTCACCTGGCTAAATCCCTTAATTTGCTGTGTTAATCCCTTCCTAAGGCAACCCTGAAAGTACAGAAGTTGAGTTCCTTACTTCCACGAACACTTGTTAGTATTGGCGAACTTCATTTCAGCTGGTTATTAGAGCAAACAAGAGACCAATTTACTGGATTATGCATAATCTTCTGCTTAATTAAATATAACATTGATACAGCCACAACATGACACTTCTAATGCCTGTTTTCTGTTTGTAAGATAATTATGATTAGCTTCATTTCTCAGAGTTGCCTGTAATTATTACTTGTCAGAATTTCTAATAGGAGAGAATAGGAACCATAGGTTTTAAAATTTATGAATTTACACTCTTATAGCATATTGTTAGTAGTTCAGACTATTGTGATTTAGCAAATACATGTGCAATATTTTCAGATTAATAAATCTGAAGCCACAAAGTATATTATAATGGCAGAGAGAAGACCCTTTTCTTTCTCCACGTAACAGAAACTCAGGCAGAGTGATTAGATGATCAACACTAAGTGGTTAAACACCAGTCACTGCTTCCAGAGGGTTAGCTTCTGTGAGACTCTTGCATATGCATATGAATTCTATTCAGACTAGTGGGAGCTCTGTAGAGTCTGCAAAATTATGATACATCTAACTAGTTTTGGTATGTAGAAAGAAAAGGACTTGGGGGTGCTGGTGGATGAGAAGCTCAACGTGAGCCGGCACCGTGCGCTGGCAGCCCAGAAAGCCAACTGTGTCCTGGGCTGCATCCAGAGCAGCGTGGGCAGCAGGTCGAGGGAGGGAATTCTGCCCCTCTACTCTGCTCTCCTGAGACCCCACCTGGAATACTGCGTTCAGCTCTGGGGTCCCCAACACAAGAAGGACATGGAGCTGCTGGAGTGGGGCCAGAGGAGGCCACAAAGATGATCCGAGGGCTGGAGCACCTCTGCTATGGAGACAGGCTAAGAGAGTTGGGGCTGTTCAGCCTGGAGAAGAGAAGGCTCCGGGGTGATCTTATTGCAGCCTTCCAGTACCTAAAGGGGCCACAGGAAAGCTGGAGAGGGGCTTTTTACAAGGGCGTGTAGTGACAGGACAAGGGGCAATGGCTTTAAACTGAAAGAGGGGAGATTTAGATTAGATACAAGAAATTTTTCACTGTGAGTGTGGTGAGGCACTGGAACAGGTTGCCCAGAGAAGTTGTGGCTGCCCCATCCCTGAAAGTGTTCCAGGCCAGGTTGGATGGGGCTTTGGGCAACCTGGTGTAGTGGAGGGTTTCCCTGCCCATGGCAGGGGGGTTGGAACTAGATGATCTTTGAGGTCTCTTCCAACTCTAACCATTCTATGATTCTATGTTTCTATGAAAAGATGTCTTGTGCTCAATGCAGTGCCAGGGATTTAGAAGAGGTGTGTTTGGCTGTGAGATCTCAAGCAATCTGTTGACATCAATAGGCTTTGGATTCAGCAAAAGTAACTGTGAATTATTTCTCCATCTGTAAAATGAAAATAACATTGTTTCCTTTGGCTTTCTTACCCACCTTACACTTTGGGGAAGGATCAGTCACTGATAGGAAGTAAACTGAGTGGTTACTATAAGGTCTTTGTTGTCTTTAAGATTGGCTTAAAGGAGCAGAATAAATACATATTTGCCTAGTTTTTAAGCCTGTAAGATACAGTCATGTTGTACTGCATGGTTTTGCACAGTCAGGAAAGGCAAAAAAAAAAAAAAAAGGTATTGAAATAACATAGAAAAAGAGGAAAATCCTGGACATTTTGTCCCATAATCATCCCCTCCAGGAGCTAGGTCTTGAACAAAAATACCTAGTGTTGCAAAACTTGAAGTAAATTCACAAGAGTCAGCAACACTGGCAGTTCATTTTGCACATGCACACTTTGAACATAAAATTCTTTATAGGAGTATCATTTCTTTTATTTAATATTGTCAACCTGCTCTGAGGACTTTCTCTGCTAAGGATATAAAATTATGCAAGTAGTTTGGTGCACACGAGTGTTTCCTGTGAGTCACTTAAAGAATTTAAAAGAGAAATAATAACAGCGTGAGATCTTTTCCCCCAGATTTGCTTTTGGTACCAAAATTAATTCTGAGTTGAGACGTCATGGAGAAGATGATTCAATTCTTTACATTGAGGGTGGTGAGGCACTGGCACAGGTTGCCCAGAGAAGCTGTGGCTGCCCCATCCCTGGAAGTGTTCAAGGCCAGGTTGGATGAGGCTTTGGGCAACCTGGTGTAGTGGAGGGTGTCCCTGCCCATGGCAGGGGGGTTGGAACTGGATGATCCTTGAGGTCCCTTCCAACCCAAACCATTCTATGATTCTATGAAGTGTCCAGCAAGGAATAAATCTCTTCTTCGGCCAGCATAAAACAGCAGGTGAGCCCAGATGATCCCAAGTCCCTTTTTTCCTCACCATTTATTGATTTCTAGGGATGAAGTTCCTGCCTGTCTGTAAAGAGGAGAGGATGCGTGATTAGTAATTTCTTGTTAGAAATGTTTTCAATGACAAAGAGTCCCAAAATGTCCAAGGATTCTGGCTCCCATGTTACTCCCAAAAAGCTATAGAAAAGAATAGACCATGCAAAATTCACCAAGTTTTAAAAATGAAAGAAAATAATTCCTTTTTGTATTTTTAAATAAATAATCCACATTTTTATCGTCGGCCACAACTTATGAAAAATACATAGCTACTCAAAAACTGTTTTACTTGTACATTATTCCAAAAGCCTGATGTAGGTTAAAGTTATCGATGTGCACTGATTTGATTTATAAATGATGTTAAGGCAACTCATAACTGTTTCTGGCATAGCATTCATTGTATAATATTTTTTTTCCTTCAAATTAACTTGTAGTAAAATGTATTTCCCCACAAACATCGTGCAATGTAATTAATTTTGCATGAGCTGCTTTTAAGGCAGAAAGTGTTACACAATACAGTTTTTACAGAATAAATCACCTTTGGGGAAACCAGCAGAGAAAGTTTTTTTCCCATCAGAAGCCTCAGAGCTCAGTGGTTTTGTGTTACACAATTTTGCAAGTTAAGCTACAAGCAGAGGTGGCAACTCCAGTTTTGCCTGCTCCGCAGCAGCCCTCCTTCCCAGAAAACTTCTTAAGGCCTGCAGAAGAGACCTTGCTTCCCGAAGCTACTTTCCTACTGTTCCTTAAACCAGCCCTCCACACACCCAATGCCCTCTCCCACTGAAATCTCTCTGGAAAACTCAGTTACTGGCAGTTAAATGCTTGTGGTTAACGACATGAACTGTAGGAACATTTAACTATATGTCTGTGAGTGTAGACATGCCTACAGTGCAATGCCTGCAGTGAAAGTCATGTGAACAGTGTTATTTTTCTCAAGTTAGAGGACTCTGAGTGCCTGTCTTTTTGCTACACATTTCTGGCATGCCCAACATAGAATCATAGAATCACAGAATTGTTTGAGTTGGAAGGGACCTCAAGGATCATCTAGTTCCAACCCCCTGCCATGGGCAGGGACACCCTCCACTACACCAGGTTGCCCAAAGCCTCATCCAACCTGGCCTTGAACACTGCCAGGGATGGGGCATCTACAACTTCTTTGGGCAACCTGTGCCAGTGCCTCATCACCCTCACAGTGAAAAATTTCTTCCTTAGATCTAATCTAAATCTGCCCTCTTTAAGTTTAAAGCCATTGCCCCTTGTCCTATCACTACATGTCCTTGTAAAAAGTCCCTCTCCAGCTTTCCTGTAGGCCCCCTTTAGGCACTGGAAGGCTGCAATAAGATCACCTCGGAGCCTTCTCTTCTCCAGGCTGAACAGCCCCAACTCTCTCAGCCTGTCTCCATAGCAGAGGTGCTCCAGCCCTCGGATCATCTCCGTGGCCTCCTCTGGACCCGCTCCAGCAGCTCCATGTCCTTCTTGTGTTGGGGACTCCAGAGCTGAACACAGTATTCCAGGTGGGGTCTCAGGAGAGCAGAGCAGAGGGGCAGAATCCCCTCCCTTGACCTGCTGCCCACGCTGCTTTGGATGCAGCCCAGGACACAGTTGGCTTTCTGGGCTGCCAGCGCACGGTGCCGGCTCATGGTGAGCTTCTCATCAACCAGCACTCCCGAGTCCTTTTCCTCAGGGCTGCTCTCGATCCATTCTCCACCCAGCCTGTACTTGTGCTTGGGATTGCCCCGACTCACATAACACAAGTTGATGCATCAATCCAGTCACTTATACTCACAACTCTTCTTGCTGTTAAATATTACATAGCATATGTGTCACTGCATCTTTTGCAAAAGATCAATGAGGGCTTGTTCTGACTACTTTGAAAGGCTTATCTGTCCCTGAAGGAGTTTACAAGCGTTTTTATTTGCAAAGTACCTGAACCAATAGTGTCCTTGTATCTGCACATTACGGCTTAACAATACAATGGATTTACACTGGCATGGCAGCAAAATCAGACAGATGCAGAAATGGTATCTCCAGTACCAGAAATCTATTACTCTCCCCTGTGGGTTGCACCTCTGCCACAGAAAGTGAGCAGCTGAGAACAGTCATCACCAGCTCTCTTTTGCACAGTCATCTCTAGCAAATAAAAATAACTTCTCACATCACAACTCGGAGGTTGGACATGCTGCATTCATTTTAGGTGAGCAAATGCAATCATTCAAGTAGGCAATGAAACCCTGCAAAGGAACTATTTGCAGTACCAAGACATTGCCTTTTACACCAGACCTTCCTCATTTGCTTCGTTCTAGAGAAGTAAAGTGAAGAAGTCCTTTCCAATGGAAAGAGATTAATATTTTTCATTGCCTTGTATAGTCTTTCTTTCCCCCAACCCAAATCCTGCAATTACAATATTTATCTTCCCAGGGCTCTATATTCTTCCTTGTGGAGAATGAGCAAAACCTGTGCACTTCCACAGCAGCCTCATTTCATGAATAGGATTTTTAAGATACCATCTTTCTCATTCAAGCAATCTATCATTAGAGATCTCCTGCCTCTGACACCAAAGATGCATAAAGGGACTGAATAACCAGCTATGTCAAAGGAGGGGGCTTCCACGGCAAGACCACCCGTGGATGCTGAGTCCCACAAACTAGGGATTCCCACAGCAGTATGGGTGAAGGAACACAGATGCAAAACAAGCTGGAAGGAGGCTCATTGCTGTGGAAGTCCTCTTTTTTAATCCCTTTTGGAAGAAGGATTTCATGGTGTCTTGTGTCTTTTACTGCATGTTTTCACAGTATCCAGCACAACTCCCTGCTGGGAGGTACTGCAAGAAAATACATTACATTTACAAACATGCTATAAAGTCTGTGCATTTTCTTGTCCATAAGAATTGAATCTTATGCCTACCCCTAAGTGCTGGAGGTGATGACAGCAGTATTTTCTTCCTCAGTTATCAGTTACACTTGGTAAAGTAAATAAAGATATTCAAATTCAGTGCATTACACTCATTTCTTCCTGCTCTATCAGAAATTCACATCATTTTAATGTCAATATAGCTACAGATAGTTTCAGATGAAAGGAGGCAACTAGACATATTAATTTCTGCTTGCTCTTTGCTGTCACCATTCTTGTTTCAATATGGCTTTTTAAATAGAATACCTGGAGAAATGGCCTTTGATTTATCTAAAAGAGAGAGATCAGGGAGGGGAGGAGCTGGTAAATTTAGGGCATTTAGCATTTGTAAAGAGATAATTTAAAGAATTACAGAAGCTACTACAGAAGACTGATGCTTCAGCTGATAGCAACTTTCAAAGCTTAGAAGTGTGTTTAAACGACAGGTTTTATACATCTCTTATTTTAGATAGAAAAGTCTAAGCTTGGGGGGAAGAAAGAAAGAGTGAAATATAATAAATGATCCAAAAAAATTACAGCTTGATTCAAAGCTCAGTGAAAACATGAGAATGATCTCTTGAGACACCAGTGGTGCTCCAGCTCCTCACGAGCATAAGCCATTCTGGCCAACAGTAAAAGCCAGCTATGCTACCAGAGCAGGGAATATTGCCAAAAGTGTATCTGTAGAGGCAGGTTCCCAGCCAGTGTGAAAACGTCCTCTTTCCCAACAAAGTTATGACATTTTACCCCAGCTGCACGTTTGCCTTATTGCATCAAATATAATTCACAGATTATTGCAAATTATGAATGTAGTGGAGCAAGATAAGACCATAGGGAGCCATAGGTGTTTTATTAGTCTAATAGTTAATCAGCACAACCCATGATGGAAATTTGGGTGTATAATGGCATCTCATATAGGCATTATTATAGCATTAAAATACTCCTGCCCATGATTTATTGGTCCATCAGAACACGCTTCAGGTTCTTTCTGAAATCAGACCTGTGATTCTTCACAAAATACCTGAGCCATGAAGTAATGGATCTATAAATATCTAGCAGTATATATTAATGCTATCATTATAGCATATCTGCCTACGTTTAAACAATTTTGGATTTTAAAAAGTCCTTATAATGCAAGCTTTCCTTTTTAAAATATATGCACCTTTTGTGTTATAGAGAACAAATTGTGGCAGTCAGAAAATCCCTACCCAAAGTACAGCAAAGCATCTCTTCATTGCACTTGGTACTGCAAAACGTACTTAGAGGTCTGACTGACCCGATGATGCCTAACGGTTCTCACACATCACCCTCGTTTCCCGTTCCTTTCTGCTTCTCAGCTTCATACTTCCCCTCATGGATCACAGCGGGTCTGCTGGCTGAAGACAGAGGTCTTTCCCCGCCTGCTCTCCCCAACACAACTTTGGACCTACTGGCCACATTTAAGTACTTAAAATCATAGAATCATAGAATGGTTTGGGTTGGAAGGGACCTCAAAGATCATCTAGTTCCAACCCCCCTGCCATGGGCAGGGAAACCCTCCACTACACCAGGTTGCCCAAAGCCTCATCCAACCTGGCCTTCAACACTTCCAGGGATGGGGCATCTACAGCTTCTCTGGGCAACCTGTGACAGTGCCTCACCCTCTAAGTGAAAAATTTATTCTTTATATCCAATGTAAATCTCCCCTCTTTCAGTTTAAAGCCATTGCCCCTTGTCCTGTCACTACACGCCCTTGTAAAAAGCCCCTCTCCAGCTTTCCTGTAGCCCCTTTAGGTACTGGAAGGCTGCAATAAGATCCCCCGGAGCCTTCTCTTCTCCAGGCTGAACAGCCCCAACTCTCTCAGCCTGTCTCCAGAGCAGAGGTGCTCCAGCCCTCGGAGCATCTTTGTGGCCTCCTCTGGCCCCGCTCCAGCAGCTCCATGTCCTTCTTGTGCTGGGGACTCCAGAGCTGAACACAGTATTCCAGGTGGGGTCTCAGGAGAGCAGAGCAGAGGGGCAGAATCCCCTCCCTTGACCTGCTGCCCACGCTGCTTTGGATGCAGCCCAGGACACGGTTGGCTTTCTGGGCTGCCAGCGCACATCACTGGCTCATGTTGAGCTTCTCATCCACCAGCACTCCCAAGTCCTTTTCCTCAGGGCTGCTCTCAATCCATTCTCCGCCCAGCCTGTACTTGTGCTTGGGATTGCCCCGACCCACGTGCAGAACCTTGCACTTGGCCTTGTTGAATTTCATGAGGTTCCCACAGGCCCACCTCTCCAGCCTGTCAAGGTCCCTCTGGATGGCATCCCTTCCCTCCAGCGTGTCCACAACACCACACAGCTTGGTGTCATCTGCAAACTTGCTGAGGGCGCACTTGATCCCACTGTCCATGTCTCCAACAAGGATGTTAAATAGCACCGGCCCCAGTATTGACCCCTGTGGAACACCACTCGTCACCGACCTCCACTTGGACATTGAACCGTTGACCACAACTCTTTGAGTGAGACCATCCAGCCAATGATCACATCTGAAAGAGGGAAAAAAAAGGCTCAACAGATTACTTAGTTCCTGCATGTCTGATGGAAGCTGGTGGCTGGGTAGCACAGCGTTTTGGAGCTGGGAGCACGGGCAGCGTGCAGCCCTCACTCCTGCTGTAAGCCCGTAGCCAGCTCTCAGCTCAACATGCATGTTCTGACTGGGCAACTGGCAGCAAAACAGCCTCAGTTTCTTGCCCAGTGGAAACGTCACAGGAGACAGGGAAGGGATGTGGGCAGCTGGAACAGGCTTTAGTGTCCTTTATTAGTAGAAAAGTAAGACTTTATTAGCCCTGCTATTCGTAGAACCACTTGTTTTGCCAACACGTGCTCTCCTGTGAATTTTCTTTTGATTTGATCAAAAGTCTTGCTTTTTGTTTTCATGCAGCCCCCCAAATAGTTTGCGACCATCCTCTCCCGAGTATGGGTTGAGTTTCTTGGGTGCACGGCTTGATTTCAAATGTTAGCAGCCTGCATAGGTATGAAAAAGCAAACATAAACCTCTACAGCCATTTGATAGAACAGAGAAGACAAATTCAGAGAGATTTCACAACTAAGCTATACTCTTAATCTGTGCTAAGACTGGCAAACAAAATCCAAGCAAGGCCCTAAACCTCACTCTTTTCCTGGGAAGAATTGGTCAAAATTACAATTTATTCATTTATTTATTAATTAATTAAAGTGAATACCTCAAATACTGTTTTCTTTCCAAATTACAGTGAAAAAAAAACAAGTCTTGAATTTTTGATGGGGCAGAATTTGGGAAAGATTGTATTACAAAGTAGTTTTGGAATATTTCAATTTGTTAGGGCACAATAAATATTTCATTTCAAGTGCAATTTATTTTACAATTTAATAGTGCATATATTCGAATATAATTTCCTATTGGGTTATTTTCCATGACACGAGAGCCATGTTTTATATTAGTTTACACTATCATGATTGATGTGTCATAAAATAATGCAAAAGTAATGAAAGTTCCAAACAGATGAGAAATAGAAAGAAATGAAATAACACAACAAAATGAATTTTCAGCATGTTCCTGAAGCAGGATTTAAAAAAAAACCCAAACCAACACATTTTCTATTTCATTTTTTAAATTTGAAGTCAAGACAAATTTACACATCCAGAGTTTTGCCAGAACAATTCCATTTCCCTGGTAGAAAAGTGTTGGGACAGAGGCTTCCTGACTGGTTCTGCTGTTAAGCTCTCAGGGTGAATAGAGCAGCCTTTACTCAGTTCTCCTTAACAAAAGTCACAAGGCACGCAGGCGTACCACTTCTGGACAGATTTGCTCAGAAATAGGTGAACTTGGTGAATTCTGTAAACTGAGGGATGTCCTGACGCCTGCTGTCTGCTAATGGATCGCATTCTCTTTGCTTCCACCCTCGTCTTTAGCAGAGGAGTAAAAGCTCTCTCTGGTGTCTGACACTTTCTCAGAAAGTTTCTTGCAAAGGGAGAGGATTTTCTTAGTGTAAGTACCCAGCTAACAGTCCAAATTCATAGATTCATAGATTCATAGATTTCTAGGTTGGAAAAGACCTCAGAGATCATCGAGTCCAACCGTCCCTAATCCCCATTAAACCATATCCCTAAGTACATCATCCACCCTATTCTTAAACACATCCAGGGATGGGGACTCAACCACCTCCCTGGGCAGCCTATTCCAGTGGCTGACAACCCTTTCAGAGAAGAAATACTTCCTAACATCCAACCTGAATCTCCCCTGACTAAGCTTATACCCATTTCCTCTTGTTCTATCACCCATCGCTAATGTAAAGAGCCCTTCCCCCACCTCCCCACCATCCCTTCTCAAGTATTTGTAGGCTGTAATCAGGTCTCCCCTCAGCCTCCTCTTCTGCAGGCTAAACAGCCCCAACTCCCTCAGCTGCTCCCCATAAGTTTTATTTTCCAGCCCCTTGACCAGTTTAGTCAAGTTAGCAGAGTTTAGCAGAGGAGTAAAAGTCAAGTTTAGCAGAGGAGTAAAAGATCTCTCTGGTGTCTGACACTTTCTCAGAAAGTTTCTTGCAAAGGGAGAGGATTTTCTTAGTGTAAGTACCCAGCTAACAGTCCAAAACCACTACAACAGCTTTAGAGACAAACTTGACTAGTGTAAATCAACATGACTGCACCCAGTAAGCATGTGGTTATGTGTATTCTTAGATAATTTGACCCATAGTCACCGGAAATATTAGCCAGTTGGATTATGTCATATGCCAAAGTTCATGTGACCACATACTAACGTAGGAGATTGCTAAGCAATACAGCCTTCTACTCACATATACTGGAACTGACTGGAGCTAAAAGCCTAGTTCTGAATATCTCCAGTTTCTGGAAAGACTGGCTTGAAATCAGAGCTAGCTGTTTAGCAGGCAGTTTACTGCGCAGTAAAATGTTAAATTCCATATAAAGCCTTTGTGTAGCTGCTGACAAGACTTGTCTATATGTAGTTACTTCTATGTCATTTCCATGGTGAGCTCATCTATTTATATCTCCCTGGACATGGCCAGCGCTCTGGGTCACCAGGATAACAAGAGAGCAGTGCAGAACACACTGAGGGAGGTTACGGTAAAACAGTACCCAATTTTTAATACTGTCTTGGAAAATTAACAATAAGAAAAAGTAATCTGATGTGGAAGCCAAATTCACAAAACACAGAGATCAATCAGGTGTTTTCCTGATCAACTTTCTGTGAAGTGCTGCTCATTTTTAATAACACAGCATGGTCCCAAAGCAAGGACAGGGTGCAAAAGCAACAACGGTGAAGTATTTGTGGAGTGCTGGATTTGGAAATTACCTGGCTTTCCCATTAGCTGGTTATCTGTTTTGGGGTCAGATCATCAGCTGCAATAAGCTGATGTCACCCTTTGGAACAAATTCACCTCGGCTGAAGATGAGGCCCTCTGTGGTTAATGAGCAGCTGGAGTGGCAGAATTTCTGAATTTCTGCAATTATGGAAAATGACTGCCTGTTGGAAAGTAGGTGACTCAGGAGTGCAGTGGTAGTGACATGTCGCAACGAGAAAAAAAATATTCAAAGGGAAATGCTGAACAAAAGATCACTTCTTTGCTAGAATTGTATTATTCAAATTCTTATTGATATTCTGCTAACCTCTAACCCCTAAAATAATTCTTCAGTGCGAGAACTGTGTGATGCAATTACATACAGATCACCAGATTTGTTATAATTCCTTGACTTCTAAATGTGAAAGAGGTATGAAAGTGGATAACTATCTGATTAGCTTGCACTCACAAAAGGCAGTATTAAGTTCCCATAATTTCTTCCACTTAGGCCTCTTCCTTGAGTCATGGCCTAAGTTACTAATATGGCATTTTAAATCTTAAAAAGAAAAGCGATGCTTTGTGCATTGCTGCATAAAGGAAGGATAGAACTGGAATGGATGACCCAGAAGGTCCTTTCATTCTTGAATTCCTAAAAAATGAAAAGTTGCCTCGAATGGAAAAGTAAAAGTGTTTTTGCTATGAAGGCATGTAAAAAACAGGATTTGAGGCTTTTAAATCGTCCTTTTCTGAATGAAAAGTGTAACAAATGCAACGCACATCTATAAAATCTGCACTTCTTCATCATACTATTTTGTGAAGAAAAAGTAGTCTTGAACCTTACATATGACAGCAGCTTACTAGAAAGTTGGCTATATTTAAAATCTGGTGTTAGACTACGAGTTAAGAAGTTGGAGGGAAAACTGGCTTGACCATCAGACATAGAAGATATGTGTCAAGTAAGAAGTGTTTTTACAACGAAATCCATCTTGTTTTAAATAAATTAAGGGTGGTCTTTCACTCTGTTTTCCCCTTGCGTATTTGAAAAGTGCTGAAATTGAGGAAAAAGAAGGCTGTAACGCTTTCAGAAATAATTCAAAAGAATAAAAGGAGAGTAAGACTAATAATTACAGTGAAATGTTCCAGGGTGTTTTATTCAGTTAGCACAAAGGGTAATAAGAGCAGATGCTGTTCCCGTCCTTACAATTCTTTAGCTTGTATTGATGTACAATGAAAAGAACAAAAGATAATTAATGGTCTACGAAGAGGACACTCTTAGTAGTAAGCTGATGTCTCAGCATCTGTCTTCACACTGATCAATATTAGAATCTATAACTTCACCGCTTGTTTTATGGGGTCTTTAAAAAAAAGGACACAGAATTATCAAGATCATAAAAAAATGTATTTCATTCTTTTGTGGTTATAGCCTCATTATTCTGCCTGGAAAAGGACACTGTGATTCCTCTATGTCATAGCCCATTTGGAAGAGGAAGGTATTTCTGTTATTTTTCAACTTGCCATCTGTGTAGTTTGTCTCAAGTGGAAGGGTCCATCCTGAAGCCAACTGTCCCATAAAACAAACATCTTCCTTTCCTCCTGGCTGGATGTGTGTGCTCCAGGCCTTCCCCGGGCACACGCAGCCCGTGTCGTACAGAGCACGGTCCCTCAGCTGCACCTGCGTGGCTCAGGCACCAGCTTCAGACGTAGGGGAGGTGGTGTGGGATGGTTCACATCACACCATGCGCCTACGCTCGCTGGTTCTTCTGCTGCAGCAGATCCTGGCAGGCACTTTGTAACTTTCAAACACCTAAGGCACATGAATGGTTCTATAGGTAGACCTAAAACACAAGCTTAGACAAGCTTAGACTAATTTTTTGATAGATAAAGTTGGATGATATGAATCCTGTGGCAGGCGTAGCAGGATTTGGAGGGGAGAAAGCCTCAGATTGAAAAATGGGAGAGGAATGTAAAGGCGGAGTTGCTAAGAAGAGCCAGACTAGAAATTTTGCACTGATGGAAAGCAGCGCTGCCCTGAAGTCGACACACGCTCAGGAGTGCAGGAGGTAGCGACCGTGGGCTCTGTTTGGAGCCAGCACTGCTCTGTGAGCGTGCTCAGCTTAACAGTTTTTCAGCTTCCCTGGACTTAACCAGACGACCAGCTCTCCAGAGCATGGGTTGGCCCTGGCTACTCTTCCCCAGAACCCAGTGTGGTGAGATGCTGACCTCCTGTAGGGATGCGGGCCCTGAAGTAATGTGGCTTATACTGTGTTTAGAAAGCCAGATGATCCTCCATCAGTTGGGAAAGACAATGATGACAATGCCAGCTCTGAAAACCTGCACAGCTGCCCTGTGCTAGGACACACGACAGATTTGGTCTGCAGTCTTGTGTGCTGTGAGGTCATTGCCAGCTAACAGCGCTGGCATCTGTATCTGATGGATTCTGGGCTCCAGACATCACAGGTGTGAGATTATAAAGTGTGAGAAAGCAGTTTAAGGTTTTTTTTTTTTTAAATTTGAAAACATAACCCCCTCCTCCACCTCCTATATTCAACTCCACAGCAGTTGTACACATTACAAGAAAAGGCACAGGTAGACAATGGGAGATGGGTTGTTCTACTGGATGTTGCGTAGAATGACTTCAGTGCAAGGAATACAGATAAGATGTTTTCTTTCCTTTTTGAATTGAGAAAGATACGATGGCTTCTTTTATTCTTCCCTGCAGCTGGGAAGCAAAGGGACTCAACTGGCTTCAGGAACTCCAAGGACAATGTCTCTCTCCTAGCCCAATACTCTTCAGCATGGTTTGGGTACGACATAGACCTTGGTGATGTCGAGGATGGGGAAGGGTATGTCCTCAGTTTCAAGGAGTCCAGCCCTGGATTTGGGTGGAATTGGCATTGCTTAGCAGGTGCATCAGAGAGACAAGTCAGGGTTTAAGTAGAGGTTCACTTAGAGCAGTTTCTGCAAATAAGGACTTTTGCAGTGCCCAGTAAAACTCTCTGTAACTGTGGAAAAGGAAGCGTTCTCATCTAAACCCAAAGAAAGACAGGAAAAATCTCAGCTTTACTTACCATTTAGCTCAGGCATCATTTTAGAGCTTTGGAGCATTGAAATCTCTATTGAGTTCTCTGCCTGTTCATATTATTACTCGAGACAAGTTGGCTTACTCCTAAGCACTAATGGCACATGTATATTTGCATGGGATGTCAAACTGTGTAAGAGCAAAACTTTTCTTTTTGTACTGATTTGTTGCTTTTGAGTCAGCAATTTTATTTTCTCACATGAGAATTTCTCCAGACTCAGTCTTTTCAGCAAAGTAACCTATGTTAAGGTGCCAAATGATCTCTACCAGCAGAATTTCTTATGTTCTTCTCTATTTTTTATGCATGGTTATTGTCACAGTTCACTAATATCACTAATAAGTGAAATAGATAGATAAATATCACTGATTACATCTGGAAGAAACGGGGCTAAAATGGTGCCAAGATCCAAGCAAGGCTCAGTAAGTTGATTAATGGTTAAGCTTACGAGTTCTAACTAATGCGATGAAAGAGGAATTGGATTGTCCAGGAAACCTTATAGAAATCTTTAGGTGGGGAGAAACAAACAAGCTTCTGCAGAGCAGAACTGGTGAGTTCCTGGGTAACTGCCAAGGAGGCTATGCCAGGAAACTGCCACATTCTGGTTAGATTGAGATGGGGTGAACCAGGTGATGAGTGCCCAGACAGGGAAAATGGTGCCATGGCTGTTTCTCTATCTCAGCCCAAAGAAATTCTGCTGCTCCTCAAGATTTTGCTATATGTCGCCACCCCTTCATACTGGTAGTAGTCTATGGTGCACAGGTGCCTCCAGTCTTCAGGTGAGGTGGTTTTCTGCAGGGAAACTGCAGGGATGAGGTCTCTCCCTAGAGCCAAAGCAGATCCCCGTGGTTAAGACACCGTTCAATTTGCTTCCCATCTCTGTACTTAAATGCACAATATAGACTATTAAATCAGTGTCAACTGCAAAGTTATGGTCTGGTTAAGATCAGATCCTTGCCTCTTGCCATCTCGATCTCAAACTCAACTTACTAACTTCCTGGAGTGTCCCATTACCTTTCCTTGTAAATGCAAGGTACTTCTAAGTCTTTCGCTCTAGTAAATTCTGTGTTTCTCAGATACTTAGTACAAAGTGAAGTATTAAGAAATCATTATATTATGAAAGTATTAAGAAATCAATATACATAATAAAATAGAGCCAGAAAGGCCTCCAGACTGCCATCTAACACTGTGACACCTGAATCTCTCCAGTGCACATGAACAACTGCACGCAGAAGTGATCTCATTTCGGGCAGAAAGGACAGAACCTGCCACCTTTGCCACTGGCCCCTCAGGAAAACCCTTCCACGTCTCTAAGGGCCAGGCCCCAGCATGCTTGAATCTAACTTTAAAGCCAACCCTTTCAAGTTGCCCCACTTGCTCGATCTTGGGGGTGGTTATTGCCCAAGCAGGGCTAGCAGCTTTCCCTCTTGACTCTCGGGATTTCACCCTTCCATTGGCCAAGCAGAGGTGGCCCAGGTAACGCGTAAATCAAAGGTGGACAATCCTTAATAATGTATCGACATGTGAGAGAAAATTGGCTCATTTGTTTCATTATTGCCTAAGGAACTTGCAGACAAATTAAATAATCTCTTCATTAGAGGAGAGGAAAAAGGGATCCCAGAGTGAAGAAGGCAGAAAAATTAATCTGCATGCATTTTTCTTTTCTTTTCCAGGTACCTCCATCATCCACCCTTCTTGACGTGAAACACAAATTTCACAAAGCATGTGAGTACTACGGCTATCAGGCTGGAGGCATGGTTAGAGGCCTTTCAGCTTGGAGAAACTGTCAAATTTATTTTTCATGACATCTTGCACGAAAGCTGAGACTGGCTTGACAGCTCCAGTGCTTAATAAGAGCAGTGTTTGGACTGAGGTTCTACTGTAGCTATCACAGATGTGAGAGGCTGGAAGGAGAGGACTGCATAATTTATCACTGCCAGCCCACGAGGGGCAATGCTTTTCTATCCTCTTTTGAACATTGCACAATGTTCATTCAGGACCACAGCTGCATTTGCCCTCCCAGCGTTATATTAGAGAAGCTTCAATAACATTAGACTGCTTCAAGCTGGCCATAAACAGACCATGTAGAGCAAATAACTACTGTAGCGGGGAACTTGAGCACAGAGTGAATAAATTACTTATCTGGGATGGAGCAGGCAATCTGATGGACTTCTCAACTGACCTAGCCATGTCCAGTTCCTTAATGGTCAGGGCAACCTCCCTTTCTCCTAGTACTGCTTTTTTGGTTGTTTTTCATATTCACGAGGAGGGGAGAAAATAGTGGGGGAGAGGGTAATTTTTGCACGTACAGACTGCAGATATGGACCTGGTACATGAAAAGAGATGAGAGCAATCATACTTGAAAATCCTTGTTTTCTTCCAGCCAGGGAATAGAGCAGTTTTGCTGGCTGCTTCCTTTCTGCCTCCTCCTAGCCACATGCCTCCAGCTCTTACTAGAGGGAGGTGGTTGGAAAGGTGGGAGGAAGAGCAATGGAAGCCGCCAAGAGCCAAAGTTTGATGGCATTTACTGTTATTCACTGAATTGCTGGTCAGGATTTTGGGGAGTGGGGCCAAATGTAGCTGAAACCTACAGGATGTATATGTGTGTATAGCATGCCTTGACTCCTGAAACACTAAAATACTGCTGCATCTTTAGTGCAATCTTACAGTTTGTAAAGATCCTAACTGCACCATCCTTGCTCCCAGAGTGAGAAATGTTTCTCTCACTCCTGCCTGTGGGAAGCAAAGTGCTACTTGTGATGAGGACTGGTAACCGTGAGTGTCACGCACGTTTGAGATGCACAGGTCTGTGCAAGGTCTATTACCTTGAACTGGACTTCTAAGAACTGCAAAGGTGTTGAGCAGAAAAAGATGCAACAAGAATTGAAGGTCGGAAGCGAAGGCCAGAGAAACTCAAATTAGGGGGGAGGTATTTGATTCCAACAGGCAGGATGGTTTTCTGTTGGAGTAAACAGCCTTTAGCTGAATACACCCTTTTTTGTAAAAATGATGACAGCCCATAGAATCATAGAATCATAGAATGGTTAGGGCTGGAAGGGACCTTCAAAGGTCATCTAGTCCAACCCCCCTGCAAGGAACAGGGATATCTCCAACTAGATCAGGTTGGACGAGGCCCTGAGCAACCTGATCTAGTTGGAGATATCCCTGTTCCTTGCAGGGGGTTTGGACTAGATGACCTTTGAAGGTCCCTTCCAGCCCTAACCATTCTATGATTCTATGATTCTATGATTCTATGATTCTATGGGCTGTCACCATTTTTACAAAAAAGGGTGTATTCAGCTAAAGGCTAGGTGCCTTTTGCAAAAAAAAAAAAAGAAAAAAAACTTTAGTCAGATATTGAGTTCAGAGTAGCGTAAGTAGAAGAAATATTATGCTTCTCCTCTGTCTTTAGAATTTTATGAAACACTAAAGCTGAAGGTTTCTGTGGTTGCACAAAGCTTCAGTTGATGAAGCAAAAGGCTGCTGACCTGACTGCTCCAAAACTACCTGTTTTCGCTCCCTGTAAGTGCTTGCAAAATGCAAAAAGGTAAAAGTTCAAAAATCCCACCACTGAATATGAAAAGACTGAGTGAATAGCTTTAATATTTCAATAAGAGTAGATCCTCCCATCAGTTTGTGAAACGTAGTGCATTTCTGCCTAGACTCTCTTAAATCAATTGAAACTGGATTTATACTGATGCAGCTTAAATCAGTGGCAGATCACTGGCACAGAGGTTTATGCCAATTTAACTGAAACAAGGTTTTTAACAGATTTGGGCTAAAATGGTACAAGTCTGTGTATAAGCCATTTTAATGGCACCTGTTTTCATATATAGAGGTACCTTACTCCTCAAATACTCCCAGTGATGTAAGGAGAGCTGAGAAGACACTACACAATACAGCAAAGCACGATATGAATCTGGAACTGAAACTCTGATACAGTGTTTTACAGCACATGGAAGTGCTGGCATGTGCCCTCAATGTTTTTTCAGTTTTCAATTTTTTAGTTCAATTCCCACCATTCCCAGGAGCGCACCGTGTCACTGCCCTGTGTCCTTTCTTCCCATTCCAGCTCATGACTTTGATCTCTCTTTTTCCAGTTCAGCCTTGATGCTTTTGTCTCATGAGGATCCCCCCTCGTCCTCCTTTCCCACTTGCAAAGAACAAGCCTTCCCTTTTTTTTTTTCCTCTTCATACACTTTGCAGGATGACAGCTTACAGAATGCAGTTCTTTTAGGCAAGAGCTGAGAAGGGGCTGAAGCTGATCTGTGGATGCCTTTGGCTAGCATGCTATTTCATACTAGCTCATGCATTCCTTTCTGTCATTTAGTGTGTGCCAGACTCACGTGTTCCCCTCCAATCTCTTGCTAAAACACACTCCTACGCACACCCCCTTACAGTCTCACTGGCTTCGTACATTCTCCTTTGATAACCCATGTAATTAAGCTTTCTCCTCAGCTAGTATCTTGTCAGCCCTTCAGCAAGAAGAAGCCCTGTGCAGCAATTTCACAAGCATCATCTCTGTCACTGATCAGTTTTCGCTGCCGGAGTCAAGAAAGGAGGAAAAAGACTGAATTATGAATTGCAGCACAGGAAGCTGTTAATCATTAAAAGAGAAGAAATGGGATGCAAGTGACACAGAACATGTTACTGCTCAGTAGTGTCCAAGTCAGTCAAACGTTAGCTTGGATCTGTGTTTATATGAAAGGCAGAATAGGGACTTTGAAGTCCAGGAACAATTACTGAAATACTCCTCAGCCCTTACTTCAGCAAAAGTGTCTCTGTTGAAACAACCCCGGCCAAGCCCAGCCCTGTGCCTTCTGTGGCACTGAGCTCAGGGGGGCAATCCCAGTTTCAGCACTGGAGATTCAGGGATCTATCAGCTCTTAGTGACGAAGAACCATTTAAGACAAACTGCCATTTCCATGGGAACTCAAAGGCTTTCTCCAAACTGAAGACTGCTGTTTTGAACCAGCCCCTGGTCGCTGCAGCCACTGCCCCTGCCAGGGACCGGTGGCACCAACCAGGGTCAGCACAGAACAGCAGTTTCCCTGTTGCAGCCTTCCAGCCACCAGCTCCGCAGGGGCTTTCCGTAACAGATGGTAGATCCAGGCTGTCACGCTTAATAGCAAACATCACACCTGCCCACCATGAATCTGTCTAATCCTTTTTAAACCTACTTACAGTTCTGACCTCAGCGAAATCCTCTGAGAAGGAGTTCCACAACGCAAGTGTGCTGTGGACAAAAGTACATCTTCCGTAGTGGCGTCATACAAATGTCTACACTTCTACTGCTTGGCATTTTCTGCCTGAAATTGAGTGGCAGCTGAGTGCCTGGGTGTTACTGGCCATCACACTGTATTATCTAAGTCAAAGAAGCCTCAATCAAATCGGTGCTGTGCACTAGGTGACTTTACTACCATTTTCCTCATTCCTTTGGCTAGGTGGCAGAAGTGAAACCAAGCCAAAACCTAAGTGTATAAGAAGGAAGCCTTTTGTCCCATTTTCTCGGTGGCTTATACTGAGTTAGGTACCTGGTGTCTTCTTTATCTATAAATACTATATTTTCAACGGGGAAAGAAATACCTTGTAGGCTAAACTTCACAGGCTCTTGTCCTTGGCCATAACTCTTCACCTTTAATTTATTTTTATCTTTGCAAAATGTACTGGGCTGGTGGGGGAGGACACCTACAGATAGAAAATGAAAAGCTGTAATAATAATGCTAATTCAAGTATCACATAGCTAAAATAAAATACCTCTAGAAGAGGTAATATAGTGGAGTCATTGATCATGAAATATTTTCAAGGTTACTGCACAAAAGTTGCTGGAAAATCTCTTGAAAGAAGAGGAAGAACAGAAAGGAGAGGGGGAAATAAGATCTCAACAATACTGTTAACAAACTTATGAACGCAACCTTCCGCACAGGAGGTAGAACAGCTAGGGCTACTCTTTGAAGTCAGAGGATTGACCTTAGGGAAGCCAGAAATTGCCCTCTAGGTGGAAGGAGCAGGCAGAGAAGGAAGGGCAGATGGGAGGAAGCCTGGCGATGGGTGGAAGGAAAAAGGGAAGTTGAAGAGAGACCTGAAAACATCATGTGCAGAATATCACAGTCTGCAGAGGGAGATGAGGTGCTCAAGGAATATGGAACATTACAAGCTACCAGCTGTCTCAATAAAATATACACTCCTAATCCTTCAACTCCAAAATTGCAGGCCCCCCATCTAAGATAACAGATGTTACATAGGGTATTTAAAATAAGTAATGTCAATAAAAGTAAATCATTAGGAAACAAATTGTCAGTAGATGGCACTCAAGAATAAATAGCATCATTTCTGGACACTTAAACTTTAGAAGTCTGCTATACCATCTTCAGCTGCTTCTTACAGGCATTTCTATAGCCATCTTGAGAGCTGTGTTCCCTGGAAAACCACTGAGATGTTTTCTGTTGCTTTTCTCTAGAGAGAGGACAGGGAGAAAGAGTGCAATTCCTTCTTCATGGTGGATCCCAGTCTGTCTTTTCGCCTCCTTCTTACAGGCTGTAAGGCAGTGTGTTAGAATGCATTCATCTGCCAGCTTTCACCTACTGCTTTCATCCTGCATGTTCCCCAGAAGCCACAGCAGGACAGGCAGCCTCTTAGATGTCATCGCCCTCCAGACCATCTGGTCAGAGGGTAGCCCGTCTGGCTCACTCTGCACAAAAGCAAGATCAGAGGCTCCTGTGCAGGCCCTTCCAACATGCCATTTCACCAAGTCTGTCAAACACTCCCATGGACTTCCAAGTACTTTGGGTAAGATCTTTGCTGCCTAATGCAAGGAGATAGCGTACCAAGCAGAAGTACCATATCACACAGTTCTTTTCCAGCTGCACAGGAGGCCTCTGCATATTCTCCTTCCTTCTCTTCTCAAAATGACCTGTGACTGCCTCCAGCCCACTTCTCCCTCAAGTCACCCGTCAGCAGTGCTGAGCTCAGTCAGTGCCGAGCAGCTGGAAGGAGAGCAGCATTTCAAAACCAGCAGGTTATTGTTCACCCAAAACCCTGAAGCAGACCTTCAAAACACAGAACAGTGAAAGCCAAGCTGGCCTGGTGAAGGGCAAAGAGCAAGGAGAAGAATTGCTCATTGCTTAGAAATCACAAGGCAAGCCACGTGAGAGGAGCTTAAGGCACATGAGGTACTAAAACTAACCCTTTAGCAGAGGAGGTTCTCTTTCTTTTCCCCTTTCCAAAAAGTCTACTAACGCTTTTCACACTCTGAATCTGCAACTTTCCTGGTTTTAACGACATCTGAGAGCTAGTAGCATGATTCCAAGAGCAAGGGCTTAAGGAATAACTCCATATTTTGCTGTGTCTGTGCTAAAACGCAAGAGCTGGATGCAGAGCTGTTGCTGGAAAGGTTGACTGTTCGTACTGTATCATGTAATTCCCTTCCAGAGGCTGGCTGAGATGTTAAACTGCAAGGCTCAGAGAGGTGAGAAAGGATGCTGTGGGGATTAGTCATTAAGAGCAGCACCAGGGAGAACGGTGACTGCTAAGCCAGCGCCTCGTCTACCAGCTCTGTATAATCAGGACTGTCTGATAACACAGTCTTGCTGAGAACCTGCAGTTCCTCTGATTTCTCCACACTATTATAGCTGGATTCTCAGGTTGAAGAAAGTTAATGAAATCTGTCAATTTTGATGCCTGGAGAGACTCATGTGCCCAATGAATACACCTGCTGGGGACTCAGAGAAGCTGAATTATGCTATTTATGGCTCTCCCAAGCTGATTTCATAGTCTTGGCCTGTCAATCAACCAGGAGCCCTTCATGTGTCTCACAAACTGAAGAGACCCAAATAAGTTATATCTAGGGCATAGAGCCTTCCAGAGAGATCTTTCTCCTGCTCTATATTAGGAGATAAGGCTTTGAAAAAGCCAATGCTTTGGAAAGAGGATGACAACCTGATCCTGCCATGAGTTGCCCTGAGCTGGAGGCACTCCCTGAGCAGAAAGGCAGCTGCAAAGTCTACGTCTTTCAACAAATCTTAAACTCCTTCTTCCTCGATTTAATCCTAAGCAGTTGATGCTAGCCCAGAGTCACAGCTCGAATCCACACACGAACGAGGTTCCGAAGGAACAGGCGGTATCCCGCTGCACAGGATGTCTGGCCGCAGAGCTCACGGGCCCAGCCTTGTGTCCCCGGCCCAGACTCGCAGAGCGCGTTGGGTTGGCATCACATCCAGCTGTTGTCTTCAGTGATTTTTCCCCTCTCCGCACTCATAACGACTCAATTGGAAATCAACAATGAAGGGGAACCACTAGGGATGGGCAGCTATTGCAAACGGGCACTAAGAAGTGCAGGGATTTCATCTGGGTAAACTGCTCCTTCATCTGTGTTGACTTTGTAAATGAAAATGACTAGATTAGGAGGAAACAGACTGGGTGGAGAATGGATCAAGAGCAGCCCTGAGGAGAAGGACTTGGGAGTACTGGTGGACGAGAAGCTCAATATGAGCCGGCAATGTGCTCTTGCGGCCCAGAAGGCCAACCGCATCCTGGGCTGCATCAAGAGGAGTGTGGCCAGCAGGTCGAGAGAGGTGATTCTCCCCCTCTACTCTGCCCTCGTGAGACCTCACTTGGAGTATTGCGTCCAGTTCTGGAGTCCCCAACATAAGAAGGACATGGACCAGCTGGAGAGGGTCCAGAGGAGGGCCACGAAGATGATAAGAGGGCTGGAGCACCTTTCCTATGAGGACAGGCTGAAAGAGTTGGGGCTGTTCAGCCTGGAGAAGAGGAGGCTCCGGGGTGACCTTATAGCGGTCTTCCAGTACCTCAAGGGGGCCTACAAGAAAGATGGGGAGAGGCTGTTCAAGAGGGCCAGTTGTGATAGGACAAGGGGTAATGGTTTTAAAATAGAGGGAGGTAGATTCAGGTTGGATATTAGGAAAAAATTTTTTACCATGAGAGTTGTAGAACACTGGAACAGGTTGCCCAGAGAGGTGGTGGATGCTCCATCCCTGGAGACGTTCAAGGCCAGGTTGGATGAGGCCCTGAGCAACCTGATCTAGTTGGAGATATCCCTGTTCCTTGCAGGCGGGTTGGACTAGATGACCTTTGAAGGTCCCTTCCAGCCCTAACCATTCTATGATTCTATGATTCTATGAAACACGATGGTATTTATTTCATCTTATAGAATATTGTTCCTTTGTCTTAGTCACACAGCAGATAGCAATAGAAGACTCGTTTACGATGAATTTCAGCATCCCACAAATGACACAACGTCAAACTCTTTTTACTTCTCTACGCCTGTCAACACAACTCAGAATACTAGAAGCTCCTTGAATTTCTTGTTACTGCCACACTTGTGTATACTTAAAATTTTCATTGTTTGTTTTGCGAGTCTAAGCACAAAGTAAGCAACAGCTCCTGCCACAACCAGTCGCTACCATCTTCCTCCCCAGCTCACAATAAGAGATCTAATCCCTGAGTAAATTGCTTCCTGCCTCTGCAGCACACGCATGTCAGAACAGAGACATAAATTCTTGCCTTGGGATGTTGCTTCAGCCCCAAGGCCAGGAGGCTTCATTCCTGATCTGCGCAGGAAGAACCACAGAATCATGGAATGGTTTGGGTTGGAAGGGACCTCAAAGATCATCTAGTTCCAACCCCCCTGCCATGGGCAGGGAAACCCTCCACTACACCAGCCTCATCCAACCTGGCCTTGAACACTTCCAGGGATGGGGCAGCCACAGCTTCTCTGGGCAACCTGTTCCACTGCCTCACCACCCTCAATGTAAAAAAATTTCTTCCTTATAACCATCAGGAGGATGACCTCCTCTCAACTTGTTTGTGGCATATCTGTGCAAATCTCTCTGTACAAAATACAAGAGTTGGTCTGCTCGTACAGATTTGCATAACTTGAACTTATGGCTTAGCTGTCAAAATAATTGAAGCACACCTGTGAAAGCAGGAAATACTTTCACTTCTTTTGTAATAGCAGTCAGGAAATTAGAATGGCATCATTGATCTAACACAGTTAAAAGAAAGAAGCAGCCAAACTGAGTTAGCCTCATGATTAGCCACATGATTACAAGGGTGTGTAGTGACAGGACAAGGGACAATGGCTTTAAACTGAAAGAGGGCAGATTTAGATTAGATATAAGGAAGAAATTTTACACTCAGAGGGTGGTGAGGCACTGGCACAGGTTGCCCAGAGAAGCTGTGGCTGCCCCATCCCTGGAAGTGTTCAAGGCCAGGTTGGATGAGGCTTTGGGCAACCTGGTGTAGTGGAGGGTGTCCCTGCCCATGGCAGGGGGTTTGGAACTAGATGATCTTTGAGGTCCCTTCCAACCCAAACCATTCTATGATTCTATGATTCTATGATTCTATGATTCTATGATTTTCGTCTTCAAAGTAACTAAAAATTTACCTTAGACCCTAAAATCTCTCTCCCCCCACACACACACATTCTATGTTGAAATTACAGAAAACCAATTCTGGTCAATTTTCAAAAGGGACAAACAATGCATGGAGCTACAATCGCAGTTGTGTAGCCATCGGGTAGCCCTCCAGAAGGTGATGTGCACTTCACAGACACTATTTTGCATCCTGAGCTGTGGTCATAACCCTCCCATTCTAGCCCTGAGTCGTGTCTCTTGTTGACACTGCTAAAGCCCAGATACTTGCATTTGGACACTTCTAGCTGGAGTGCTGACATCTGACTTCTTGTTCTCAACTACTGGACTTAATGAGAGCAAACGCCAGACCAGGCACCTGCAGTTCACTTTTGCTGAGCATCTGAATCTCCTCATAAGTTGTGGAGAAAGAAATATCAAATCAGTCTGAAAAGCACTTGATCAGATATCCCTGGAGTTTTGCTCTCTGAAAGTGGGTACAAAGAATATTTTCATTAAGCACTGAACTAGGGTTGAGGTTTGGCTTACCCAGCTGGTTTAGAAGCAGTGCACTTAGTAACATAGGACCTCAAGCAAGAGTTTTGGGGTCAGATTTTTAAAGCATTTCTACAGACAACAATAAAAGCCAGAGGGCCAACTGGGATATCTGAAGTCTCCTGATTCACGCTGCAATGAATATGGTGTTTTAGACTTAGGTCTTTAAGACTTGATTCAAAATCAGTGGGAGTCACGCTATTGACTGGGTGAGTTGCTGCTAGATGCTTTCTCCTTTTTGAGGATCATTTTCTCCTCTGTAAAGTAAGAATAATTAACCTACCTTTCATCCACCTAGGTTTTTTTGTCTGTTTTGGCTGTGATCCTGTAAGAAACACTTGGGACAAAGAACGACTTAAATATATGCCTAACGACCTATTGAACTGGAGGTATCTAAAACACAAAAGCCAGGCTATCCATTAAATGCTCATAGAAAATTAAATGCTTCAGAAAAACCAGCAATATTTAAACCAGCAAAAGAAAAAGTGAAGATCAACTCAAAAACTTTAATGGAAACTCACATTATTTCTCTTTTTTGGCAGCTGCTGCATCTGATGTTATTGCATTTCATTAGCAGGATTACAGATATCATTTCAGATGAGTAATGTAATAAAAGGCAGCGAATCTATTGAGATGTAGCTCGAAGCAGAACTGGCCTTCTCTGCTTTCTGGGATATTGTTCCCAGCTGAGATTTACAGGGCTCTAACAATGCATCACAAATGACACCCTATGTAAACAAGCGGAGAACAAATGTGAGATGTTATTTAAATGCCTCATTAAGAAAAGGGAATTTCATAGCTAGATTCTTTGCTTTTCTTGCCTTTGCAGGAGATTTAATTGACAGATCTAGATGAGAAACAACAACAGTTGTTTATCAGAATTGCCTATTATTATTTACAATGTGTTTTATATTAGTGCCTGTGGCTCAACTGAGAAAAGGCCAGCACAAGACCCTATAGAAATAATCCAAGCCCTAGAGAATATCTAGTTCCAGGTAAAATGAAGAATGAAAGCCTACTCTACTGGTAATAGAAGATGCCAAAGTAGTTTTGGTTTTTAAACAGCTGCTACATTAATTTAAACTTGCGTGTCTGAAGAATAGATAGACTTGCAGCTTTAACTTGGTGCTCACCACCAGATTCATGTGTGCTTAATGTTCATTCAAGGAGTCATCCAATGATAGGACACGGGGAAATGGATATAAGCTGGAACACAGGAGGCTCTGCTTAAACATGAGGAAGAACTTCTTCCCAGTAAGGGGAACAGAACACTGGAACAGGCTGCCCAGAGAGGCTGTGGAGTCTCCTTCTCTGGAGATGTTCCAAACCCGCCTGGACGTGTTCTTGTGTGATCTGATCTAGGAGGTCCTGCTCCAGCAGGGGGATTGGACTAGATGATCCTTTGAGGTCCCTTCCAATCCCTGACATTCTGGGATTCTCTGATTCTGTGAGTTCCAGATACTACAAGCCACTGTGGGCCTTCATGACTGTGAAAAGAATCTCACATCCATTAATAAGACACATGTCTGTTGATTATGGCAGGGTCAAGATCACTTCAGGCCTTCAAATGTGCTATGCATCTACATCAGGTTTTTCATAGGAGTCCCTGTGCTTTTGGACACCAGAGTTGGGCAGATGGCTTTACAGAAAGACCCAACAGTTTATCTTACCAAGGAGCTGCATGGAATAGGTCTGCATGAAATGTCCCACGGACTTCTTGTGAAACAAAGCCAACAGACACTGGGTAACAGAGGAGGAAGTGAACTTCCCATGTCAGAATGAGAGCAATCTACTTCCTTCTTGGAAAACTCTGGGAAAGCACGAGAGTAAAAATGACAAGGCCCATGGTGTCGCCTCCACTAGACAGGTTAGAGACGAGGCAGCAGCTTCAGCTGCTGAGTTCAGACTTTCCCCCATGTCTTCTCTGCCTCATGGCTTAGCTGGCTGTGCTTCCACAGCCCACGGCTTCCACAGGGAAGGTGTGACAAAACAAGTAGCTGCAATTCTGGGGTAGGGTCAGGGAAGCAGACAAGAGCAAGGGAGGCTGTTCAGACCTGAATGTGAAGGATGTCACCCGAAAATGGTGACTTGTTTCGCATTTGTTTATGTGTGGGCTCTTTCTCTCTCTCATATGTTTGTAGCTGTTTATTTTCCTGTTTGGGAATGGGGGGAAGGAACCCTAAGAACAACCAAAGTCAGAAGTCTTTCAAACAGAACTTGGTATTTGCCATTGTTTCAAGTTAATGAAAGCAATGCGTCAAAGACAAGAAGCTGAACAAATGATTCACAATAAAAAATACGTAGTAGAGGAGCGTTCTGCCTCTTTCTAAATTGTCCCCAAATTGCAATGATATTGAATATATTTGCTGTTGGAAATGATTCACCACTGAAATAATCGGTGTGCGAGTTATACTGGATCTGCAGCTCGTTCACAAGCTGTGCTAATGTAAAATGTGGGCTGCCCTTGCCCACTGGCTGGCTCCCATTGCTACTAACGGATGTTAGGTGCCTTCATGCATCTCCCTCTGAATTCCAGTCTTGCATTTAGTTATTTCCAGTTATTTCCAACCACGCTCTACCAACTGACATTAAACTGAAACTAATTTATATCCCTATCAATTAGTCTTCAAGTTTTCAATGAAGGATCCCATCACTTCATCTCATATCTGGGGAAACAGAGGCACAGGCACCTGTGGATCCCTCAAAAAACTCTGGAAAGAGAAGCCCGTCTCTGAGGCTATGTGATGTTTCACCTACTACCTTCCTTTTTAAATTACTTTCCTCTATTTTGAATGTTTGAAAACAAGCAAACACATACACAAATAGATGGGGCCTCTGAAAGTGTGCAAAGCGTAGCGTCTAACTAAGAGTGGGTGGGGACTTCTCTGGAACATGCTCATCTTTAGGAGAGTAATCGAGTTTTTCTTGGAGATAACCCCAGTATCCATTAGGTAAGAATGGTGGTGGTTGTATTCCCACGTAGAAAGTTGAAAAGGCACTGTTTAGCTTGACCATTTCCAAGGACTGCCTTAACTTACACTGACTGTGTGGCAGCACCTTTGCCGAAGGAACATTTCTGATCCCTAAAAAATGACACTGTTCTTGAGGTTTTGAAGATCCCTCATAGACTTTCCATTCCAAACTGAGCAGCTGTGTGAGTCCAAACGCTCTGGGTTCCGTACTGGCTAGATGCCTTGGTATGAGGCAAGCTTTGAACGTGGCAAAGTGTAGCCCCATTTATGTACGATCCGGGCAAGATTTATCACATAAAGTACAGGCATTTGAGCCCAGGGTAAAGGTGGATGTTTCTGTGCACACTTTGCTCCATTTTGATTTTAGATAAACTTCTAAATTGTTTAGCATCCACCTTGGAAAGTCTTAACTTTTCCTTCACCTCTTTTGTCGTTGCTGTTGCGATGACATCTATTGGATGTGAGTTTAAGACTGCAATCGAGACACTAGGCTGTTTTCAACACACACTTACATTTGGACTTGTTTTTTTGGGTAATATGGCTCATCCTTTTGATTTCCCACCAAAATGAATCTAGGCGGTACCATGTTTTCCAACCAAGATTTCCAGCTCAGAAAGCTAAGTCATGCCTAACATCAGTTAACGAGACTGGATTTTCTCCTTAAGGCAGGCAAACTTAACTTCAGAGTCTGCCAACCAGAAGCTACCAAAACTTTACACAAAGAAAAAGTTCATAGTCTAAATCATTCCATAAATGTTGTTAGAAAGAGAATCTGGAAGGAGAAAAAGTAAAAAGAGAACTGTACATGGAAAATCAGAGGCTGGAAAAGAACCAGTAAGCCAGTCACTGAACACAAGACTAGAGGTCTTTCTCCAACCTCACTTTCTCCATAAACAACTCTGAATTCTGAAACAAAAGCTGTGTTTCTACAGCACCAAAAATATTAAAAAAAAAAAAAATCAGCTATTTCTGTCTGCAAATAAGAAAGCCAGCTCCAAAAATTGGTACCAAATGGCACAGAAATAGAACAAACAGAAGGTTATGCCAGTGATTTGTTTGCTTTCAACAACGTATGTTGCTCTGGTTTAAATACATACGAATGGGAAGGCAATTTTATTTTTTTTATATTCTGCCATTACAACGCAGGTTCAGAGTTCACAAACAGTCTAGATGAGTTGTGGCTATAGCATTTACAGAGGAAACTCAGTAGCAGTGTTCAAAGGCCATTAAGTGTTTGCTGTGCAGATTGGGATGAAATGTCATCCCTCAAGCATGAGAATGAACATACTCTCCAAGCAATATCACCATAATCAAGCCCCTTAGGGGCTGTGTCTGTATAACTGTGGAAAAGCAGTTTGCTGATCAGTTTTAAGCACATTACACTTCTTTCTACATGGCTGCCTCATGGTTGATGTGCAGACAGCCTGCCTGGACTCTTTTCCTGCTGGGAGTGCTTGGGACGATGGGTCCTGTGCTCTCCATCTGGGCTAGAGCATCACTCACAGCGTGCACAGGAGGCAACCTGGAATGAACCACGTTTGCTGTTTACCTTCACAACATCTATATTCGCTAGAAAGGTACTATAGCCCTGTTTCACAGCAGGGAAACTACTGTGTGCAGAGGGAAAGCGATTTGTCCTCTGTTGTGGAGCTGAGATGGGAAGAACAGTTTCCCAAGCCTCCAGGCAGTGCTTCTGAGGCATTGAAGCCTCTGCTCAACCTAATTAAGGCAGTGGGATGGGGGAATTAAACCAGCCCAAATGAACTTCTCCCAGGAAGAACATAGAAACATGACTGAGCCGCTGGCTCACGTGCTAGTGTTTGATCTGCTGCCAAAGCAGGGCAGATAGAATCATAGAATCATAGAATGGTTAGGGCTGGAAGGGACCTTCAAAGGTCATCTAGTCCAACCCCCCTGCAAGGAACAGGGATATCTCCAACTAGATCAGGTTGCTCAGGGCCTCGTCCAACCTGGCCTTGAACGTCTCCAGGGATGGAGCATCCACCACCTCTCTGGGCAACCTGTTCCAGTGTTCTACAACTCTCATGGTAAAAAATTTTTTCCTAATATCCAACCTGAATCTACCTCCCTCTATTTTAAAATCATTACCCCTTGTCCTATCACAACAGGCCCTCCTGAACAGCCTCTCCCCATCTTTCTTGTAGGCCCCCTTGAGGTACTGGAAGACCGCTATAAGGTCACCCCGGAGCCTCCTCTGTGCACAAGATCTGTGCAGCCTTTTCCTCACCGCTCATGGAGAAACAACGATTTAGCCCTCTTATTAGTAGGGATTAATTTTCAGCGTGGTGAATTTACCAATGAATTTATGAGAAGTTAAATTTGCACTAAGGAAGAAAGCATGTCAGTTCAAACGTGTTCAGCTAATTGTTGATGGCATTGGTGTGGCCATTAGATACACAAAACCGTGTTGCTATTAGGGGTTAGTGAGGGAATGCATCCTGATTAGATTAGGGACTGGAGAGAGTGCTATCCCCTGGACAGTCAAATATTGAAATAAAATTACACTTCATTAGCATATTTTATTAGCTAATTGACTAAGGAATGTTTTTAAAGAAACATAGCTAGAGCCTGGGTTAGGACTCCCCTCTGCCCAGTACATCTGAGGTGGAGGCACAAATGAGTTTTTGAGCCATCTTTGCTCTACCAGCTATGATTGCTGGACCACCAGGTACTTGCTGATACTGGAAGGTAAATCAGCAGAGCCCCAAGCCTGCTGTAACGTGTGCCGGCACCCTACCACATTCCAACAGCATGCAAGCAGTGTGGGGTAACACAGCGACCTCGCCAGCTCTCTCCTCTCTGCCCTCCATGCAGCTCTGTGGAGAGCTGCTACCTAAATGTGCCCAGCAGTCGTGCTGGTTGTGGCAGTATCCAAATTAGAGCTTTCTGGACCGAGGAGGCCATGACCTGTGCTAGCAGCATCCTGAAACGCAGCGTATCTGGGACCCTGCAAGGCACAGCACTGCGTGTCCTCTCAGAATCCAGCACAGGCTGAACATGAACAAAGGTTTTGAAAGAAACACCGTATTAGAAAAGGCCTTTGTATCTTATTGCTTATGTTTTCTGAGTCCAAGAGGATGGTCAGGCACCTCTGTTTAAATGCTCAGTTTGTGGAACCGCTGGCCAGATGAGCTACTGCCACACCAGTAAAGGATTTGAGTAGTGAAGGATTCAGATAGACAGCAACTGATTTCATAAACCACCAAGCATTAACTACCTTTTTAAAAAATCCAGTGTTACAATATGGACAGGCAGATAGAGAAGGAAGGATATTTTTAGTCCCTGAACACATATTCAGTTTGGCAAATGTATGTTCCTTAACGTGCAGCTCCTCACGTTTGGGTCACGCTTTGTATGGAAGCTTCACTGACACAGTTTATATTTAGGAAGAAAATCCTGCTCGAGTTCTCACATCCCCCTGATTCCTTGACAACTATCTTTGTTACCCTTTCTGAACTTGTAGAGACAGGGGAATCAAACACAAAGAAATACAGATCCTCAGCTGGCATAAATGATTAATCTCTTTTAATCGGGGTTGGCATTTCGGAGCCAGAACACAACTATTTGCAAGTACAAAGTGACCACTGCGCCCTTTGAGCACGTGGACCACAGGACACAGCTCTCCCTGGGGGTCCCTGGTCAGAAGACTCCTCGGAGCCATCAGGCAGAGTTTGGTTTTGCTGACCAACCTGCCCACCTCCACTGCCACCAATGTGTTGGGCACCTCCTCACCTCCTCCTGCTGATTGAGGGCAGTCCCTTATGGGAACGCTGCTTCCAGCTCCAGCCTTGCCAGACTATCTGTTTTCTTGTTTCTCTGTATTCTGCTTGGTGGTTGTTATTAATGAAATGAAAGGTGAGCATCATTCCTTTTCCCTTCCCTTGCCCACGCACATTAATTTAAATGCAAATCCACACAGAAAGATCAAAATTAATTTTGCTTTCTGCAGCGGGCTACGTGGAAAATTGAAATGCACAGGGCTGGCTTTTATTCTTCCTTTTCTCCTTTTTTTTTTTTTTAGGAAGTGGAAAGGAGAAATGATGCAGCAAAAATATTAAAATACACATCTAAATGTTGCATACTTGCTTTTAGTTTGTGATGGTTTTTGCTTGGCTAAATTTCCACAGTTGCTTTCAGTGTCAAGCTGTTTCAGAAGGAAAATTGAAAGCTTAATCTGCTAGTGACATAAATTGACCTCTAAATGACAAATAATATTCTGTTTACCACTAATAACAATCGATCTTCATTAAGAAAAACTATGCTGACTCTTAAGAAATTTGTCCATTATTGCCTGATCAGAATATAAGTAAAGTCTGGGATTTTTTTTTCCAGGAAAAAAAAAGGTGGAGGAGAGAGGAGTGTTCTGTTTCTCAATGAGTTCATTATATATATTTTTTGTATAAAAAATTATATAAATTTTTTCAATGAAAGTGCAGTCAGGTGAATTTGCGACCCAAGGTGCAGTGTAGAGCTCCACGGGCTGGAATTCCACATCTGGGCACAGTCACAGCAGATTAACTGATCCCAGGAACCAACATATGGACAGGGCTACCCTGTTTGCCAGATCCTGGGCAAGAAAATCAACATTCTGACAGTTTTTAAGGGGAATGGCTGGAGGCATTGTATGCAATATAGTACTCTTTGCTATGGAGACGTTAGGTATGCACTGAAAAAACCTTCTGGATTAGGCTCTGTGGGGCTTCAGTGGAGGTGCCAGGGTGACAATTACTTGACTTTACGTAGGAAAAGTGGATGCTCACAGATTTTAAGCATTTAAGGCTGATGGGAACAATCAAATGGACAGCTGAAAAGGAAGCATGTAGCCAGGCACTTCATCAGGCTGAGGCTTACTTGCTTAGTAGTCTGTGTGAAGAGCGTGTCGGTTCTGCCCCTTGGCCAGACCCTGTCCTTAGCACTGTTGGTCTTTGCCAATGTCTGGAGACATCAATTCAGGCAGCTCACTGCTTGCTCTCCCTATGCAAGCAGCATGGTTGCAGCCAGATGCATCCATGCATTACAAAACCCAGAAGAAAGAAATGGATGCTTATGACCAAATACCTCCTTTTTCATATTCCACATCATTAAGAAAGTGGTTATTTGTGTCCCCATAGCAACTAGAGGTCAAGGTGTCTTTGTAAAACACATGGCCCGAGATCTTCCCTGGAAAGCTTACAAATTAAATAAATCAGAGAAAATGCTCAGAGAAAACAAGCTAACAAAGAAAAGGGATTTATCCCTGGGTATGGGGCCATTGAAAATCACATCCATTTCAGTACCCTGCTGAGATTTTACTGAACAGGACACACTGGATCTGCTCTTTCCATTCACTTCCCATAAGAACATGGATCTAGCTCAAGATCTTGCTCCCACTCTTTAAATATTCCGATACACCATATCAAAGGTCTTTCTACACAAAAAACATAGCCTAGCTGAATGATCCTGAATCCAGCAAGTGCCTTCTCAAGGCCAGCCCTGTGCCAAAAAGACTTAGCAAGAGGTGGCAGCAGCGTACAGTTGGTAGCCCAGCCCCTATGAGCCCAGCTGAACCCAGTTGATTGTGCTGGCATTTAGTGGGTCAAAGCAGCAAAATATCTTTTGATCAGTGGCCAAAGAGGGCCTTTTGAGTGGGGCCATGTGAAGAGGCCCTGGGGCCTTGCTTGCCCCAGGCTTGCTGCTGAGAGCTGCAATTCTTCAAGGCTGGTTGTTCAGATTGCAGTACTCGGCCTCTGTCAGTTATTACAGTGAAGGTAAATATAATAAGCAATGTCTTCAGATGCTTTCTCCCTTGGTCTTGTGGCCCAGCTTAGTTTTACTGTGTTTTCTTTGGTGTGCTTTGCTTACTGCCATCATGCTCAGGAATCACTCGAGTGCAATGTTAGCACAGTAAATCCCACAGCCTTTTCTTCCAAATAAACACAGAAAGCAACAGCTTCAAGTCATTTCAGCATCCCACCTTCCTGCTGTCAGCTCACTGAAGCAAGGGTATGCAAACTTCAGTCCAGCAAAGGCTGCTGTTGTTGGCACGGTGATATCTGTGTCTATCCCTGATTTCTCAGAAGTGTCCCTGAGAACGCTCAAACACACCTGCTGCAACCAAGAGAAACAACTCTTGGAGCTGGAGTCCCCAACACAAGAAGGACATGGAGCTGCTGGAGCGGGGCCAGAGGAGGCCACAAAGATGATCCGAGGGCTGGAGCACCTCTGCTATGGAGACAGGCTGAGAGAGTCGGGGCTGTTCAGCCTGGAGAAGAGAAGGCTCCGGGGTGATCTTATTGCAGCCTTCCAGTACCTAAAGGGGCTACAGGAAAGCTGGAGAGGGACTTTTTACAAGGGCGTGTAGTGATAGAACAAGGGACAATGGCTTTAAACTGAAAGAGGGGAGATTAGATTAGATATAAGGAAGAAATTTTTCACTGTGAGTGTGGTGAGGCACTGGCACAGGTTGCCCAGAGACGCTGTGGCTGCCCCATCCCTGGAAGTGTTCAAGGCCAGGTTGGATGAGACTTTGGGCAACCTGATGTAGTGGAGGGTGTCCCTGTCCATAGCAGGGGGGTTGGAACTAGCTGATCTTTGAGGTCCCTTCCAACCCCAACCATTCTATGATTTTACGATTCTATAACTCTTACAACCATTGCTGTTTAAGGTCACGGACATGGAACAAGTGTATTTGTTCAGCATTTACTTGTTCAGGAAAGACCTGGGCAAGTTTTCAGGCAATCTGCATGTTGGTGTGTCTGTCTGTCTCTATATATTATGCACAAAACCATCAGCCCCACACACACTAATATGTGAATATTTCCTAGCAATCTCTTCTTGTTGCTGTATAGATATCAAGACTACCATCTGGTTGAGGTGGTGGAACGCATTTCTTCAGCCGTGCTCAGTTCACCTGAGCCAGTGCTGTTACATTTCTCAGCTGGCGTGTAACATTTTGTGATTGTATAAAGGATGTTGATGCCGCAGTGGTCCCCAGAATTTCTTGCATTTCTGCAAATTTAAACGACGTGCTGCTGTTGATTGATTATAGTAATTTTGTTGTTCATATCATCCTATTCATATCACAGCAGGTATTGCTTGTAATTATTAAGGCTATTTGTTATTAGAGATGCATGGGTGGTGAAATACAATGAGAAGCAAACAATTTAACTGATAATAAAATTAGCTGATCATGGAAAGTCAATCTGCTAATTATCTCCAAACCGTGTCCATCAGCCTTGATTTGCATTTCTTAGACCCCTCGCTCCCCAGAGGAATAGCTTTTGCAGGGCTCCATTCTAAGGAACACACCAAATTTCCCAGCAAGAGAAGACTTCATCATGTTACACTTCTGCTCTCATACAGGTTTCCACAACTTCATAAATACTTTGTGACAAATAGACATTTGATTGGGTAATTTACTACAGAGCAGGCAGCCCACTAAAGAATTTTTATGGAACGTTCTTTATGAAACTTAATAAAAATTAGACTGAGCCCTTCGATTTCATAACTGTTGGAAAGTACCTAGTACTTCGATCTCTCAGTTGTTAAATTTTCAAAACCTCTTGTGATATTTAAGTGGTGGAGCACACATTAAGGTCAATTTGAATCATGCAGATAGAGAGAACCTTTGGATGCTTTTAAAACTGCATGTAGGCTATTGAAACTGTCCTCGGTTCCTGTGATTGTCAGCTGATTTATTTACTGAAATTCTAGTACCAATGCAGTGAAAAAACAAACTGTGTGAGCAGTGGAACCAGCAGAACTTGGTTTTCTGTGCATCTTTGCATAGTGGTACTGGCAGCTGGGTATGGTGCTGAGGCTGTCATTTCAGCAAACATTTGTAATGAACTGTGTAATAGAACTACATCTGCTTTTTATACCCAAAATTAATAGGTGGTTTAATAGTTGACCATGGTCAAATTCAAGGTGGCTGTCGGTTTTTATATATTCTGTCAGTTTGCTTATATTTTAATTTCTTTTTTAAATACTGGCATGTACAACAAATAACCCACCCCAAATTAAATATTTCTCCTTAAAACAGATTATTAAAAGTAAACATCGAGTCACTTTTCAAGAAAATACCATGCTGTGTCAAAAAATTTTGATGTTTTAGAAGTAATAGCATTAAGAGATTTTAACAATTTTTAAATAAATGTATGGATTTTTTCCACAAAGTTGGAACAGATTCCTGACAGAGAAGATGGAATAAGGCAAAAGGCTTAAGACTCATCATGAATTGCTTATACTTCCAGACTAAAGGAAGCCTGTACACATGGAAGGAACATTGTCTGAATTATAACAGAGTGAATCATAGAATTGTAGAACAGTTTGGGTTGGAAGGGACGTTCAAAGATCATCTAGTCCGGCCGTGCTGACATAAGCAGGGACATCTTTCACTAGGTCAGGTTGCTCAGTGAAGAAAAATGATGTTGATGTCACTTAAAATCAAGGAGTTTGTGAAAAACTTTCAGCTGAAGCATGGATAAAGCTTTCAAGTGCCTATGTGCATGCAGTTGTGGGGAGACTGTACTACAGACTGAGACAAACATCCTTCAAGAGAAGGATAAGTCAGGAGGGTAGAAATAATCAAATAGGAGAAGGAAAATCAGGAAGATGTTTCAATAGCTGTCCAAACACACTGCAAAGAAAGGAGCCAAAGCTGTTCTACACAAATGCTAGAAATCTAAGAAATGTGATGGAGGAACAACAATACTGGCTAAATATCAGAGGATACAACATCGGCTAAATAGTCCTGGGGTTTGAACCATGATGGCTGTTCTTATTTTCTGGTCAGTCTATATCTGTTTTTTCAAGTCAAAACCTTTCTGGGATATAAGTGAGCTGAAATGCTATTTTTACAGCTTTGTTCCAAGCGTGAAATGCATAGTCAAAACCATAACCCTGCATAAGGGAGCTGAACAGCTCTGCTGATCACAAGGACTACACAGGGACTGTGACTCACCGAGTACCACGTGGCTAAGCTCTGATGCACCATCACAATGTCAGAAAGTAAATAATAATAATATATGCCTGATCTTAGATGCTACAGGAGTTACACGATAACCTTCAGTCACCCATGCTCTTGGATTGCCATTAATCTCTGCAAGAGGCACCAACGGAAAGTGTAAGAATAAACTGGGAAGTAAACCCTACTGAAAAAAAACAAAACCAAAACCAAACAACAATCCTGGAAAAGAGAAACCCTCCAGCCAGACCTCTGAGACCTCTGGAGAAGTGAAGTGGGGTCCCTCTTCTCTCCAGAAAGCAACGCTGGTTTTTGCAGGACCCTGGCGCAGTTAAGGCTTGGTAAAAGCCTTGCTCAAGTCTGCTGCCAGTAAAGATTGAAATTGGGCAACTTTCATGTTCAGATTAAACCCAACACTCTTTCAAATAGCGACGTGTTTTGAATTTGTCCCATACCCCATTTGCATAGCATTTCCACTTGACATTAGCTAGCGGCCCCCCATCAACAGTAAAAGGTGGGAAGGAATATCCCAACAGCTAATTCCAGGTCCCTCCAGCAAAATACACCCCAAGGATGGTGTGGAAACCAGAGAGACACAGTGGTGTGATAACAAGGACACTGCAGACAAGCAGCAGCAAAAGCACATTTCCATCTGTCTGAGTCGTTGAGTGTGTTTGAACGTAACGGTGTACTGAGGCTAAAGGACTGGAAATGTGGGATGACGTGCTTAAATGCACAACCTCTGCTTGCCCTTGTGAAGATTATGAGCCATATCTAAAAGCACATTGCCACAGGATCAGGTAAATTGGCTTTTATTGAAACATACTGTAATATGAGGTGGGGGGACTGGGGGGAAGATTCCAATTTAACACAAGTACATTGCATTTCAGGCTCCCAAATAACTATTGATATCTGCTGTCCTGGAGCAAATCATATCTTCCTTGACAAGTCAGACAGCTGCTCTTTCTCTATCTTCCTTTTGCTATCTTTAATAGCCATGGATTGTTGTGGTACCTTGAAAAAAAATATTTGTGATTTACTTGATGGATGTCTCACCTCCTGCTATTAGCCCTGGTTCATGGGTTCATCTAATAGCTGTTCTTGCCTACAAAACTCAGACCAAGTGCTTTTGAAATGAGAGTGTGCTGGGTGCCACTGCACAGTGGGTGCAGTGCACACTGTGTACAGTTCCCCTTCCCCTCCAGCTGGCAGCTGCTGGGGTCAACAAGCTCTCCTGATCATCCTGAAATACAGTTATGGTAGAAGCAACCTCTGGAGCTCATCTGGTCCAGGCTCCTGCTCAGAGCAGGGTCAACTTTCAAGTCCTATAAGATTGCTCAGGGTCTTCCTCAGCTGAGGCCTGACTGTCTCCAGGGAAGTAGATCCCACAGCTTCTCGGGACAAACGTTCCCACATTTGATCACGGTCACTGTGAAGAATTTGGTTTTTTAATTTGTTTAAGGTACAGGAATATTGGTATCTTAAATACGAGAATACTAACAATTGTAAGACAGGTCAAAAGAAAACCATGGCTATATTTGACCAATTTCACCCAGACTTTGAATTGAAGAGACAAAGCAAATCTCTTTCAGGCTATCAACTGTCCTAAGGTGTGTCAAAGGAAATAAAGACAAATGCAGTAGAAATGGCTGGGGGTGGTGATAGTGCAGCTGTTCCCCCCCTTTCCCCTGTCAGACTGTGCTGCCCAAATCTCAGCCAACACCATGGGCTGTGTAAGGTCTCCCCAGGCTGCTCATGGTCAGCCCTAAAACGTGCCAGGTTAGCCCTAAAACCAGATGCCTCTGCTTGTTGTGTCTCTATTTGCCTGATTAATCCATGATTAAGAACTAGTGCTAGCTGCACATCCCTAATCAGGTTTTATATTCCTAAATGGGAAAAAACAACCTCTTTGAGCCACACTGTAGAACAAGCATCGTTTTGGAGGGAGGGGCAAGACTGACACATTTAGTGTGGAGTTTTGGCAAATATAGTAATAAACAGGGTCTGCTTTATACTTCCCAGTGGTGCGCGCACGCACCCATTTTTCACGCACTGATGGAGCATTCAGCACTGAGACTGGCCCTTCCAACACTCAGCTGGGGAGAAGGGATTTCTGCTCTCATGTGTGCATTGTGTGCTCCTCCTAGCTCTCTTGTATTCTCCTTGCATAGCTGAGACTGAAAGAGAGGATTTTTTTTTTTTTTTTAATCTCACATTTGTAGCTATCAGCTAAAAAGAATACTAACAGAAAGAGAAATTCAGATCCTCCACCGTGAAATTAACAGCCATGCTTTGTGATTTGAACAGGTCCCCAGTGGTACCCTTCCCGTGTTGGCCTGCAACTGGAACGCAGTAAGTATTCATATGGTTGAACACAGCCACCTCACATATTACTAATCCTCTGGCAAGTTTTCCTCCTAACAGTATTGCTCTCTATGGTGTTACTGTGTGAATTGTCAGCACTTTTTCATTAATTGATACAAATGAATAACTTGTTAGGTTTCTCATTAACAAAGGGATCCAATAGTTTTCATAACCACTGAGTAAAAATGTTGCAGAACACAGTATGTGATCAAATAACAAAGACAAGGCAGTTTTAAAACCACTCACTCACTGCATTATAGAATCATAGAATCATAGAATCATAGAATGGTTAGGGCCGGAAGGGACCTTCAAAGGTCATCTAGTCCAACCCCCCTGCAAGGAACAGGGATATCTCCAACTAGATCAGGTTGCTCAGGGCCTCGTCCAACCTGGCCTTGAACATCTCCAGGGATGGAGCATCCACCACCTCTCTGGGCAACCTGTCCCAGTGTTCTACAACTCTCATGGTAAAAAATTTTTTCCTAATATCCAACCTGAATCTACCTCCCTCTATTTTAAAACCATTACCCCTTGTCCTATCACAACTGGCCCTCCTGAATAGCCTCTCCCCATCTTTCCTGTAGGCCCCCTTGAGGTACTGGAAGACCGCTATAAGGTCACCCCGGAGCCTCCTCTTCTATTTAATACTTGCTCACAGCCTCATCAGAGGATGCAAATGGCTGCAGGAGGCAGCCTCTTTTTTGTGCCAGTACACCAGTTCTTGGCAGACATGGCAGTGGGAGACGAAGCTGCCACAGGTGTGTGGCATTTGGTCTGTGGACACATAGCATTGCAGACCCCGAGAAAATGAGGGCTCAGCACCTGGTGGAATTTAGCACCCTTGTTGACTTAAACAGTGAACAAACATATATCGAAATGGAGGCACGATATGTAAAGTGGAAAAGAGAAAAGAAGTGTTGCAGCCATGGCAACAACCCACACCAGGGGTTATTGGGCTTTCCTAATATCCAGCTCACTGCCTCCACTGAAAAAAAAGAGAACAAGATTTTGCCATTTTATGTCTCTGCTTGAACACTCTCCTTATGAACTAAGGACTGGAAGCAGATCATAGAATCATAGAATGGTTTGAGTTGGAAGGGACCTCAAAGATCATCCAGTTCCAAACCCCCTGCCATGGGCAGGGACACCCTCCACTACACCAGGTTGCCCAAAGCCTCATCCAACCTGGCCTTGAACACTGCCAGGGATGGGGCATCTACAGCTTCTCTGGGCAACCTGTTCCAGTGCCTCACCACCCTCGGAGTGAAAAATTTCTTCCTTATATCCAATCTAAATCTGCCCTCTTTCAGTTTAAAGCCATTGCCCTGTGTCCTATCACTACATGCCCTTGGAAAAAGTTCCTCCCCAGCTTTCCTGTAGGCCCCTTTAAGTACTGGAAGGCTGCAATAAGATCACCCTGGAGCCTTCTCTTCTCTAGGCTGAACAGCCCCAACTCTCTCAGCCTGTCTTCATAGCAGAGGTGCTCCAGCCCTCGGATCATCTTCGTGGCCTCCTCTGGACCTGCTCCAGCAGCTCCATGTCCTTCTTGTGCTGGGGACTCCAGAGCTGAACACAGTATTCCAGGTGGGGTCTCAGGAGAGCAGAGCAGAGGGGCAGAATCCCCTCCCTCGCCCTGCTGCCCACGCTGCTTTGGATGCAGCCCAGGACACGGTTGGCTTTCTGGGCTGCCAGCACACATTGTCAGCTCATGTTGAGCTTCTCACCCACCAGCACTCCCAAGTCCTTTTCCTCAGCGCTGCTCTCAATCCATTCTCTGTCCAGCCTGTACTTGTGCTTCGGATTGCCCCAACCCATGTGCAGGACCTTGCACTTGGCCTTGTTGAACTTCATGAGGTTCTCACAGGCCCACCTCTCCAGCCTGTCAAGGTCCCTCTGGATGGCATGATGCTTCAGAGTACTGTGAAAAGTAATGTGCTACTGAGATACACTTGGTCTGCCTCGGTCAGAATCTTACAAAGACATCCTGGACTGTGGACCTCTGCCCAAGAAGTTGTGTTCATCATGATAGTGTCACCTATTGTAAAACAGCCTAAGAGCACAAACGCTTCAGCAAAAGATACCAGTGAGGGAGACACTGCATAGCATCGACTTCCCCATTAGTCTTGCAAGACAGCACAAAAAGTGCTCTATGAAATTGCCTGTGTGATTGCACGGCATGTCTCTAATGGTCTAGATTAACAGAGATAGCATCGTAACTATCGCTACGCATTGCCGCCCAGTGTCATGTCAGCCGAATGCTGTCGTTAAAACCAGAATAGAATCACTCTCAGAAAAATGCTCTAAGTTGCTAACCCAGAGAATAAGTACCGAGACACCAAAATAAATCAGAATACAAGTTGGGCCTGCACCTTGACCGTTAGCAGGGCAGCCTACACGTTATGCTGAGCTTCTGAGAGGATGCCTGTTCTTCATACCATCTCCTCTTACCTTTTTGTCATTACAGATGGGCCCTATTTGAAGGATTCCACCAACATTCAAAGCCTTGCTGTCTCCTCCATCATTACACTGTACTTTACAGACCTGGGTCAGCAGGTCGGTTGGACCACAGTAAGTGTGTCCTTGCAACAATCAACATGATATATCTTAACGTACAACGTGTTTTAGCATCAAATTACTGCAACCTCCTCAGCCTGTCCTTCCCTGTGTCAAATGGTTACTTTATCAGCACTCAAAATAGAATTAATTAGCGAGCCAAGTTATCAATGTGCTAACTCTGACATCCAATTAAGATTAGGAAGTGGACATAACAATATTGCCTGAGGGAAAAAAAATCAATTTTTAAAACCAGTTTTAGCCTATCTAGGATTTATATGCCTGTGTAGGACCTGTAGCCAAATACATTCATTTGCTGCAAGGCGCCTCAGCTTTGAAATTGGAAGGATATTAAAGAGAAAAAAACAGATTTCTGGCAATCCTGTGACTAATGCAGGAAAATTATTGCATGAGAATGTCTTACTTTTTGTTCACCCAAAGAACAGTTCTGAGAGAGTGCTGAGGCCAAAGATTCCAGGCAGCAGATGCCCAGCCAGGCTCAGGAGTCACAAAACTTTTGAATCGCTTTGTAAAACAAAGCCATGAGCAACAAAATCTGTATTATGCTGTAGGTAGAACCATGACCTGTTTTTACGTCTGTCTTAGTCTGACATCAGTCATTTTCCTGTAAGCAGCTGTTGGAAGGTCAGGGTGGTGGGAAAAAGACAACACGTTCCACCCAAATGGGGTTGTGGGGAACTCTAACCTTGCGGGCTCAGCTGTAAAAGGAAGAAGTGAACGATTCAATTCTTCGAAAGCCCAAAGACAGAAGACAGCAGAAGGGTTTGAAAGGACAGTGGAGGAATGGGAGATGAAGGGACATTTCCAATGTCCTGCAGAAGCGTAGGTGACCGAGCTGAAAGTAGTATCACTACTAGACTGACGTAGCTTTTGCTGTAGTTTGCATGTACTGCATTAACTGGAGTAACACACAACTGACATCTCTGTATTGAGTAACAAGATTCTCAATTTCTGCTGTGAAAAACATGAGTAAGGCAGGACTACAGCTTCTGCAAGCCATAAAAGCTATGATGAGACTATTCATAGCAATGGAATACAAACCACCAATTAATTGCAATTCCTTTAATAAAACAAGTGAGTTTTTACTAACTGGCATTGTGGCTGTAGGCCAAATTCTTAGATTCTTACCTCAGGCAGCCCACAGGTTCCACCCTTCTCACGTGGGGTGACCACAAGACCCACTGACAAGCCACTGTCCTTCCTTGCCTGTGCCTATATGGATGGTGCTTGTGACTGTTGGGTCTTTAAGCAGCTTGCAGACGATAGCACCAGCTCCTCTCTCTGGTAGGTCATTATGGGCTAGGAAGCATTGCTACAGGACACTTAGAATGGACACGCTATTTCACAGCTCCTTATCTGTTAAACAGTACACTGAAGGTGGATGTTGCTGCCAGAACTGACCTTGACTTTCAGAAGAGTCAGCTTCTGATTCAGCACCGTGAGGTCACATATCCATCTCACCTGCTCAAGCTCACGTGCATTTCTCCCTCTCCAGGGAGGCAGATAGCCCTTAGCACCACAAACCCTGGCCAGTTTTAGCCCCTATGAACAAGAACATGACCTATATCTATCCTTCCCAGTTCTAACAACAGGACCCAAACTCCCTGATGGTGACAAGTAGTTTACTCCAGTGGAGTTAGAGCAGTTCACACTGTGTGACCTACCCATTTCAGCAGAAGTCTGCGAGTTTACGAGGCTGAGGCTTTACCCCACTGATTCCAATACTGATTGATGTCCTACTGAGGCCATGCTGAATAATGCTACTCGGAGTCCTATTTTCCCCCTACCCATCCCACCACCTCTCAGCTGTGGAATTCCCTTGCAAAGCGAAATTGTGAGCTGTGCAGTCTCCTGTTTGCTTCAGCTAAGTAATCTGCAAGGACCTTATTTATTCTCTCCTTTCCTGGTGGTTTATGTAGCCTAAGACAGCAACATAACTAAAGCTTAATATCCCATTATAAATAGTGCAGTTATGACTAGGCATTGATACTGCAGGCAGCGGCGTTTTTTTTTATGATTTAATCTGTGTGTGCAGAAAGTTGACTCCATGAGTTTTTGAATATTCATCTTATCCCATCCTGTTCCATATTGTAAATTGGCTGCATTCTCAGTGGGAGAAATCTTCCTAGCCACGTCATTTTAAACAGTAAGGAGATTTTTATATTATAGCTAGTCGACAGCAATAGAGAAAAAGTTCAGAGAAGATTGTATTCTAATAGCAATTAAGAATGCATTTGTACACAGGATGTATAGTTTTACTGCCATTTTTACTGCGCGTAGAGCTCCGGTTCTCCCAGCCCCCTTGATGCTCAGATTTATGCACAAGTGGGGAATGCTTCTGATTTAAAGGGTTGACATTTAAACAAACAAGGCACAGAATAAAAATCTTCTTATCTCCTCAGCAAAATGATAGCTGAGATATAAAGGGCCACATTCAGGTCCGAACTCCAAAAAGAGACACGGAAGCACATGGAGACGTGTTGGTGCTCCACAGGTTGATGCACTGGGTATGAAACTGTCTAGGGGGAAACCAAGCAGAGGCGGGTCTTCTGGGGCTTTGTCATCTCATTGGAGATGACGCTTGAGATGCCCACTTGAGGATCAAGAACACTAAGACTCCCAATGCTATGGATTTACACCAAAACAATGACTTGTGTTTTTCCAAAGAGGAAAGTGGAATCCACTTCCACCTCCTGGGAGCAGTACCCTCTCTAGGCATGTTGTAAAATGAAAAATGATGCTGTTGCCCGTTCCAAAAAAAAAAACCAGTTTGGGTTTTTAAGTCTAAGAGCATATTTCTGAATCGAGAAACCTCAGCTTCCCTTCTGCAGCATGCACAGTCTCTGATTTACAGTCCTTGTCATACACCACCTTGGTGGCTCAAGAGTTTGCCGTTTCCTGTTGTCTACTTGGTCATTCTGTCAGAGGCTGCCACTTTGTAGGACGGATGTTTCCTTTGCATCCTCAGCCTTCTTAAAACATGGTTGCACAGTGACCAAAATATTTTTGGTATTTCGTGCTATGAAAGGCCACACACCCCTTGGGCTCAGGTTCCACCACAGCTCTGAGACTGGTTGACCAGATTTCAACAAGTTATAGAGGCTGGGTTTCTCTCAGGGAGAAGGGAGGACAAACTGAGGTGAGGCATTTGTAGTTCTCATCCACTAGAACAATTATTCATCAATCTCTTTTGAGAATCATAGAATGGTTAGAGTTGGAAGGGACCTTAAAGATCAACTAGTTTCAAAACCCCTGCCATGGGCAGAGACACCTTCCACCAGACTAGATTGCTCAAAGCCTCATTCAACCTGACCTTGAACACTTCCAGGGATGGGGCAGCCACAACTTCTCTGGGCAACCTGTGCCAGTGCCTCACCACCCTCAGAGGGAAGAATTTCTTCCTTAGATCTAATCTAAATCTGTCCTCTTTCAGTTTAAATCCATTGCCCCTTGTCCTGTCACTACACGTCCTTGTCAAAAGCCCCTCTCCAGCTTTCCTTTAGGCCCCCTTTAAGTACTGGAAGGCTGCAATAAGATCACCCCAGAGCCTTCTCTTCTCCAGGCTGAACAGCCCCAACTCTCTCAGCCTGTCTTCATAGCAGAGGTGCTCCAGCCCTTGGATCATCTTTGTGGCCCTCCTCTGGGCCCACTCCAGCAGCTCCATGTCCTTCTTGTGCTGGGGACCCCAGAGCTGAGTGCAGTATTCCAGGTGGGGTCTCAGGAGAGCAGAGCAGAGGGGCAGAATCCCCTCCCTCGCCCTGCTGCCCACGCTGCTTTGGATGCAGCCCAGGACACGGTTGGCTTTCTGGGCTGCCAGCGCACGGTGCCGGCTCATGTTGAGCTTCTCATCCACCAGCACTCCCAAGCCCTTTTCCTCAGAGCTGCTCTCAATCCATTTTTCGCTCAGCCTGTACTTGTGCTTGAAATTACTCCGACCCCTGTGCAAGACCTTGCACTTGGCCTTGTTGAACTTCATGAAGTTCATGCAGGCCCACCTCTGAAGCCTGTCAAGGTCCCTCTGGATGGCATCCCTTCCCTCCAGCGTGTCAACTACACCACACAGCTTGGTGTCATCTGCAAACTTGCTGAGGGTGCACTCGATCCCACTGTCCATGTTGCCGACAAAGATGTTAAACAGTGCTGGACCAATACTGATCCGTGAGGAATGGTACTTGTCATTGGTCTCCACTTGGACGTGGAGCGTTGACCACAACTCTTTGAGTGCGACCATCCAGCCAATTCCTTATATCCACCAAGTGGTCCATCCATCAAATCCATGTCTCTCCAATTTAGAGACAAGGACGTCGTGTGGGACGGTGTCAAATGCTTTGCACAAGTCCAGGTAGATGACATTAGTTGCTCCTCCCTTATCCACCAGCACTGCAACCTCATCGTAGAAGACCACCAGATTTGTCAGGTACGATTTGCCCTTAGCGAAGGCATGTTGGCTGTCACCAATCACTTCCTTATTTTCCATGTGCCTTAACATAGTTTCCAGGAGCATCTGCTCCATGATCTTGCCGGGCACAGAGGTGAGACTGACTGGCCTGTAGTTCCCTGAGTCTCCCTTTTTTACCTTTTTAAAAATAGGAGTTCTGTTTCCCCTTTTCCAGTCAGTGGGAACTTCACCAGACTGCTGTGACTTCTCAAATATGATGGATAATGGCTTAGCAACTTCACCCGTCAGTTCCCTCAGGATGTGCGGATGTCTGACTTTCTCTTTGTTGGGATGAACTGCTCCTGAGCTTGCAGGAGGTGATCCTTGAATATTAACCAGGTTTCTGGGGCCTCTCTTCCCTCCGTGGTACTCTACCAAGGAGATGCCTGAAGAGGACAAAGTTGGGCCCCCAATGAAGCTGACTTACTGGCTGGAGCGGCTGGAATTCCTTTGTGCTGCTCTTCAGGTGATCACATGCTGACCTGTGATCCTTCTCCAGGCTCTGGGCATCTATTGCTGGCATTGGCATCAAATCGGTAGGAGTGGGAATGGATTGAGGTTCCTCTCCCCTGGCAACTTTAGTTTAAAGCCCTCTTCACTGGCATGGTAAGTCTATGACTGAAGATGGCCTTCCCCTTCTCTGACAGATGGACCCCATCAGCCCCCAGTAGACCAGGTTTCTCAAAGCGAGTACCAAGGTCTAAGTAGCTGAACCTGCAGCTGTGGCACCAGTCCTGTTACCATTTGTTGATTTGCCAGATTCAACTGGTAGTCCCTCGGTGACATCCCTGGTAAGCAGCACATCTCTCTAGAGAGTGCATCAGGTCTGCACATGAGTGCCTCCACACCTCTCAGAAGAGAGTTGCCTACTAGTATCACCCGTCAGCTTTTCTTAGTCGTTCTGGTTGTTATACCGGGAGCAGACTGGGCTCTCTTACTCAGCTCCAGCACCTCTCCTGATGTGATGGGTCTTTCCTCGCCAGTCTGCAAAGTGGTGAAGTGGTTCTGCAAGGGAACCTCAGGCTTCTGGGCAAGCCTCTTCTTCCTGTTGGCCCTTGCCGTTTCGAGCTTCCATTCTTCTGCATTATGGGTGCCCCTCCCTTCTGCGTGTGCTGGCTGTTTGGCTGTGGGCTGCAGGTCCACTGCAGCTCAGCCACCTGCTGCAGGAGGTCTTCCACCTGGGCACACCTTTTGCAGGCAGGTCTGCTGCCTCTCCCTGCCCCAGGAGAAGGGTCCAGGCACTTCCTGCAGTCTGGGGTCTGTGCTGCAGCCTCTCCCTTCAGCAGCTCTGTCTGGGTGGAGGCATCCGCCACCAGTGGAGTAGATTCATAGATTCATAGATTCATAGATTCATAGATTTCTAGGTTGGAAAAGACCTTAGAGATCATCGAGTCCAACCATCCCTAATCCCCATTAAACCATATCCTCAAGTAGATCATCCACCCTATTCTTAAACACATCCAGGGATGGGGACTCAACCACCTCCCTGGGCAGCCTATTCCAGTGGCTGACAACCCTTTCAGAGAAGAAATACTTCTAACATCCAACCTGAATCTCCCCTGACTAAGCTTATGCCCATTTCCTCTTGTTGTATCACCCATCACTAATGTAAAGAGCCCTTCCCCCACCTCCCCACCATCTTTTCTCAAGTATTTATAGGCCGTAATCAGGTCTCCCCTCAGCCTCCTCTTCTCCAGGCTAAACAGCCCCAACTCCCTCAGCCTCTCTTCATAAGTTTTATTTTCCAGCCCCTTGACCAGATGGTGCAGACCCCACTGCAGCCCTTGTTCCCAGATGAGTGCCCACCGTTCTGCCCTGAGGGTCAGGTAGGACGAGTGCCCTTGACAAGATTTATCAACTCCTTTACCTTGCCTGGAGGGGACAGTTGAGGTTTGCTGCCTGATGCTGCAGAGATGCTAACGGGAGCTGAGTTTACAGATCTTTTCTATATGCCTCCTGCAAAGATTGCACCCCCAGGGGTGTTGGAAATTCCCACCGCTGGAGCAATGGGTTTTATTTTTAATCTCTATCCAATTTCGGGCCTAAATGTGTTTGACAGAGACCTCTTTTTACATACTGCAATGCGGCACGTGACTTTTTGAAAGATGGCTGGCATTTTAACACTCAGAACGCATACCACTGCTGTAGTCAAAAGGAAAAAGAAAACAATTCTTCCTGCTTAAATTCAAACTTCTGTTAAAGCTTTCCTCATTTGAGCAGTGATTGCAATTTCTGATTTATCAGCTTCTGTTGTCTAGCTGCTACCCGGGCAAGCTACCAGAGGATCAAAATAGAACTGAGAAAACAGTATAGAACTGTGAAAAACATATTTTACCTCCGAGTCTGTGAATTTCATAAGAATAACCCTGAAATAGAGTACTTCAATAAAATTTTTTTTGGTAACTGTGATTTAAAATTACGGATTGCTTAAATACTTTGACTCCTGAGAGTCTTAAAATACTGAGGCTGGCAGCTGAGCTGCTCGCTTTGCTTAGATTATATTTCCTTAGGTTGTATGTTTTTTTGCTTTTTGTTTGTATAGTTCCCCTCATCCCTCCATACCCTCCCTGCATGACTGATTCCACGCAGCTCTGCGGTACAAACAAATAATCGCACGGAGAAAACCGTTGATTCTATCTGATCTGAGTTACCACTTCCACAGACTTCTGCTGATGTACAACGGAGCTGGCTGAAAAATGGAACTGCATTTAATAGGTTTAAGATTATGTTACACATCATTTTTTTTCTGGAACAATTTCAAATTTTCCAATGAAAAAAAGATTCTGCTAGATTTAGACATGGAGAGACTAATAGCTATTTAAACCCGAGAACATCTTTGAAATCTGAGAATCCACGTTGTCACTAATCGGTCTGTTCCCTGCCATCTGGCAAGGAAAATTATCAGCGAGTTAGACATTGTGAAAAATGAAAAAGAAGCCAGGAGATCTATGTCTGAAGCTTTGTGGTGGTGCATAGCAGGTGTATAGAGTGGGGAAGTGCGTGCTGTACTGAATAATGAGGTGTGCCTGCTCTTCGGGAGGAAGGCAGCGTGTTGGTCAGTGTGGTTCTCTTCTCTTACTTGTACAATGCACATCCTGTGAGTCTGGGTGGGTGGTGAGTAGGGGAGGAGCAGTTTGCTCTGACTGTGGCTAGCAGAGCTCATTCTGATGGTCCTGTAAGTGTGGAACAACACCACGAGGTCTGTGGGATGAGTGTGATATGAAGCAATTTATGAATATTGACAGGTTTGAAAAAGAGGCAGCCAAACTGCTGCAGATTCATTTTCTCCACCTCCTCTATACTGAGGTCAGCTTTGGGCTTCCTATGGGGAACAATTTAAGATGTTTTCCCTAATTTGGGAACAGGAGAAGAGGCTTCGATAAAGGTTGATGACCTCTCAATGGGAGGTAGAAGTACAGACAATTATAATAGAAAAAAAAAGGACACGATTTGAGGAATTTGAGGGAGTGGAAGGACTGGGAGTCCCTGCAAACTAGTGGGCCACTGTGAAGAAGATAAATGTAGGAAAACTAATAGGATCATTGCTTAGGAAGGAATTTGAGATCAAGGTAAGAGAGAGAGATGAGGATCTGTAGGATATATCAGGGGAGAATGTCACTGAATGTATTTCTCAGCAGATACATTATCAGAGCTTGCCCATTTTGTGGCCAGTTCAAACACAGTTATGGGACAGGACCCTAAAAATTGAATAACACTTTCAGAGAATTGTGGGTACTTGGAAAACTTGGCAGCAGTGCCAAATAAACAGAATGTGTGATTCTGTGTAAATCTGTGGGTGGCTTAAGAACAACTACAACATAGTGCCAATGAGAGAGAAATCCCCAAACAGTTTTTCATTGCTAAACCTCTTGGGTCAATAGATAATTTGATCATGGAAGATGATCTCCAGGAAGAAAAAGAAGTCACTATTTCCTCTACTGCACCTTTTCCAAGTACAATTATCCGTAAGGCAAAGCACCTCCCTTTTACAGCTAATGGCTTGTACTTGGCAGAGGTTTCTCCTTGAGCACACAGTGAGTGTTGCTCTACCTTGGCACAGCTGGCCAAGCCTTGAGCTGATCCCAGTCAAACGCTATGAACTTTCAAAACATCATAACCTTTCACAAAGGCAAACCACACGCACAAGATGGGTCTTATTTTTCATTTAATTAAGTCCAATAATTTTCAACCTGCAGGGTTATCAGGAGAGAACAGCTTGCATTTGCCTCATTTCTTGCCACGGTTTTATATTGTTTGTGCCACGTACACTTTTGGCTCTTTGGTACTGCCCAGTGGCAGCATGAAGTCAACTGATAAGGGAAGAGGAGACCTCTGAAACTGCCCAGCTGGCTGATTGGGATTCCTCAGATGCTGCTTCTAAAAAGGCAAACAGTGTTACAATAATTTCTCTTGGTCTCAGCAACAAATGCCACAAGCTCGCGATGAACCGTGCCAGCGTGTCAATTTTTCAGGCGCCAAAGGGAGTTTGGGAGCTGCTAGGAAAATTAATTCTGAGGAGTTTTAGTTGCTGTTGAGCACAGCACAGGCTGAAGAACCTATGCATAAGTGCTTATAGTAATACCCTTGAGTTTGTACCACTTGGAGTGCAAAAAGAAAGTAGAGGGAATTCAGTAAGCATAAATGGAGCAAGCTCTTTCTTTTAGACATGACTTTATGCTTAAACCCTTCCTGCTGCTTAAGGAACAAAGAGCTACTTGATGTGTGGTGCTGATAAGCTAGACCCTTTCCTGTCTGCATTCAGAGTAACTAGGGAGCTTGGTGATTCGTCAATCTAAGCAAATTTGAGGAGTTTTAGTCCCTCTAGAAAGCGTAAGCCTGGCAAAACTATTTTGGATGGGGAATGTTTGCCAAACTGATACTGAGCATAAGGATAGCACAAAGAGGAGAGAGAACCAGAGAGTGAACCAGTGTTGGGAGAGTGAACCAGAGAGCGAACCAGCGTTTGAGAGGATCAGGCGCCCCTTTGTCAGTCTTTGGCCACCTTGTCTGGTGACCTTGACAAGTCACTGAATTTCATTGCGCCTCCGTTTCCAGATCTGTGGCAAGAAAATAACAGTATTTTCCTCTTTGCAAAGTGCTTTGAGGCTTCTAGATGAAAAGCACTGTGGAAGAGCTAGTTGAGCCGGGTGTTAAAAACCAGTTTCATTTAGATATCTACACAGCAGACGATGAATATACATTTTAAAATGATACACATTATACAGCAGGTTTCGAAATGCTGTCAAAGCCCTGTAAAGATCTGGCAGCAAATCTGAGCTCACATTGGTGTTTGTTTACAAACAGACCTTGAGTGCTTCGCTGGATATGTATAAGTACAGACATATATAAAATGGATACACGTGTGCGTACAAGAAGAGTGATTCTTAATTTGCAGTAACTTTCTAGTACAGAATCATAGGATCACAGAATGGTTTGGGTTGGAAGCAACCTCAAAGATCATCTAGTTCCAACCCCCCTGCCATGGGCAGGGACACCCTCCACTACACCAGGTTGCCCAAAGCCTCATCCAACCTGGCCTTGAACACTTCCAGGGATGGGGCAGCCACAACTTCTCTGGGCAACCTGTGCCAGTGCCTCACCACCCTCACAGTGAAAAACTTCTTCCTTAGATCTAATCTCAACCTGGCCTCTTTCCGTTTAAAGCCATTGCCCCTTGTCCTATCACTACACACCCTTGTAAAAAGCCCCTCTCCAGCTTTCCTGTAGTCCCTTTAGGTACTGGAAGGCTGCAATAAGATCACCCCGGAGCCTTCTCTTCTCCAGGCTGAACAGCCCCAACTCTCTCAGCCTGTCTCCAGAGCAGAGGTGCTCCAGCCCTCGGATCATCTTTGTGGCCTCCTCTGGCCCCGCTCCAGCAGCTCCATGTCCTTCTTGTGCTGGAGACTCCAGAGCTGAACACAGTATTCCAGGTGGGGTTTCAGGAGAGCAGAGCAGAGGGGCAGAATCCCCTCCCTCGCCCTGCTGCCCACGCTGCTCTGGATGCAGCCCAGGACACGGTTGGCTTTCTGGGCTGCCAGCGCACGGTGCCGGCTCATGGTGAGCTTCATGTTGAGCTGGTTTGAGTAAGGAGCATGCAAAGGCTTGTACTTTCAGGGAAGAACCTCGACCAGAGTATGAAACGGTCTGATGCCAAACCAGTGGTTTCAGACGGCTCAGTCTTAGGAGAAGAGACAGGAGGAAGCTGAGATTTCACCCCCCTCTTCCCCCAGAGGGAACACAGGCCTGGCTCAGGGACAAACTGCATCCGTTGCTGTTCACTCCCCAGCTCTTGAAGCTGGCCTGAGTCAGCTGCAATAAAATCCTACAGCAAATCCATCCCTCTCTCTCTGGTATTTGCAGTAGATATTGAGCTGCAGCCTGAAATGCTCTTAGACACCGAGTCACTGCAAAATCTGCCCAGACAAGGGGAGTTTCAGGTGCCCCAACGTGCTCTGTTTAAGTTTTGTAGAATGGATTAGCCAGTTCCATGAGAACTGGAACAAAAATCACTGAATATTCAAGCAGCCCTTAAGAATTGTACTGATGCAAAATTGTCACCGCTGCAGATTTTTGCAAACATGAAAACACAAAAATTTTAAAAAAGGTGAAGATTTAGAGATACTGCTAAAATTATGCCGTTATCCTCCCCAGGTAACTATATGACCTTTAATGAGGTAGCAAAGCATATGAAGTAGAAATTAGTCCAGAAATTAATGATGTTTCTTAATGATCATTAGCTCCAGAGTACTTAGGGCTGGGATTGTAAAAGGAGTCGAAGGCAGTTAGATGCTAAGTTTAATGTGATTTGGGGATTTGGGGGAGCTCCACTGCCTGTCTCTCTTGGGTGTCTCAGAAAGCCCAACTGCACTCTGTACAGTCTCTCTGTCTGATATCAGTAGATCCTCCTCTTTGTGTGGTACATGCTGTCTCAGTCTGACCCTGGCTCAGACCTGCAACTAGTGCCTTTGTCTCACGTTTATCAGAGAAATTAAGCTCTGCCCATCAGATAATTTATATATCGCAGCTGCTTTTCCATCAAAGTTACCCAGGACATGCCTGAGCTATTTCATGTCTCTTGCTGTGCTTCAGAGAGCACAGGCAATGACCCAACGTCATTGTCCCAGCTGCAGGTATTATCCTCACACCACACCCTCCGCTTGAACCCAGACATCCCGTTGGCAGTGGAAGAGAAAACATCACGACCAGCACCGACCAACTGGGAAGCTGCCCCTACATGGCATGGAAAGAGCTGCAGGAAGGGATGAGTATGGAAAAGGCTGTATGGCCTTTCCTCAGCTCTGCTCTGCAGCTTGTCATAAATGAGATAATGCAAGACGGTGCCAAAAGGCAACACGATACCAGATAGGGTGTGTTGTGTGGCATTACAGAAAGGGCATGTCGTAAACATTACGGGGAGGAATTAGCTGATCTCCTCATGTGAAGATTGCTAATCTGTGGGCTGCTTGTTTACAGAGATTCTGTTGGACATTTTTCAGACTCCCTCCACTCCACCTCCTCTGTTTATAGGTTCTTTTTGTCCTTTTCTGCATTTTTCCAACCAGTACGCACGGTACTACTAACTCACATCAAAACCTTTCCATTCCCTACAGTAGACCTGTTGGGATGGTGTCAGGCACTATGTGAGCTGCCCCTACCAGCCAGAAAATTCACCTCACATTCCCTCAAATAACCTTAAAGAGCTCTTTTCACCCCTGCTGCGTTCATATATCCCTAAACATACCCTCTGCCTCATAAGGTCTGGGATTATAATTCCTGACCTGGATGTTAGTTGAGCAAGGTGTTACTGGCACGATCATCCGAGTAGAGATAAAAGTAGCAGGTACCATCTGGCTCATGCAAGATGAGATGCCTTGCTGGTTTGCGAATTAGCTATCCTGTGTTGTTTTCCCATTTGTCTCATCATCTCTTGAATGATGGAGGCTCCTACCTCTGGCTCCCTTCTGACACATTTCAGATCTCCGTTTTGTTGTTTAGGTAGTTGATGTTTCCAGTTTAGCTATTACTGAACCAGGTCCCCAAGGACCTCATCATCGAGACAGTTAGAGAAGCTTTTGTTTAACACTCTGTATGGAGCTCATGCCTGGGAGAGGTTGGATTCAAGAACAGAACTTTCTCTATGCCACTGAGAATAAGAGTATATAATGCCAGACATTATATATAGAGTATATAATGCCAGACACTGGAGAGGAGAAGAGGAATGTAAGAAAACAGGACACTGTGCAAGATACGAAATAGAATGTACAGATATAGAAAAAAGAGGAAATCAGTTTTCTTTCTGCAGGGAATTAATGATGCACTCAACAGTTAAATTCTGTTGAGCTATGCACGTTGTAATAGAGATGTAATACTCCACCAGGAAAAGATCTTTGTGTTTACTATGGACCACCACATTTGGCTACACCGAATACATCAAAGTGATCTAGGCAGGCCCACAAGATGGGAAAGAAAAAGTAATTTTCTTCTAAATATTTGATGTTTTTTACATTTCTACAGAAGAAAAATGCTTTGTGTTTTAAATTATCACTTTTTTGTTTTTTTTTTTTTTACAAAATGGTATTTCTTTTGTCCAGAAGCCACAACCTAGAATGTTATTAATTTCAGGAGTTTGTTTAAAATTTGATTATTATTTTTGCAGGATATGTCAGCAGGAACTAGTATCTTAGTAATTTCGTATTTTTTTTTCAGCATCTGTAAAAATGATAGGTTGTACAGATCCTTAACACAACTAATAACTCCCCAAGCCCAGCAATTAGCCATAGGATGAGTATGAAGATACTAGGTAGGCTTCATTGCATATATTACTTAAAAATCAGTAGTAAAAGAATGGTGTTTGCCTTTGATTGCCAATGGTTAGCTCTGATTGTAATTTTGTGTTAATTTAGGACTACTTTCCCTTCCACCTGCTTGAACTCATGGGATTTTTAGCAGACTTTTTCTGCCTGCCTTTCTGGAACTCACTTTTCATTTCTGAGGAATTTAAAATCAGTGGGCCAGAGAAGAAGGGCAGAGGTTGCAGCATGGGAGATGCAATGGAGGGAAACAGACTGAAACTCACCCAAAATGTAAAAAAAAAACCAAACCCAAAACACTAAAGCAAATTGAATCTCACCCTCTAAAACAAAATGCTGCTGATCTTGACAATGTTCCAGCAGTGTGACGCCGTTATGACAAAGGCAAATATAGTCCTGCCTGCCAGACAGTACCTGCTTTAATGAAAAGTCTCACAGCTGACCCTGGACCGCCTGCCTCCGCATGGGCGATTAATGCCTTGTGTTGGATGTGATTGCTACACAAATAAGATGGGACCTTGTCATAGAATCACAGAATGGTTTGGGTTGGAAGGGACCTCAAAGATCATCTAGTTCCAACCCCCCTGCCATGGCCAGGGACACCCTCCACTACACCAGGTTGCCCAAAGCCTCATCCAACCTGGCCTTGAACACTTCCAGGGATGGGGCATCTACAACTTCTCTGGGCAACCTGGTCCAGTGCCTCACCACCCTCAGAGTGAAAATTTTTTTTCTTATATCCAATCTAAATCTTCCCTCTTTCAGTTTAAAGCCATTGCTCCTTGTCCTATCACTACACGCCCTTGTCAAAAGTCCCTCTCCAGCTTTCCTGTAGGCCCCCTCTAAGTACTGGAAGGCTGTCCCCAGCCTGTAAGGCAGCCTGGGCATGCTGATGCTGCTCACCTCCACAGACCCCAACTCGAGAGCTGCTGTTGGTGTTCCCAGCTGCTTCTCTGGATTGCTCTGATGGGAGGCTCTGCAGTTTTGTGCTGCAACTCACGGCTGCGGGAAAAGCTACGCTGAAGAAAACCACTCATTCCAAGCTCTACACTGACCTGCCCAGACCATATTATCTGCACCTCTGTCTCCTGTACCACCATTGTCTGTATTTAGTGTATTAGATTTTAATAGTGGAGGCCATCTCTTACAGTGTTTGCCAAGTGCCTGACACAGTGGGCTTACAGCTAGGAACGGACCCATACAACTGCTATTAGGACGAAAACTCTAATAAGCCCTTGGCCATGGTGTGTTGCATAACAATGCAGGCTCTTAGACGCTCCTTGATTAAATGTTTTCATACACACACACACAACTGCTCTTGGGATCATGCAGAGTCGAAATGGAGCACAGAAATCATGGTGTCACGTGGAACAAAGAAGAATTTGACATTTCCCTGGTGGAGAACACTTAAGTCTGTCACTTTTAAAGACAGTCCTGCTGTGAAAGACTGAAATTTCAAGAAGTTTCTCCCTCTAATAGGGGAAAAGAAATGGTACTGGGGGTCCCAAACAAAGGAAACCTAATTGTGGAATATTTCTGCAGGAAAACGTTTCTGTTTCAAAGCTCTTCTGAAGACCAATTAGAAGAGCAGCCCACTGGGGGTCAGACTGCCTGCCAAATACTACCTTTGAGAAAGGTAGTCTAAATTCAGTGTTGCTTTATCCATTACAATTCTATAGCAGTGCAAATAGCCATCTTAAAGTCAAATGGCCCATTAATCATGAAATCTTTATCCCTTAAGCAATACTATGCACGTGAGTTATGGTTTGCCAGTTGCTGGCCCTTGTAAACATGTAGGACCACACACCACTTCCATTTTATCCTGAAATTCATTCCAGTGGCGACAGATGATCAAATCCAGACCTCACATCACTCTGACCATGTTTTACTTCCTCCAGCTGTTTGTAGCTCAAGAGTGTGCCCTGACAAAAGTAAAATTGAGGGTGGCTCATGGCAGTGCTACAAATCTGCCTTCTCTTCCTGCCCCCATATCTTCTCTAGGATCTCTGTGCCTAGTAGGGGTGACAGTGGGGAAATGAAATTATTTCTGTTTTACAGGGTAACTTAACTTGTCTAGTCTGTCCATCACAGGCTGATGTCTGCCCAGGGAGGAGTCCCACTCGGTCACTGAACCAAGGCGCAAAGCACCACACACCAGGCAGGCAGGTCCTGCTCTTCCACCCACCACCAAATACCAAGCAATGATCCCTCCCTTCCAGATGACTCTGCTAGCAACCAGGATTCAAAGCTGTGTTTGTTTCTGTCGTGCTTGGTTGCCTTTTAACTGGTGCATCACTTAATTGCAAAAACACACTGGCAGAAAACAAGCTGCCTTCAGCTTTCGGGCCTTGATTTTCAGTGTTATTTAGATTCCAAATAGGCATCTGATGGCACAGCCAAAAGTATAAAGAGGAGATGACTGTAATTTTGACCACCTTCCATGAAGTCTTCCTGACTGGGTTAATGTTCTGCACAGAAACCTCTCTCTTGTTTCCTAGACGGATTTTACTCCTTTGCTAAAGAGACAGCAGAAAAGATAACACATCACTGAAGTCCTCAAAATGAAGCCAGAATAACATTTGAAGGATCATAGAATCATAGAATGGTTAGGGCTGGAAGGGACCTTCAAAGTTCATCTAGTCCAACCCCCCTGCAAGGAACAGGGATATCTCCAACTAGATCAGGTTGCTCAGGGCCTCGTCCAACCTGGCCTTGAACGTCTCCAGGGATGGAGCATCCACCACCAATGAATGGTGGTGAATTCATTGGTGGATGAATGGGTGTTGTGGATAGGAGTATTCTTTTTCTCATGTCTTTATTGGTAGAATTTCCTACTCTGATGCAGCTATTTTCTTTTTCATTTCTAGCTTTTTCTAACAGAATACACCGGGCCTCTTCTAATATATCTGCTCTTTTACATTCGCCTCTCAACTATTTATGATCAAGTGGAAAGTATGAAGAACTTCCGCCACCCTGTAGTTCAGTGAGTGATGCTTGCATCAACTATTTTCCTGGAGGACAGGGAGCCAGAGGGATGGAGATTGCATCTCCAGGGCTGGGGAGGTTACAGGGGGTGTGAAGCTCCATGCATGGTCTCAGAGTCAGTGGGAGGTTCAGATTGTTCTTATTGATTGTGGTTTGACATTTTAGCAGCACTCATAAGCCTGACCGAAAATGGGATCCCAGTTGCAATGGTCACTGGGTCTGGTCACAACGGGAGATGTAGTATTTTCCCCAAATAGTCTGTACTCTGGACACACAGCCTGAACAGAAGGTGAAATAATAAACACAGTGAGCATTAACCCAAAGTCACGCTTGACAGAGAAGAGGGCAAGACCTCAGGTGTCGCACTCCCAGTCTCTGCACAGTGCATTGCCCCTCACAAGATGAGTAGCATCAGCATCCAGCACAGAGGATAACTGCCCCCATGCCAGCTCTCACCTAGGCACAACAAGGAGGAATTTCGAGAGGTCTGCGTGTCATGAGTCAGGTCAAGAACAAGGGAGAATCTCAAAAGAAGCACCATAGGAATTCAGAACTGGTAGTCTGATTTTTGAAACTAACCTCTTGAAACTGTAATTGTTCCTTCCCCAGGGCCATACACAACATATTCGAATTCTAAAAGACTTCTAAGAAATAAAACACTTAAATGACAAATAAAAATTAGGGTTCAGCTACTGTTACAGAACAGTGAAGAGCACAGGTTGTATCCAGCCGTACAGAAACAAGGCAGAGGAGTGTTGATTGTCCTCATTCTGGGGAATTAGTGCCTGGCAGAGAGGTGGAACACGATCAAGGGAAGCCAGTCGGCTGCATAAGTTGGAGCAGTGGAAGTGGGAGGGCACACAGGGATCTAGGAGCCTCAAGGAACTGTACAGCTTTCCCACAGCATTTTTTTCCCCACTTTGATTGCAGAATCAAGGGAGCTGGTGTATAGCAGAGAAACACAGTGAGTAATAATACCATTTACAGAACAGAGACTTGGAGAGACGTTAAGGGAGTTAGTGGAGCTGGGAATGAGAACACAGAATAGTTGAACTCAAATCCAGAGCTGCAAAACACTTGCCTTCCTTCTCCTGCTTGTACACTTAAAAGGAGAGAGTTTCTGGTAGCACAGAAGAGCCAGCAATACTTTTAAATTCTTTTAAGTGAGCAAGGGGTGTGCAGAATCCTTCCAGTGACCGCTCCTTAACAGGTTCAGCTGAGATCCCCATCCTAAGACAAATTAATTTTAAAATTCCCAGCAAAGCTGGAAGTTTGCTCCAGACGTTGGATAAGTCGTTAATTGTTTGAAATTTTCTTAGCTCAAATCTCCCTGGTTTAATTACTTTGAAATTGTTTAATCTTTTGACTCTGGCTACCAAGCAAGACGCATAATAAAAGTATTTGAGATTTCACATGCCGAAACCCACTTTTCATTTATGTCTTATAATGAGTTTGCAGTGAGATGGGCTCTGGTAATACGGTAAATGTAACCAAGATAAAATGCCACCAGGAATCACTCTTGACATTTCTTTCTGAAACTCAATCTCTACGAGCTGCAATTCATTCTCGGAAGCAAATCAGCAACGCCTGTTATTGTTTCATAATATTCCTCAAAAGAGAATCAGTATAATAATTTCTACAACAATTACCTCGTTTCTTTGTAACAGGCAACAAAAAAGCCATCAGCATGGATTAATTTTGCAACAAAATCTCATTTTGCGTCCACAAGGGAAATGAAACATCAACTACCTCCATGCAGCTACTTGAGTTGGCAAAGGACAAGGAAACCATTCAGAAGATATTCAGAATGTTTTAAAATGTCAGACCCATCCTACAGGAGCATTACGGTGGTCTTAAAACGTTGGAGACATCTTTGGGAAAAGCACAGCAGACACTTGCTTGCATACACAGCTGTCCTGTTTTAATGTCTTGGCAGGGCCATGCACCACATTCGGAGCTCAAGGAGCTCTTTTTAATTCAAGGCTAGTAAAAATAAGTTGCTTCCCTGTAAAATGAAAGCAACTTTGTCTAACGCTGAAAACGATTCCATTAATCTTTGGTTCCAGATGCTTCAATTAAGACAATATCTTAAATCCCACGATTTCAGTGTGACTCTGCAGTTTTAGAATATTAGTCGTTATTCCTTTTGTGACATTAAACTGCAAAGTAACAAAAAGCAATCATTCACATACCTTAATTTCTTTTTTTTTTTCTTCCAGCTTGGCCTGCTTCTGCCATTGTTTACACTACATCAGACATCTTCTGGAGACGTTGTTTGTTCACAAGTTTTCGGGAGGGCACACTCCTCTGAAAAATATGATAAAGGTGATAATATGTTTATCATTTTGTGTAAGAGAGAATATCCTCATATCAAAGTAGTCCTTGGAAGAAGACAGGAAAATAAAAAATTATTTATCTTCTAGCTCCAGGAACTACGATTAGTCAAAATACAAATATCGGAAGAATTTCAGGGCCATGTCCCCCAAGGACATGAACTGAAATCAATGTTCATCTTACTTCCTCCATGTCAATGTCCACTTTGACTCATCCACCCAAGGGGCTGATTGTCATGTCCAGGTTATTTTTCAGCCTGAATGCAATTTTATTATGAGATATGTTGCTGCAACTTCTAGCAATGCTGGTGGAAACCACACTCCACTTTTTCAGTGCAATATAAATATAAAGCAAGAGACAGGCCTTGCATTAGGAAGCCAACATCAAATGACAAGCAGAAAAAAACATATATTCTCCTTCTATAGGTGGAGGCCTCAGGAAGGAAGATACTGAACTGGCCTAAAGTCTTCTGTCTCCCAAAGCCTACTGAATTTCAACTGTGTGTCATTACTCATAGGCTCTTCTTTCTTTAATTTCACATACTCAATCTCAGTCATTTTGTATCACCTCACCCCCCATCTCACTCAGTGTGATTTGAAGACCCTCCCTTTACAAGTTTTGCAATATATTTAAGATTTTAGTGAAGGAGATAACACATGACCACAATAGGGGGCTTGACTCGATTTCAGTCAGAAAGGAGGTAATGAGATGCACAGCTAGAGATGTTGTTTTACCATTCACAGCGGTTTGAGTTTTGTTAATTTATTTTTTTTTTTAAAAAAGGAATATTAGCTAAACGGCTTTGGAATCAGAGTGCCATTTCCAAAGTGATTCATACATGTAGGAGTCCAAGACCCACAGTAACTGCTGTTCCCTTGTGTCTGTGGTACATGTACCACAGCAGCATCACATAAAAAGATTAAAAAGACAAAGCTTGACTTGCAGCCCTGCTTATGGGATGGAGCTGTAGCCAGTCCCAGCACACCGCTCTTCCTGAGATGCTACTGAGCATGCGACCCTTAACTTAGACACGTAGAAAAGCTTTATCCAGTTTCCAGAGTGGTTTCAGTTGTTTGGCTCATGGGTTTTGTTTTCTCCTTGTCCAAAGGATGGGAGCAATGACCTCTACACAGGGCAAGGACATGGTCACACTGTCTCCACCTGGGCTTTCCCAAGCCCATGGCTTCAGCCACCAAGCAAAGGCAGCTGGGGTGTTGCTTTACAACAAGAGGATGGAGTGGGGCTCAATCCATGGGGGTAGTGCAGTGTGTAGCTCAAACACCTTTATAGGAACTGTGTGCCTTTATTGCCAGAGTTAATCCAGGCCTATTTAGTTTTACTCTTTATTGTCTTGGCTGGTTTAGTGTTCTGTTTGGCTAGCTCTACCTTGCTTGGAAATGCTGAGTTTAAGGTATAGTAACAGCTCAGCTGTGTTAACCAGCCCTAGACTTTTAATAGCACAACTCAGACAAACGTGCCGTTCAGCAGTAGGATCAAATAAGGAGAAAACAAATAAGTCCTACAACAGGTATAAACCACCTTCAACACAATCAAAAAAGTCTGCACTGTGCGTCCTTTTATTTTTAATTTTTTTTTTTAGTGGCTTCATAGCACCTTAAAAAGATCTATATTCTGTGATTCAAGAAGCCACTGCAAAGTCTTTCAATGGTCATCTAGGTTTTGCACTTACCAGCATTTATATTTATAAAGTTATGGTTTGTACTTGCTTATCACCCTCTCTAACAAAAAAAAGTATCTTTTGTCCGTTCCAGGGCTGTGCCTTTTACTGGGGATTCACCTCCTGGATTGCATACTACATCAACCATCCACGATACACGCCACCATGTATGTATAAGTAGAACACAAAACTGACCTTGGCTTTAAAAACTTTTTGGTATGCAACCTTAAGTCCTCCAAAAATCAATAGATGGCCCCCACATGAGATCTAATGAGATCTAACTCATCTAGCCAGAGATCAGCCTTTACTCCCTGCCAGAAGGAAGATTGCTGCACGGGAGGCACTCCTGCTGTGTGGATGTATGTTCCTGTTCAGCAATGGTCAATCACTGTCCAGTTTTACAAACTGGAAATACTGGGCAATTGGAAAACCCATGAGAATTGATATATTTTGCTCATCTTCACAACATTTATTTTAAGAATGCAAGAGAGAACTAGAGCTGGCTGCATTTTCTTGGAGGAAATACTTATTTGCTAAATTTTCATGAAAAAAAAAGATTTATTTTTTGTGCGTGTGAGAAACCAGTAAAAGTCAATCAGATACTGCTGAAAATAACGAAAAAAAAATCTGATATTTTTGCTTCCAGATTTCATTCATCATTTTATTCCCTCTCATAATGTTTTATTGTTACACTGCTGTTTCTTCATGATTTTTTTTCTTGTTTACTTTCTGAACTTTTGCTTCTTTTGAGCTATTTTACTTTCCTTGCTACATCTTAGCCTTTCTTCTCCTCTGCATCATACACTTAGCTATGAGATTTGGGAATAAAGGGTTTGCTTTGCCGTTTTTATTTACACTCAGTTAAATTACTGATTTTTTTCAATCAAAAATTTCTCCTACCTGGCACTTGCTTTCTTTCCAAAATAACCCAAAAGTTCTGTTTCAAAATGATGTGATTCAGTGAAAGACAGTGGAATTTGGTGTGGCTTTAAAAGCAATGCTGCAAACAATGTCGAAACCTCCCTAGACACAGTTTTTAGCAGTCTGGACCATCAAATCAGCAGGTGCAGCTTCTTTAGAGAGGAACCCATTTGTTGAAAACACAGCTTTCCAACAGAGAAAGCATTCAGAAGTACTTCTAATTGCTTGCCACTGCCTTAAAATGACAACTATAGGTACATGGGTCTAACGCTGGAGATCACCAGTCCTCTGGCATCGTTAGGTGGATCAGTAAAACAGTGATGGTTTATTCTGGATGCAGGAGCAGGTGACATCCACAGCCATATCCAGGGATGGCTGGTTCGGGGACAGGTAAGGAAAAGCAAGCAGGTAGTTGCAGAATGCTGTGCAGGAGTGGTAAATGACACCAGGCTGACAAAGAGCCCATGAAGAACACCTGCTTAGCAGCTGCATATTCATGTGTTGACATGTGCTGGTTGTTCTGAGGAGGAATTTTAGCACGTGTCCTTGGCACCACGGAAGAGTTGTGTGCCAGCCAGAGAAAAAGGGTTCTTAAAAGTAAAGACTCAATGAGACTTGGTCAGGGAAGTGAGGTACATACACGTGGTTTGTGTCCCTCAGACACAACTGAGGTTTACTTGAGAACTGTAAACCTTTGGAGATGAACATGATACAGTTGGTCTGGGGACAACAGCAAAAGGAGCAGGCAGGCAAAGGGCAGGTAAAAATTGCAAAGGTTAAATACATTTCTTGCATGGTGAGACTGTGAAGCAGACAGTGGCTGGACAATAAAGCCTGACTACTAGGAAAAAATGAAAAATTAGTGGATAGGTTATGTCTTGGGTGCTCTGCCCATGGAAATAGAAGGGCCTATGGATAAGGCTGTGAGTCCCAGCCTGCTTCTACCACTGACCTTCATTTCATCCCTCCCCTTGCCTTTCCAAGGAATTCAACGCCACCAGTTGCTTTGACAAAGCCTTTGGATATATGAAGATGACCAATACTGGAAAGAGTTAGGTGAAAAACTGCCTTGAGATCAGTGGTGGAGAGACTGGCATTTCTAGAGTGCTGTTACCATTTGCATTGTCTTCATATTGTCTGAGATAATACGCATTTTTTCTGCAGAAGCTGACAAGAAAGAAGTATTTCTGTTCCTCAGCGCTAGATTAATTTCACACATATCAAACCATGTGCGTACCGTAAAATGCAATTTATAATTTCATTCTATTTTCTAGCATTTGGCCACAGACAAGTTTCTTTCGCTGCCCTTGCTTTTCTGGTACGTACACAAGTAAAGTTTTATTAATGATGGTGGAATAGGAGTAACTCATGATTTAGCAAAATGCAGTAATGCTGCTATGTGTTTTTGTATATATATATATATATATATGTCCACGACCACAGCCCTGTGTCCTTTGACTGGATTTAGTGAGAATCTATTAAGATTTCTAGGCCAAGATGTCTCCTAGTACTATTTACCTACACAGAGTTCAATGTGAAGTACTGTATCCAAGAGCCATGAGAACATCATTAGCATGATTACTACTCATAATTGTGCGAAACCACTAATATTTAGACAGATTGGAACTCACCATTTTTCGTACACTGAAGAATTACAGCCTGAGCAGACTTTGCAATAGCACCCTGAATAAAGTAACCTCAACAGCTACGAAAAACAACAAAAACAATCCCTGCCAAAAGGGAGTTAAGCCAAGGGAAAGCGCAGATGATGAAGGATGGCTCAGACTACTGAACCTGATGTTCAAATGAACATAACCATGTAGTGAGATGGAGGCTCAGTAGGAAATTCTCACATGGAAACCTGTGTTCTTTTCCATCCTCCATGAGCATTGCACTTGGAATTACTGAATGTTGACTTACCCAAGAAAGTATGGGTCAGTAGCCAAAACAGTCAGCCTCTTTGAAAATCAGATACAGATCCCTTGCCAGAAATATAACAGGAAGATGAGACAATACTGTGTCTAGGCTCCTTCACCCAAACACTGTTCAGAGAAGCATTCAAACAACTCCTTAATATTGGAATGCTTTCATAAATCAGGACTCTTAAAGATCACAGTTTTGGCATCATTTTTCTCTGGGGCTGGCCATGAAGTTCTCAGCTTTTCCTGCCCTAATAAGGCATAGCAGAACCAAGCAAAATATCATATGAAGAAGTTCACGTGCTCAATGAGGTTCTACAGCTGAAAGAAACCATCCTGTACTGCAGAGACAGGAGGTTGTGGCAGCAGTAGGCAGTGGTGCTCCCACAGCCTTACTGTCTGTGTCCTTCTCAGGCTCAGGGGTTACTTGAAACCAAACAAACCACTTGCCTGAATATTCAGTGCTACCAGTAGTAAAACTCGTCCTCGTTGAAATCTCTACATAGAAAGAGCCTCCTTTTCTAATGAAACACCCTTCCTCGCCTCAAGGCAACACGCCCTGCTATAGCTGGTATGGAAAATTCTACCATCCAGCAAAGAGATGAGTCCTGTTGGAGGTACCTGCTATAAAATGTGGCCATCCCCTTCAGATCTGCATCAGCACCTGGTCTGTGGCCCGAATTCTTGCAGCTCTTTTGAGAACTTCCTACCCACGGAAACTCAAAACCTTTCCCTTTCAGTCCTTCTTCTGGCAAGTTCCCAGACAACGAATTTAAAACAGTAACATACAAAATAAAATAATTTGAAGCTGTTTTCACAGGTTTCTAAAACATACGAATAAAATAATTGGAATATTTCTCTTCTTTTCCCCTCTTTTAAGACTTTTTGTTATTACATACCCTGATGTCAGTGTATACATCTGCAGCTGCTGTAAACAACAGCACTGAGTCATCCGAAAAGTGTCAGCAGGCCCTCCTGAAAGATCCTGAAATTACTCTAAGCTTTGCAGGGACATTTTTCTCAGGGGGTACACATGGAATATAAAGACAGAAACCAGCATGTAGACTTCCATATTTTATAATTGTAAATAAGCTTTTTTTCTCCTGTTCCTCATACTTTATATCTGAGACACTAAGGACTAGCTCACATTTAGCAGTACTTCTCGACAGAGAGCATTAGCAGTCACATTTCTAAAGGGACATATGAGCTAATTACAGCAGAATGCAGCTGCAGAGTCAAAGGTAAGCCAAAAAAAAAAATCCCTGCAGAAATGCCCTTTGCTTGTTTTACTGAGAATTGATTATAGAATTAGCATGTGTTAACTATAGCGTATGAATCTCTCTTGCTCCACAACAGTATGGGCATTGCACACGCCAGTATGCACAGTGTTTCACAAAAACACTTTTAATTTTGACACTTTTTCCTTTAAGACAATAGTAATCAGAAAAAATCATAATGGGAAGTACGTAAATTAAAATGACTTCTATTGCTATGGCTAGAATTATAGCTTCTTATGTGATATTTTATAATAGAATTTCCTTTTCTGGCTATTTAGTGTTTTACATCTGGTGTTGATGATAGATGACAGACAGTTAGTTGTAATTAAAAAGCATAAAAGGACTGCAGGATTTGACCCATGAATACATATCTCTGCAGAATAACAGCTTTGCTAATAGAACTGATTTAAACTTTCCTCACAAAGCCCACAGAAATCTCTCTGCCAAAAAGGGGAAAATTCTTCAGCAATGTTATCTACGATGTTATTTCAGATAATGGCACATTTAAATATAAAATGAAGTTACATATTCCTTTCAATTAGTTTTAATAGAAGTTTGTTATGGATCGTTTTCAGAATTGGCTTAAAAAAATTACAAGAATATTTCTTTTTTTCTGTATTAATTTTGTGACTTTACACTTTTAACATCTCCAGGTTTTAGTACTCTTCCTTTTTATTTTAATTTCTTATTTTTTTCCAGCCTTGCAAAATTTAGAATGACAAATGACATAACAAAATACAACATTTTAACACTGTATTTTTTCAACCTAAGAGGAGAAATCAGTCTTCAAACCCCAAAATGAATAAAAAAGTTTAACTCAGTCCGAGGTTGAAATGTATACAGCATTTTAGTTTTATTCATAAAGCAGGAGAAAAATGAAAAACATAAAATCAGATTGTTGTACTGACAGGCTTTCTTTTTCAGGAACTGAAATTGGTTTTCCCACCAGTTCCCACTTTAAATATAGGTAGTAATTGGTTTTGATTCTGCAGTACTTGTAATTGATGAAGTTCTGCAAGCCACAAGCAAATGTGAAATCACCTTGTGCTACACGTTGTATAACCAAGTGGGGAGACATTGTACTTCTTCCAAAGATTTAAACCATCTAAATATTAAAGATCAAGTTTGAGAGGTTGGTTAGGGCTGGAAACAGCATAACCAGAGAGCGGCAGAACCAGGAATAATGCTGGCTCCCTTCGTTCATCAATTCCCAACTACTCTCCATGACACCAGTCCGCCCTTCAGAGAAGAGCTGCCTTTGTATTCACCCTGTTTTTCCTTCCTTTATGACTTATCCAGAGAACTGGCCACTGTGGTCTGTAACTGGTGTAACAAAGGTGTTACACTGAATACTTTGGAAGTGTGTGTAGGAAGAGGGTAGGCACGTTAACTCAAGGCATCTTTACAAAACTAGCCGTCAACTTTTCACCTGCTTCTCTGCAGCCTGGATTAAATCCAAACCCTGACAACAATGTTCAGTTCAAAAAAGTATCTTAATTTCCTAGACCCCAGGGAGCCTCTCTGACCTCCCCAGACCAAATCATGTTGCACATGCTGGGCATGAGAACCACCCTGAAGGCCTGCCTGCACTGAGCTGAAGTGTGGGATTTCATCCCAGGCTGTGCCCACAGTGCTCACTGGACACTAGTGACACTAGATAAAGGTCACATTCATCATCATTTGGCCGCATCTGGAATATTGTGTGCAGTTCTGGGCCCCTCAGGTCAAGAAGGACAAGGAACTGCTGGAGAGAGTCCAGCACAGGGCCACAAAGCTGATGAAGGGAGTGGAGCATCTCCCTTCTGAGGAAAGGCTGAGGGAGCTGGGTCTCTTTAGCTTGGAGAAGAGGAGACTGAGGGGGGACCTCATTAATGTTTATAAATATGGAAAGGGTGACTGGCATGAGGATGGAGCCAGGCTCTTCTCAGTGGCACCCAATGATAGGACAAGGGGAAATGGATCTAAGCTGGAACACAGGAGGCTCCGCTTAAACATGAGGAAGAACTTCTTCCCATTAAGGGTACCAGAACACTGGAACAGGCTGCCCAGAGAGGCTGTGGAGTCTCCTTCTCTGGAGATGTTCCAAACCCGCCTGGACACGTTCTTGTGTGATCTGATCTAGGTGGTCCTGCTCCGGCAGGGGGATTGGACTAGATGATCCTTTGAGGTCCCTTCCAATCCCTGACATTCTGGGATTCTGTGATCACAGAATGTACTTCCCATGGCAGAGTCATTTCGGAGCACGTATTTTCTGGATATGGAGACTAAGTTGTGATGGGGGGGTTCTGGTTACGCACTGCAATGCAGTTACCGCAGCGTTTTAGGCACACAACAGAAAATATGTTTTTAATGTCTTGCAGATGTGTGAAGCTGGAAATCACTTTATCAACGTAGCTTTAGCTCACCAAAACCATTCAGGTCTGTCTTTGTTTCCTGTTTGTCTATTTAAGACTGAACTATGCTTAACCTATCCATCTTCTGCTGGTATACAGTAATTTACGTGTCTACATCCATAGAATAAAGAAAAATGAAGTAGGTACATTGCCATCAGTATAACATCTTCAAAATAAATGCAGTGACAAGGAAACATTAGCAACACTGTTGTTCTTCCAAAGCTTATAGCAAATTTATCTTAATTAGACACAACTGCAATTTAAATATGGATTTAAGCATGGGAGTTCTCTAAAGCATCCTGTTGACTGACAAGGGAGGATTCCATTTTAAATAAGTTTCAAAAACTTTTAAACTCGGTTGCAGAGCTTTAAGATATGTGCAGCTCATGCAAAGATACACACACACACACATCAACAAAGACACAAAGGCAGACTCGTGAATATCTGCACAGGGATCAATGTATATGTATGTTCTTGAAAGCCTGCTCCAAGAATGGGTTTTCACGATCTTTTGTACCATGAGAATAGAAGTTATACTATATATACTAGAAAGAAAAACGTATTTTCAGATAGTAATAGTGGAATTTCCTACTATAACAGCCTATTCAAGAAAATGCTTCACCACAGTATGATCAACTTCACACTCTGAAGTCAGTCTGTGTTCTGGGAAGCTTTTGATGTGCTGTGGTTAGGCAGGTGCTTATGTCCTTTGTTGCAAGGGGCGTAACTCACTTTAAAAGCGGCAAGAGCCAAATGATTCATCTATGTTCTCAGTGCTTACAAGTATTAAAGACAGCTTTGTTCCCAGAACTTAAAAACGAAGTGTTGCACACGTGGCATTTTGTGTGAGCGTTACCAGTGGCTGTAGAGAGTCATCCTCTTAGCTCTGGAGTTGTTCTCCTGTTCCATCCTGGCATGAAGGGTGAAAACGCAACAGGGGACAGGTTCACCCTCCTGAGTTGGGCTGAAGAAGATACAGCTGCATCCTTTATAAGCCAGGAGAGCGCCCTTAGCCCTCGCCTGCTGCCTGGTCCACATTGAACTCCTTGCCTCTCTCTTCTGCTGAACAAAGGTGGTGTACTGTGGACAAGCCAGACCTTCCTGTAAAAGGTGATACATGGCTCACTAAGCAGCATTCTCACTAGGGTAAATACAGCTTTTGCTGTCTCAAAACCTTTCACTGAAACTTTTCTAACAAGTTGTGCTCTGGGAACATTAGCCAAGGGGGTGGCTGTTGCATAGGCAAGTTGTGATAAGGCTCAGTTCCCCTCTCTGTATTGAAACCCGTTTTGTCTGTTTTTTTGTTGTTGATTTTTTTTTTCTTTTTTTCCTTCTTATTTCCTTTCTTAAAGGAAGTAAAGCCTGTTTTCCAAGTCCAACCTACAACCCCTTCACGTGGCTTTTCCTGCTGGTATCCTGTCCCAACTATACGTACGAGGTACATGAGTTTCTTCTGCTTATATGCAACGGGTAGGTGGTTACTGCGTTTCAGCCTTTGCCTGCAGAAAATCTTCAACACCTCCATGCAGTTACCTCTGCACAGCAATCATTGTGTTTTGCATGTCAGAGTCTCCTTGCTCCCACAAATGTTTCTCCACCAGATCCTTCTCTTCCATCAATATCATGACTCTTGTACATATTCCCCTCCACTACAGACTCCCCAGTGATCCAAGGATTTACCACCCATCTCTTCATCTCATCCAGCACACTGTGGGGAGTTCCTTTCTGGTTATTTTTCCTCCCATTTCCAGTACAAGTATCACACTCTTCTTCCAGAGACAGCTTTTGAAATCACAGAATCCCAGAATGTCAGGGATTGGAAGGGACCTCAAAAGATCATCCAGTCCAATCCCCCTGCCAGAGCAGGACCACCTAGATCAGATCACAGGACCACCTAGATCAGATGACAAAAAATCTTGCCCTTTTGCTTTACAGAAAGTATACAATTAACATATTCTTTTTCTCTGCAACAGGTTGGGTCTTGGATTAGTTTCACAGTGATGACACAAACCCTGCCAGGTAAGTTTGAAACAGAATGAAGACAGGCTCTAAATTATTGTTTGCAGAAGTGAATTCTGGAAATCTAAAATTTGCCAAAAAATTTACAGCACATGAAATATTGCCATCAAATCTCCTTTGTGACATGACTGCGGAAACCTTCAAAGCGCTGCCCTCGGAACGCTGCGGAGAGTGCAGACACTACAGCAGCATCTTCTTTTGATCAAAACTAGCTCTCAGCTTTTTGGGAAATATTCTTGTTTCTTCTGTTTCCACAGGGAAAACAGACTTTGAAATTTAGAAAAAAAAAAAAAAAAAGTCAGTATTCTTCACTTACAGTCAATCATTTTTGATATAGGAAAATTCCTTTGCATTGTAAACCTGGAATAATGTTTCTAATAGAGGGAGGAAAACAGATGTATTTAGTATTTCAAAAGAAGAAAGACATCCACGTTCCTGGTAGCATTTCCCTGTTTGCTTGTATCAGGCAGCCAGCTCGTAACAGCAGCCTGCTTAGTAGCATTTGCAGCACTTGTTCAGTACTTTCCTGTGTCCTTAGAGACCTAAATACCCCTACAAATACGGTCCCTGGGACCGAGCTCTCCAAAACATTCACTTTTAAATTATTTTTCCATTCCGAAATAGAAACCTATAAAAGCTACTTGCAAAAAGTAGCCCCACATGGTTTACAAATGAAAAAAAGAAAGGACTTTCAAAAGTGGATTGAACTGCCTCATGCACAAATTCAACTTTTAATTTTGTTTGAAAAGATGGAACATTTTTGTGCTTTAGGCTCTGGTATGGAAATGACCTGAAAGTTTGGGGACATTGTGAGGCTGTGCTTACAAGGGCAGGGAGCAGCAACATGTGCAGCACACTCATCCTTGCTGTAATTGTCCCAAACATAACTTGACCAGATGCCGAATGAGTGTTTCAGATCCACCAGCTCATTTTAAGGAAGAAAGGATAACAAGTTTGCAAAAAGCATCTGTAAAAGCATTCCCCATTGGGTGTCACTGAACCCGAAGGGAGATGTACCTGAGAAACCAGTTACTGGATCCTGCCAATCACAGCAGGGACCTGAGCATCTGTGGTCGTTAGGTGTTGTCAGATCTCACTGCCAGGCAGCTACATCTATTCATGCACCTACTGCCTACTTGGTCCAGGGCCGAGCTCTCCCTCGAAGCAACAGGAACAGCTCCCTGTTATGGTTGGGAGCCAGAGGTAAAAACAAAAAAAGTGGTTTAGGCCAAAAGCAAAGCAGAGAAATAGCTGAGAGAGGCCACAGGTAATTCTGTGTTGAGATGGCACTATGCCCCAGGAAGCCCTGTGATTTATGGTGAAGTCACAGGTGATCTAGGACGTGACTAATAGGTGTGACCAGCATCTGCGTGAGTTCTGATGTGGAGGCTGAGCCTCAGGCTATAACATAGCAGCAACTGCAAGGCCGAGAGCAAGAGCAGAGTTAACTTGTCTCAGCCCACAGAAGAGACTGCAGACTTTTCCATAAACCCTCTCGTATTCACAGAAACAGATAATGAAACAAGACACATGATCTTTTTTTTTTTTTTTCTCTTTTTCCTTGGTAGTTGGCATTTTTGCTTTCCTGATGGTCATCCAGATGTCCCTCTGGGCTCAAAAGAAACACAAGCTGTACCTGAAGAGATTTTATCCAGAGGTGCGGAGAAAAGCAGCTATGATTCCCATCATCTTCTAAGCTCCTCACAACAGCTGGAGCCTAAGTGTACAGTTCAAGAGCTAACTCCCAGTAAACGAGCCATTTCATTCAGTAACCAGAGTGGATCAGAGGAAGAACTACTGGATATCTTTTTCAGAAAATTAACAGTTCAAGATGAAGAGCTTTTAATTAAGTGAAAAAAAAAAAGTAGCTCTTGAATTCTTGGTTCCTCCTAAAAGATATGATTTAATTAGATTTTCTGTAATGGAGCTAATTGGGAAGGGACAAGAAAATTGCTTATATTGAATGTTAGGCTAGATATTTAGCTGGTGTAAATGGGCACAGATGCTGTTAAAATTAACGAATACAGCTCATCTGCATGCATTCAGGTCTGGTGATTTTAAGGTTCAGAGTTAGATGTTGACAAGAGTCTTTGATTTTTCTGTCAGAAGATGTTTCACAGGCTTATTTTTGTTAAACTGCACAGAAACAGCACGTTCTGCCTCAGCTACTCTAAAGCATCACACCAAAGAATGACTGCTATGCTGTTAACACAGTTTCGCGTCGCTTTACAAGGTCTTTGTGTATTTATTTATTTATTTTTAATTGAATCTTACAGCAAACTGTTCCAATATCAATTGGCTTAAACTGATCACTGCAGAGAGGTCTGGCTTTCTTTTATTTTCAGGTAGGCACATCAGCCCCACAATCCCAGGAGGGGGCTGTTTGTGAGGTGCTTCCCATCTTGCTACTAATTTGCAGTACGACCTTGGGTACATCATTTAAGTCCATCCCCATTTCTCACATCGATCAGGTCTGGAACGAGCAGAAGACTTTCTGGACTAACGAGCGTGTTAAGATCGCCTCGTTCGGTGCCTGGCTGCATCCAGACACCATTCCCCTCACTTTGACCAAGCCCTGTGAAATCCTTGGGCACGAGGTGAGCCAGAGTACAGCTCGTTATCAAAAAGGAAAAGGATGCTGCCGAATGCATTTCAGTCCATATCTGAACTGCTTCAGATGGACACTGCTGAAAGGCTTCAGCTCCCCTTCGATTCGGTCAGTCTCCATCTGCTACTTTGCTTTCCAGGACATCATTTTTTAAAGGATGCTCTGGGCTCCTTATTAAAGTCCTGACAACTCTATTTAGCTCCATTTGCAAATCAGTGGCACCCACGTCATGCAGAAGTGGAATTTTAGTTACGGAGAGCAAAAGAACCAGAACTGCTTCAGCAAGCGTTAAGATGTGGAGAGTTGGGGCATGAAGTCCAGTTTTGGTTCTATTTCTGACGCGCATTTATCAATGTCTTTTTGCTGCCTTAGGCGGGTGAAAAAGCTTGCCTACAGAACTTTAATCATCAGAGAAACACCTAAGCACACAAGCAAGGCAGGCAGTTTGTCTCCTAAAGGTGCTGTTATCTTTGCGCCAGCTCAACTGTTCTAACAAAGTTAATTTGCCCAGTAAATTGGGTTCGTATCCCTCTCCTAATGTCTAACTCACTGTAACTCAATTTCGTCTTGGTAATGTAAATAAATCACTTTCCCTATTTTTTAACGTGTAACCTGTGAACTCCTAGAATTTTTTATTCCTCTCAATGGAAAACCCGAGTCACAGTGAACATCTAGTTCTCTGACCCAGACTGCTAATAAAGATCTATTTTTGAAAAATTATTTTCTGTACTCTTTAGTCACTTAAACCTAACAACAAGAGTTTTGAAACCCATTTTTTTCCAGCCAGTGTTAAATGTGTGAGTCCAGTCAGCCTGGAGAAGAGGAGGCTCCGGGGTGACCTTATAGCGGTCTTCCAGTACCTCAAGGGGGCCTACAAGAAAGATGGGGAGAGGCTGTTCAGGAGGGCCAGTTGTGATAGGACAAGGGGTAATGGTTTTAAAATAGAGGGAGGTAGATTCAGGTTGGATATTAGGAAAAAATTTTTTACCATGAGAGTTGTAGAACACTGGAACAGGTTGCCCAGAGAGGTGGTGGATGCTCCATCCCTGGAGACGTTCAAGGCCAGGTTGGACGAGGCCCTGAGCAACCTGATCTAGTTGGAGATATCCCTGTTCCTTGCAGGGGGGTTGGACTAGATGACTTTTGAAGGTCCCTTCCAGCCCTAACCATTCTATTCTAAGACTGTTATCTATTTTTCAAATCCAGCTACTGGGATTCTTTTCATTTCGTGTTTATTAAAAGCCTCATTTTAGCAACCCCCAAGTTTAAAAGAGTTTAGGTGGGAGGGCAACTTGCCAAAGTTACTTACTTATCTGCTAATCTTTTTATTACAATGGCTGCAGCTCTACGTCTGTTCAAGGCATGTTTCCAGAGAGATTCCAATTGCTAGGAGCACGGTTCCTATTGAACAGTTGGCTTAGGCAAAGGAGGTACTCCAGGAATTGTTGACTTCCCTGCCTATTAGTTGGTCATTCAGTACATGAGGTGGAGGAGAGAAGGGTTTTGGCTCCTGTAGTCAACGATGCAAGTTTTAAAACGGAGGAAAGAGCAAACGCTGGGTAAGAACAAACGAAGATCCGTCACAGAAGACTGTCTCAGATAAACATGGCAGATATTTTGAGATTCACCAACAGGGTGTTGATCAGCTAAAATTGTTATTAATGGCTTCACAAATAGCAATAAATCCAACTTTTTGCACCATCCCAGATCTTTCTGTATTACTTTGCCCTCTCTGATTTTCAGGGAAAAAAGTTCCATGGGATTAGAACAGGTAACTTCACTTCCCGGCACAGGCGGCATGTTTTACTTTAAAACAAAAAGTATATAAAAATGATCAGTCCTTGTTTTGATAAATGTTTTGGAGGCCTTCCTTTTGAAAAAAAAAAAAACAACCCACAACAGAAAAAAGTCAAGCAAGCAAAAAAACCAAGGCAAAAAGTAAGTATCACTATGTAGGAAGTTGTGATTAACGGTGATTTTAGCCACAAGTGCCTTGCACCATTTGAACCAAAACACGTGTCTCCACACAAACATTTTCATGACAAAGTTAGTCACGACTGTGCTGGTTACCTGGGGGAAAAAAATGACTTATTGAGCTCTAAATGTACCGATATTTCTTGTATTAGGGGCAAATGGGGAAGGAAGTGGTTAACATCTTTGACGGCAACACGGACAGTGGGATCAACTGCACCCTCCGCAAGTCTGCAGATGACACCAAGCTGTGTGGTGTTGTGGACACGCTGGAGGGAAGGGATGCCATCCAGAAGGACCTTGACAGGCTGGAGAGGTGGGCCTGTGAGAACCTCATGAAGTTCAACAAGGCCAAGTGCAAGGTCCTGCACGTGGGTCGGGGCAATCCCAAGCACAAGTACAGGCTGGGCAGAGAATGGATTGAGAGCAGCCCTGAGGAAAAGGACTTGGGAGTGCTGGTGGATGAGAAGCTCAACATGAGCCGGCACTGTGTGCTGGCAGCCCAGAAAGCCAGCTGTGCCCTGGGCTGCATCCAGAGCAGCGTGGGCAGCAGGGCGAGGGAGGGGATTCTGCCCCTCTGCTCTGCTCTCCTGAGACCCCACCTGGAATACTGTGTTCAGCTCTGGAGTCCCCAACAGAAGAAGGACATGGAGCTGCTGGAGCGGGTCCAGAGGAGGCCATGAAGATGATTGGAAGGCTGAGGCACCTCTGCTATGGAGACAGGCTGAGAGAGTTGGGGCTGTTCAGCCTGGAGAAGAGAAGGCTCCAGGGTGATCTTACTGCAGCCTTCCAGTACTTAAAGGAGGCCTACAGGAAAGCTGGAGAGGGGCTTCTTACAAGGACGTGTAGTGATAGGACAAGGGGCAATGGCTTTAAACTGAAAGAGGGCAGATTTAGATTAGATATAAGGAAGAAATTTTTCACTGCGAGGGTGGTGAGGCAGTGGAACAGGTTGCTCAGAGAAGCTGTAGATGTCTCATCCCTGGAAGTGTTCAAGGCCAGGTTGGATGAGGCTTTGGACAACCTGGTGTAGTGGAGGGTGTCCCTGCCCATGGCAGGGGGATTGGAACTAGACGATCTTTGAGGTCTCTTTCAACCCAAACCATCCTATGATTCTATGATTCTAAGATTCTAAAACAAATCAGATGAAGTACTAATGGGTTCTTACTGACCTGCCCAACAAGGACTGTGGGATCCTCACTGCTCAGCCTGTAGTTTCAAAGCACATCTCAAAATGATTGCTTCCTGGTCCATCTGGAGACACTGCTCAGCATCCCAGTCCCTCTGCTCACCCTTCAGCTTGCCACTGGGTTTCTGTTGTGATCATCCAGATGGGTGAGTGTCATCTTTCCCAAAGTACTTCCAAGACTTTCAAATTCAGGAGCCTAAAGTTGACCCTTCAGATGTGCAGCTCTGCATTTTTATGGGCTGCCCTTGCCATGAAATGCCAACCTGGAAAAGAGCAGGCACCAGCTCAGGCTTCCTGGTGGCGCAGGGAGGCGTTGTGATGGGGAACCAAAGTGGCAGATGCTCCTGTACACAACTTGGCAGCCTATATTTGGATTCCCAGTTTGAAAAAGTCCTTAAGACCCAGCCATATGTTTGTCTTATAAGGCGGTTACTACATCTTTGCTGCTGACAGGACTGAAAATGATCTCAGTAGTTTCATCTTTCCATAGGGAAAATACAGCTTGAAAGGACACTGAAAGCAGAAGTGAATAAAGGCAGATGGTCAACCTTTTTTAAAGATGCTATTATCATCAAAATATCTTGTACTTTCCATTGTTTTGTGTAAAGAAAGTGACTCTAAATTGGCTTTTATCACACTGGGAACTGAGATAAAGCAGCCTGATATCAAAGTAGTTCTCTGAAAGAGAGCCTGCAGTGATAGCTAAATATAATACAATAAAAATCACTGAATGTGAAGACTTCTAAAGCACACTATAAGAGGAAGAAGGCTGTAGGAAAGCAAGAGACTATTTATATATTTATAATTTTAACAAGTGCTGTTGAACTAAAAATTAATTCAAACCATAAAGAGTTTTCCAGCAAGCTAATATTTTCCACACGATGCTTTATTTGCTTCCCTTTCCTGTGTTTTCCTAGGCACAAGTTTTGTCTTCAAGCAACATTCCCTGTCATCAACACTCACAAAAGCTTTTAGAGAAACGCCCTGCATGCCTGTTTCAGTGTTCCACAGATAAACATTAATGAAGTGTTGTGCTGCCATTGCACACAGATTAGTATCTACACAAATAATATTTCATTACGAGAAGCCTAGTTTATCCTAGGTGAGTGTATAAAGGCTGCTGGATAGCTACGACGAAAGGCAATTTTCACATCACACATGTTTAGCATCACAGAAGAATGTTTATTTTTGTGGTCTCTGCACATCTCCCTTCTGAGGAAAGGCTGAGGGAGCTGGGTCTCTTTAGCTTGGAGAAGAGGAGGCTGAGGGGGGACCTCATTCATGTTTATAAATATGGAAAGGGTGACTGGCATGAGGATGGAGCCAGGCTCTTCGCAGTGGCACCCAATGATAGGACAAGGGGAAATGGGTCTAAGCTGGAACATAGGAGATTCCGCTTAAACACGAGGAAGAACTTCTTCCCAGTAAGGGGAACAGAACACTGGAACAGGCTGCCCAGAGAGGCTGTGGAGTCTCCTTCTCTGGAGATGTTCCAAACCCGCCTGGATGCGTTCTTGTGTGATCTGATCTAGGTGGTCCTGCTCCGGCAGGGGGATTGGACTAGATGCTCCTTTGAGGTCCCTTCCAATCCCTGACATTCTGGGATTCTGTGATCTCCAGCTCTATGTGACTCAAACGTACAACTCTCTCTGCAGGTATCAGAACCAAGAGCTGAGCTGTCGCGGGCCTTTATCATGGTCCCAGTGTTTGGGTATTTATTTGTTTGGCACCCCAGAGACTGGCCCTCACCCAGCTCTGCCCTGTGAGGACATCTGAGAAAACACTTCCTTGTCCATCTTGTCCAACTGGACAAGCAGTTGTCCAGGTGAGGAGCATCAGTCACTGCATGACCGAAATAATCCACACTGAATTTCCTTGCAATGTAATAGTTAATCTCAAACCTCTTTACCAACGGAAAAGACAAGTTAATGAGTCCTGAAATACATATGCTTAGATTAAAAAAAATCTACCATATATTAACACCTCCACAATACGCAGGCTTCTAATGTATACCTGCTTTTATCTAACTTCTAAAGCCTTTGAAGACTGAGGAATCAAGTAAGAGGAAATCATTTATAGCTACAAGATATATGGTAAGTGTATTCAATAATAATAATGATTTTCTTATTTATAAAAGCAAACTTCACATCTTTTGTCAAAGAAATCTAATTGTTAGCTATCTTCCTCCTAATACACAGTATTATTCCTGTGAAAAAGTAATATAGCTCTACCAGTGATCCCTTTTATTGTTCTGAGTACCAGGCTATACTCAATAAGGAAAGCTTCTGTTTTAAAATTACAGGTTTCACTATTTGGGGGCTCTTTTAAGGCACGACAGGACAGGCTCTGAAGAAAATAGACCACATTAAACATTCTTTTCCTTTTATTCATACTGAAAAGTTGATGACTTCTCAATCAACTGGTGAAACACTGTGGCACTAAGTTACAAAACAAACAAGTGTTTTAGAAGGTGTCCCTCTCTACAAGGCAAGAACAGGAAAAAAAAGATACTTTTATTTTTTCAACTAATAATAGGAGGCCATTTCCCAGGTTCAACAGCATCCTTGCAGAAGGAAACATTGATTAGAGAACTGGAAGGACCTGAATGTGGTCACAGTGTGCTTTTAGGGATTAGCAGCCACGTCTTTTTGGAAAGAAATGTCACTCTTTCTGACAACTGAGCTTGACAGAAATGGATTGAAGATGACACATGTCCAATATTGTATCTAATAAAAAACAAAGTACCTATTCTCAAACCAAAAGGGAATATTTGTCACATACACAAACACTGTATTCTTCCACTCTCCGGTTTACATCATCTCTTTGCAGAAGGTGCTTTGAATTTGGACTTGTACACCTTCCATTCTCACTCTTAATTATTTACCTAGAACTCTGCTATATGCAGCGATGCCACAGCAAAGCCAGCTGTTGATTTCAAAACACTAAGGATGAAGAATCTATTTGTACCCTGGTAACCAGTTTCAGCCTCTCTGCTCCACACATGCATGATTATTTTGCTGCCATTTTTAGACACCCTGCCAACAGCCATGTGAAGCACGATGCCATATTCAGAGACTTGCCCAGCATCCCAGTTGCAGAGCACAGAGCTAAATCTCGAGGCGGTGAATTGCAATCCTCTGAGCCCTAACTTCAGAACGACTCTCCTTGCTTCCTTTGCTCCTAACCTCTGCAGGGTTGAAGCTATTCAGGGACTTCTCTCTGCAAAAATACAGCTGTAATTCTTCGAGGTTTGCAGCAATATCTTACTATTAGACCATAAATCTGTAGCAATGGAAGCTGCAACACTCTCACATACATGTTTGATATATTTTCTTACTCAGAGGGCCCTAGAAGGCAAAAGGAAGATGGATATTGTGCTTATGTGGATACAGGGTCAAAGTGAACAGGGCTGTAGTAATCTAAGAGCTGGCGCCTACTCAGGGGCTCCCATCCCAGGAGAGAGCAGGGCAATAAAGATTCAGTGCAATCTAATAAAGGCAATGCTGATCTGGATTATGGATCTGAAATTAAATGAACAGGTAGTCTATTTTCATCACACACAAATATTTGCTGGAACCTGCACCTCTTAACGTTTTTGCACTTGGTTTGGAAATAGCAATTTTGCAATTGTTCTCACTCACACACCATAAGCACATAACAGAGCAATGCAAGTTACACTGGGAATTACTGCGTGCCCTGTTATTACATATGTTATTTGTCTTCATTTTTTCTCAGGACAATGAAGTGCTTTTCCTACCAGAGAAGTAGCAGCAGATTTTCCTGCCCTTATGAACTGCAGTATGAAATCCTTGGGGCAGGCACAAGGCTTTGACCGAGTGTGTCAAAGCGCGTGAGCTTCACAGAGGGAGTTCAGGAGTCATTTGCAGACAGGACATAACAGTTTCCATGGATTGCCTTGCTCCAGTGCTGATGAGCCTGAGCCCACGATGGTCCAAAGCCCATCTCAGCCACTGCTTCTCCCTCTCAGAGTGCCTTTGCCCACGGGCCACAGCCCTGGCTGGCAGTTGTCCTCTTTGAACTGCTCAAGAGCTGAAGTGTCACAAGCCAGCCACAGCTGTGCTGCAGCTGTGCAAGGTCAGGATGCTGAAGCCAGATGCAAGATGAGCTTAGCCATCTAAACAAGCAACCCACCAAGCAGTTTTTCATCCTTGAGCAAGTCATTGATGCTCGCTTCTTGTCCCTTAGGCAGCTCTTGTGGTCCTTCCCAGCCCATGCTTCGCTAAGGCCCAACATCTGATTCGCTCTCAGTGGCAGAAGACTGCCCAGACCAGCAGAAGTGAGCATGGCAGACGTTGCCATCAAACACTCAGAAAAATGACTATTTTTATTCACTAGCAAACAGCTTATACAAGAGCACTAAATCTGGGCACGTGCAATAGGCAATATGGGGCAATCTTGCCTATTGCAGTTCTGGGGCCTCAGGACTGCAGATGCATGTATCACCCAAAAGGAACATCTAAGCAAGCAAAAGAAAATATGTCATGTAATCACATTGTCGAGTTGTAATTCATAGAATCATAGAATCATAGAATCATAGAATGGTTAGGGCTGGAAGGGACCTTCAAAGGTCATCTAGTCCAACCCCCCTGCAAGGAACAGGGATATCTCCAACTAGATCAGGTTGCTCAGGGCCTCGTCCAACCTGGCCTTGAACGTCTCCAGGGATGGAGCATCCACCACCTCTCTGGGCAACCTGTTCCAGTGTTCTACAACTCTCATGGTAAAAAATTTTTTCCTAATATCCAATCTGAATCTACCTCCCTCTATTTTAAAACCATTACCCCTTGTCCTATCACAACTGGCCCTCCTGAATAGCCTCTCCCCATCTTTCCTGTAGGGCCCCTTGAGTGAATAACTCATAATTATATGTGAATAACACGTTATAAAATATGTTGACAAGATCCCCACTTCTCCAGCAGCCCTTCAAGCAGCCACTTTTCAGATATCACTGAGCAAGCAGAAGTACAACCCAACCCTTCAGCACCCACAAATGTACAGCTGACATACACAATCAATAGGTAGTTACAAAAAGAGAAAAACCACAGGAGTTTTCTTACTGGAGATAAGGAGTAGGGGGAGAAACTTTGTTTCCCCCCCCACCTTCAGCAGAGAAAATAAAATTGATTCATTGGTTACAGTGGAAGGAGATGAGCATCTCCAGCAGAAATTAAGGGCACAAACAAGGTCACGATACATAAAAATTTCAAGCAGCAGCAGACAGGACTGGCTAAACTGACTGCTATTTTAACTGCAATTGTCGATAAAACAGTCACATTAAGAGGCAGGCTGAAGGATGGTCAAAAGGTTAAGCCGGGCAAGCTGGGAGAGGAAACATAAAAAATGTCCTCTGCCACAACAACTGTCTGCAGACAGGGCTTCTCCTGCTGCTGTCCTGGTGGGGAGAAGGATGTAAAACTCAGGGCAAGCAGGGGTCCTGATGCCTTGATCTCAGGCAAGCCCCGTAGGACTTGCCAGTTGAAGCCACTGAAGGTTAGTGACACCAAAAACCATGCCTGGCATTTCTGTTACTTCTAGAGCTTCTAATGAATTTCCCTGCAATATTTTCTCTCCATCTTAATTTTCTTCATCCTCACAGGATATGCTGTATGCCTTTATGTTGCAGCAAAATATTCTACAGCTGCAAGAAAAGAAAGCCATATGTTCTTTGAAAGTAAAGTGTCTTAGCTAGGATTTTTTTTTGGTTTAGGGTGGGGTTTTTTCCCCCCTTTTTTCTAATTAATACAACTAATCTATCAGCTTGCTTGTGTTTCATACACAGCTGAAATACTAAGCGTTTCAGCATAAGCTAGGAGGGAAAAAGTTCAATCAATCACAAATCACTGGTTATTTCCCTTCCAATTTTTGGTTTACAGAAAATGTTGAATATTTATGTTTATATCAGGAACCAAAATGTACTACACTTCCCACTGGGAATCCCCCTTTCCAAATCTCTTTTTAAGGAACGAGTTGCTTATAGTGCTTCTTTCCCTCAAACCAAGGGAATTGCTCATTACTGTAAATTACAAGTGCAAGGGAGAGCATTCCCTTGTTTCCGGAGAAAGAACCAGCTGGGCTGAACACTGCAAACTGGAGAAGGGAGTGTTTGATTTCCCGGGCTGAAACATCCTCTGACCACCCTGTACGTGGGAGTCTGACGTAGCCTGAACGGCGAGTGAACCAAACGTGATGCTTCAGACCACTGAGAAGTCAAAAGCAGCAGCAGAAAGCTTCAGCATGCTGCCAAGGGGGAATCGAATGCAGCTGGAAAGCTCTGACCTTTTCTTTTACAAATGTCACAGGAGGTAAGAGTATGAGGAGGAAAAAGACTGTACCATAACTGAGATTTATTGTACACCCAAATTTTTGCTCTGAAAACGGGCTACCCTTATACTTCAAATGGGAGCGTAGAGATGGAGCCAGTGTCCAGGTTGTTCCATCCATGGGATGGATGTGGGAGAGAAACAGGCTGCCTCTCTCCTTGCTCCCAGCTGATGCGATGGAGTTTGCCACTAGCACGGGCTAGTCCAGGGCCAGGAGGAAGCAGAGTCTGATGGAGCAGAGGGTCTCTGAGACCCACTGGCTCCCAGGGATAAGCCAGCGGTGTGATGGGTCACACATTTCCCCACGCCTCGACTGGGGCTCCAGCCCCAAGAGGCTTCTCGTAGCATCACCAGCCTGCATGGCTCCAAAGCAACCTCAGGACAAGAAGGACCAAAGTCACCACCAGAGACAGCAAAGCGTTCCTTTCCTGGGCTCTTGGCAAGCCGTATCGCTCCGAGCGAGCCAACATCCTTGAAGTTCATGTTCCCCTGCCCTCAATGGTGCCACAGTGCACTCCTCCCAAACAAAAGCTGCCCACAGTTGCAGATGGCCATTGTAATCTCCCTGAGTGACATAAATAAAATAGATGGATGCAAGCAGACTAATGATCTACTCTAGGATGTTTGGTTATGATGCATTGAAAAGAACAGCTGGTTGTCAGCAACATATTTACCAGGAATTTAAAAGACAACAACAGCCATATAATCCAGAGGATTTAATGACAGAGTGGAATGAATGCTGAATAAATGCTCCTTTTGATGAACTCACAAACATTTGGGGGATGCAACAGTGATTTATATTCTTCCGGGAAAAATAAACAAATTAAGGATTTCATGGCCTTGTGGAGACCAGATTTTATAAATCTGAATTTCTGTGTACTTCCAGATTAACCTTTTATCTCTTGGTATTAGAGGGAAACAAACCATGGAATTTTCAACTTCCAAGAAGCTCCAGATTTTTGGTCTGCAGTTCGCTTGTTATTCTACCCTCCCGAAATCAAGGGAGAAAAATTTGTTGCACGCTCAAAATGTATTGTGGAACAGAATTTTGAACCTCGTCTGTAGTGAAACCATGAAATGACCGTACTAAAATTTTACTGTTGTGGACGTCAAAAAAGTTTGAGTAAAAAGTTCAGTTTTCATAGTGTCAGTGTTTCCTCGTAACATGGTAGAAGCACTGCAACTCACAGTGCAGAGTACGACAGTCGCATTTAAAGATGACTTCTCATCCAAACTGACACAAATAGACAGTACTATTGATGGGTAACATCAGACTATTTAAAAAAAAAAAAAAGTGCTCTGTCTGAATTCAGCTGTTGGATATCTTCCTACAGAATTTTCAGATGTCAACAAAAGAGCATTTTCCAACAAAAATCATCCCAGAAAATGGCTTTGGCCAGCTCCAAGGAACGTGCCAATAACTGAAGGTACAAAGTGCACGAGTCTCCGGCTCTACCTGCTCTCTATTATGGGACCTCTTATCTCTACCAAAAGAAGCGTGGGCAGGAGGTAGAGGGAGGTGATTCCGCCCCTCTGCTCTGCTCTCCTGAGACCCCACCTGGAATACTGTGTTCAGCTCTGGAGTCTCCAAGACAAGAAGGACATGATGCTGCTGGAGAGGGGCCAGAGGAGGCCACAAAGATGATTCGAGGGCTGGAGCACCTCTGCTATGGAGACAGGCTGAGAGAGTTGGGGCTATTCAGCCTGGAGAAGAGAAGGCTCCGGGGTGATCTTATTGCAGCCTTCCAGTACTTAAAGGGGGCTACAGGAAAGCTGGAGAGGGGCTTTTTCCAAGGGCATGTAGTGACAGGACAAGGGGCAATGGATTTAAACTGAAAGAGGGGAGATTTAGACTGGATATAAGGAGAAATTTTTCACTCAGAGGGTGGTGAGGCACTGGAACAGGTTGCCCAGAGAAGTTGTAGATGCCCCATCCCTGGCAGTGTTCAAGGCCAGGTTGGATGAGGCTTTGGGCAACCTGGTGTAGTGGAGGGTGTCCCTGCCCATGGCAGGGGGTTGGAACTAGATGATCTTTGAGGTCCCTTCCAACCCAAACCATTCTATGATTCTATGATTCTATGACTTCTGCAGCCCTCAGTACCCGACATTTAACACTGAAAGCAGGGTTAAAACTCTTCCCCTGCCCATGGTACTCAGCTATGTGAAAAGGCCATTCTTTCAGCCTTGGCAAAAAGTTCATGAACTCAGCAGGTGAACAGGGTTGCAAGTTCACCAGGGTGCCTGTTTGTCTTTCTGTTGGCTGCTGGAGGAAGCAATGATCCGTATTTCCTACCATGGGCTCCATTTCCCCACACAGCTCACAGCCTCCTCCTGTTTCCCATACTCAGACCTGTTGTTGCTTATTAATTGCTCCATTAGCACCTGAAGCAAAGATCAAGACGTCGTAAGCAAAAATGAAAAGGAAAACAATCCCTACTCTCGTCTAAGCATGAGGGAAGGTAACAAATGCACCAAGGTATGAGGGAGATAAGTCTTGAGTTATAGAAGATGATGTGGAAAAAAAAAATCCTAGATTTTCATTACCAAACTCATTTGAGATAAACTAGAAGAACAATAATTTCTTGGAGGGGAAATGATCTTGGTACAGTTAAGTCAGTGCTGCCAAAAGCAAAAGATAAGAATGACCTTTGCTTTTAATGTATTTGTCTTCCCATATCCACTCATAGGCAGTGATCCCAGCCTATTAGCACCATTGGTCTAACACTAAAAGTCAATTTGATTTAACCATACTTGCTGGCACTGCAAACTGCCTGACTATCACTCAATTAGAAAAGAGACATTAGCTCAGGTGTTGCCTAGAATCTAGTTGCTCCCTCACCTTTTAATGCACCCAGGATTCTGCTTTAATTCAATGTTCTGTAATCACCTGGGTTTAAATCAATCCAGGGTTGTCAAAAGCATATGGGATCAAATGAAAATGTGAAATTTAAAATACAAATAACCATTGAAGGTAGATTTTAACTGCTACCGCTGTATCATTACGGCAAAGTTGATGTCATTTACAGCACCATTAAAGCAAGTGTTATTAAGAGAAAATGAGGCATTTGTCAATGAGTGTTTTTAGTGTCATTGAAGGTCTCAGAATTAACACACTTGCAATATTTTGACTAAAACAAGCTCATTCGATGGCTCTTTCTAGCACATTAGCATCTCATTAGACTTTGAAGATGTTTCAGACCTTCCTTCCCTAACTAGTAAAGGAAGAAATCAAATTCCAGTAAGAATGATGCAAAACTGTGGAAGTGTATTATTTGCTGTTGCACGTACACTTTGAGATAAAACTACTCAGAACAGAAAGATCAGCCTTCTTGCCAGAAAGTATAAAACTTAATTTCCCTGGTCCCGAAAGGAAATACGAACCAAATTCTGATATCCCCAGCCATTACTGAAGAATTTTTGATTATATTAATTACCCATTACCTTTTATAGGGCTATTTCTTCAGCGAGAATGCACCCACTGAGATTAGAGGTCTGTCTCCAGCATCATAAAGTTAAAACAAGCTGCTAGTGAGTAGCACAGATGGGCACATGTTTATTGTGAGAGCATTTTTTGAATATTCAATCAACGGAGGAAACTTCTGAAAAATCAATCTGAGTTTTTTGCAGAGTCCTTAAAAAATGTGTTCCCCTGTCCCTTCTCCTCGAAACACCTATAGTGTCTTGTATATACGGGTATCTCAGTACAGAAACACACATGGGAAACCTCACCTACTGCACACGATGCCAAGAAGGACAGACTGATTTCCCCCTGCACAGACAGACATCGGGATTTCGCTCCCAAATACTGGTGCATCACAGGCACCCTTCCTGGGCCCTCCTGTTTTCTCCTCTACCGCCTCCCAGCCCAAATCCTTGCATTTCCCACCCTTTCAAATACAATTCTTCTGGACAGAGCTGCCTCAAAAAGATGGCATTTCTGCAGTACACTGCAGGGCAACCTTCTTATCACAGAAAAGCAGGTTTAAAAATTAATGTCTAGCTCTGGCTGCTTACCTGTTGGTGTTCCTAATAAAAGCCCATGTTACATCCAGGCTACCTCCCCACTTAACCTTGCAAATGGAAATGCAACGATGTCAGGGAAAGGCTCGTGAGTACGTGAAAGGTTTGGGGCACAGCTGTGGGCAGCACAAGGCTGCGGCCACGCTGCATCACATGAAACGCTCATCCGAGCTGGTATCTTGTCTTCAAAAGCATCCAGACAGGACAATAAAGGAGGAACACAACGATAAAGCAATTGCATATTCCTCAGGACTGTGACTCAGCAGGTGTATCCCAAAGAGCTAAAGGCAAAATATTTCTGGGGCAGAAAACACAACAACAGCAGCACGTATGCCCAGGTAAGTACACCCTGCTTAAAAGATTTGCATCATGCAGGCTGCAGTTGACATACATCTGTCAAACTGTGGATTTATTTGGAGTCTTAGACCAGTGGTAACCAAGATACACACACCAAGCCATTGCATACACTCATTAGAATGCAAACCCCTCCTTCTACTATGCTGAAATGTGTGAAGAAGAAGTACAGGTTTCTTTCCCAAATGCTCTGCCCTCATCCTAAGTTATATTTACAGATCCTAAGCAGCTCAGGCCAAGCAGACGGGGCTGGCATCCTCCTTTACTGAAGTCCACGTGATGAGATACAGCAAGGCAAGCTGGAGAGTGCCTTCCAGCTGGATCACAGACAGGGTGAGATAAAAGAAAAATGCATTAAGACTCAGGTAATAAGAAAAAAATGCTTTAAGTCATAAAAGACAGCAATATAAACACAATTGTACCGAAATGCACGTTGAGCAGGCTCCACCTTGCTGCAGAGAGTGCCATCCCTTTCGGCTGAAGAAGGTATGGTTCTGTGGCTTATTACTCAATTATAAAGTTAATCAAAGAACTAATTGAGCTTGGTCAGCTTGGTCTTTTGAGCCTTTTCTTATGGATTAACTTCTATGAGAGCTAACAGAGGACATGAGGAAGGCTGTAAAGGGCAAGGAGATGATAAGCCTAGTATGTGAGAGGAATTATAGTCATATGGCATATTTGTGAAGACAAAATTGAATTCTAGGAAGGAATATGACAGAGCCGTGTAACTTTTAAAGCCCTATAACCCACATGGCATTAGAAATCTTTCTGGTGGTGTTTTGCCATCTCTACTGTTCATTTCTCTAACTGTGCTTCTAGCTTTTCTAGCAACAAACCAGTGCCCAACGGGAATAAGACATTGTATCTGCCTGTAACTGAAACTAGAGACTTACCTCTTTTCTTAGAACGAAATGATCTCAAGGAGAAAACAGAGGTATCCATGTGATATTAAAAATCTGCATACATAATAGCATTTACATGAAGAAAAAACATGACAGAAAGAGCCCAGCAACAATAAAGGTTGTGCAGAAGAAGAGTGATTTATTAAAGATGCCATCAAAAGTGAACTTGCATTATTGGATGTGGGCTTCAAAATTAAGGCATACAATTAAGTTATATGGAAAACAAGAATGAGTTACAGCTCCTGACACTTTCATGTTATTTTTTCTCTGACACTAATATGAAGAAAAAAAAATGTTCTATACTTCAGAGCAATTAGAATATTTTGTCTTTTAAAATTGTTTTGGAGAGCACACATTCTACAAATGTCTTAGCCCATTCTTGGTGATGATGAGCAAGCCAAACAGAATTTCATGCTTTCTAAAATGTAAATATAAGGAGACATTCTTCTCTCTTTATGATGGCCATCCTATTCCACACTTGCTTTCCTTCTGAACAATATTCTAAACAATATTCTAAACAATATTCTAAACAATATTCTCTTGATGAAAAGGAAAGTGCTCATGGGAACTCCCATCACGTAGTTACAGAGGAAGAAGTGATCTTATTTAATGCATAGCAGCCAGGATTCAAAGGGAAAACATCAAAACTAAAGGTGCTCCCTGGCTATAAGATTTTTGCTCGTCTCTGGTATGAGACAAGAGCTACTGCCTGAAAGAGCTACTGTAAAATTCAGAGTCAGGTATTTGGGTACACACATTCACTTCTGAAGGCTGATGCAAAATAGGCCACTTCCCTGACCCTGATTTCCTCCTCGCAGGAGAGAAGAGTATCTCTTCCCACATAAGACCATCTGCGGAGATCTTAACTGAAGTTCAGGGGACAATTCTTGCCAGTTGTGTGCAAAAATAACCCAACAGGGCATAGGTGCAGGATGATCAAAGAAACAATGAGTTTGTCTCTCGAGAATGAACTATGGGTGTTTGTCTTAGCTTAGCAAAGTGGAGGCTGAGAGAAATCTGGTTGAGCTCTATAAATACATCAGGGTAAGCACCAGGGAGCCAGAAGAGCAATTTAAGCTAAAGAACAATGTTGGCATGAGAACGGATGAGCATTAATTGGCGTGAATAAATTTTGGCTGGAAAGCTAAGGGTGATTTCTAGCTATTCGAGGAGTGATTTCCTGGAAAAGCCATCCAGTGGGGGTAGAAAAGGCAAAAATGAAAAAAAAAAGCAACAAAAAGCAAACATCAAGGAGATTTAAGGTAGAAGCTGATGCGTGCCTGACTGGGATGAGACAGCATGGCCGTCTGTGATACCAGCAGACGGAATTTAAGTGAGGCTCCGGGGTGACCTTATAGCGGTCTTCCAGTACCTCAAGGGGGCTTACAAGAAAGATGGGGAGAGGCTGTTCAGGAGGGCCAGTTGTGATAGGACAAGGGGTAATGGTTTTAAAATAGAGGGAGGTAGATTCAGGTTGGATATTAGGAAAACATTTTTTACCATGAGAGTGGTAGAACACTGGAACAGGTTGCCCAGAGAGGTGGTGGATGCTCCATCCCTGGAGACGTTCAAGGCCAGGTTGGACGAGGCCCTGAGCAACCTGATCTAGTTGGAGATATCCCTGTTCGTTGCAGGGGGGTTGGACTAGATGACCTTTGAAGGTCCCTTCCAGCCCTAACGATTCTATGATTCTATGATTCTATGATCCTTTCCTGCCCTACTTTTCCACGTTCATTTTCTTGGTGGGATTACTATTTACAGAAACTACTCTGCTTTGCAGTCTGGGATGTTATTGATGCTTTCAAAGAAATGTAAAGACGTCCTAGGACTGCAGGTGCTTGCCTTGGTGATACAAAGCCTCTGGATTTTGGACCAAATCACGTGCTCCATCACACTATGAAAGTACTCCTACCACAACCTATATGATACACTTAAAGTTAAATCTCTGCACGGTACAAACCAGTGGTCCTAAGATGCCAACGTCGTGAACAGAAATATACAGCAGAAGGCACAGCCCTTTATTCTTTAATTAACTCATAGAATTCTTCAGCCATATCGTACATCAAGCTTGGCCATAAAAATGGCAATTTTATAGTGCATAAAAAAAGAATAAAATGATTCACGGAGATTGAAGATCCATTTACAGCAAATGTATATGCCTTTCTGAGTTCAAGAGATTCCAAACAGATGCGTTACTGTGACCCATAAAACTACTTTGATAACTTATTTACTGTAACTTTGGGTGACATTGTCACAGATTAATGGTTTTGTAAAATGCATAGGTGCATTAGGTCATCGTATCGTTCTTGAAGGGATTTTTTTTGGTCAGACGTGTGATGCTGGTGTGTAGCGAATGGCCATTGCAATTACTTGATGTCCATTATTTTGTTTACATATTGTTAGGATATAAAATGAGTGGATGGAACACCAGAATAATCTGGGCAATTTAAGGCAAACCTGATTAGAATATTTCTTGTCTAAACTTTTTACCCTGAAAACTTGAAAGACAAAATTTAAATGTAATGTAAATGTGACTAGTTTAAAAAAAAAAATATAAAACTTAAAATGAAGATGGGAATAAGAACTTAAATGCTGTAATCTCTGAAGAGAACCAGCGATCAAATTCTAATATCCTCATATTGTGCCAGATAATGAAACATTAAGCTGGAGATAATAAGATTCCTTTCCACTGGATAGTCTTCAGCATAGTTAAATCTATGAATGAACAGCTGAAGTGTTTTATATAAGCAAAAGGTTATATGTCAAGGATTCTGAGGGGTGAAAAAAAAAAAAAAAAATCCCAGCCCATTTACTACAAACTAGATAGAGCTCACATCGCTCATTCTCTTTTAAAATTGTGCCATAACTAAATGTCTTTTAAGAAAGACAGCTTCACCACTGCGCACTGCTGAGGACCGGGATGCAGTGGACACTTTTTGCCTAGCTTCCCTAAGGAAACAAAGGCCAGGCAATTGTGCTGTATATATACATACATCTATGCTTTCATCCTCCTCAGTAAATGCAAAGATTTCCATCAAATTCGACAAAAAGGCAGAGATCTTCAAGACAGTCAATTCCTAAAAGCTTTCACAGAACTGGGAAAGCTAACAAAAAGAGAGATAGCAGCAGCCTCTGACTGAAGGAACAGATGGGGACGAGTTACCTGCATCAACCTCCAAGAAGCCAACACTGGCACAAAAAGTCATAGGAAACCAAGCTAAATTCATCCCAGCACTGATGGAGCTGCCAGCTCTTTAACACGCCAGTGAGGTGCAGTAACACTGGCAAAATAATTACTGCCCTGACTCTCTATGGTACTGGATTTCTGTGGTCATTCACATGAGGAGTTTTATATTTAGAGCTGCAAGGAGGAGATGTGTCCACTGTGCCCGTCATGGAGTAGAAAGAAAGAATGAGCTTTATACTGTAAAGAGAAGTGCAGAATAGAAATAGTTCAGCTGGGATTTTACAATATCCTGTGGGACTGAGACAAGCACAGCCCAGTGAAACACAGCTCCCGCCTCCTTGAACTTCACGTGGAAATCCAAGACAATAATCTCAGCAAAAACGATAAAACCCAACACGGGAATTACATGCACAGCCTTTGTGGATCAGCTCAAATGTCCACGGAGTGAAATTCTACCTCTGAGCCTGACAGGAAGAGCCCCTTGAACAAGAGCATAGAGGAGGACACAGGCAGAGCAGCCATTCCTCTGGGACCTCTTCCCATCTTCTTGCCAGGCAGAGACTTGCATCCAACAGGCTCCAAGCAGCCCGCTGGGTGTAACAGCTACCAACGGGCCTCTCTCCTGTCCACGTCTTTAATGCCTTTTCTCCCTGATCCTTCTTTTTCACGGATGTTTGCTCACTGTTACAAAACCAGAACAGATGTTTTGCCAATTTCCAAAATGCCTTTGAAACAATAAATTATCAGTGCTGCAACACTGTGCTGTACAAGGAAGGAGAAAACAAGGGTCTTTCACACTATTTTTCCAAGTGCATTAAATTGCTGACGCAATGAGCTGAGCAGTGTTTCCTCATGGAACAGTTTTTGAATAGGTGTTCTCTTTTACATGTGTATGAATGCCTATGCTCCTTAACTATCACAAACATTCACAGAACATCTGCTTCATCCCAAGTTACAAAATAGAATCATAGAATCACAGAATGGTTAGAGTTGGAAGGGACCTCAAAGATCATCCAGTTCCAACCCCCCTGCCATGGGCAGGGACACCCTCCACTACACCAGGTTGCCCAAAGCCTCATCCAACCTGGCCTTGAACACTTCCAGGGATGGGGCAGCCACAACTTCTCTGGGCAACCTGTTCCAGTGCCTCACCACCCTCAATGTAAAAAATTTCTTCCTTAGAGCTAATCGAAATCTGCCCTCTTCCAGTCCATGCTGATCTCCTCATAGTACCCAAGGAGTGGAGTCCTGGAGAGGGAGAGATGCTCCTGCTGTGCCAGGGGAGCGGAGTTGGCTCTGAGACAGCAGGCCCCACGCTGCAGGCTTTTTGAGGCACATTCTAAGCAGCATCTCTGTTTCTTTAGATTAAACGACTTCTCATTTTGAAACCTGTTAGGAGGCTAACTCAAAGAGCTATGGTGTTTGGCTCATGATCCAGTATCACCCACTGCTTACCATGAAAATAACAACCAAGCCCTTTGTAGAAAATGAGAGGGAGAAGTCTGGGACGGAGCAAAAAATAAACTGACCATCTAAAGTTGTAACCACACATGGAAAGGCAAAATAATATTTTCCAAGCTTGTTTTCAGGGAAAGTTAATAGAGCTCTAATGAATATTAATTTATATCCGTATAGATTGCTAAATTCTGTGCTTTTGCTGACATGGTGAGCAATCAGTATTTAAATGTCTAGTGTTTCTTTTGATTTGCCACAATTAATGTTTCATGGCATGTATGTGAGTTTATAAATTAAAAAATTTAATTAGGAGTTGTCGTTCCTGGATTTTTTGTAAAGACTGAATGGCAAACAGAGCCATAAAGCCATGTCACACTCAGAATCGGGATGCTGATGTAAATATGGGTAGATGATGCTAACGACTCTGAGTTATTTCTTTTTAATCTTCTCATATTTTGTATGGAAACATGATTTTAAATAAAAATGCTCAGTATACAAATTAGATGGATGTTATTACTAAGCACATTAATAATTTTTTTTTCTCCAAATGTCCACTTTGCAAATATAATTATTTTTAATCATACTGATTCCATCTAATTAGAGATTTGGTTTCCTTTTTATACTCAAATTCAAGGCCTTTGTATTTAAAAGCATGTTATTTTTTACAGATTATTTCCTGCCATTTTACCTCAAAAGCACCTAATAAAATTTCAGTAAACGTGATTAAATAACACAGAAAAGTTGCCGTGGTATTTTTCTTCCTTTCAGCATCATAAAATAGCTGGTTTATTGTAAGTTTGCAGCTTCACGAGGGTGTGAGCGTGTAATTAATCTGATTCCTTAATGTCTGTATCAAAAATAAATTTTCTTGCAGTTCAGTGACTGATGGTATGCCAGTGAGTGTTTCATTCTGGCAGAAGATAAGGACAGGGCCTGTATGGCATTCAAATACCACCTGTAGCTTATTTTGAAGTCTCACAAAGGACTTAGTAGACCTTGTGGTCACCTCAAAAGGAAGCAAGAATTCTATCCCATGCTTAAAAAAATCCCAAATCCTCAAACCACGGGAGATTTTGCGGACTGCTTTTCCCCTGGCAGTTTGCAGCAGAAAAAGCAGCACAACACGTTGTGTTATCAACCACCATCTGGCAAAATTTCTTTGTCTGAGCTTTTCACCTGCTTTATGAGGAACAACAATTAAACTCCACACCAAAGACTGTTCAGCCTCACGACCAGATCCAGTCATTTTCAGTACTGCCCCTCCGTCAGTGTGGATAATTAGTAGGGACTTTGAGACATTAAGCAACAAATTCTGTAATTGGAAGATATTTCATGTGCAGATTAGGAAGCAACCATCTGCCACCTTCTTTGTGCATTACTGTGGTTTATTATAGAAAAAGAAGAAACACCCTAACGTATCTGCTGTTTTGCAAAGACCAAACATGCTCCCAAGAGAACCTAGCTTTGCCTTTGCTGGGAAGGTAGTTCAGCTACAAGTGTAAATTCACGTTCTCTGTGCACATTTTCTGCAGCAATTTGGCTAATGTGTTAAGGAATAGTACTTCTGTGAGATTCTGCTTAACAAAGTTTAGCAGAAGTAAAAAAAAAAAAAGCAAAAAAAAGGAAAAAACTCTGCCTTTTACGTTAATTCAGCAATCCAGGAATAGCGTGTTGTTTGTGATATGATGTTCCTGATGTGGGCACCCCAAGCTCTTAGAGCAGTGTTAGTTCAGTGCTGCCACACTCCATGTCTGACCTTATATGTTACAATAGCTCGGTGAGTTAACTCCCAAACTGCATTCCAGTGATGCCTCCCCATCCAGCTTGCATGATCTCCATCTGTTTTTAGAAAATAAAAATCCACCTAGCTCCTATTGTCCCTGACACTGATGTCAGTTAAATGACCAAGTCTGATCTCCATAATTTGTCTACAAAAGGGATCATGCAAAAATGCAGATGAAGGAAAGAGATTAAGTGATGGGATTTTAAACTGAAAGAGGGCAGATTTAGATTAGATACAAAGAAGAAATTTTTCACTCAGAGGGTGGTGAGGTGCTGGAACAGGTTGCCCAGAGAAGTTGTGGCTGCCCCATCCCTGGAAGTGTTCAAGGCCAGGTTGGATGAGGCTTTGGGCAACCTGGTGTAGTGGAGGGTGTCCCTGCCCATGGCAGGGGGGTTGGAACTAGATGATCTTTGAGGTCCTTTCCAACCCAAACCATTCTATGATTCTATGACTGGCCAGTGGCTGGGCTATTAAACTGAGCCCTCCTGCAGGAGAGAAGACACTGGCCAGTGCCACCCCAGAACACGTGTTGCTATGATTTGGGGAATGTCTGCGTGCCTCTGCCAGGTGACCGATGCCATCTCCATCTCATGTGCCTGCACCCAAGTCCCATAATCTCAGTGCTCTGTGTCTCACACCCAAAGAGGAGTCCCGACTCTGCCTCGAAGGTGGGTAGCAAGCCTGTTCCAAGAGAAGACATTTCACTGTCTTTGGTCCTCTTTCAAATTAACAGGCTTCTGTTAACTTTGTAAGTGACCTGGAAACACTGTACGCTGCCAAGACACCGGAGCTTATCCGTGCTTTACAGCCACCCTGGACCTACATCTCGCCCTACTTCCTGCTGCAAACAGAGTAAGAAGTCTCCAAAGGAGTTTTCCAAGAAAGCAGCCACTTAACTCAAACTGAAGTTTGCCCTCATGAATTCTTAGTGCTTTATTAGTTCCCATGAACTGCTTAAGTGAATAATTAACAACACCCGCTACAAACTCCGAATCTACCCAAGCCTGGTGGGCAGGGAGGGAGGATGAGCCAGAGAACAGGCACAGGTCAAATCTAGCCCTTTCACATTCCTTCCTGTTCCCTGTAATTTAACTATGCCTTTTAGTGTGTGTCTCTAATCTAGTTTATTGTAATTCAGGTCAAATTCAAGAGAAGTTCCACAGTAAAACTGAACCTTATTTATATTACTTCTCTAAGGCAGTGGTTGGTTAGAATAACTTCATTCCCATGCACTCCCTAAAGGTTTTTCAAGCAAAACATGTTTTACATATGCTGGCTAAATATATGGAGAGGAAAAGAAACCACTTCACATTCAATCCAAATTACTGTAAAATTTGGATTTTACAAAATGAGAGATTTTACAAAATTCTCATTTCCCCAAAAATGAGAATTCTGTTCTTCGTTCTCACTTTACAAGGAGACTTCAACAGTAATTTTTTTTTAAAAAAAGAAAAGGTAATGCCCACAAACTTTCTCTAAGTGTGTCACGTTCTGTTTCCTGAATGTTTAATAACACTTTCGAGCTCGCAGACTTATTAAACAAGACAAGGACATTGAATTTCTCCTGTGTCTCTAGCATTGTCGATGCCAGAAAAGTTTAAGTGGTTTTTATGTTGGCTGACTGAGCTGGTTATAACTGTCTGTGCTCCCAGCACCGAAAGACCGAGTGCGTACAGGAGAGTTGCAAAAACATAATCTGATACTTTATGTGTTAGATGCCCAAGGTCAAGGGTGCAAATCCCTTAGTCTGAGTGGTGCATCACTGGAAAATTAATGGGGCCGTTAAATGTTAAGAGGAGCTTTAGTCACGTTATTGTGCTCGGCACCGGGGCACGGGGCTGAGATGCTACGGAGGGCAAAGCGGATGATCTAACGTGCCCTCCTGTCCTTAAAATTTATGAAAACGAATAAAGCCTGAACTTAAACTCTCATTTTGGTGTAAAAGTGCCTTCTCCAGTTTGAAGCAAGCTGCGTGGAAATATTGCTAAACTTATCTGAAATAAGAAGGCCCCAATTTCAGCTCTGCAACGTTTTAACCATATCTTACTGAGATAAACGTAAGAAATTTCTCGCACAGGCAAACGAGTTAAATCTTTCCTTCAAAGAGGAGCCCCTCGCTGTTCAGGGTGTCTTCAGCAGGGATCCACCCCAGCTGTATGAAATCCTGTTTAGCCAGCTGAGCATTTTGGCAGATGGGCTAGGGGGCTCCCCACCACAGCCTTATGAGTTGTCACAGCCTGCTGTCCCCCCCTGGGGCTTTGCCACCACCCTCCTGCTTCCCACGGGATGATGACAAGTGGTGACTCTTGCTACAAGGACATTATCTCTGGCAGAGGTGGGAGGATCAGCATCTCCAGCTGCTCCACCACGAGCCTGTGAGACCCTGCGGACTGGAGGGGACAGTTCCAGTTCTGATGGCAGAGTTGATGGTACAAGTGCCTTCCTCTTGCTGCCAACCCCCACTCCTCCATCCAGAAGGCATTACTTTTAACTTAGACTGTTTCTATGACACTTTTTGTAGAATAACCCTGCAAGGAGCTCACCTGCTTCACCTGAACGGCAACAATCTGCCATGGGTACATAGCTGGTATTCCAAATGTACTTAATTTTAAAAGACAGCAGTAAAATTAATAACGTGTACATTGTACAAATGTGCACTCACCCTCCAGTCAGGTTTCTTTCTGTGTTCCCATCCAGCTTTCCATCTATCCCTTGCTTTTCCGTGGAGAGGGCTGTGTCTACCCCAGTACACGTGTACTCAACAGAGTGTATTGCAAAGCCTGCTGAAGCTCTGAATATGCTTATACTACATGCAGCGCCCTGCAGGGACAGTCCACTTCGTAGAATCATAGAATCACAGAATGGTTTAGGTTGTAAGGGACCTCAAAGATCATCCAGTTCCAACCCCCCTGCCATGGGCAGGGACACCCTCCACTACACCAGGTTGCCCAAAGCCTCATCCAACCTGGCCTTGAACACTTCCAGGGATGGGGCAGCCACAACTTCTCTGGGCAACCTGTGCCAGTGCCTCACCACCCTCAGAGTGAAAAATTTCTTCCTTAGATCTAATCTAAATCTGCCCTCTTTCAGTTTAAAGCCATTGCCCCTTGTCCTATCACTACATGCCCTTGGAAAAAGTCCCTCTCCAGCTTTCCTGTAGGCCCCCTTTAGGTACTGGAAGGCTGCAATAAGATCACCCCTCTTCTCCTTTTCTTCTCACTATCAGTTCACAAGGAGAGGGGAAAAACCCCAGCCTCCACAGATCTCAGCTTCTGCTGCCGTTTTGCAAGTAGAGTCCCCTTTAAGAAAAAAAAAGGTCAGCCAGGAGAGGAAACCAGACTGTCATTTCTGAGGTAAGACAACGAAGAATCTGTCACGGCCATTATTCAACTAATCAGGGATAACGTCGACGACCTCATTCTGTCAGAAAATATGTACGACAATGACCTCTTCCTTTATCAGGAGCAATGGGATACGACAGCCCAGCCGTGATTTCGGTGGGGATAAGAAAGCATCCCCTCGCCGCCCCCCGAACAGTGATGCATGCCTGCAGCTCTTTCTAATGGCTCTCATTTCTCACGTCTGGCATATTTCCATTCTGACATTAGCATTTTATTTGAATATCCTTGTAATAATTTACAGGCATACCTCGCTAACGAGAATTAATTGCCGATGGTGGGATATGGTGTTAATTTGGAGAGTGCTGGCAGCCCCGTGCGCTTGGGAAGGGACAGATGGGGAGTGTGGCTGGGAAACCTGCACGCGGGGCAATCGAACCGCCCCGTCGTACAAACTTCTCAGATAATTGGTAGTGGCTTAAAGCTTTATTATCCTAGTTCAGAGACCATGACCTGCGTTTCCAAAGTGATTAATAAATTTTAAGCCATTTTAATAAATTTGCAAGGACCACTGTGGTTTTACAGAGTTACGTTCTGCAGAAAGCCAGGCTGAAGATCAATACCAAATAATCTCTGCATTGACCCTGTAATTCCTGACTGAGCACTAACAGTTGCTTTAGAGAGATGTCACAGGAAGAGATGGATCATTCACCCCAGCTTGAGGTTAGTTGTTCTTTCCCTGTTAAATGTTTCCACTTTATTTATAGACTCATTTTGACCAGCTTCATTTGCCAGCCAATTATTTTCATGATGCTTTTTTTCCAGAGTTCTCTAGTATTAAAAATCCCTGCTGCACTTCCCCCTAGCTTTGAAGGCTTTTCGTGGTTCCTGTTTGTGAGAAGCTGAGTGGCAAAGACATAAAGGGAAATCAATGAAGCCCAGAATTTGGGAAAATGAACTCCAAATCACCTTTTTTTAAAAAAAAAAATAAATTTATCTTTAGTGGACAGGAAAAGAACTGGAAGGCTGAGAAGCCAGAGGCATGTGCAAAGAATCCCGTCAGAGTTTTTAAATTGAATTCCTTAATGTCATTCTCATTAAAAAGTTCTTCCTGCCAAATGCTGTTTGCTTACGCCTTCGAACTGTCTACATTAATGATGAATAACTTCTGCAAGGTATTTATGTGTTGCCTTGTCACTGCCACAGACAGCAACTGTAGAAAGTGTGAAAAAATGAAAGAGAGAAAACTTGGGGAGTGAATTCGCAAATTGAGCCTCTGTGCTCACTGCAAATGACCATGTGATATCACGGGGAAAATGCTTTCAGCACGTGGATCAGGAAAGCATCCCTGTGGGCTTATTATAATGGTTTGGCAAAGGTAGGTTTTTGCAGAAGTCGTCAACTACATTCTGCTGACTACTTCCCTTGCAATGCTCAACTCCTTTCCTGAGGAACCATTTTCTGAGATGCTCAACATCATCTAGTCAGTGGGATCTGTAGTGTGCATTCCTGGATGCATAAGCTTGTGTTGACTGTGCTAAAGAAGAAATTCAAATCACACCACGCAATCTGACTTGCCCCGTACAAGTTGATTGTCTCCATTGCTATTTTTCCCTCTACCAATTCCATCATTTTCTTTTTTTTTTTTTCTTCTTTTTTTCCCAGAAAAGGCTGAGCAGTTTCTTGCAGACCACAGGAACAGATAATGCAGACTAATCAGTCCAAACAGGTTCCTGTGGGACCCATCAGATGTGTGACCATTTTGTTGCTGACTCTCTGTTTACTAATGCTTTTGGGTAACTATCAGTAAACACATTTGCAATTGGTTCAATAAAAGAGAGATGTGAGATGAATGTCAGCATTTTGCAGAAGTCTACAGACATGCTGGCATCAGGTACAACCACATTCAAGCTCACTGTCAAGGTCAGACTCACACTTCATCCCAAGGCTAAAAGTTCATTTCAGCGCCAAATCCAAAGTTCTCTGAAGTAGGAGAGCCAAGGTCACACTGAGCTGGATGTGACCAAGCAAGGAATAGCTCAGCTCACTGTACCTTGAACTACAACCCTGCTCAAACCAACAGTGTGAACAGCAGTGTAAACCATGGGACTTCACGTGCTCATGGCCACTTCCACACCTGCAGCCACCCAGGCAGCCAGATGCACCTCTCTAGTGTGCTCCTGCCTTCCCCTAGCTCCCTCCTCCCTCCAGCCCCTTCCACCCAAACTTCCAGCACCTCAACAAAGGCAGCATGCAAGCATTCCATGTCCTTCACCCAACACAAGAAGGACACGGAGCTGCTGGAGTGGGGCCAGAGGAGGGCCACGAAGATGATCCGAGGGCTGGAGCACCTCTGCTATGGAGACAGGCTGAGAGAGTTGGGGCTGTTCAGCCTGGAGAAGAGAAAGCTCCAGGGTGATCTTATTGCAGCCTTCCAGTACCTAAAGGGGCTACAGGAAAGCTGGAGAGGGACTTTTTACAAGGGCGTGTAGTGATAGGACAAGGGGCAATGGATTTAAACTGAAAGAGGGGAGATTTAGATTAGATCTAAGGAAGCAATTTTTCACTGCGAGGGTGGTGAGGCACTGGCACAGGTTGCCCAGAGAAGTTGTAGATATCCCATCCCTGGAAGTGTTCAAGGCCAGGTTGGATGAGGCTTTGGGCAACCTGGTGTAGTGGAGGGTGTCCCTGCCCATGGCAGGGGGGTTGGAACTAGATGATCTTTGAGGTCCCTTCCAACCCAAACCATTCTATGATTCTATGTTTTCTTTTTGTTTGTGTTTCTAAGAGGCCTTACAAGACCACAAACACTCACAAACATCTACTGATCGGTTCAAACCTTGACTGTCCCCAAAAAGCCCGTCCAGAGAGGATAAACTGTAAGTCACTTGTGAAGCGAAAGATGCAGGTTCGATCTTACCCACTTGCACTCTGGCTGTACTTTATATGAAATGTCTACTGGATAAGCTACACAAATTCAAGCACTGCTTGGAAGGCCACGTACAAACTGGAAAAAACAAAGCCACAGAAGATGCCAAAATCAGTTTTTTCACACCAATTATAAAGATCCACGCCAACATGCCGTAACAACAGGTTGCCAATTACTCACATTTAAACACTGAGCAGGAACTGAGGATATATCTTTTCCAAGGCTAGAGGTAAACAACAAAAAAAGAATGGTGATTACACAGACTGTATGTGTTGCTGGCACAGTCTGAGCAGTACATTAGATAGGTAATGTGTGTATTGATGGCAGTCCCTGCTGACCTGAAAAATCTGTGAATCAATCAAACAAATGTCTGGACAGTGCTTCTTTGGTTGTCACACCATGCGTGCAAATTCAGTGCAATTTCTGGAAATTTGGCTTGGCTAAGAAGAGACAGAAAGCACCAGGTTTGGAGAGATGCACGTATAGACTCTCCTGCCTGTGTACATGCTGACCCCACGCAACGCAGATTCCCCGATTTGGGCAGCATGAGACTGATCTGGAACTGGCAGCAGCAGAGCTGTGTCCTGCATAGACAGATTTTCCAACTCCACGGCTGTATTGCACTAGCTGAGTGACATGCTTTTCAGGATGAAAAGCAACACAAGAAGGACATGGAGCTGCTGGAGCAGGGCCAGAGGAGGCCACGAAGATGATCCGAGGGCTGGAGCACCTCTGCTATGGAGACAGGCTGAGAGAGTTGGGGCTGTTCAGCCTGGAGAAGAGAAGGCTCCGGGGTGATCTTATTGCAGCCTTCCAGTGCCTAAAGGGGCTACAGGAAAGCTGGAGAGGGACTTTTTCCAAGGGCATGTAGTGACAGGACAAGGGTCAATGGCTTTAAACTGAAAGAGGGCAGATTTAGATTAGATATAAGGAAGAAATTTTTCACTGCGAGGGTGGTGAGGCACTGGCACAGGTTGCCCAGGGAAGCTGTGGCTGCCCCATCCCTGGCAGTGTTCAAGGCCAGGTTGGATGAGGCTTTGGGCAACCTGGTGTAGTGGAGGGTGTCCCTGCCCATGGCAGGGGGGTTGGAACTAGCTGATCTTTGAGGTCCCTTACAACCTAAACCATTCTGTGATTCTATGATTCTACGAAGTGGACTGTCCCTGCAGGGCGCTGCATGGAGTATAGGCATATTCAGAGCTTCAGCAGGCTTTGCAATACGCTCTGTTGAGTACACGTGTACTGGGGGAGACACAGCCCTCTCCATGGAAAAGCAAGGGATAGATGGAAAGCTGGATGGGAACACAGAAAGAAACCTGACTGGAGGGTGAGTGCACATTTGTACAATATACATGTTATTAATTTTACTGCTGTCTTTTAAAATTAAGTACATTTGGAATACCAGCTATGTACCACCACAAGCTCTGTGGAGTAAATTCTGAAGATATGAATTAAAAATGCAGTTAATATTTCCACGGGTTAGAGCTGGATTTTACTTGCTATACAGATTCCCAAGGAGACTCGTTTGAGAGAACTAATGAAACATTAACGCCTGCAAAAAGATTTTTAAGAGTGGTACTTTAGGAACTATTTGGCTTTGATGAAAGGTTTGACTGCCTGATAACCCCAGAGCCTGCAGTTATAGTACAATATTTATAAATGGAAGAGACATTTACAGCCTCATAAAAGCTTCTGTTTATTGTTATCAAATTGCAGCGTTGCACTGAAACATTAATATGTAGCTTAACCTGTTTTTTGTAGCTTTGTTATGAGAACAGATTAAGTAGCTGAGCAGGCATAATGGAGAGCAAACCAGCAAATGCCAAGTGACAGGGATAACGCATGACAGTGAAAGAGGACAGCCCAAACACTGCTACCAAACCTGGAGCCTGCCTTTGGCTCTTGAGATATGCAGCTCGAGAGCACGGGCGGATTGCAACTCCAGCGCAATGCTTCCCGTGAACAAGAAATTGCTTTACACTCCCTGAACCCTCCGAGGCTCTAGGAAACAGCACGGATCACAAATCTCACTAAACCGTGTCTGCTCAGAGTACTGGGGAGTAACTCGGCCGATATGTTCCCCTGGACATCCTCTTGCTTAGCAGATGTACATCCATTTGTCCCTTGGCCCCAGCACTGATTCGTTCTGGCACCCTGCTTTGCTTCTGCTTCACCTTCCGGCATGTAAAACTACAGGGACTAAATAAACCTACAAGAAACAGCATCTTATTCTGAGCAGGCTCACAGCTGGATCCCGAAATGGGCAGGCTTTGGTGTGGGGGCTTGGTGATGAGCTGTCCTGGATGTCTTTGAAAATTGCCAATGCTCAGCCAAGTTTTGGTTAGGAAACGAGTGCCTCAGAAATGCAGCAACCAACACAGCAGGACAATGAAAGGAGCATGTGGCTGTGAAAACTTTTGTTTCCCCTGTTTCACCTGATTAAGTAGCACATTGGACATGGAACAGCAGCCTCTGATGCTCTGTACAGCTGCTGGTGAATCAGAAATAGCGTGATACTTTATTTTCCTCTCTGATGGAGGCATACCCACGGCAGTCTCTGAACAAATGTATTTCAATCTGAAACATTATGAGTTCATAAAGGATTGCAGAACTGACATTGATGCTTTTATTGTCAAATCAGCTCAGCGTATAACCTCTCTCCTTCAAGGAAAATCTTGAGCAAATAGACCTTGCAATGTGACGTGAAGGTTAATGAGTGTAGTCCTTGTACGGCTAAAACTGGCAGAAAAAATGCTACAGTGGCTGCTTCTTCCTTTTGAGATCCCCAAGGTGGCTTGTGGAAGCTGCACTTCTTTGTCCTGCCTGTGGCCCAAGCTCCTACTATGAACTACATCTTCCCTAAAGCACCACTGCTACGTTGGTGGCAGGCTGTGCTGTACAGTTTAGTTAAAATATATTTTAGCACAGTGTCTCTCTGGAAATACGAGTACTTCAGGAGACTCTATCCAGATGAGATGGAAAGGGCTGGAAATACAGGCTACCAGAAGAATGCACCCCTTGACCTCTTGTTGAATTAGCTTGGAATGATGCTCTATAGATCCCTACAATTTGAAATATTGAAAGTGACCTGAAACAGGCTTTTCAGCTTTTTCACTGGAAATAAAATGCCTTTAGCAATCTAGCAGGAATAATACTTTCTGCTTATATATCTTTTGGATATCAATTTCCTGGCCATCTCTATGAATTCCTAATGAATTCCTAAGAAACCAGTCTTCCTAAATCCCGTAACTATTTTGGAAAGCCTCGTTTTGTTTATTTTTCCCACCCACTGAGAACGAAAATCTGGTGTTCCACATTCCAATCACCTTTTTTGCTACAACCTGTCAGGCAAAGCACCAGTGAGACACTATAAAGTCCTCAAAGTCTTTTCAGCAACTATATCTCGAGGTCTTTAATATAGATGGTGGACATGCTGGGGGAGGGCTTTATGTTCCATGTTCAACATTCTGGATGACAAGCAGCAGCAGGTCCTACAGACCAGAGGTGCAGAAGTGCTCCTTGTGGGTATATATGTAAAGAGCTGAGCAAGGCAATCGTAGAAAATTGTATGCCTCAAAGTCTTCCCCAGGCTAATGGCAAGAAAATAATGAACTAGGGAAGTCATTAAAAAAATAAGAACTCAGTTAAAATATTCACTTTTCTTTATGGAAGGACAGAGGTCCTAGGAACACCGTGAATACATATGAATATATAAACCTAACTTCTGAGCTGCCTATTCTAATGTGGGTTAAACTTAGGTAAAAGAGGAGGTTTTAATCACTGTCTTCATTTACACTAGAGAAGCCAGCAATCTTCAAGTCATGTGCATGCACAAGTACAACTAGACTCAGTCAGGAGTCTCCAGGAGCACCTCCACCACCTCACACCACTGGGTCCCACTACGGACGTGGATGATCAGAACGAGTTCTCAGATTTATAGGACAACAGGAAATAAGGCCAGCAGAAACTCCCAGTAATTGTCTATCCATCTTCCTTCCCATCCATCTTACAATCCTCCTTAACTACAAAATCTCATCCATGTCTTCATATTTAAGGCTTAGTATCTTTTCTTCCCTTCCTTAGGAACCTACAGACTTAATACGAGCCATTTTTTTAAAAAAAGGGAAAAGATTCTCCTGGCAATGGTAATGCAGACACATAAATCTTAATTGCTTTTTCAATTCATGCATTGCATCCTTTTAGACTTGCTCCCTGCTGAAACCAGCACGATAGCTGCAAATTTAAAATTGGTTCTTAATTTGAAGACCTTTGAGTTTTGATACTTTAGACTTGCATTTTCAAACTTCGTGACATTTATACTAAGGCACCAGGGTTATTTGAATTTATTTTTCTTTATCAGTAAAAGAGCCTTCAATATATTATGCCATGATTAATCTGAACAAAAGTCCTTGAAACAAAAGAACAGCAAGGAGAACGCTTCTAACTCTTAAGTTTTAGTATTAAGCATTTTTTTTTTTTTGTAATGGAAATATCCTACCTTTTCTACAGCTTATTTGAGAATTTTAGGAAGATGGAGATGAAGCTCTTAATGTCCTTATCCATTTAAAAGCTTCTCTGATTATCTCAAACCTCGAAAGGCTAGGTTCCTAGTGGTCAAAACATCATAAAGCAAACGTTTCACTGATGTCACGCTGCCACTCCATTTCAATGCTGATACGACGCTTTGCTCAAAACAGATTATGATGAAGACCAAACACGTAAAACTTTATTTCTAGCTGAAAGTAGAGTTTCCATGTAGCATAGGCCATGACCCAAATGTGCACACAGTGCCCAGAAATGCCTTCTTCCAGTTCTGACTGTTAATTTGATGCCTGCTTACTTGTGTGCACCAAACTGCTGTCATAGAATCATCTGGTTGGAAGAGACTCTCAAGATCATCGAGTCCAACCATTCACCTTGCATTGTCAGGGTCCCTAAACCATGTTCCTCAACACCAAATCCACATGTTTTTTAAACACCTCCAGGGATGGAGACTCCACCACCTCCCTGGGCAGCCTGTTCCAATACATGTCATGGGCGTAGATACGTTTGCCAGCTGTATTGGCTCTAGTTACATCCTGCAGTTTTCTTCCCTTGGCAGCTCTGGGGATGCTTTCCCCGCTGGAAAACAGTTGTCTCCCCAGCTCAGATGACCCATCCTTGCAGAACACAGAAACCATCCCTGCTCTGGCACTCACGGCTGAGGAAACCGCAGCCCTCGGCGCTTGCCCCTGCCTGGGAAGGGGCTCCACAGGCAGTGGGAAGATCACAGTCTTATCCTGGGAGACAGCAGCAGGGACACAAAAGTGTCACATCAGGCAGGTAGCTCCATGACTGTGCTCATTTCAACCACAATTGCTACCTCCAGCCTCGTGTGCTGACCTCAGCAAGTACACACAGCACAGGAGAAAGCTTTGCCAGCAGCAGGGTGAGCTGAGGCCATTCCTGGGCCTTGGAGACAAAGAATAGAGAGAAAATAGGATCCACCCCACAAATTCCTCCAGCAGAAGCTGACAAACAATTACTGCAATTTACAGCTGCCAGCCCCAAACATAATTAATGCGCAGTCGCAGCCAGATGACCATCTTAAGGGAGAACGTGGTCTACTTAGCTCACTTACTCATAGCAAAAAGGACTTTATTTTTAGGGATCACTGATAATGGCAGACAGTTTCTTGGGGGCCATCAGAACTTCAGCAGATGTGGGAGCAGATGGCAGGACAATAATGCTTTTTTGGATGATTGACTACTACCTTTTGCCAAATGCCAGTGGTAATAAAGATATCTTGCCCATCTTCAATCAAGTGACAGAGAATTTTCGTCCCAAGAGGTGACAGGCGTTGAATTTTCCTTCTCTTTGTGTGTTTGTAAGCACCAAGAAGTACCCATGAACTGTACTCAACAACACTTTTGCCTTCCATCTAAGAAATCGTACTTCTCTATATATTTTGAAAAGGTAATACAAATATTTAATCAGTTTTGTCATGTCTTGACTCTGTTGAAAGCAGGATGACATATATACCAAAGCGAGGGAGTAAAATCTGTCCGGCAGAAGGGAAAATTTACGGCTGCAATTTTGCAGAGGGGTCCCTATGATGCAGTAAACTGCAAGAATGAAGCATGAAGAGTTTATTAAAGCCATAAGAATCCTGAGATGAGATTACAGCCTTTATACTCTGCCATGCTTCAGATTTGATAACGCATGTCTCCCACCCACCCCCTCCCCCTGCCAGCTCTCCTGGAAAGGCGGAGAGAGGGAAAAAACCCCACAGTAGATTGATTTTGATTTCACATGTAGCATCCTCATTAATTTTCAAGGCATCAGCTCGCGCAGATCAAAGTGGCAGAAGATGCTGACATCAGCTTTCATATCTGAGAGCTTATCACTCCCTGATGATAAAATTGCAGGATTATCAAGTAGTGCATCTGCAAGTCTATAGCTACTGTAAAAAGCATTGTGACATATAAATGCACAATGTGACACCATTACTGTATCATCTTTACTGGAACACTTAGCAAAACATTTTCAGTGTCACCAAATGACAGTCATGCCTTTGATTTTATTTCTCAGTTTTGTAGCCTTGGAAATGATAATCTGGGGGGGGGGGGGGGGGGGGGGGGTAGTACTTTTTTTTTTTTTTTCCTTTGTCCTGGCTGCCCTCAGCTCTGACATGACCATCTGCAATGGAAAAGGTGCCATGAAAGATCTGGACCAGCATGGCCAAGTAATCCTTCATCTTTTTCACACCTGCTGATGGAGTGTCATTGTGACAGTAAATGATCCCTTAATAACACCATTAGAAATGCTTATTTTATCTTTTTTTTTTTTTTTAACGCTTGTTTTGCTCCTATGCAGAACCTCAGGAGTAAGAGATATATGATTCCCTGGACTTTACACAAGATATGCCCTTTTGTTTGCTTGTTTTCTTAGCAGAGGAGATAAGCCAAGGAAAACATTATATCTTTCTTTAGTCTTCCTCTTTAATGCAGAGGACTGATACAGTCCTACGAGCTCTTAAGTCATTAAATAAATGGGAAAACAATTTCCCAATAACCACGGGGCATAACATCCTTGGTACTTGGTTTTTGATAGCAGAGAGAGGAGTTGCAAATTCTCTGTTATGCAGGGATAACATTTGCCTTTGAAGCCATTGTTTTTCCCTGTTCCATGTCCTACCATTCAACAACGCAGGCTTAGGGATGAGTTCACAACAGGAATACAGGGGAAGAGTTATCTAAAGACGCTTGGAAATTTAGCTAGACATTTCATTAACAGCCTGGTTGGTTGCACTGCTCTGAGTGAGTTTTAGAGAAAACAAACCTGTAACATTTCTCCCCATTTTGGGAATCATACAGGAGGGAAGAGCCATCCTTTCTTGATAATTGTGGTACTGTCGAAATATACCTCACCCAAAGTCAAAATGTGTTTACGGATTACAAAGATTGTAAAAACAAGGATAGAAAGCACACTAGTAAGACACCTCATACAGGTTTGCTTCTTACCAACCACTGGGGTGGGGAGGGAGGGGAAAGGCTATGTTCTTGTTTACCACCAACTCACATCAATCCAGAAAACTTCAGTCAGAAACACTGCATGAATTCTAAACTTCAAAATGCAATGCTAACATCGAGCTGTTCTGAAGCTGTCAATACATAGTCCTCACCCTCAGAAAGTTGTGTGTGAGCACTCCCAGTGAATTTTATTTTTATGGCTCTAGCCTTGGTCATGCCAGTCCTTACAGCCTACCAACTCAGACCTAGTGCACATCTGCCTACTACAGCTGCTTCTGCACAGCTGTATCATGTTCAGGCTGGAGAAGAGAAGGCTCCGCGGTGATCTTATTGCAGCCTTCCAGTACTTAAAGGGGCTACAGGAAAGCTGGAGAGGGACTTTTTACAAGGGTGTGTAGTGATAGGACAAGGGGCAATGGCTTTAAACTGAAAGAGGGCAGATTTAGATTAGATTTAAGGAAGAAATTCTTTACATTGAGGGTGGTGAGGTACTGGAACAGGTTGCCCAGAGAAGTTGTGGATGCCCCATCCCTGGAGGTGTTCAAGGCCAGGTTGGATGAGGCTTTGGGCAACCTGATGTAGTGGAGGGTGTCCCCGCCCATGGCAGAGAGCTTGGAACTAGCTGATCTTTGAGGTCCCTTCCAACCCAAACCATTCTGTGATTCTATGATTCTATGTAAAGCACTGCATCTTCACTCCATCTCAGTGTTTTTCTGGTTATCTTTGATCTGAGACAATGCAAAAGAGTTACTAGTACTGGTTAAGATGTGGATCACTTGTCTCATAGTGAGAAAATAAAGACATTTGATTACGTTTCTCCAAGACAAAAGTGTAATTCACTAAGGCAAGAGGCTTGCAGTAGAAGCAAACTGGAATTGAGTCATGACCTCAGGGACAGGGCAAACTTCACCTGCAAATGAAGGCCATGTGCCACTCCAAACAATACAGCGTAGGATAAATTACGGACCAGAAACAATAAAATCACAATCAGCATCACAGCAGTTCATCCTGATATTAAAATGACCTGTTACTTCACAGGTAAGTCTTATCAAGGTCACTGTACAGAAGCTACTTGTGTTGCTGATAGGAGCATGTCTGTGAACCTTTGAGCTGACTTTAGGCTGCAGAAGACACTCAAAGAGCGCACGCATCCAAAAAGTGCATGCATCCAGATGCCCTGGATGTTAGCCCAGACTGAATTCCATAGCTATTGGCTACACTGCCTAAACTTGCTTTGAATGACCTCATTCACCATATCTACCCCAGGTCATTTAGATGAATGACAAAACCAAGCCCTTTCCAAGGAAAGGGACTAACCTTAGCAATAAGAAACAAACAGAAAGCCCGGCTGGCTGATTAATGGGAATATGTCCTGGTTTTGGCTGGGATGGAGTAAGGTTTTCTTTTTAGCAGCTAGAAGAGCTCTCTGTTTTGGATGTAGTCTGGGATTTGTTGCAAAAAGAATGTTGATACTGATGTTTGTAGTTGGCACTGAGACAGCCAGGACTTTTCATCTCCCTGTGTTTTTGCCAATGTGCCGGAGCACAATGGTCTGGGGGGGAGCATGGCCGGGACAAAGGGTCCACAACTGCCCTTAGGATTTGATCTTAGACTTAAGACTGAGGGCTGCATTGGCCAATGAAGTATTCCATATCATGCAGCATCATGGCCAGTATACAGATGAGGGTTAACCAGAAAGAAGGGCTTTTGCCCTTCTGAGGACTCTAGCTCTCGGAGTGCTCTCTCTCTTGCTCTCTTTTCCAGCCTCTCACTCATCCGGGATTACAATGTCAGGACTTATCTGTTTTGGGATCATTAGTCTGGGATGGGATGGGTCTTGGTCAAGGGGTGGTGAGCAATTATACTGTACATCACTTGTTTGTTTATATTATTATCATTATACATCTATATTCATATATTAGTAGTAGTGGTATTAAATTGTTCTTATCTCAACCCACGGGTCTCTCCCTTTTCCCCTTTAATTCTCTTCCCCATCCCCTGGGGGAGGAGGAGGGTGAATGAGTAGCTGTGGGGCTTTTAGTTGCCGACTGGGCTAAACCATGAGAGAAGAGCAGTTTGATTTGTGATTAGAAATAATAACATGCCATCCAGAGAAAAAAAAAAAACAAACCACAAACCAACACAAAACCAACAAATAACAAAACCAACCAGCAATGAGTGCTGTGTCAGGATAACCTGAAAGGGAATTGGATAAAATGCCTTTTGGGAAAGCCATCGGCCACCTCCTTTATATATAGTGTGAGGTCACGATCACTGAAACACTGCATAATGCATACCTCTTTTCTTTAAATGTAAAGAACCTGAGATACAAGACCAACACGATGACTACTTAAACACATTCTAGACAGAACTCAGACTGAAGATATAATGAAGAAACACCACCCAGCAGAAGTAATAATACATCCTGTCAGTACTTGTAACAGTCCAAAAGCAATTTATCGACTAGAACTGGGAAGAAAATATGTCCGTTCAGTGGGATCTTCTGACATTTCGAAATGTATTTGTATTGTAAAATAGCACGAGAGTTAAGATTTCTTGTGAAACTTAACAATTGGGAAATACCAAAAGGCTGTGCTTCGAGACTGTTGAATCTTTTTGTTTAAAAAGAGAAGAGAATGTTTTAAATCAACGTTGAAGCAGTGTAAAAGAAAATAAGAAGCATTTTAGAATAAAATTAATGTTATAATACAAAAGTCTCAATGGAATTAAATGAAATAGCATGAAAAACAAATATTTTAACTCGTTTAGACAAGCAATTCAGCATGACTTAAACAGCGTGGCAAGCTGTTTGCTTCGACCTATTCCCATTGAAAATGTCACATGGATGCGACGTAAAACGTAAACGCGACGATGAAATTTCTACTTTGCTGAAACTGCACTATTCCAGTGGAAAAACCTCATTTTGCCACATTTTTCTTTGCTCTTATTTCTACACACAGAATATGGAGACTGCTGCAAATAAAGGCTCCACTACCCTGTTCATGGGTAAGCAAAGTGGCTATGGTAGCAAGAGCCTCCTTTTTTTTGCAACTCTTATCTGAGCAGTGGAAGCTAGTAGATGTTGAGGTCTTTTGAAAACGATGCCCCCTTTAGCTGAAAATATAAATATTTGTCAAGAAATCTTCAGATCCTGCCTGGGAAATGTCTCTGGTTGAATTTTCAGAGCTACAGCATGTTTGATGGCACCAGATGCAACTCTGGTGTGTTGATGGGGACTTAGTAGCAGCCATCCTAGTAAACCTCACTAAAAGTCCGTATCGGATTGTGACCTTCCCAAATTCAAAATATAACATCATTAAGCACAACACAGCCTACCGTAATGTTCTTTTACAACGTTCTACTTCCTTTTCCTACTTGTCAACTCAGATGAGGCTTTCTACAGATATCCAATGACACTTCTCTGATCAAGTATCTCACCGATGTCCTCAGACCACTTTTTCCTGCAGAGCTTCTGGCCACTTTAACACACAAAGTGAGAGCATCCTCTCATTTGGCAAAAGGATTTCTTTGTCAGCTAGGGCAAGTGAGGAAGTGCTAAGCTGAATGAAAAGAAGAGCTGCCACCGAGGACACCACTTGCAATTTGAAAACCTAGATCATCCCAAGTCTCTTCTATCCATCAAAAGTTTATTATTTAACCTGCAAAATGGTATGTGATTAAAAGGTCAAGCTTTTAAAGGAGTGCACATTTTAATGCTATCAATAGTGAACCTGTTGAGTTAATGCCCATATTAGGTCACCAAGTCAAGTATTCTGGCCTATTAATATTTATAGCCAAGCAACTGAGTGAAGATATTTGGCACCTGCAACTGAGTGAAGATATTTGGCACCTATGCAGTGCACTACTTGAGTGTACACCCTCCACATAGGAGATGGCAAATAGCATGCCTTTCAATTTACAAAAGACAAAAACCAAGGCACAGGGGGGACTTGCTGCCACAGGCTTGCCCAAGATGACTCCGAATCTCATGATGCTGGGAACTTGACTCAGCAATCCTGGGAGCTGACCCTTCCAAGATGCAAGCTCTTAGTCAACACGCAGCCCTGACCTGAACGGCAGACAGGAGCTTCCACATCTCCAGGCATGTTTTATAGAGAAGAGATAGGAGAGAGGGGATGCTACAGTTCATGGTGCTACCATGGGCTGACTCCAGCAGAGCAAAGGGCAGTCAAGAGAACAGATAAACTTGATTAGCAATACTGATAGCTATTTGCAGATTTTTTTTTTCACTGAATTTTCACCCACAAAAGTGGCATCTTCTTAAAGACACTAATAACATCTGAATTTTCAGTTCTTGTAAAGAGTTTTTTGCTATGTGAACAGTAAATAAGGTTCATTCTGACAGTTGTGAAAGTGACCTTAAACTAAAAACATCAAACTCCACGTTGCCACTTTTGTGGCCTATGGGTAGTTACCTATTCCTATTCTTTCTGTCCTCCTCTCCTGTTGGGTTTATTTTTATAAGATCTTTCAGGTTTAAAATAGGGTTAATGACTAAAGAACCTTCCTACTTTTTACCCTGTGTGAGATTTTTCAATATAAGATGTCTGGTGACCTTAATTACTCTTGACAGGATTTGTTATGCTTATCTGTTGAAATAATTCAGTTGCATTGTTTTAGGTGTTCTGTCTCAGTACCATCCCTTGTAATTACTTCTGAAATCATAAATCTCTTGTAACCTGACTTTTGTTTTCATTTTGTTGCCTGTTTGAAAGCCATTCAAACTGAAATGATCTCATCAGCCTTTGAAAATTGAGAAAGAAAACGCTGTTAAATGTGTATTTCATCCTCTTCTTGATCAAAAACATGTATTTCTGAAAAGGTTCCATATTTTTAGCTTTTTGCTTTGCAGAAGTGTCTTGTGAGCACCTATGTTCTGGTACAATACTAGAACTGCACCCAATTCATACAGATTTCCAAATCATACTTCTTATAATACAGCCCTAAAATAGTTTCCTTGGGATCTAGTGCAAATAAACTACATCACAGTTGAAAACTGTGAACAAGATGATACAGTGGCTTCAGTCACACACAAAGAATTACTCAATCCCATCAAGAAGTGTGTGGAGATGTAATGCAGAGTCACTCTGTTCCAGCTGATCTCTCCTCCAGCCCTTCTTAATTCAGCAGCCACGTGGTTCTGCAGCCTTTGCTTGCACCAGCTCCCTACTCCCTCTGGGCTGATGCCACAGGACGGGGAAATCAAAACGACAGCTTGATTCCCATCTGCTGCAGAGACCCACCTTTACTCCTTGCATCCATCATCTCTTGTGCTGAATCCTGAAACAGTGCTCCATGAAGGACAGTAAGGGATGTGATAAGTGATAAGACAAGGGGCAATGGATTTAAACTGAAAGAGGGCAGATTTAGATTAGATCTAAGGAAGAAATTTTTCACTCTGAGGGTGGTGAGGCACTGGAACAGGTTGCCCAGAGAAGTTGTAGCTGCCCCATCCCTGGAAGTGTTCAAGGCCAGGTTGGATGAGGCTTTGGGCAAGCTGGTGTAGTGGAGGGTGTCCCTGCCCATGGCAGGGGGCTTGGAACTAGATGATCTTTAAGGTCCCTTCCAACCCAAACCATTCTATGATTCTATGTGTCACATCCCTGGCCAGTCCATACATAAAACAATACAAATGATGTCATATATCAACACACATCAAAAAGTCAGATCAAATTTGAAATGAAAACTGTTCAAGTTCCCCATTTTTCTTGGCCTAGAACTGCATATAAGCCTGTTTTGAAGATTGTTGGAACATGAGCTGGAACCAAACGAAGTCCACCTGAGATGCAGCTGCCCTGACTCCTGAAGCAGCACAACACACGGACATGTAAATGAGCCTGCCCATACTCCGGACCCAAACCTAGCCAGCACAGTTTGTACTGTATTTGCAGTTGAGTGTTACATTATGAAATCAAAATAAAGAAAAAATGCCATTGGCTGCCTTTGATAATTTGGTCTTTATTTTTTTTTTTCTATTTTAATGTATCGCTTTGTGGCATCTGACCTCTCCACAGATCCCAGAAGACACTGCCAGGAAATGACACCTTCAGAGCCCGTGTAGTGGGACCGACAACAATGAATTTTTCTACACGAGAAGGGCTATCATGTGACCACTGATGAGGACTCTCTTTGGACATACGTAGTGGAAAGGGGGAAGGATTACCCTCATGCTGACCTGACGCCAATCAGTGCAGCAAACAGATCAGCAAGTGACAGCTCAGAGCTGCTCCACCTCCTCTTTTCATTTCTGTTTGCATTTATAGCCCCTAAAATTTAATAGGAAAACAAATCAGTGACAATGGAAATCAGTTTGAGAAATGATTTTCTTAACCACTTCTGATAAAAATCTTAAAACTACCAATTCAAAGGTAATGAGCATCACTCTTAGCAGGAAGAATTCAAGCCTTGAAGCCAATAGATTTGCTTATAAGAGGAACTATTAATACGTTCACAGCTTTCAAAATAATCTCAGAAAGGAAGCATACCTAGGAGAAGACATCTACTGTAATTATCTTTTGTCTGTAATGAGTGTGCCATCATCTCTGGCAGACAAAAAAATAATCTTTTTAAGACAACACAAAAAAAAGACCTGCAGTAGATGTGGAATATGCCATTTGGGTAAACGTGCTGTTAAACAAAAACATTTCAGCTCCCGTGGAGAACATGGCTCAGCTGAAGGCACTGAAATCACACACTGTAAGAGCAAAGAGACTAAGAATACCCAGCCTGCTTCAACCATTGTAGGCTGCCACAAAAACCATGGTACTGGAAATCAAAGCAAAGTCAGAAGGGTGCTATGTGGCACATGGTAATTAAACATAGAATCATAGAATCACGGAATGGTTTGGGTTGGAAGGGACCTCAAAGATCATCCAGTTCCAACCCCCCTGCCATGGGCAGGGACACCCTCCACTACACCAGGTTGCCCAAAGCCTCATCCAACCTGGCCTTGAACACTGCCATGTAAGACTCCTCTTTCCGTTCCTACACACAGAATGTCATGCTCAAAACACACCAATGGTAGCCAGGAAGCTTTTCTCCTGCTGATGTTCTGTGTGGATTTGTTACTGGTGCCTCTCTCCCATGTGCCAGACAGCAAGTAACACTTGCTTAACTGTCCTACACCACCATTGGAGGGATAAGTGACTCAAATGTTTGGGAGACACACAGTTATTCCAGCAAATATAGCCATCTGGAAAGGTACAAAAAGGTGTTTGTGATGTTGAAAGTGCCTGTTCTTATCCAGTGTTATCTACCATTATAAATATTAATCAATACAAATATTGTCTGTCTTGGTTAGCACACCCGATATCTCTCTGCTCATTTTCTCATTTCTGAAAAATTTGGAGAAAAGTTTTCACTATTATAATCATTGATCCTTAGCCTTTCCCATCAGATATTTGCTGCTCCCCCCTCCCCGTGGTTGATTATCTATAAAGTACTGGGCATCGCTACTGACAGACTGCGTGACTATCGTGTTTTAAATAGGAAACGACGATGAAGACACTTTACAAGGTGCTGTTGGGAGCTGCTTTTTGATATACTGAAGAGAAAACTTGGCTCCATACTCAGCTTTGTTGTTGATCTGCCCTATAATACTGATCATAGCATCTTTGTTTCTTTTTTTCATAGCTTATGCCCTTCAGAATGCAGTATGTCTCTTCACAAGTTGCTGCAGTGCTTCAACGACTAGATCTCCCAATTTTAAAGAAAAACAGTAAGGAGCATCCTTTCTTCCCAGATGAAGCTTTTACTGCAAGTGCTGAGCAGGAATGATGAACAACATGCCTTCAGCCAGTCATTGCAAAAAAAAAAAAACAAACCCAAAACCCTCAAAGTTTCACCTATTAAGTCTTAGCTAAAAGTATCTTTAAAATATGTTTTACATCGGAACAGTAAAAATGAAGAAATTTATAGCTATCAATTATGTGTCCTAGGTAGGTGTGCTGGTTTTGGCTGGGATAGAGTTAATTTTCTTCAGAGTAGCTAGTATGGGGCTGTGTTTTGGATTTGTGCTGAGAATGATGTTGATAACACAGGGATGTTTTAGTTGTTGCCAGGCGGTACTTACATTAAGCCAAGGACTTTTTCTGCTTCTCCCATCACCCCACCAGCGAGCAGGCTGGGGCTGCAAAAGAAGTTGGGAGGAGACACAGCTGGGATGGCTGACCACAGCTGACCAAATGGATATTTCATGCCATATGACATCCTGCTCAGCATATAAATCTGGGGGAAGAAGGAGGAACATTTGGAGTGATGGCATTTGTCTTCCCAAGTAACACATGATGGAGCTCTGCTTTCCTGGAGATGGCTGAACACGTGCCTACCGATGGGAAGTAGAGGATGAATTCCTTATTGTGCTTTGCTTGCATGCACAGCTTTTGATTTACCTATTAAACTGTTTTTATCTCAACCCATGAGTTTTCTCACTTTTACCTTTCCAATTCTCTTCCCTATCCCACCAGGTGGAAGTGAGCGAGCTGCTCTGTGGTGCTTACTTGCTGGCTGGGGTTAAACCATGACAGCTGGGAAGGAAAGCAAGCAAAAGGAACAAAAAAGACAATGACTTTATTCCTGGAAGTAATGTTGATCCATCTGATAAAAATCAAAAGAGAAGAACTTGAGATATACTTCAAAGAGTAATTGATGACCAGATTAATCTATTAATTCTATCATGCTGTTTTATATCTTCCTGCGTTAAGCTTTTATTCTCACTAGCTCTCATTTTGCAAAATTATCTTCTAATCAAGTGAAGAATTACCTCATTGGTTACTAAGACATGAGATGCCACATGACAGACAGACCACAGCACACACTGAAGTATTTCTGCAGCCTGTGCATTCTTTGAATGGCCAGAGCCCACAAGAGGCCAGTATGTGCAAACTCTGGAGAAACCTGAAATACATGGCTATAACATTTCAAATTTGCACCAGGATACCTCACTGACAACATATCCAGCCTGATTTGCAAACATATTTGGGACACGCAAGTTGAGCTCCATTGGGATTCCTGGAAAACGGGGCTTTTAAAGAAGCCTGTCCTTGGGGAACTGTGCTTGACAGTGCTAATGATACGTCTTCAGTTATGTGGCACACTTCTCCCACCTCCCTGGCTGCTGCTAGGAGATGAACACTTTCAAGAATCAGGCCACATTAATCCCCAAAGAGTGAAGTTTAAAAACATTTTGTAGACACAATATAGAAGGAAAAAAGTAATATTTAAGAATAGAAGCCAGAATACATTGTGCTATTCGAACCCATGGCATTGATTTGCCATAAATGTCGCTCAAAGCAACCAGCTCTGGAAGTTCAGTTTCCCACCTAATCAAGGATTAGAGTCACCTCTTTCTCTTTTGGCTGTTGGATAACTTTTTAGCTACCAAGACCTGATTTGGAGTACAAAAGTAGGGTTTAAATAGACAGCACATGAGTTCTAACATTCATTAGAGTCATCACAGTTGTTATTTCTTCTCTATCACAAATGGAAACCTATGCCATGGATCTCATTAGTATCATGCTATTGACCATCTTTCCCTGCCTATGGTAATTAATAGCACCATCTCCTTGCTTTATTACTCTGCAAGTTCAGATGACATTCTTCAAAAAGTGACTGTGTATCTGTATTATAGTTTGTATCATCCAGAATCACTCCCTCCCAAAACTCTTCCAAAGGGTGATGCTCTCAGCCAGCCATTGTGACATCCACCGATCAGTTACACGCTCAGGATTGAGGCTCGTTCCTCACGAACTGGCTGGAAATTTTCATAGATTTCATAGATTTCTAGGTTGGAAAAGACCTTAGAGATCATCCAGTCCAACCGTCCCTAATCCCCATTAAACCATATCCCTAAGTAGATCATCCACCCTATTCTTAAACACATCCAGGGATGGGGACTCAACCACCTCCCTGGGCAGCCTATTCCAGTGGCTGACAACCCTTTCAGAGAAGAAAAACTTTCTAACATCCAACCTGAATCTCCCCTGACTAAGCTTATGCCCATTTCCTCTTGTTCTATCACCCAACGCTAATGTAAAGAGCCCTTCCCCTACCTCCCCACCATCTTTTCTCAAGTATTTGTAGGCCGTAATCAGGTCTCCCCTCAGCCTCCTCTTCTCCAGGCTAAACAGCCCCAACTCCCTCAGCCGCTCCTCATAAGTTTTATTTTCCAGCCCCTTGACCAGTTTAGTCGCCCTTCTTTGGACTCGCTCCAGGAGCTCAATATCTCTCTTAAAGCGAGGGGCCCAAAACTGGACACAATATTCCAGGTGCGGCCTCACCAGTGCCGAGTACAGGGGCAGGATCACTTCCCTGCTCCTGCTGGTCACACTATTCTTGATACACGCCAGTATCCCATTGGCCTTTTTGGCCACCTGGGCACACTGCTGGCTCATATCAAGCCGGTAGTCAACCAACACCCCCAGGTCCTTCTCCGCCAGGCAGCTCTCCAGCCACTCTTCCCCGAGCCTATAGCGATGCTTGGGGTTTTTATACCCCAAGTGAAGGACTCTGCACTTGGCCTTATTAAAGCTCATGCCATTGGCCTCAGCCCAACGATCCAGTCTGTTCAAATCCCTCTGAAGAGCCTCCCTACCCTCGAGCAGATCGACACAGCCTCCCAGCTTGGTGTCGTCCGCAAATTTACTGAGGGTACATTCAATCCCCTCATCCAGGTCATTGATAAAGATGTTAAACAGAACCAGACCCAGCACTGAGCCCTGGGGAACCCCACTGGTGACCGGCCTCCAGCCGGATTTAGCCCCATTGACCACCACTCTTTGGGCCCGGCCATCCAGCCAGTTTTTAACCCAAAGGAGGGTGTGCCTATCCAGGCCAGCAGTTACCAGTTTCTCCACCAGAACACTATGAGAAACTGTATCAAAGGCTTTACTGAGGTCTAGGAAAACTACATCCACAGCCCTTCCCTCGTCAACCAGGCGGGTCAATGCTTGCTTTCAGTTAATGCTTTCAGTGGGGATTGCAGCTGGTAAAACCGAAGGCCCCATGGGACACAAAGTGAAGCTTTTTCTCAGGCTGTATACAGACAGAAAATCACATATGTAACTCAAATCAGTGAAAAAAAAGCATTAAAGGACAGCCTTCAGCTTTTGTTAGATGAAAGGTGTTAACAAAAACTGCTGAGGATGAAACATCTTCACTCAGAAGTGATGCAGACAAAATCTTATACTGGAATTTGAATACCAAATATATTTGAATATCAAATCCCCTCAGCTGCTGGGGATGTGCAGGAGTACCAAACACATTTCCAAAAGATGTGTTTTGAGTATTGGTGGTGATGTTTGCTTTTTTTTTTTTTAAAAAAAACAAAACACAAATCAACGTTTCTGGAGTGCATTGTTATTTGGACAGACAAACACCTCAAAAACTAATAAGTAAAAGTGGGTTTAAAATAAAGATATTTGACACTTTGAGCGCTTATGAGTGAGGACATTATCTCTGGAGGCAATCTCCTCTCCAAGGTTTATTACTTTTCAAAATAAATCAAGTTTGCTTAATCTATAGTTAGCATCTGCACTCCAGGCATTTTTTTTTTCCCTAAATAAAGATAAAATGCCACACACAACAAACTAATGGGTTAGAAATAGCTTTCACATTAATCACCCAAATACCAAAATGGTGCAAATCCATTTATCTTGACTGTGATACTTTCAGAAGAAGGATAGATAAGTAAACAGCCACAAAATATGGAGGTGCTTAGCTCGAGTAGAATAAACTCCAGTGTTGGTGAAAAGGAAAATATGAAAGAGGCCATTAAACACATGCTCACACAAACTTATTTACATTTAAAGAACAAGAGGACTGTTTGCTGTAACTAAACGTAGGAGAATTAAAAGTGGGGATTACCAATTAGAATCTATATACTAGCAATAAGTGCTCTTAGAAATACTGCAATGCTGAATGTGCCAAAGCTATCAGTCCATTTTATTTTTTCAAGCACTGCCATTTCTAAGAACGCTGATCAGAATTTTTAGTATACAGCATAGTTCACTGATTTCTTATGAGGACAAAGCAGACTGAATTTCTCCCTGAATTAAACACCCAGTAACAGGCAGCACATAGTAAGCAGCCTCCCTTCCAAACGCTGCTCGCTCCCTCTTTGGATTGACCTAAACATAGAATCATAGAATCACAGAATGGTTTGGGTTGGAAGGGACCTCAAAGATCATCTAGTTCCAACCCCCCTCCACTACACCAGGTTGCCCAAAACCCCATCCAACCCGGCCTTGACTCCTTGCACAGGAGTCCAAGTTTTATCATCATTTGCATGGGTTGAGCATAACCTGTATCAGCAACTACAATGAAACAGCAATAACCTGTCAAGAAATATAGGTTCTGCACATCTGCAGAAGCAGCCAGGCCTGATGGTTGCAGGCTGGTGTCCAAAAATTTGGGTTCCCTTTCTTCTCTGTCCACCTTCTCCAGCAATATCTAACCCCCTTGTTCCATGGATCTCCTTAATGTCCTTAACATCACGGAACACTTCCAGGGTAAAAATTAAATTTGTTCCTTTGAAATCAAACTACCTGCAGACTCATTCAGTCCTACTAAGCTCCACCCAGCTCCTGGCACAGGTGGGGCCAACTCTGAGTTTTAGGTATTGCCACCAACAGACTGATGAGGAAATTGGTGCCCTTGTCAAAAGGAGCCAACCCCGTTGAGCATCAGCAGCAGGAGTGAGACTGGGTAAATGACACACAGGTACCTTCCTGGTTATGACTGAAATTGTGGGATCTGCCAGTGCTTCTTGGGCAGGTAGAAAACATGGTGGGCTCTGCTCAGGAAGGTCTGGAGAAAACTGTGTACCCTTTACACAGTCCACACCTGACTTACCTCCTGCAAGCCTAACGCACTGAAAGCTGCCTTCTAAACAATTACTCTGTGGTTCTGTACATCCTCTGCCCCCTGAAGCCTAACCAAAAAGCATGAATAACAGTGGAAGGTGCTGCCAAAGGCAAAGCTGTGGTGCACTGAGCCCAGACTGGGGCTTGTGGGGCAGCACAGTGACAGGACAGGGCAAGCACAAGGTATACCCAGAGATCAGCCAAGCCTGCAGACCAGCTCAGGCTTGCACCAGGCTCCCTGAGCCTTGCTCAGCAATAAACTGCAAGACTCCCTCCCCTCAGTTCATAAGGAAATATTCTAAGTGGAGTCACCTTGTTAAATAAATGGGGTCTCCTGTTCTCACAGGGAGGAGAGGAAAAAAAAAAGAGCATCAGGTGCTGGCTCCTTTTTGCATGAATGCAGCCACGTGTATCTTCCATTAGCACAAAAGAGCTTTATATGCATATACACACCGAGAAGATCCTCTGCCCCCATGTATCTATTGAAAGGAGAATAAAAGCACTGAATGAATGGCAGCCCTAAATACAGTGGTTAATAGAGTATTGCATATAACTGACAAGAAAGATAATATGCCTGCAGCCAAAGAAACACATTTTTATTCTCAGTAGGTAAAAGCAAGAGGATGTAGTGTTTCTTACAAATTCCTATTTACACATTTCATAAAACCTTGATTCCCTGTAGTCCTGTCCATGAAAACACTTCAAATTCATTTCTGCTTGTAACCCAATTCACTTGTTATTGACAGCAGGCTTCAGTCTCTGCAAAACAGCAAAACTGAGAATATTCCAGGGTATTTCTCCTGCAGACACAGGAAATCTCATCCATTAAGATCTCCTGGATGACAGTCTCCACCATGACACAGGTGCATATGAAGATGATGATGCAGGTCAAGGAGAAACACTGCAGTAAGACTGTTAGGAACAGCAGGAATTGCATGAAAGAGAGTCAAGGTGCTTTGCCAAGAAATTTCAGTTTAGCATCTTTCAGGAATATAATGCCACCACAGCAGCAACTCAGGGCCTCAGCAGAGGTTATATAGTGCTGCAGGCTAGGAGGTTCCTTGACCCCAAAGATCTTGTAATTTAAAGAGATAAAACTACACAATGCTTGGCAGGGGGTAGTTAGGCAAGAGAGGAAGCCAGTTGCTTATGGTTATTTGACATTTAAGCTCAAGCTGCAAGGTGTCCTGAGTGCAGGCTTAGAAACCAGCATTGTCTGCAAAATAGTAGATATTTGCTCCTGCTACCAACAGACTTCCTGAGTAGTCCAGCCACGACCCCATGTTGGAGACAATCTTCATAAAAAATAAGACTAGCTGTGTGTATCTAATTTAGTACCATAAATTGCTCTCAAATCCATGAGAATCATTGTCTCAGTTTTTTTTTACTCGCCTCTTTTGGTGTCTCTGAACACCTATATACCTTTCAGCATGGGCTGAGGGACCATACTATCTCCTTTCTTAATCACTTTATAAAACTTTGTCCTGTATGATTTTGCCAGGATAAAAGTCTTCTCTAAGGCTTATAAGTGATAAGCTTTCAAATTTCTCCAGGTCCTTTTCTGTGACCTCATATTTCTTCTCCTTACCTCTGATCTCCATTTATTTGCTCACAAACCAACTCATGACAACATTTGTCAAAGAATTTAATGCTCTAGTTAGCAAGGAAGAAGCTTGTTATCTAACATTTATTATAAATACTCAGTGGGCAATGGACTATACAGATATTTGACTAAGAGATAAATTGCAGCAAATAATTTTAGGGTTTTTTTTTTTATCCACTAGGAGTAGTCAATGTGAATTGAATGAAACAGAATGATTTTCGTGGCGACAGCTGTAGCAAAAAGGCTCCTATAAAAGATATGTCTGCACATAAAAAATAGTTAATAGAAAGTGCTGCCTGTAGACAGAAGGGAACATATAGTATTGTATAAAGCTCTTGTTATGCCAGGAAAATGACTGCTGGTCAGCAGCCATATGAACGCAGACCTAGGGTCATCTGAAACATTTCAAGTGGTGGAGGAAGGAAAACTAACCTAGGCAGCTTACAGGGTTGTACAGAGTGCCTACGGAGATTTGACCTCTAATTCATACTGAAATCAAGATGTTAGGCTACCAAAATACTTTGGAAAAATCATTATTAGGTATGTATCCGCTTCTCAAAGGACCCATATAGACTGTGATGCCTGGCCCTCGAGTAGGTCTATAGCGCTCCTAAATCCATTAAGGACTCCTGAACGTCTCAGAGAATTTCTAAATTGCCATTTTCATAACACATTTCCTAGAGGAAGCTCTGAGTCAAAACAGCTTCTACTGGAAGCGCCAAAAGAACAACATTACTATGATGCATGGAGCATTAGCCGCACTGGAAAAAGAAACAAAGTAATGGAATCGCACTGTAATGATTTTCGAAACTATTAACTTTGTTAATGAGTCATTAAAAATTTACTCCCTGCACTGATTCAGTGAGAGAACACAGTCATTCATTAAAACCTCATCCAAAAGGTTTTAATCCAGCTGCCTCCTGTAATGTATGGACAATACATGTGTTTAGTGTTAAATTACAAAAGTTTGGAACGTGGAGAAAAATCTTTTTGGAAGGAATAATGTAAAAGTTTCCTCAAAGTACTTTCTACAGTTTTATTGCAGATGTGTAACAGAAGTTAAAAAACCACCACGACCACTAACAACAGAAGAGGTAGACTCATGTCAATGGGACTATGACATACATTGGATACTCAGCTATTTATCATTATTAAACACCTCTGCTCTGCTGCTAATCTTACATTTAATGTCAAATAATTAAACATGAGTCCTCAGAACAGGAGGAATGTATTAAAGGACAGTATTATTTAATTTTCCAGGAACAGCAGTCCAATTTTCAAGGGCTTGGTTTTTAAGGAGTAGGCAAAGGACAGTAAGTTGGCAGTCCTGCCAGCATCTATGATTTCATTACAAATGCAGTGACATTTCATGCTCAAGTTGTGGCTCCTGAAGCCCTCTGTAACATGAAGGAAATTCTCAGCTTTTCTTTTATTCATAAGTGACTCGCCTTTCAGCTGGCAGTGAACAGCTTGAAAATGTAAACCCCAAAGAAATACCCAGGAGAAATACACATGCACATATCCTGGAGTCTCAAGATTTTAAGGCAATCTCATGATTTATGGAATCGTTGCTCACCATTTCTCTACTTTGGCAAGTAGTGAACTGTTCTGAAGTAATCTATGAATAGGAATACACAATTACAGTATCAACACCAGGCACTATTGTATTTGAAATTAGAACATTTTCCTTTGAAATGCAGGGAACTAACACGCAACGGTACTTACTGTAAGAAAAACTGCTAGGGAATAAAATTAGGCACTTCTCAAGAGCACACCAGAGGGAAGGCAGCCAAGCTTCAGGGTTACTGTCCTCCATCATGCTGCCAGTTCTGTTTTGCTACAGTCTAGGACTCTAGATCAAAAGTCCTTCCCAAGATAGAAACAGGAGCATCTGCTGGAGTCGTCTAGTCAGACAAGTCAAATAAGATAATTTGGAAGAAGAAGGAAATTGAGAGACTTTCCAAGTCAAGGAATGGTAAAGACAAAGAAAATCTGTAAGTCATACTTTGTTTTACTGTTTCAGCACAAGCGAGTGGATGACATGCAGGACTACAGGAACACCCTTCCCAGCATCAGTCTGGACTCTCAGTCACAAAAACCTCACTGCCCTCCACCACTCTGGTGGGCTTTTAAACTGGTTCTCTCGGGATCCTCTGTAAACAAAAGCGCAGTTTCCAATGAAACTTCTGGGAGTAGGATAGCAAAAGAAATATCTTTAGCTTTGGTAAAAGCAGCAAGCATGAGACGAGACAGTTTTATGTATTAGTTTCAATAAAACAGTTGTCGATCTGAAGAGAAGCTGATAAACATACAAGCACTTTCCACAATATTCAATGTGAATTCTCCTGTGGGCCCCAGAAATTCTTCCAACATTATTGATAATGATTTTACGCATTTTCCAGTTAAAAAAATCCTACTAGAACAATACAAACATTCAGAAAAACGTAGAGGGAAATATTACATACAAAAGGAGGTTGCACAAATCTCATGCAACGGTAGGTAGCTTTAAATGAAAGTAGTATTCCGGTCACCTGAAGGTCAAGCTATGCAGCTGAGCTGCTTAAATCATCCTGACAAATGGATAAACCATAATTAATTACCCATCTCATAACTCAGGCCAAAGATGAAGAAAATAATAAGAAAATAATAAACCTTGCTGAAGACCTTCCCAGTCAGAGCAGAGATGAGGTTGATGAAAAAATGCCCTCCCCTTGCCTGTTATTTATAATGGCCTAAAAATGTTTACAGCCGGAGGGTAAGGCACAAGCACTCCAGCTGCCATCATCTTCTTGGGTGAAGATGGGGGAAGACTTCTGAATGGTTCAGTATGTGTTCAGGTGATCAGGTGCAGTCATCATGGGTTTATGAAAGGCAAGTCCTGCTTGACTAACCTGATCTCCTTCTATGACAAAATGACCTGCTTATTGGACAAGGGAAAGGCTGTGGATGAGGGAAGGGATGCCATCCAGAGGGACCTTGACAGGCTGGAGAGGTGGGCCTGTGTGAACCTCATGAAGTTCAACAAGGTCAAGCGCAAGGTCCTGCACATGGGTAGGGGCAATCTCTAGTATCAAGACAGGCTAGGGGATGAAGGAATTGAGAACAGCACTGAGGAGAAGGAATTGGGGGTACTGATGGATGAAAAGCTAGACATGAGCCAGCAATGTGCACTTACAGCCCAGAAAGTCAACCGTATCCAGAAACTGGCTGCTCATGGCTTGGACAGGCATATGCTTCGCTGGGTGGAAAACTGGCTAGATGGTTGGGCCTAAAGAGTTGTGGTGAATGAAGTTAAATCCAGTTGGTGGCTGGTCACAAGTGGTGTTCCCCAGGGCTCAGTACTGGGGCCAGTTCTGTTTGGTATCTTTATCAGTGATCTGGACAAGGGCATTGAACGTGCCCTCAGTAAGTTTGCAGATGACATCAAGTTGGGTGGCAGTGGTGATCTACTTGAGAGTAGAAAGGGTCTACAGAGGGATCTGGACAGGCCGGGTAGATGGGCTGAGGCCAGCTGTATGAGGTTGAACAAGGTCAAGTGCTGGGTCCTGCACTTGGCAACACCCCATGAAACGCTACCGGCTCGGGGCAGTGTGGCTGGAAAGCTGCCCAGCAGGAAATGAACTGGAGGTGTCAGTTGACAGCCGGCTGAATATGAGCCAGCAATGTGCCCAGGTGGCCAAGAAGGCCAATAGCATCCTGGCTTGCATCAGAAACAGTGTGGCCAGCAGGACTAGGGCAGTGATTGTCCCCCTGTACTCGGCACTGGTGAGGCTGCACTGTTCAGTTTTGGGCCTCTCATGACAAGAAAGACATTGAGGTGCTGCAGTATGTCCAAAGAAGAGCAATGAAGCTGGTGAAGGGTCTAGAACACAAGTCTTATAAGGAGCAGCTGAGGGAACTGGGGTTGTTTAGTCTGGAGAAAAGGAGGCTGAGGGGAGACCTTATCACTCTCTACAACTACCTGAAGGGAGGTTGTAGAGAGGTTGATGTCAGTCTCTTTTCCCAGATAAGAAGCAGTAGGACAAGAGGAAATTGCTTCAAGTTGCGCCAGGGTAAGTTTAGACTGGATATTAGGAAAAATTTCTTCACTGGAAGGGTTATCAAGCACTGGAACAGGCTGTCCAGGGAAGTGGTTGAGTCACCGTCCCTGGAGGTATTTAAAAGATGTGTAGATGTGGCACATAGGGACACAGTTTAGTAGTGGACTTGGCAGTGTTAGATTTACGGTTGGACTTGACCATCTTAAGGGTCTTTTGGCAACCTCAGTGATTCTATGATTCTACGTCATGGGCCAGAGCATATGACTGTTGTGCCCCTGATCTTCAAAATGCATTTACCTTTGTTAAATAGCAGCAAAACAGAAGAAAACCAACAGCTTCATGAGTTTCGCTACAGTTTTTGCCTGCCATGACAAGCAGTAGCTGTGCCAGCTCCCTTTCCCAGTACTACTTCTTGCTGCTACAAGAGCTTGCAAACAAAAGGCCACAAAAGCAAACGTCAGCCTTTAATTCTAATTACAACTTTAGAAAGTCAGGGCCATTAACTGAGTATCCATGCTGGTGTAAGGTAGTGAGAGACTATTGGATATGGCCCAAAACTGAGTTGAGACACAGATAAAATTCTAAGGTCTGCTAACAACAGTGCCAGCATGGGATGAGACAATCTCTTAACTGTGCTTGTACAGCACCTAGCACAATGAACCCCTATCAGCAGGGACTAAATATATTTAGTGCTTTTATAGGGACCTTTGAAGGCAGCAACCCACATACTCCTGTTTTATTTTCTTTGCTCGTTTCTAGGAGTAGTTTATTGGGAGCAGTAGGACAAGGTTTTGAAGTCTCTCCATGATAACTTCCACCCATTGCTCATCAAAGTCAAGAGGACTTTCTCCCGGGAGATGCACACGTTTTCCAACGTACCAGCAATCTCCCAGCTGCTGAGCTGTTTTGTGGAGATCTCTCACGATAAACAGACACAAATGTATAAGCACATCCAAGAAGACACTTCTCCAAACCAGCAAAATATCATTGGAAACATGGCAGCAACTGTGTTCATAAAGAGCAGTTAAACGCCATCATCTTTAAACTGAAAGAGGGCAGATTTAGGTTAGATATAAAAAAGAAATTCTTTACATTGAGGATGGTGAGGCACTGGAACAGGTTGCCCAGAGAAGCTGTGGATGCCCCATCCCTGGAGGTGTTCAAGGCCAGGTTGGATGAGGCTTTGGGCAACCTGGTGTAGTGGAGGATTTCCCTGCCCATGGCAGGGGATTGGAACTAGATCATCTTTGAGGTCCCTTCCAACTCTAACCATTCTATGATTCTATGATCTTTAGTCACCGCATTTTCCAACACATTTTATTTTCATTTGTTGTGTTTTCAACTCTTTTGTGTTTTTCTCATTGCCAGTGCATGAGCTACTCTTGCCAATGACGAGTGGGCCGATCCTGGAAGATGCTCAGGGCAGCCACTGAGGTGCTGGGTGCCTCTAGTTTCCATCGACGTTGCATGGGAACCAAGCAGGCTGAGCATGATGTAGGATGAGGCCTGAAAAGCATTTTGAAAATAGATGTTTCTCCTCTGGCATCCAGCAGGGACAACATGCAATTGGCTAGCACACTGATAACTATTTTTCCATTACTCTCAGAGCCGTTTCATCCTTCTTTATTTTCCTCTAATTGCCTTGCCAGTATTCCCTAATCTGATCAGAGTGGAGCAGATTTTAAAAATTTATCTTTTCCCTTCTACACACACTGTTAATTGCTGACAAGCCTTAAGCAGTTTTGCTATGCGAAAACGGCTTCTTGCTCTGGACCATTTCAAAATGTGAGAAACATAATGTTTCCCAATTATTGTGTTCTGAATCCTGTGCACACGAAGGATAATCACAAGATTAAAGTATCCTACCAGAAACCAAGGTACTAGTGTCTTCCTCAGGGCTGTGCTTGCAACTCCACGGGTAATCAGAAAGTATCTCTTAACTTCTCCCCCATCTCCATGGGTCAACCAAGCAAAAATAAAATATATTTTTTTCCTCTATCTTTGTCTCATCTACTTATCTTAGCACATCTTGTGGAACAGAAACGTCTTGCAGTGTGTGCACAAACAATACAACATCACACAATATACCAGATCCTAGCTTGGCTGGTAGCATCTAGCTGCTACAGTAGTATAAAGAATTATTGGCCATATCCAACTGGCATTTGAAAACTGGTCTTGCAGGAATTCTGCTGAAACCCCCTACTGCTTCTGCATCAGAATTAGTTAGCTCATCATCAGATATATTCCTCTTGAATTTTTCATCCCAAACTACAATACATAGTAATTTCTTACTGCTTTCTGCTATGAAGGCTGCTACATTAGTCTCGGCATAAACAGAACAAATGAGCTTCAGTCCATGACCCAAAAAACATACTCCAGATGGACTCCCATTTTAAACATGAGAAATGGACATCCACTAAGGTCAAAACGACAACTACAAAGTCACACGGGAAGTGGAAGCAGAGTGGTTGCTTTGGTCTGAGCTGCAAAACGTCATCTTTTTGCAGAAAAATTCTTCCTTCCCGTCCCACCACACGACACTGTGGTTTTGTTTTAGCACAGTTTCAACCTTGGAAAATGGTACTCGTTCACATTTCCATAAACTATCTCAAGATATGACTTCTAAACAATCGGAATATTTTCTCTTTGAAATTTTCACCTTTATTTCTGCGCTTTTAAGCAAAAGGGCAACGCGGGAACAAATTATTTGCAGATTCGTGCTGCATTCAGTGGAAAGTTACAGTTAACGAAAACCAGCATTTTTTCATCAGATAAACTATTCAACCAAAGCACTGTGCACATATGTGCTGTGAACGCTTTAATTTGCTGCTTCTTTATTGGGTTTTGGAAGGAGTTATTGAGTTTCCTTATTGACTTTTAGTGAGTGAAACAGTGGTTTTCGTTGGGAACTTGACTGAGCTAATTGATAAGCTCTCGGTAATAAACAATAGCAGTGGCAAAAAGGTAAATGAAATGCAATCAATGCGAGTCAGAGCAAAAAAATGCCTTCAGAAATTTGTGAAACAGTATCATTAAAGCCAAGTGTTGCTGCAGAAACACTTGAAAGCAGTCAGAGTAATGAGTGCTACTGGAAAATGTAATGACTGCACACTGAGTAATTAACATGTTACATGAATTACTGATACATCTAAGGACACATGTTTATTTTAACTTGCTGGGCAAGATCAAGTGAAATCAAGTATTCTATAATTTACTCGGTGTGGAGTTTTTGTTTCCCACAGCTCGGTTATAACTTCAAAATGAAGATGCTGTTGCAGACATATACTCTGCATGCACAGTTAAATCAGTAGGGTTCAACATAAAAACGGTATCAAGGACCACAAGGCGCCTGATCTCTCACTGCAAACTATTAAAACCTATTGACCCATTGTTCAAACAGCTTATGAATGGCATCATCCAGTGCAAGTCACTGCATTTCATTGGTCTAATGCCTTCTGAGTCACGCCTGATGCAATCTTAGTCCATTCACTCAATAAGCAGAAAAAAGCGCCACGGTTTAAGGGCAAAATAGTCACTTCACTCAGATAATACAGGTAAAATGCAGCTGTTCAACCAACTAAAAGAGAGCAGTTGCTTCCCTCCCTTCTCAATACACATATACTTTTAGATATTATTAATGGCTGTTATGAAATCTGCTGCAGGTGACAGTTCAAAACCTTAATCCATAAGGTCGAGGAGAGGCTAATGCAGTTAGTGTGGAGCATGTTGGGCAGAGAGAGAGTTTATCCCTTTCACGCTGTTGGATAACAAGGTTTAATTGTGTGAAAGATGTAGGCAAAGGCTTGGAAAAAAAAAACCTAGAAAAACATTTTTCACTGAAAACGGTTTCTTTTTTATAGAAAGTTGAACACTGACAATTGTCAAGTGCCACTGACGCTTAACTGGAAACACCACTGTGGCTCCTCATGGGTATTTCTGTGCCAAAGTCTCCCTCCCTCCATGTCAGAAGCTCCTGAGTGGACTACATTTCCCATGAGATGCTGAAAACTTCCCCCTCCCTGAGCTGCTGTGGTCTCAGAGCCTTCATGAGGCATGGTCCAGAGGGGATGCTCTGTCTCTGGGAGGGAGGAGAGGCTCACTGCCACCCTCCACAAGAGTTACAGCAAACTATCAGGAAAAAAACATGCTTTACATCTTACCAAATCTCTGTCCCTTTGCAACAAGGCTTGCCTTGGACCCAAACTCACATTTTTTTCCCCTTTCCAGATTTTCAGCTTTGCTGCTGCTTCCGTTTCCCTGAGCTCAACTAAAGACTCAAATGGATGTCTCTCCTGAAACTTTGAACGCGTTTCAGGTCCACCTTAAACGTGACTGCAAAAGGAGATGGCAGATGAACACAATGTGCTTGACAGAAAGACCCTCTGCCCATCCCATTAATTGTACTAAGCAAGGCAACGGGAAGCTCCTCCTCTGAAGTCTGCTAGCCTACTTGTTTGTACGGAAACCACTCTTAATTTATCAAGTCAGATTACAAAATAAGAAGAAAACACATGCAAGAATGCCTGGCAGTCTAGTTCCTGAGCACAGCACACAATGACCTCCTCACACTTCCCATGGAGAATGACAGCCAGTGGACCGTAGAATATGCTGAAACCACCACACAGATCCTTATGGGCCAGGAAATTGAGACAAGGTGCTTTGGAAGGGAAAATTCCTCTTAACACCTGTCAGGCATCTGGCTAGGTCAGGTCCTCATGTTTAGCACGTGGTTTGAAACAAGAGAGGCTGGAAATGGAAAAAGTGGAAAAAGGAGCTACCCTTGCTTGCTAACACGAAGATGCAGAGGAAATAAAAAAGGATACAAAAGACAAGGGTTGAGATAGGACTTGGCATTAAAAGTGCCCTAGTGGGCTAGCAAACACATTCCTTTGAGCCTTTTTCCTTTCATTTAAAGAACAAAAGTCTAGGCTCTTCAGTCAAAAGTGATGAACGCCCTTGGTCTGGCTCTTACTCGCAGCCTGTGCTATTATACACCTGCAAGGTTCTGGTAGAGCACAGCTTCCTGGCAGGGAATGAAAGATGGCTCCCTTTGCCCATATTCCAGAGGCAGCTGGAATCACAGCTCTCATCTCATGGGGAGAAGAGGCATTTCAGCCTTGCCAAGACCAGTCAATGACAAGTCACCCTGATCCCAAACGTTGTCTCTGTCCAGCCATACGTACGTAACCCAGGCTCCTGATCTACACAAGCTCCCAAGCATCATACTTATTCCCTTCCCTAGGGAAAAAAGTACATAGGAAACTGGTGCTTTACCCCATAGCCTCTGTGGAGCTCAGCATGACCCAACCCTCCACAGAGTAGTTGCTCAACGAGTCCCTGGGGCAGCAGTACCTGGGATTAAGGAACAGGTAGATGTTTTGTTTTCACAAACAACGAAGGCTTTACCCATAGATGAAGCAGGATTGGGCATTACTATAGGCAAAGTTGGCTATTAAAGCAGCTGTTCAGCTACTTGTATCCTAGGTGAGACTTTCAGGTTTTTGAATACTCTTAATACTCTTGGGGCTGTTCAGCCTGGAGAAGAGAAGGCTCCGGGGGGATCTTATTGCAGCCTTCCAGTACCTAAAGGGGGCCTACAGGAAAGCTGGAGAGGGACTTTTTACAAGGGCGTGTAGTGACAGGACAAGGGGCAATGGCTTTAAACTGAAAGAGGGGGGATTTAGATTAGATATAAGGAAGAAACTCTTCCCTCTGAGGGTGGTGAGGCAGTGGAACAGGTTTCCCAGAGAAGTTGTGGATGCCCCGTCCCTGGAAGTGTTCAAGGCCAGGTTGGATGAGACTTTGGGCAACCTGGTGTAGTGGAGGGTGTCCCTGCCCATGGCAGGGGGGTTGGAACTGGATGATATTTGAGGTCCCTTCCAACCCGAACCATTCTATGATTCTATGATTAATGCAATTTGTCAACTTGCAGGGAGAACGAGACTCAGACAACTGTAACTATGGCAATAAGATCATTATTGGTGCGGACGATGTAGCCTTTCACAATGCTTCAGCAGCCTTCACGCATGATGCTAATTAGACAAGTTCTTTGTGATTCCTTCAGACTTCCATAGTGCTGAACGCAAAGACTCCGCCTCCAATGAACAAGATCCATTTAAAATTACGTGACATAACTATTGTTGTAAAGTATGCTAAACAAATTTGGCCGTTGTTTTCACAGGCTGCATATCCTTTTCTATTTCAGCACCATCTTTAAGGACTTACAGTTAAGGAAGGCTGAGACGCATACCTATGTTGTAACGGGTCAGAGCATCCTCTGCGAGCTTACTCTGTGCCTACTTCTTTATGATGCTAGTGGAATAGACAATTCCCCAAAAGTGCTAAGCCATTCAGAAATCTGGTCCCTTTGAGCACAGAGCTCTTTAAACAATCATCCCTGGAGGGGGTGCTATAGATGTCTGAAAACCAGGCACACAAAGTGATTAACTGGATGGGTATTTGTCAACCCCATGGTCATATCTGCTCATTTGATTTTGCAAAGATTGGGCACTCATTCAATTTTCCTACCATGAATTACTTCAATGATATTCTTTTGACTACTCCTTAGTGTGAAATAAAAAGCATGTGCAAACATCTCTGAGGGCTTACAGCTAATATCAGCTAGCTGTTTTCCAGCAGAACTGTTTCCATTAGGAACAGCTAATGGCCAGAATTGAAAGGCCTCTTGGGACCGTGTCCCTTTTGATGAAGCATGATCACTTTTTTTTTCCCTGCCTGGCTGGCTTATCTTACCAGATCCTCAGTAGCCCTCCTGTGAGCTACTGGAATCTCCAGTTCTCAGCTACCAATACATGGAGGACTTTCAAGGACCACAGATCCTAGCTGTGAAGCTATTCATCCAATTCACCTGAAGGTCATGAGAAAGCTAGTGTCTCAACCTCCTTGGTTTCTCATAAGCTAGTCATGGCCCCAGACCCAGCAGTGATGTTCTCCAACCACTCTTCTATTTTCTATGTCACCAAGGTTTTCTGCAAGCTCTGCTCGGTGCCCAATTCTTTATTTCCTCCAAAGCTTTACGAATAAAATAATACAGCGGTGAAAGAGAGGGAGGTCTCATTTACCTGTGAAGCACTCGACTCTTACAGTCCTTTTTGCACATCAGCTACCTCCCACAGTTTTAGTCAACCATCACTCATCTTTTTAATTCAGGCTCAAGCTGTTATGCTACCTTGCTCTGCGCTGTTAAGCTACAACCATGAGCTGGGTAAAGCTTTTTTCTCAAAATAACCCGAGACTACTATGATCAAAGCTTACAAAACGCTTCGATGCTAATCATTGGATGAAAGATACCTTAGGAACAGAAATATCATACAATAAATCAGAAACAACCTTTTAAAAATGTTAGTTTGTTTGTTTTTTTAAAAAGGATTTCTCCTGAGTCCCTACAGAGGGAACTCATACAAGGGCAAGACACCTTGGGTGGGGCGAGGTGAGGCACCACTCCATGGAAAAGATGACAGCAGTGTAATGACAGCTTAAAAAGTTATGAACAGAAGAGACAAACTCAAAATCCAATATAAGCCAACATCTTGTTTGTAAAGCCACTGCCATCACTGTAAAATTCTTCTGAAAGAAGAGGACGGAAATTCAACAGGAAACATTTTTGAGCGAAAGTGGACGAGGAGGATGAAGTTGGTGTGACTGAGTTATGGAAGAGAAATCCAGCTCTCATCAGGCTTGACCATATCACTGTGCCATCAAAGCCAGTGGAATTACTGTGCTGGAGTCAGGAGTAAAAAGCCAGAGGAACTTGCAAACATCCTATAATTCTGTTATTAAAAAACCCTGTATTTACTGTAAATCTCCTTGAAACAGCTTCATTATGTGCCTTGCACTGCCAGTTTCAACAGTTCTTCTTATTTACTGTCATCTACATTCCCCTTTTAAAGCAGATTATTACTCTTACTGATCAACTCTTCTTATTGTGCAAAAGTTCCCCGATGCAGGCAGACTTATTAGGTGGTTTTCGTAAAGGTTGTTTGCTCGTTACTCTTCGACAGGCAGCCATTCATAATCCCAAAGTTTAACAATTACATTAATTTTAAACTAAATGTTGGAGCCATAAATTTTCTCCACTATTTCCTGCAGCTAAAGAAACTCAGTAATCAACAAAAAGAAAACACTAATGATATTTCATGACTTCTTTATTTTCTTGTCACACATGCGGCGGTAATGTATGGAGATAAACAAGTGCTTGCTTTTCAGATTTCATTTTGAACACAGAAATCACTGTAGGGCACACAATAAAACTTGATTTTTAACTTCTGCTCCACAATCAATAGTTAATCCTCGGCTGAATGTTTGATACGAGGTGCTCTGCTTAACCTTTCTCTACTGTCTCTCTCCCCTTTTCACGTGCTATTTGATTTCAATTAAGCTGTGACTGCATATATCACCTCTGGGCAAGATATCTTTCCTTAAATTAAGCAGCATTTTGCCTCGTGATCTTAATCAGGAGCTCCTCGAGGAGGAGTCTCTGCTGTTGCAACTGGGCCCCAAGTCCCCCCCTCCCAAGCATGTCTGAGTAGAGAGCAGTGTATGTGATAGACTGGGAGAAGAGGAGTGGAGCTACCACATGGAGTGATCGATCACTGACAATAGCATCGATACTGATGTCAACAATAACAACCTGTTCTAGGGGAGGATGGAAAAAACCCCAGCTTTTCAACCAACACAGTACAAATACAAGTTATTCAAAAGCTCAGTTTAGATTAATTTAGCTGTCTGGTCTATCTTCTCTGGCCAAAGCTTTCTTTACGGTCACGCCAAAATTGTCAGAAGCCAAGGTCAAAATCATAAGCTTGGTGTGTCTGATATTTCGATTAAATAAATGCTAGGCAAAACACCATGAGTTTTCACTGTTGTGAAAAACGTTCTATCTTCTGCCAGTCTCCAGATTAGTATTTCTGTAATCCGGAAAAATTACTTTTCTGTGGATTGTGAAGTGCCTGTGTGAGGCTCCCTAGAAAGCAGAGATACTACTGCTGTAACGTGACCACTTATTTTAATCAACTCCTTGGATATTTGCTTCTAACAGGAGGTGCTGCAGATGCACAGCTTGGATGGGAAGGTTGGCCAGCCCTAACGAAAGCTCCCGATGTTTTCATCACACCCAGTGTCATCCTTCTTGCTCAGACCTGGTGCAGCTCAAGCAGCTTCCCAGAGTGGACAACCAGTGAGACAGCCATAGCCAAACCTCCACTACATGTGTTCTCCTCTTCCTCTATAGCCACGTAAAACTACAATATCTTTCTGGTAATGTATTCAGACACACTCCCAACCTGAATCCACCGACTCCATGCTAAGGATTCCTCTAAAAATGCCGTAATTAAGTATTTGACTTTAAGTAAGCCTTACAAGAGATGACAAAGGGCAGCAAAGGGGTTCACGCAGCCTGCATTAAGTGATTATCTTCAGGCACTTCAGCCTGGTCCCCGCAGGCTCCCTTAACACCAAAAGAGAGAAGCTGGGATGGAATGACAGCGCCACAACAGTGGCGAGATTGAACAAGGCTTCATCTTATGCCTGTAGTTTCAAACGTCATAGCAGGGCCTGAGAAAAACAGCAAAAAAGCAAAAGATGTCTAAAATCAATGTTGCCTCATGTACAAACATTAAAACTCCACAGACCAAATTGTAACGTGTCAAAATTGCACCAAGCGTGTTGAAAGCTTGATGAAAGCTAAAAGTCTCCAATTAAGAAACACACTTCAGTTTGGGAACATATATTCATTTTACGATTGATTTTATGCTTTTTGGTTAAAATAAGATAAAAAGGTCAGGTTTTAGCTAATTGTTCCACAAGAAAGCGAATACTTCTTCCACTGCCACAGAACTCCCATAATCTGTAGCAAATAATTCTCTGCGAGTTGCTGTAAAAGAGTGCTACAAAAGACTGCAGTCCCACAAAATACTCGGTGATGACATGCAGTGATGCTATGAACTTGCAGATCTGGCTTTTTATGCCCATTTCTCTGCTTGTGCAAGTCTCAATCTGTAGGGTGGTGAGGCACTGGAACAGGTTGCCCAGAGAAGCTGTGGATGTCCCATCCCTGGAAGTGTTCAAGGCCAGGTTGGATGAGGCTTTGGGCAACCTGGTGTAGTGGAGGGTGTCCCTGCCCATGGCAGGAGGGCTGGAACTAGATGAAGAGACTTGAGGTCCCTTCTAACCCAAACCATTCTATGATTCTATAACAAAGAGGCTTCTCTACCACTGAAAATTGTCTGATTAGCTGTAAGGGGAAGTGGGAGGTGTATGCTGTGTGTTTATCTACTTGTCAAGTCATCTTCCTTTCCATGCTCCTTACAGAGCAGCAGGGCAAGACCACTTTCCTTCTAAAACAAATATTTTAGATTTACTGTATCCTTAACGATTTGACATTTCGAAGCCTCTGTGGGGACATGTGATGGTAAGCTTGCAAGCCAGTGACCTTTTTGAGGTAGCACGGGATGCTCCCTCAGCAAATTCTGACTCCGTACATACAGAGCCTGGCTCCTTAATGGCACTTTTAAGAGGGGCAGTCAGGCACTTGTAGGGATTGTACCCCCATGCAGGGAAGCAGAAGTGGGGTTGGAGGAGAGGTGGAGGTGGAGGAGAGCCAGGGCATCCCCAGGGGTTGTGATGCTGCTTTGTGGATCCTTTTAGAATCATAGAATCATAGAATGATTAGGGCTGGAAGGGACCTTCAAAGGTCATCTAGTCCAACCCCCCTGCAAGGAACAGGGATATCTCCAACTAGATCACGTTGCTCAGGGCCTTGTCCAACCTGGCCTTGAATGTCTCCAGGGATGGAGCATCCACCACCTCTCTGGGCAACCTGTTCCAGTGTTCTACAACTATCATGGTAAAAAATTTTTTCCTAATAGCCTTTCCCAAGGAGTGTCTGCTCCCCAGATCGATATCTGGCCTTGTTATACAGTAATCTCCCGCTGCACCTCGATGCGAACATAGACACACGCCAAGTATCATCACTCTCTTGTGTCTTTCTTTTTCATAAATGCCATAGAAAGTTCACCTGCATTTCATGAGTGGAATAGAAAACACTGAACAGCTCTGCTCCTCAATGTAATTTATTTTGTTTGTTCCTGGGAAAACATTGTCTTGCAGATGCCATCATTCAAACATGCATTCAGCATCCAATTTAAGGGTGTGAGTGGCATAAATGGGGGGAATGGTTTTGTCACATGGGTTTTGCTTAACCCTTTTGCATCTTTCTCTTCTCTGGAGCACACAATTTACAACTGCCCAGCAAAAGGAAAGGCCTTGCAAGCTTTTTGTTGCCACTTCCTTCTTTTCCAAAGTAAATTGCTCAGCAGTAGAATCACAGAATGGTTTGGGTTGGAAGGGACCTCAAAGATCATCTAGTTCCAACCCCCCTGCCATGGGCAGGGACACCCTCCACTACACCAGGTTGCCCAAAGCCTCATCCAACCTGGCCTTGAACACTTCTGTTTCAGTTAGCCTCAGTCTGAAGTAATTTCTTACATTTTCTCTGTGTGTGTGGTCTCGTTTTTGGCAGCAGACATCAAATCTCCCTTCTGACAGAACCGCACTGTGGAACCTTGGGCATGGCTGGTGATTTTTGCATCAGTTCCTGGATAGAGACAGTAATCTCCTGGCCTCCATCATGAGTGTGCACAGCCTAAGGAGAAATGCTGTATTTAAATATTAATGAACTCTGTGTCTCATGCACTGAGAAACTGATCTCATTTGGGATCTTAAGCATTACTATAGACAGCTGAGGCAGGAAAACACCCTGTGCAAAGAACTAGTTAAAGATTCCTAACACTGTGTTTTTTTAATATTCTCCTGTGTTAAACCTTCTGACAAGAACAAGATGGTATTTCTGCCTGGAATAGTCTTCTACCTCAAGTTCGAAGTGACAAAGCATTAATGTATGCAAATATGCAGCCTACAGCTTGTTCATTAGGAAACGGAGAAGTGGAGGAAGGTATGTAGGCTAAATGTCACCAAGACATATAAAAGTCTTTGTGGCTATATAAAACTCTTCACCATACTAGAAATAGGAGCGTGTGTAGTACAAAAAGAGAGAATATGCAACTGCTCCACTCCCAGATACCTGACGGTGGGTGAGTGCAACACAAGCCAGGCGCACATGGAGACTGTCAACTTCTGTGAAGAGACCTCTAGAGCAAATTTGAATGTATGAAGAACTAAAATTTCCTGCAAGATTTCCCTTTTTCACAAGGACTCTTGACTCAGAAGTTTGTTCTACCTGGATTTATTTGCTGCACTTGGCAATGCCTTGACCTAGTCTTCCCCATTCTTCCTCCGTATAAATTCAGGTTTGCTTCTTCTCTCAGCAGGTATCTGCTGAAGAAACTGGATTTGGCTTTCCCCTCATCAGACTGGCTCACAATCTCCTACTCTGATCAGCACCTTATGTGTAATGGTTTTCCAAGTCCATGGACACATGCTATACCCAAAACAAGATCTGCAAGCTGAACAAAGAGCCATCAATTCTGCTAACTGCCAAGTGGGTGTAACAAATTATATATGTCAGTTGCATTATTAAAATGAGAATCCTAGAATCATAGAATGGTTAGGGTTGGAAGGGACCTCAAAGATCAGCCAGTTCCAACCCCCCTGCCATGGGCAGGGACACCCTCCACTACACCACGTTGCCCAAAATTAGTCTAAGACATGTTTTTGAGGCTATCCAAAATTATAGAGTTTAAGTCATAGATTAAGCCATAGGTTAAGCCATAGGTTAAGCCATAGAGTTTAAGTCAGGTTCAGAAGGCAGAGGGAAATAGAGTTATTTAATTTTAACATTTTTAAAACAAAAACTTTCAATTTAGAATGCATTTATACGATATGAACTAGCCCAACGTTCCAGTAGCGCCGTTGCATCCTTCCACAATGAGAAAACAGCAAAGAATCTAATTTTCAGCTGACATTACACACACAATCATAGAATGGTTCGGGTTGGAAGGGACCTCAAAGATCATCTAGTTCCAACCCCCCTGCCATGGGCAGGGACACCCTCCACTACACCAGGTTGCCCAAAGCCTCATCCAACCTGGCCTTGAACACTTCCAGGGATGGGGCAGCCACAGCTTCTCTGGGCAACCTGTTCCAGTGCCTCACCACCCTCTGAGTGAAAAATTTCTTTCTTATATCTAACCTAAATCTGCCCTCTTTCAGTTTAAATCCATTGCCCCTTGAATGAGGCATACCATGGCCATACCAATTCTCACTGCCCTACTTCCAGGCCCTCGTGTCTGTGCAAAGCTGACACAAACAGCACAGCTCACTGCCGCAACCCACTGACGCAAGACATTTTATTTTTCACCAAAAAGCTGTTTCACCCATTTGCATTGCTTATTTTGCTGAAAACGTGAAGCCAGGCCTGCGCTGTCTGAACAGAACAGTTCCATTACTTATTTTGAGTATTGCCCTAATTTTTTTCTTTTTAAAAACGTGCTCAAAATCAAAACAAAAACTCTGCCAGATCTAACATTATTTTTTTGATGAAAAATTCATTTCAGAATTATTTTTGTTATCCCACTTGGAATGAAAATAATTTCTGACTACAAAACAGCTTGCATAACAGAAAATCTACGCCCAACGCCCTCCTAATATAAGTAGAATAAAAGCAATGAAGCAAGAATAAACCTGCTCTTAGTACTTGACTTTTAAGAAAATACATTATCAGTGAAGAATTAGCTGCATGGGACAGTCAATGAGTATTTCTGGCTTTAGAGCTGGCTTGAAGCTTTGTTCCAGGGGTCACATTTCAAGAGTTATAAATCAGGAAAGCAGTGCACCTCAGATACAATATTTGACCTTCCTTATAAAGCTTTACCTCCTGCTCTCAAGGGGTAAAGGGCTGAGGTGGAGGGAAATTTCATATATATATATGAGATATATATATATTTTTTTAAATATTTTTTTAGTTTTCATGATTGAGGGTAAAAATCCTGACCTCTAAAGGCATGAAGTCCAGAAAATATGAAACCCCCACAACCAGGAATCAAAAGATAAGTATGTTCTCTTACATAAATCATATCTACCTCGAGGGAGCTGATGCATGTCTGTATGTCTGGTGTTACACTTATTTTTTTCACTAGACAAAAAAGCAAAATCACAGACAAAACGTATTTCAGCAGTTTTGTCTTTCTAATCCACAGAGCCACCAGATGGAGCTGAGGTTATGCTTTTAACAAGGGGGAGCACAATTAATTTCTGGAAGGATTTCGGTGAAAAATATGCATGTGTATAATAGACAAATGTTCACAGACACACTGCACTCTGTATAAATTAGGCATATTTAAGCTTTAAACAAATAATTTCAACGAGCCATAAGAACTAGTAAATCAGATTCACAGTCTCTCTTCTGCATGCTTTCCTGGTGACTAATAAAGGGTTAGCTTTTCTTGACTGTGGCTCCTCTGTGAGCCACTAATACTTACAAACTTGCAGGAGTGCAGTCTCTTTGACACCTCTGCTTCTCTTTCAAATATAATTGAAATTGGCCAGCAGCTTCAAAAACTGTTAGACTAAACAGACGAACATACATGCCCAGACAGCAGAATTATTTAAGCCCCACTACCTGCCTTAGCAACCAAGATGTAAAATACCTAAGAGACCTTGGCACCAAAAACTGGGCTTAAGCATCACAATACGAGGAAAATACAAGCTTTTTCCCACATATATACACACACATATATACAGAGATCAAGTACTGCAAAGACACAGCTAAAACATCAGTGGGAGTCTAAGGAAACCGTACCGCTTCCTCCTTACATTCCCAGTGTGCCAGGAGACCCAGGCTAAACTACTGGGACAACAGTAAGTGATTCAAGTCTAAAGGTGTATATATGCCAACTCCATTTAAAATGACTTGCTAACGTTTTCTCCCACCATTTTAATGAAGTTGGCTTGAATCCCTGGAGTTTAAGACTGTTAGAACTCAAATGTGCCAAACGTATTAAATATCCAGTTAATGCCTGCTACAAGATATATGGCCTGAATTAGTACTGTAGTAGACCCTGGAAGACTTGATGACAGTTACTGCTCCTTTCTGCTTTGCAGTTTACATGGGAAAAGGCAGTTCTTTTCTGAAGGGATTTCACCCCAACCAGAAAAGATTGAGGGTAGAAGGAAGACGCTGCAGTCTGAGTTACTGAGCGACTCCACCACAGGCAAAAGTAGAGCATCTGAAGACAACTGTCCAAAAAGTGATGAACATTTGGTTTCATCAACAGCTTTGAGATTTCCAATTCTGAGTTCATTAAGAAGCAAAATTAAACATGTCATTCTCAGAGAAAAAGAATTGCTTTGGACTGATCTAATACTGTGCTATGAAATAATTCAGATTGCATTTATACCTTGCATTATAACTTAAAGATGATGCCATTAAAAAAACAAAACAAACAAAAAAAACCCAACAAAAAACAGACTTCCCAGAGTGAAAATGGGATGTTTTGACATTGTTCAAGCTTTTCCTCCCCTACTCCTTCCAGAATAGCAGCACAGAAATCAATTCACTTTCAGGAATTATTTGGATTGTGATGACACCAAAATGAATACATCAGTTTCACCAAGATTTCTCCAGCTCATCTCATCATCTGGTCCAGTTCAGCCCTTGAACCTTCAAAACTCATTTAATGCACTAATAATTACATTTTCCAGGAGTGAAAAAATTGCCCAGATGTCCTTAAGCCTACTTGCATTTTTCCAGATGGCACAAACTCCAGGAGATTTAAAGCATTTAGCCACAAAAGGTTCATCATCCACGTTCCTCCTCCCAGCCACCTTCAAGAATTCTCTTTGCTAATCTTCCTCATGTCCTATGCTTCTTTTGCAGTAACTGATTTTTTTTCTTGACATCTTTGCCTGCAAAAACTTTCTTCATCATTCACCCAGAGCTCCATGTCTAGCCAGACCTGCTCCCTCCCACAGCCCGTGCTGGGGTGACAACGCAAGTGCCGCTGATTGCAAAGGATGGCTAGAAACGTGGCCTGTGACTGAAAAAACATAAAACAGCCAGCAGGGAACAGCATCCCTTGGGAAACCTCTCTTTCGTTAGGTGAGAAGGTCATGGCCTTATTAGCCTCCAGAGCTGATGTGTAATTCCCCTTCTGGGCTGGAGGCTCACGCCTGTGCAGCTGTGGCCTTTTGCTGCTCAGCAGAACCTGCTGCTGAAGCGAGTTCTTCCTCTGTACTAACGTATTCATGCTCCACATAAAAGGTACATAAGGATGCGCCTCCAGGAGACAGGATAGCTTTTGATTAAGCTATATTTCCCATAACCACCACTGCAGATAAGCTTTGTCTCTTCCTGAGTTGAGAGAGAACTGTTGGTGAAGGGCACTTTCGCAGCTTGCGTGATCTGAAGCTGCTTCTGGCTGGCAGATGTCTGAGCTGCTGAGCTAGGAGAGCCTTTCCCCCCCACTCTATTTCCTCGGCCCAATGCCTTGACTACCGTGGAGAACAAAGTGCCTTCCCACATCATCCCATGACTGTTAAATGCTGCAAACGGGGGTAAGAGGTGTCCACTGTACAACTTTCTGATATTTGCTGTGAAAAGGAAATGCCACCAATACAAACCTGGGTTTATTTGTGTCCTCCTGCCCCAGAGGTTACACCACAGCATCTATTTGCTCTGCAGTTCTGACAGCTTGTGAGAAGAGGGGCCCTGCTGCCAGTGGAGTTCAGTTGAGTTGGGTGGCTATTCACTCCCAGCCTCAGGAGCCACGAGAGTAGCAGCCAAGACAGAGGCTGCATTCCCAAATGTTTCGTGACTGTGAAATACCAGAATCAAGCTCATATTTCTAAGGTCTTCAGCAAATCCACAACCTACGCTGTCATGGCTCATCTCTAAATCAAGGAAGGAACATCGAATTCTCTAATGCCATGGGTCTTCGCAAACCACACTGCTGTCTGAAAGGAGAGTTAGGAGGCATCCTAGTGTCAACATGGGTTTCTAAGAGATTGCTTCATTCTTTTTCTCAACATCTGGAGCATGAGATGGATGACACCCACAGAGCTGTAGACCCATCCTCTCCCTTTGCCTTCTTCATCTGAGATTTTATCATCAACTATATAAAGCAGGCAGTTTCCCCAGCTTGATAACTGCTTCAATACGAAGAGTCTCCAGTATACCACACCTAACCACCACTCAATGAAACATGACATCGCTGATGCATACTCTTCTTGTACGAACAGGCAAAGAAGTAGACAAGAAATTGAGGATAAGAGCCAAGATACAGGATAACATGTCAGTGCATGTATTCAAAAGTCATGAGTCAGCAATGTTGGTGTCGAGTCTGGCCCTGGATCCATAAGAAACGCAGAATTGGGCTACAAGTTTCAGTGCTGGCTGAACTTTGAAGCCTCATCAGCCCTCTTTAGATGTGCCAAACCCCAAATGGGATTAAAACGGTTTGAACCAGTTCAGTTGAAGGATGCACAAACCCTAACAGAACAGAGAGTCTGAGGTCACTGGAATCCGATTCTACCTTAAAGCGGTTTCCGTGGTAACCAGAAGTCAAAGCAGCCTTCGAACAGTGCAAACACACAAACCTTTCACTCCTTACAACTTTTCAATTAAAGAGTGACAAACATACATTTAAATTATGAAGTGGTAGAAGTGCCCAAGCCAGTGCAGCAAGCTCTATCTGCCACGTATCTCACTCAGGCAGCACTGCCCGCTAAGTTTCACGGACAGCTGTAAGACACAGTGCAAAAAGAAAAGGAAGAACACAATACACTTTTACACTGCACCCAGTGCAATATCACAAGGTCTTTGTTCGTGAGTCCGTGCCACCAGAACCCAGTCTGGACACACTGGGAAGGATATTAGATTAGATCTAAGAAAGAAATTTTTCACTCAGAGGGTGGTGAGGCACTGGAACAGGTTGCCCAGAGAAGCTGTGACTGCCCCATCCCTGGAAGTGTTCAAGGCCAGGTTGGATGAGGCTTTGGGCAACCTGGTGTAGTGGAGGGTTTCTCTGCCCATGGCAGGGGTGTTGGAACTAGATGATCTTTGAGGTCCCTTCCAACCCAAACCGCTCTATGATTCTATGATATAAGGCCAGTTTTTCACCTCTGCTGCTGTTGTGAAATCCAAGCTTTGCTGCCTTTAGACAGATAATGGTCTGATACTGGGCATGGCAGCAGCTCTAGAGCATCCTCTAGAGCCACAACACCGAGGTTCCCAAAGGCAGGTGAGGCCATGTGCTAAGCTTTGAGGTGGAGCCCGTACAGCAGCAGTGGGTGAGGCAGAGCTCAGCTCACTCCTTGTAGCAGGGCCCAAGCCAGCTGGGTAGCGCTTCAGGGTGGAAGCATGAAGTAGCAGTGCCATCTGCTACTGCTGGAGTAAAGGCTCATTCCTTGATTTTGCAATGCCTGGGGAACCACAGGTTAGAAAGAAGCACATTGCTGACAAAAACCTGCTGTGGCAACACGAGAAGTTGCCTTGGATGTAGCATTTGGGCTAGGAAACCAGAGACTCAAGGAGCAGAAAAGGCAGAGTTATGGCTGATGACACCGCCTGAAATGATGATAAGTGACCGTCCCTGATGCTGGAAGGGTTACACCTGATGCTAGAAAGAGTTACACCTTTTTACACCAGGGAGAGGCTGAATGAGACTCTCGTTGCCACTATTGCTTTACGTTGCCAAAGAAACACTATGAAATTGAGTCCTTGGCTTTAATGACAACGTGAGGCACACAATTTTGTGCACCATGTTCCATCACTGCAGAAGATGAGACTTTGTGCTACGCAGATGGGTCTTCTCCAGGTGCATACTCTTACCCACGAAGCCTGACAAATCAATTGTCTGGAAACACGGATACCCATCCATTTAACAAATACAGGTGAATTGCTAACAATGAGACTGAAAATACTCAGCTTCAGGCAGAGAAAAACATTTCAGCCCAAAATTTAAAGTTTACCATTAATAAACTGAGAAGGATTAGTGGATTAGAAGGAGCAGTGGCAGACATGGTTTAAGAATAAGGCTCACTGGCGTGATTAAAAGGCATTTGCCTGATTCCACGAAGACCTATAGTCCTTTGTGTGTATGCACACGCACGTACATTCTCATTTTTATGGAAGATCACCCATCTTTTCTCTTCCTAAGGATTTCACGGCTTTATGTACATTCTTTTTACATTGAGAATCTGCCCTAATGTTACCAGTGAAACAGTCTATGAATAATACATTCCTGTATCACATAAAATAGTCAATGGTTTCTTGAGGGATAATGAAAACCACTAGTACTTACCGGGTGTTCAAGCCAGGTGGTACACTGCTAACTAATTTATTTTAGTCTTTGTTAAATAAAATATACAATTCATCCATCTCTAGTGTCGTATATCACATGGCACCAGAGCAAATGGGAAGCTGACCTTGGCACCCCGAATGATTTCGACAGCCCGTAGCTCACCTCTGCTGCAGCAGAATTACAAGGGGACGCTGAGGACACGTTGGTATTCTGCGCTGGAAGGCAGGCGTCACCGCTCAGCTTTCAGCCCGATACTCGTAAAACCTGAGTTTCGGGAGCAGTGCAAAGCCTAAACCGGCCACCATCATGCCCATTAGTCAAGAGAAATAAGTGAACAGGTCTAATCAGCCAGATCCTCACGGGTAGAGGGGGGGTGTTTAAATGGCTCCAGATGATTTAGAGAAAAGCGGTGGAAGCCACCTGATGGATCCCACCCCACGTTTGGCCAGGACTGCCTGTCCTGCTTTAGCCACCTCCTAGGATAAGATGTGTCAGTGAATGACTATTTGACACCTCAAATCATAGAATGGTTAGGGCTGGAAGGGACCTTCAAAGGTCATCTAGTCCAACCCCCCTGCAAGGAACAGGGATATCTCCAACTAGATCACGTTGCTCAGGGCCTCGTCCAACCTGGCCTTGAACGTCTCCAGGGATGGAGCATCCACCACCTCTCTGGGCAACCTGTTCCAGTGTTCTACAACTCTCATGGTAAAAAATTTTTTCCTAATATCCAATCTGAATCTACCTCCCTCTATTTTAAAACCATTACCCCTTGTCCTATCACAACTGGCCCTCCTGAACAGCCTCTCCCCATCTTTCTTGTAGGCCCCCTTGAGGTACTGGAAGACCGCTATAAGGTCACCCCGGAGCCTCCTCTTCTCCAGGCTGAACAGCCCCAACTCTCTCAGTCTGTCCTCATAGGAAAGGTGCTCCAGCCCTCGGATCATCTTTGTGGCCCTCCTCTGGACCCTCTCCAACTGGTCCATGTCCTTCTTATGTTGGGGCTCCAGAACTGGACGCAGTACTCCAGGTGAGGTCTCACGAGGGCAGAGTAGAGGGGGAGAATCACCTCTCTCGACCTGCTGGCCACGCTGCTTTGGATATTTAGATAACTTTCGGTTCAGTGTTTTTATGCTCAAGCACTTAACCCATTAGCCTCTGTAAAGCCCACCCAGGGAAAAGCCTGCTGTCCAGTCAGTGCCTCAAGCCAGACTGGCAAAGAGCCATTTGTATTTCCGAAATACAATTCTTGGTTTAAGTAACGATACTGCAAAGTACAAACAAAACTGCTGAGTAGAAATCAACAAAATAAAAAGTCTGGTTTGGAGGGTTTATTTTCTTTTTCAGAAAATAAAGACATACAGGAAAACCTGTTTTACTCAATAAAATGAAATTTATGAAGTACTTGCCTCTATTGTTTACTTTGCAAAATACTGCTTTTGAAAACAGCATCTTCAGGTATGCTGCTTGTTCCAAGGTTCATTAAAATTAATTAACATCCTAATCTCAACAGTGGATTGTCTCTACTGGGGTTTAGAGCTCTTACTGCCTTTCAAGTCCTGAAGCAATGATGGCATGTGTTGCACAGGACAGCCTAACCAGAGCCCAACGACACAGGTATCGTACAAGCCCAGGACAAAATCCTTCTCCAGACACTTAGTCCTGACCTGCCAATAGCACACTTGCAGAGATATTAAATCCTCAATATTGGACTGGCAGATATTTGAAAATACACAGGCTTTTCCCCTATAACACTTGGAAAACAAAATGCTACCAAACCCAATAATCCCTACTTGCTTCTGAAGGAAAAAACAACACGCTAACACTATATATCAATGATTACCAGACTGAAAACTGGCAATAATTATCCATACTCCTCACCCACTATTCCTTTTACTTACAAAGGACCACAGTGTTTTGTTATAAAATATATTACAGCGTAATCGATGTCACCTTATTTCGAACATACCTAGCTGACACGCTTCTGCCTCGTTCCCTTCACCAACAGGGAGAGCTGACTAGGGTGATTTGCAGGTAAAATCTTCCAAGAAATCAAAGTAAGTTTTCAGTGGTAATATTTTCATTAAGAAAATGTTTTCTTGGGGCTCAAGGATTTGTGTAGTTTTAGCAAAATGTTTCAAAAGAAAAGATAGTTTATGCTTATACAAATCAGACAGGATACCTTAGGTTTTCAGTTTTTCCTTTTTTTTTTTTTTTCTTTCCCTGCTCTCCCCTTTTTATCATTACAAAAGTGGATTGAGATAAGGGATAAAAATTAGACACAAGGAACGTCAGTCTCAGAGCAAAAAAACTAAAACCCCTTCGAAATGCATCTAAATGAAAACATTGCATTTCTGTTTAATTCTAAAGTAGTTTACAATTCATTCCCTCAAAGAAACAAGGAAAAGCACGACAAAATCGGAAACTTTTGTCATAGTGCTCATAATTTTTTCCACGACAGCTCGACCCACTTTTTCAGGAGGCCCTGTTAGGAGCTTCATTTCTCTTTTAGCAACTGAACAAATTAGTGCAATGCCTTCAGCTGCTCCAAATGCACTTTCATTTGAGTCACCTACAAAATGTGCTTGTAGAGGACATAGAAATTTTTTTTTTTTTAAGAAATGAATGCTTGATTCTGGTCCTGGAGTAACTGTTTGGGTTCAATACCAACTAACCTTCAGATGCACGGTAATTTCTCAGGAGTGAGATCCACCTCAGAGTGGATTCCTAGAGAATCCAGTAACTCAAAGATGGATCTGTCCTGAAGAGGCTAAAGCATTTGCAGAACTGACTGGGGTTACTGTGGCAGGACAGGAATGGATGCACACATCTTTGGTCAGACCACTTTGGTCAGGCTTATGTTCTTTCTTCCCTGACTCCCGTCACAGCAGCTGAGCCTATGCAATTCCCTGTGAAGATTTCTATCACGAGTCAAGCGACATGTCCATGAGCTGCCACTTTCTGAGAAAAACTGGCCACTGTAGACAACTGGTTGCTGAGCATGGCAGGATCAATCGGAAAGGGTGCAAGTAGCTCTTAACAGCATCCAGGAACTCTGTGCTGTTTAGAAACACGGATGACCCGTCATCATCATGCCATTCCTCATCAGCTAGGCTAGAGGAAAGTTGGCAAGCAAAATCTAATTTCTAATGTACCAGCCTAGCTCTTAGTTTATACAAGAAACTTTTGTGGAAAAGAGAAAGGGTTATAATTTGATTAGTGGAACAGCAAAGTGTTGTCTCCTTAAGAAAAAGAGAGAAGAAGGAAGGGAACTATACATCCAAATATATTATATATATATATATCATTGACACCCAACGATAGGACAAGGGGAAATAGATCTAAGCTGGAACACAGGAGGTTCCGCTTAAACACGAGGAAGAACTTCTTCCCAGTAAGGGTACCAGAACACTGGAACAGGCTGCCCAGAGAGGTTGTGGAGTCTCCTTCTCTGGAGATGTTCCAAACCCGCCTGGATGCGTTCTGGTGTGATCTGATCTAGGTGGTCCTGCTCCAGCAGGGGGATTGGACTAGATGTCCCTTTGAGGTCCCTTCCAATCCCTGACATTCTGGGATTCTGTGAAATATATGCTACACAGGCACCTGAGTTGAGTAGTTTATTTTGAAGATACAGGAAATGCTTTCAAGTGTTCTGCTGTAGTAATAAAAAAACCAAAAACTAAAAAACCCCATTCAGACAAAAGCCTTAAGATGAACAGAAAATTAATTCCCCAAATGATGAACTCCAAAGCAGCAGCTAGTTCAGCAGCAGTGAACTGATATACAGAATTTCATCCATATGAAGAACGATTATGATCTTTCCTAAGAAACTGCAAAAGACTTACAACCTCTAAGTTAGCGACTTACAAAACTCTGGCTGCCAGGGAAAACAACAACTGCTTCTAACATTTTCTTCTGTAGACAGACTCTATGATTCAGGAGAGGAAGGGAAGAGCAGTAACCAGAAAACCTTCATCTGCTCTATTTCCATTTTACATTATTATTCCTTCTTTGCATTACAGTGTGCATGCACTCTGTTCCCTGGGAATATGAAACCTGCAGCCACTATTTCTTAGAAGGCAAATTTCTAAACAGCCTAATTTCACTGCCCTTCTTTATGGATATAATCTCCGTTTCTCTAGGTATTGCCTATCTGCCTGAAACCACAATTGCACACTTTAAATCAACAGGTTTTGACACAAAGTTGTGAGTTTACCAGAACTTTCTGCTTCCTGTGAGAATCTCCTGGCTCTCCGGACAACTGGCCATTGTACGAGTCCAAACCCAGCAATCCCTGATACATTGAGAGGGGCTTCTTCTGGCTGATGACACTAATGTTGAAAAGTAAATGGGGATGGTGGTCTTCATGCTACAATCCACAAATCCCCCAACTTCTCTCAAAGATTTGTGCCTTCCCATATAAACCTGGAGCTGGGAACAGGCAATGATACACTTTTCTGCTCCCATGCTGTATTTAGTCTATTTGGGCCTTAAATACTGATACCCAAATCAGGTATGTTTTGAACTCAAGTGTCACAACTCTCTGAGCTGCAAACAGCTAGCTGTTTTATCCTTTCTTCCTCTGGCACTTCTTTTTCACACCGCTGAGCAAAAGGATTCAGCTGTGCCATTTTGCAGGCGGAGAAACGGGAGTGCATTAAAAAGGATGCACCTTCCCCCTGGCCAAGCAACAAACTGGGAGTTAAGCTGAGGTCAGCACTGGGTGTCCTGGGTTCCAGTCTAACCTGCCATCTCAGGCTGACTGCACCAACGTACCAGAGCAATGTCAAAGACACAGATTTAATCCAGGAAATCTTTCTGGGGTAGCACTGGTGGCAGGGCACTGGTGGGAACCACGGGATGGATCGATGCTTCCTGAAGGAAGCTTTTTTTTGTCTAATACAGCTCCTCAGGAATACATTTCCATGAGAAATTGATTTGAATGCTTTCCAAGGAAGTGTGACACTGCCTGGCTATACACATTGCAGCGTGGCTCCTTCGCTGTCATCTTCTAAATCAATTTCTTTCACTTGATGCCAACGCAGCATATTAGTTTTTAAGTTACCTTCTCGCTGAATAAGATATGGCAAACTCGTGAATTTTATTGGTTATAAGAAAGCTTTGCGAGGGAGAACAGTGGAGAGAAATATCAGAGCTAGACTTGAGACTATATATTGCTTTTTCTTTCAATGGCAGAGGGGAAAAATTCATTCTTTATCTTGTAATGTGATTCATGGCTCTTCCCATAAGGCACTGATAACGCAATTCGTGAATGTTGGCATTGGTAGTCTTCACCAATTTCTTTGTATATATTCAGCTGGTATGAGCTTGTCCTCACATTAAAAAGTGTCCTGCCCTAAATATGCCAACACAAGAGCAAATCTGCATGGGACAGGGGTGTTTCTGTGAGGGGAAGTTACCAACCTCAGCAGATGTAAAGCTAGGCAGAAACTTGGGGAGATGAGTTCAGAGGTTTGGGGTAGCTTTTTATTCATTGTTTTCTTCTAATAAAACCTCAACTTTCAAGAAAAAAGTAACTACTCCAACAGTTTCTATTCTAGCTCCAAAAGCACTAAGGCTGCATGGCTTTTGTTACAGAATTTTGAGACAACAAATAAAAATAAAAATGTTAACCAATAGAGCACTCTCCAAAGCACTTTATGGAGAAGGTCAAAATCATTGCTCTCTTTTTGAAACACAGCCAGGTACAGAGGGCATGGGGCAGTGGAACGAGTCACTCATGGCAGCCTAACAGCTAAGGCAGACCCCACATTTCAGCGCTGTGCCCCCGAGCCTGAAGTCATTCTTGGGAGGTCTAAAATTGCCATTCAAAAAAAAAAAAAAAATAGCAAGGATCAGATTTACACTCATGTTACGGGAAAGGGAAATTAAGATAATATTAACCTATAGAGCACTTGAGAGAAGTAGCTTACTGCCAGAAAGTCAGCTTGCTGTAGAACTGTGTAGGATTATACCAGCCTATAAAATGGTCCTACAGAAAACGGCGCGTCCAAAACTACACACCTCCAACCCTGCAAGTTTGACTGATTAGGAGTCGTAAAATAAAATATCTAGGTTGGATTTTCAAAGGACAGAAGACCATCAGGCACACATTTCCAATCAACCTTCCACAGGAAGAGTTTGACCCACTTCTGCTTTGATTTTACTTTAAATAAGCACTGCACTTCATATTTTGTGTGAACAGGCTTGACTTCTAATACAAAAGTCAGCCTTGTGATATTCAAAACACATACAACCCTAGAGACCCCCAAATGTCATTTGGTGACAATTTTCCCACTTATGTGGCAAACAAAAATTTTAACACAGGGAGGGAAATGTTTGTGCTGCGCGGTCGTCTTTGCTGACTGGTGGCTCGTGTGGGGCTATTAGCTGCAGCAGATCATAATCTAAACTTTTATATTTTTAAATGCTTTGAATATGTACAATGGTGTGTAAATGCCAAATAACGTTGTTTTATTTTAACAGCACTTAGCACTATTCATGCACAACTGAATCAATCTATAATCATTTGGACTCAAGAGCACTCTGTACTGTAAGAAACAAAAGGGAGCCGTTAAACATCAGTTTTCACAACAATTAATATTATCTAATTTCTAGCTAATTCTAGCAGAGTAGCTTTCCCGTCTCTTGTAACAACAATTCATGCCTGACAGACAAACAAAACATTCTCTAACACAAATGTATTGAGATAATGTACTGTAACAAAAATACTGTAATATCCAATGGCAGGTATTCAAGGCACTTTATTTGTCACTATTATCACGAGCATATATCCAATATCCATATAGTGTTCCTAAGCACTGCGTTTGCTGTATAGTGTGTATTAAATTTCTCTGAGCTGTTAATAATGGATCAACTAAATTTTATAGGACATAAAACAACCCCCAAGGAAAATAGTGTTTTGGGAGAGGTAACTTCCTTATCTTCTGGAGTAACCGACATTCACTGCAACAGTGCCTAGAAAGCACTGCCATCAGGTACCAGTTATAGAATCATAGAATGGTTTGGGTTGGAAGGGAACTTAAAGATCACCTAGTTCCAGCCCCCCTGCCATGGGCAGGGATACCCTCCACTACACCAGGTTGCCCAAAGCCTCATCCAACCTGGCCTTGAACACTTCCAGGGATGGGGCATCCACAACTTCTCTGGGCAACCTGTGCCAGTGCCTCACCACCCTCTGAGTAAAAAATTTCTTCCTTATATCCAATCTAAATCTCCCCTCTTTCAGTTTAAAGCCATTGCCCCTTGTCCTATCACTACACGCCCTTGGAAAAAGCCCCTCTCCAGCTTTCCTGTAGCCCCTTTAAGCACTGGAAGGCTGCTATAAGATCACCCCAGAGCCTTCTCTTCTCCAGGCTGAACAGCCCCAACTCTCTCAGCCTGTCTCCATAGCAGAGGTGCTCCAGCCCTCGCATCATCTTCATAGCCTTCCTCTGGACCCACTCCAGCAGCTCCATGTCCTTCTTGTGTTCCGGCACTAACTGATGCAGATTTAACTACTCGATCATCTTTGGAACTGTCCATGCTACGTTACCTGCTGTTCTGCACTTTTCCCCACACTGCATCACCTGCTTGTTCGCCTGCTGCACGCTGCTGGGATCCCAGAGCATGAGCTGTTGGAGGAGGAGAACGCCTTTGCCCTGTTTTACCGCACGGTGCCTGCCGGGGCTCCTTGAGAGCTGCATCACCCGCAGAGCACAGACACCCACAGCAGTGCCACCTCACATCTCCGCACCCAGAGCAGCTTCAATCAAACCCGTGAAGCGCAACGGGGCGGCTCTGCGAACACCGATTAAAACACCTGCAGGATCGTTGTTCTGATTTCCCTATGAGGCCTCCAGACCCAGGCCATTAGCAGCAGGTTTTAGTGACTCCTGAAGCATCGACGTAAAGCTCTTCTTCAGAGTCTTGTAACCATGACAAGCTAAGCTACTGTGAGTTGTATGTGTAATACTAACTACATGGAGACTATTACAGACCAATAGGACCAGTTCTTCCCACTTCATAGAATCATAGAATGGTTAGGGCTGGAAGGGACCTTCAAAGGTCATCTAGTCCAACCCCCCTGCAAGGAACAGGGACATCTCCAACTAGATCAGGTTGCTCAGGGCCTCATCCAACCTGGCCTTGAACATCTCCAGGGATGGAGCATCCACCACCACTTCCATACTAGCATTCCCTTTTTTCTTTATTAAGCTCGCATTTTCTAAGTCTCCTAGAAGACTAAGGCACATGGAGATATATACATATGTATGTGTATATATTTTTCTTTTTCATACCTGAATTAACTCGCTGCTGAGCTGTAACATGCAAGCCAGACCAGAGCCCTGCAGCCTGGGTACTGGAGGCATGTGTTTTGCAACCAGTTCCATACTGTATTTATCTGAGCTGCATAGGGTACATGCATACCTAAAAGGGAAGAGAAATCAGCTCACAATTTTACATTACTGCAGCTCATTCTGAGCCATCATGGGCATCTCTGTTGTGCAGCACTGGGCCATGTAGATGTACCCTAGGGGAGGTTACTTGCTGAGTTAATGCTACTGATATATGAGAAGGTTTCCTGCTCCTACAGACAGCTGCTCTCATGAATTCTCCCTGCTGCAAAAGATTCATAATTTAAAGAGAAAAGGCACTAAATAATTTCTGAAGGTGATACTTCTGAAGTGAAACCATTTTTCATGGTAGAGCCCCAAACAAAGGATTGTCTGTCAATAAATTTATCACGGGTGACATCCGTGCTCTCACGGCGTCAACCCCACTCTAAACAAACAAAAGGCTCTTTTAATGATTCACCATTGCCTAGAAGGGAGGAGGAAGAAAGCACCCATTTTTCCTGAAATGTAGGGTGACAGATCTACGTTTATGAGACATTTACATCAAAAGGATATTTTCCTTATGCAGGGACACAGCTGGCTTCTAACATCCTCTTTCTATCAGGGAGTGGCAGGGAATACCCTATCTACATTGAGTGCTCCTAAATCGTGGGGTGTAAACCACTGATTGCCCCTAAGTTTAAAGCTAGAGAGTAACAACATTCCTCAGTAGTCTGTGAGATCTGTTAGTCTAAAACTTTGGAGAGTCATTAAAAAAACCTCAAAAGAGACAATTTCCCAAATTAACTTTAACGATGAGGAGGACTTGAAACCTGCTTTCCTCTTTTTCATTGTCACTTACTGGTGGACAAAAGAACATATAAATAGTTTCACAGTCAAAGCAAGAACCTCACAGAGAGCCCAAAGCGAGTAGAATTAAACTTTTTTTTTCACTCTTCTAAACAGGTCAATCTATGTGCTGCTTTTACTTAAAGAAAGGCACTTGGACCTTGTTTTTTCCCTTGATTAACACTTGATCATGGGAGAAGACTTCACCATTCTTGCTGCAAAGCACAGGCCAGTTTAGGGGCTTTTCACTGGCTCAGAGCTGTGCCATCGCAACTGTTTGGCCCTGTGCATTTGAGGTGAGATAGATGCCACTAAGAAAGCCACACTGTGGCCTTATACAGCCCTGAGTCTCCCTGGCATCACGAGAGAACAGCAGGAAAATGCTGGAGCTGGAAACCAGGATACGGCACTGAAGATGAGCCCAAAAACATGAGTTCCCTCAGTCTTCCAGAGAGGAATTTGAGAGAGAGTATAAAAAGAGGCTCATATGGTCCTTGAATCAGCTTAGCTGGCATCATAGAATCGTTAGGGTTGGAAGGGACCTCAAAGATCATCTAGTTCCAAACCCCCTGCCATGGGCAGGGACACCCTCCACTACACCAGGTTGCCCAAAGCCTCATCCAACCTGGCCTTGAACACTTCCAGGGATGGGGCAGCCACAACTTCTCTGGGCAACCTGTGCCAGTGCCTCACCACTCTCAGAGTGAAAAATTTCTTCCCTATATCTAACCTAAATCTGCCCTCTTTCAGTTTAAATCCATTGCCCCTTGTCCTGTCACTACACGTCCTTGTAAAAAGTCCCTCTCCAGCTTTCCTGTAGCCCCTTTAGGCACAATACTAACAAACAGCTTGTGATATGCAGGACTTCACAATCAAACTCCAAGTTGCTTGCCTGAGCATACTGGTAACAGAATTTTGGAGAAGGCATATGTATCAGAGAAGCCCTCATTAGATGCTACGTCCTAAAGACTCAGCTCAAAAGGGCTGAGGTGGGGAACCTGAGGTCAGCTTTAATCAAGCAGTTCCTTCACATCAACCTCTTTAACAAGGTCTCCCAAATTTTGTCTCTGTGCAACTGAGTCAACTGAGCTAGAGCCCACATGCACTGCTGTCTGCCAGTAATGAGGTTTCATTTGTAACAGCTTGGAAAACACTTGGGGATTCAGAATTTGATGGTCCGTGCTATCATTCCACTTCCCCATCCCTCCTACACCAAAGGTCCGTGGTCAGTCACATACAAGGGGGACATTGCAGAGGAGAATGGGGTCTCTAAAGCACTGCAGAGGGTATTTCCTGAGCTGAGCTGGGCTTTCTCACGTGCATATACACTTGCATCTACATATACAGTTTTCAGCATTTATTACAACTGAAAAAACATACACATTACTGCTCAAAAAATCATCCATCCCAGTCTAACAGGTCCCACTGGTGAATGATGCCATGCAGAAGCTGCACTGCAGAAGATAAACGAGCTAGATTACCTAGGTAATATCTCATCCATCAGAGTAAAGGGGCTAAACGATGTATGAATATGTGTAAAGCCAAGTGACAGAAGTACATACTCATTTTCAAAAAAGGAAAAAGTAATAGAATAATGTCATACCTAGGCTTTCTAACACAGCTCAAATTAAGGGTGGAATTTCACTCTATCATTATTTCCATTATACACTTTTATTTGGAAAGGTTAAGAACTCAGCTATTAAAATGCACTCTTGGATGAAATTTCCGAAGTAGAGCACTCCAGCATGAAAAATCAGCATTATATATCAGCAAGAGGAATTGTTTGCCATTTTTGTATCAGAATTCAGCACAAAATAATTCTCAAACTTTTCCATTTCTTTCAACTAAAGTGTCAGATGCCTGTGTTCATAATAAAACTCTTAATGAATAAACTATCACCATCTAATGAAGTACACACCAGGGCGGACATTGCGATTACTACACGTTAAAAAAAAAAAATCTCTCTCCTTTACTACGTATATTGCTTAGTTTTTTTAAATTTCAGGAGGTAAGATGAAAAATCAGAAGACACAAAGATAAGTTCTCTGGCCTATGGATCAAGATTATGGAATTTGTTGTCTTCTCTCCTGACAGAGCATGGGCCCTTGGGAAAGCCTGAGGACAGGGAGAAGCTGGAAGAGGACAGCACCTAGACTATTTAAAGCCAGGTACCATCTCTTGTACAAGGATATTGCCACAGCTTCAGACTTCACGTAGAAGGTGTTCAAACCTTCACAGAAAGACAACAACCATCGGACTGACAGACACAGCAAACCCCAGTCCACACAGCACTGGCTGCTCAGCAGAGCTGCAGGGTGCTGACACCTGCAGAGCAAGCGCCCACCACATGGAGGTGATGTAAAGTGTGGGGACTTGCCTCCAAAGTTTGTTTCCAAATATCCTATCAGCTTTAAAAGATGACTTTTGATGATTTGAACTTCTTCACTGTTGTCCTCTTAGTTAAATAATGGGAAATATTATTAAATACTTCTCCTATATCTTAAGATTAAAAATCTTCTGATCTGCTTATCCTGCTATATTCCAAGCTATTCAAACGAGAGCAATAAAGGCAAATCTCATTTCAGCAGGATCCCTTTAATTAGTCTGCAATGAGCTTTGCCCTGTTAGAGGTTTATAGCAAATTTTGTGGAAAATACTCCATGCAGTTCCATTTAGTCTTACTCCATCCCATACAAATACCCTATAAAATATTTTAAAAGCCTGCTATTATAGGAACATGCTGTTCGACGAGTCATAATGCAGAGCTGGTAGTGCTCTCACGTGAGAGCAACACTGCCCAAACCACCACCACTTATCATTTACAGAGGAAGGAAAAGGAATATCTCCATCAGGAATGTGTTACCTTAACGGGAGCTCATTCAGCTGAGGCCATCTGACCACTCCTGCAGATTGCAAGAGGTCCTGATGTCCAGCTTATATGTAGAGCATCCAAAGTCCAAATATCACACCAGCAGCCCCTTGTAGGTGTGGGAAACAAAGGCAGGAGAGGTGAAATGGTATGACAGGGGTACCCAGCTCATTTTTGTGGGAGAGCCTGCAATTGCAAGTCTAGTGGTGTGAACACCAAGATGAGCCTTCTCTACCAAAGGGCTTCTTCCGAGAACAGGAGGAGGAGCAAATCACGGTCCGAGCTCCTAAAACTAAGGGTGCTTCATGTTCATAGAATCATAGAATGGTTAGGGCTGGAAGGGACCTTCAAAGGTCATCTAGTCCAACCCCCCTGCAAGGAACAGGGATATCTCCAACTAGATCACGTTGCTCAGGGCCTCGTCCAACCTGGCCTTGAACGTCTCCAGGGATGGAGCATCCACCACCTCTCTGGGCAACCTGTTCCAGTGTTCTACAACTCTCATGGTAAAAAATTTTTTCCTAATATCCAACCTGAATCTACCTCCCTCTATTTTAAAACCATTACCCCTTGTCCTATCACAACAGGCCCTCCTGAACAGCCTCTCCCCATCTTTCTTGTAGGCCCGGCCATTGGTCTGGCTACGTGCTGCCTTAGCCTCCAGTCTAGCAATAAGTGGCATGGAATTAGTTAACTGGTGGTAGACTAACACCCTGTGGACAGTGAAGAACAGCAAAGGCTGCAGCAGGGAAGAGAAGGATAAGACTTTCAAAAAGCAATGTATATTGCAATATATATAAAATTCAGGCCACTTATTTAAAAATGTAAATGCAGGTTTTAAAATCTCCCCAACGGACAATCTCTGCTCTGTGAAAAGCAAAGTGACTGTTAAGCCTCACCTGCTTAATTTTCTCCCACCCTTGCCTGAAACAAAAGCAGTAAAAACAAAACTACCAATTCATAAAGTCTCCATTCTCAAGCCACTGTGTCCTGCCAAAATCTGCCCTGCATTCCCAGGCAGGAAGGTCCCAGACTCCGGTGGGAACAGCACAGAAGCATCTGAGGACAGAGTTTGGCTCCGCAGGCACACATTTGCCTCAAAGCAGAAATATTTTGTGATGGTTTGAAGTGGTGTTTCTCTAGCATTCAAGAGGAATTGGGAGTGACTGTAAGCGTATTTGGATCCTACCTTCTAAAAATAAACTTCTTTCTCTATGTATCCTGCCACTCAGCACAGAGATAATAATAAACCATTCTTAGAAACAGCACTATGTGATGAGCCACACCAAGCAACTTAGCACAAGGGGGTGCCTAAATATTACAGCCTGGGGTACAGAAAAAAGAAATTGCAACAGGGGAAAAAAGGATGGGAAAGGTGATGCCAAATCCTTTACAAAAGCAGTTCATTCATCCTTAGAAGATGAGATAGCCAACTGCTTGACATCCAAATGGTGATGTCCAACAAAATCATAACAATCAATATATATAGAATCATAGAATGGTTTGGGTTGGAAGGGACCTTAAAGATCATCTAGTTCCAACCCCCCTGCCATGGGCAAGGACACCCTCACTACACCAGGTTGCCCAAAGCCTCATCCAACCTGGCCTTGAACACTGCCAGGGATGGGGCATCCACAACTCCTCTGGGCCTGTTCCACTGCCTCACCACTCTCAGAGTGAAAAATTTCTTTCTTATATCTAACCTAAATCCGCCCTCTTTCAGTTTAAATCCATTGCCCCTTGTCCTATCACTACACGCCCTTGGAAAAAGCCCCTCCCCAGCTTTCCTGTAGCCCCTTTAGGTACTGGAAGGCTGCAATAAGATCACCCCGGAGCCTTCTCTTCTGCAGGCTGAACAGCCCCAACTCTCTCAGCCTGTCTCCATAGCAGAGGTGCTCCAGCCCTCGGATCATCTTCGTGGCCTCCTCTGGACTCGTTCCAGTAGCTCCATGTCCTTCTTGTGTTGGGGACTCCAGAGCTGAACACAGTATTCCAGGTGGGGTCTCACAAGAGCTGAGTAGAGGGGCAGAATCACTTCCCTTGACCTGCTGGCCACGCTGCTTTTGATACAGCCCATGTATCAAAAGATATGATGACACATGAATTGGTCACTGTAGAAACAGATGTAAAGTAGGTAGACTGAACAAACTTGGAGAGAAGTGTCTATCCAGGAGGAAAACCAAAACAAAGCTGTGCCTGTGATTCCAAGGTGGTTCCCCTAAGGAGGGAAAGAGGGAATACTTTGCTTCACTGTTGACACCAAGTGAAGTTGTTCTTCTAAGCACTTGAGGACCAGACTTTCAGCATGAAACTGAGAAGCACATCCATCAAGTCTCCTTTACTCCTGAAGGCCACTGCTGCTGCACGAGCCGAAGGCACAGTGGATGGGTCAAAGCAAGGGCAAGAGAAAGACTGAGAGGCAGGTGTTAGTTGTGTCCAAAGTGCGTGCCTTGAAGGTTCTCACCTGTTGGGAATTTAGTTTACAGAGAAGGCAATATCCACACCGCCCTGTCCCCTTTGAGAGAACAGCTGGAGAAAATTTTGGATGTAAAAATTATGCTCCTGCTTCTTAATAAAGCACTAATAAGGGAAGTATTATTATCTAAATCTTACCACTTTCATTAGGTTTTCTGACATACCAACCTATGTCTTCCCTATTTAACACTGAGCTTTCTCAAGGATGCAGCTCCTGTATTTCAAAATCCTGTGGCACTCCACCTTTCTGACCCTAAATGCAAGTTCTGAAAACGACTCCTCAAAGACAGGGCTAGACGTTGTCCACTCCATCCTAGAAGATGAAGACTTGCCAGCACTGAATTGGGGTAGAAAATCACTTTACTAAAAATGAGTTCAATGGTACAAAAAGCATTTAAGGCTATCAAAACTGAGGTGAGAACTGAATCTGTCCAACTTCAGCAGAACTCCTCTCCCAAAGGGCACGAGGGCTAGTCATAGAATCATAGAATCACAGAATGGTTAGGGTTGGAAGGGACCTCAAAGATCATCCAGTTCCAACCCCCCTGCCATGGCCAGGGAAACCCTCCACTACACCAGGTTGCCCAAAGAACCTGGTTCGCGCATCTCTAGTCATGTGAGAACATTGAAAAGATCCCACCTGTGATAGTGTCTGTCCTGGAGAAACCAGCTCCAGAGCTATGTAACAGCTCTTACTCCTTCACATGTGCTGCAATCCTTATAGCACAGAGGTGAAATGAATTTTTTCATCATCTGACTATAACACAGTGTCTCAACACGCACTCACAGATGGTACGCTCAGTCATTGTCAATAAATGGCATTAAAGAAAATGGTTTGGCAGGAGCTACTGCCTTTAAAGGAGAGCTTAAAAACATATTTATCTGCATCATTGTTCCTCAACAGCCATAAAACAAGCAAAAAGACACAGCACAACCAGCCAGCCAGATTTAAAGGCCTTTCTTTTAAAACGCTGGTGTTTTTCAACACTGCTATACTGTGAAGGCTGACAGGGAGATCATAGAATCATAGAATGGTTAGGGCTGGAAGGGACCTTCAAAGGTCATCTAGTCCAACCCCCCTGCAAGGAACAGGGATATCTCCAACCCTGTTGGAGATAACAAAACCAGTTGTAGCAAAATCTAATCCAAAAGGTAGCTGATTAAAGAAATATGTTGGGGGTCTTTTGAAGACCGACAATGAATAGTTTTGATAGGAAGGATCTCAGAGAGATCTCGAGCTGTCCTATTGAAAGGCACAACCACCTTGTAAATCACTTACCTGAAAGCAGTGGCGAGTATTTGGCCCTAAGCCATCGCAGGAGAACTACCCTACAGCTTTTGTGAAAAGCACAAAACTCATTGCACAACTCCCAACTCTGAAACAAATAGCTTTTTTTAAGCCATAGTCCCTTCAAAATTATCTTTTCATTTACTTCGGGCTCTCTCTTGAAAAGAATTTTAGGCTTAAGCTTTTCATGTCAAAAATTTTGAGCAGAATCAAATGGAGTTCTCTGTCCCACCATAAGTCTTCTGGAAGCACAGATTTCCGAGGAAAAATTCTGCAGCTTTATTACTAATCTGTCAGAACCATAGTGCCCAATACAAACGATCCTCTTTTTATAAGAGCTACAGTTTGTTCTCTGTCAAGGAAGAAAAATACCATCTTTTATGAAGCTGTTTTCTCTTATGCTATTGTTAGTACTCTGCTAAATCATAATAAATACAAATACCAAGGATGTTTACAACTTTTTGCAAGTGACAGTCTTTTCAAAGTAGTGCTGAATATATCTACATTTTTTAAATACCTTCCTCCTTCTTCCCTTCACCTAAAAAAAAAAAGAATAATCAAAACTTAGCAGAATGGAAGGGCAGGGAGATTGTCAAAAACTTAATGGCATGAACACAATCAGAGTAATAACTACGAAATCAGCGTAATAACTATGAAACTCAATGAATGGTTTGGTAGAGCAAAGCTGAAGCAATTTTTTTTTTTTTTTTTTTTCAAAAAACCTAAAGTCAACCTGATATTCAGAAAGACTTTTGAATTCATTTGTTTTTTAAAGCCATTTCAGGAATCTACACTCCTGAAACCAGCAGGACTTTTCAGGAACTCAGGATTTTTGAAGACTGAGGCAAATCAGTTACTTGCCTGAAGATCTACTTAGTAACTTAAACATGGACACTCGTCCTGCAAGGCTGATTCAGTCCTGCAAATGTGAATAACTCAAGAACCACCTTACCTAGAGGGTCTTAAAAAACCCAAGCAGACCAAGTATTGCCCAAGCAGACCAAGGTAATGGCTGTATGGCTGTAAACCAACTGTCTTAATGAGTAAACATTGTCCTTTTGATAGTAACCTCTACAAGCAGCATTTAAAATTACTATATACACCAAAAAATCTAGATTAAGCCTTGCAAGCATGAAAATGTTAGATCTTTACAGGATGATGTCTACTACTCCAGCTCCAAGCAGAGAGCCTTCCACTGCTCTCAGGCAGCCTATAAACACATCGTAAGGGATAACACCTGTTTGGGCAAAAAGACAAAGTGTGAGATGAGGAACCATGCCATGCAGGCAATTGGTTTAGGCCTAGACAGCGGGAACCGGGCAGAGAGCTGTGGTGTCATGGTAAAGTCCCTCCAGTGCTTCTTTCTCAAGGCTCCAGTCCTTCACAACCATGATACTGAGCACAGCCTGTCCCAAGGCAAGGGCTGCAGGCATTTTGGAGACCTGACAGGTGAATGCCAAGGACACACGACAGCAATTGATAGATTTAGGAAGAGAACATAAGCAACTGGAGATCCTACCTAGTGGTCTATCTGTCTCTTAGGCGTTTACCATGCATAGATGCAATTTTATTTCACATCAACAATGCACTTCTGCTTGCTTTTTAAGTGACTTATCCATTTACCCGCTCGCATGACCAAAAAGAACTTCTCAAGCTAATGCCAGAGAGCAAAATGAACTTGAGACATGATAAGAAAAACACAGTTCTAGAATCACATATAACAGGCAAAATGACTTCCTCGAGATTCTCTACAAGGCCATGCCAGAGCTGGCTTTTCACCTGGAGTGAAAACTCAGGTCCCTTTGGCAGCACTTTGCTCTGTGTACTTCCCAGTGTTTCTCTGTAGGTCACCGTGACCCTGCGTGAGTCTGAGGTGGTTTCACAACCAGAAACCCCAAGCCAACAGTGAGGGTGCAAGCTGTGGGAAACAGTGCTGCAACCTAAAGCAGGTCTCGGGCCCCAGTCCATATCCATCCACACTGTTGGAATAGTTAATTGCATTTGAAGATCATTCATGGCTGTCCTCTTCCCAAAGGAAGCCTTCCTGGAGACCCAGCTGGGAGCTCTCTATGTGGCTCCTGCCCCCACCACATGCTGAGCCTCACACCAGCTGTCAACTTGTGCAACCATGAAGTGTGATCAGGTGCCAGGGTGAGTGTGTGCAGGCTGAAATCACGTCCCTACCTGCGACACACGTGTCCGGCCACGGAGTAAGAAATGACCCACCTTACATGGACCTTTTGTTCTGCTGAGGTAAACTAGCACTGAAGGAATCATAGAATCCTAATCTGGTTGGAAGAGATCCTCAAGATCATCGAGTCCCAGCATTCACCCTGCACTGTCAGGGTCCCTAAACCATGTTGCTCAACACCAAATCCACACGGTTTTTAAACATCTCCAGGGATGAGGACTCCACCACCTCCCTGGGCAGCCTGTTCCAACACTTCACAACCCTCTCTGGAAAGAAATTTTTCCTGATATCTATTCTAAATTTCCCCTGGTGTAACTTGAGGCCATTCCCTCTCGTCCTGTCATTCCTAACGTGGGAGAAGAGACCGAATACTGTGGGATGAGCTAAAACAAAGGGCAGCCCTTCCCCAGGGCTCACTGTCTTGAAAGGCACACAAGCAGGTTGTACTGCGCACTTTGCAGTGGTGTGACTGGGAAAGGAACGGTTGCTGTGGGAATGATCAGCAGAGTAAGGGAACACCCGTTCAATAAAACACAAGCACAGAGCTGGACCAGTTACTTTGCAAATGATGTGGGGAAGGGAGACCAAGAAGGGAGCTCACAAGGTTTGTCTACTGCAGTCACGTGTGTGAAGTTCTCAGATCTCCTGTGAAACGGATGTTTAAGGTGGAGGGAGGGAGAAGGGCAAAATAAACATCCTAGCAGTCTCACCATGAAGCTCCTGGGATGTTTGATGCTCCTCACTCAAAACGGTGCAACGTCCCAGCAAGTACAGTCACCGACTGGACAATCAGTTAGAGTGGCCTAAGTGATATCAGAGACACAGCTTGACGTAACGAAGAGCAATGTTTGTAAATCTGTGTGCAACTGCAAACGCTCACCGACGTGCTAACGAACTGCTGGCAGACAGTAGCTCTCATCTCTGTGCAAGTTGACATGCAGGTTATCTTTCTGTGCCACAATCTTAACTATACCATTTGTCCCATCACTGAAAGACGTACAGTAGTAAAAAGAGCAGATGTCTTTGGACAGCTGCAACATCATTAGTGGCATAAATTTCTTTTGTGTGTGATGCTTTCGCATATTGCTGCTACCCTGGGTTAACAGAACAGGAATCTAACGCTCATACACAGCCACGTTTGGGTACTGATATGAGAGAAGATATATTTACTTTAGGTAATTAAAATAACTTCTTTATGAGCATGTGAAATCAGCAGAAAACCACTAGTAACATCAAGTAACAGATGCAAACCTCCAATTACTTGCAACATACCTATGCCCTGGTGCTGTGGAGAGAGAATTTATGTACTCAGGCTTGAAAACATAAAGCAATTCATTTTTTCGTTGTTTAGCTCTTCTACTGTGACTTTTTCACCTCATGTCTGCTGAGGAAGGACAATGCCAGCACCCAGCCCCTGGTGAAAACAGAGGAATGTTGAACTACAATCGAGAGCTAGTATAGATATTGAGATATTCTGCTCTTCCCATAATGAGCTCTCTGTTTCCACGTAAATACCACAAGAATTCCTTATTGCCTGATCAAGAAACGCAGCCAGTGGTGAGAGGCTAAGGTGCCCATGACCTCTGGTCACCTGTTAGTGACCCAGAGCTTGAGAGCCTGTGATGTCCACGGAGGTCAAAGCAGCTCCTGGACCCTTTCGAGCACATCCCTGCACTAAGGGACGTTCAGGGCAGACAGGCTAAGGCACACAAGTGGTTGTGTTTATTTGCAGGAGCCTTCTGCCTAGGCACAGGATGAAGACAAGCTGTCAAGCATAGGCATAGCTAAATATTTATGAGTCAAGACGACGGAGAATATAAAGAAACGAAATACAGCGAAAACACCAGCCTCATCCTCCAGGGCTGCCCTGCTTTCTCCCTGCCTCCAAAAGAAAGAAGGCCAATCTGAAAACATTTCAAACTAGAAACAAGCCTGAAGTAAAACTTTGCATCAGAACACCATGTCTAGATGAAACAACTTAGCTCAAAAGCAGCCAGACACTAATCTCTACATCTAAGTCCACGCTTCTCCAAAATTACAAAATTTGGATTTCACCTAAATCAGAGAAAAGTTCAGTACAGACGCTTGGATCTAAACCCAGGAACCCATCTCGGGACTTGGTTCTTGTGCTTTCAAGATTGAGCAAGCGACCTGAGCTGAGTGGTAACAGAGCAATGGGATCCTCTTGCACTGTGTTCTTTTTCTCCATTTCATCTTACGAACTTTACCTGGCAAGTCTTGAATTATACAACAGAGAAGAAAGAAATTCTCCTTCATGTTAACACCTAGTTAAACACTACTTACTGTAATTGCTTGGCAGCAGACCAAAGTATCTCCCTTAAAGTCATAATTTATGCTAATACTACTATGCTAGCTGTTAACATTCAATATCCAAACATTACTTCAGGTATGTGAGATGGCTCAAGTAGCTTACCACAGTCTCAGCAGCCCTGCAGAGACTCTCTCAAGCATTGCTTTCTCTACCCTGAATAGTCACCAGCTGATATCTAAACTTACCAGGCTGAAGGAAACAGTCTCAGCATTGTTCTTCCAGCATAAGCACGCTCTTGGTAACCCTGGGTTTGCCAGGATCGTGTTGTGTGTATATACACTCATATTTTTTGTGCTTCATGTGGGTGAAGATCTGTGTCCATCAAGCCCAAGATGATCAGCAATCAAGATGACCAGCAGTCCAGCTCTTCCACACACTGTATCACTATGTAGTAGAGGGCTTCTTCCAGGCTACAGCTTATGTTTTCTAGGCGTAATGGAGCCCAAGCTTGACCCCAGCTTTTTGTAAAACATGTGAGTTACATTCATGCTATCAACAGAGCTAGACTTCTGGATCTCATCAGATGCTGCATCCAAAATGTTGTGGGTCAGATAATTAAAAGACTAAAAAATTAGCCCTTCAAAAACTTAAAGTAGTAGCTAGGTTTCAAAACAGCTGTCCACATGTAGGAACAACAGGAACTTCTTGCTCCTGAGCTTTCCTGGGAATTATGTTCTTAAACACTCTGAGCTCTTCTAAATATTTGTCCTCCAGTGTTTGTCTAGCAAACATAACCCAAAAAAATCCAAGCAAACATACTTAAGTAAAAGATGCTTGTGTTTAACGATTTAGATGGGAATTATAACTGAGTGTAACGAAAATTCTTTTTTTTTTTTCTTGCCACAGAGCATTCATCCCAATTCAACAGCAAGGCACAAGAATGTAGATTGCAGACAGCCAAATGAACTGGATTGCAATGCTTCTAACTCATTTTTCTTGGAATATACTAAATTCAGTAATTAAACATAGTGGTTTTCTCACCTACTTTGAATCAACTCCCTGCTCCTAGAGTAAGCTGCTCTTTAGTGATTCTGAAAGCCTTGAAGAATTTGAGAAACATTTTTGGTAGGATCTGAAAGACGTAAGAGCGCAAGCTGTCTCAAACTCAAAGTATATTCTTGCTCTTCTCAGACACTTTGCAAAAATTTCCACTTTCTACCGTGTCATCAAGCAGCGATCCTACTTCTTGACTGACAAATAGGTGGTTTCGCTTGTGCAGATATATATTTTTGTAGCTGAAATGAAGATGCAGAAGTAGCTGTTAAAAAGAGCTCTGTCAAAAATGACTATGTAAGTGTTAACATACACAAGAACAGTCATCAGAAACCTGAGCCAGACACATGCATCAAGGGAAACCCTCACAGCTTTCCACTGGCTGATTTTGGTGGGCTTTAAATTGGAACAACTTGTTTCTCCATCAGACACAGTGGAATCTCTCTATGCAAAGGGCTGCTCATAGCTGCATTTCTTTTCTCTCTTGACTAGCCACTGATTCTACAGGGTCATAATTTTAATAGAAACACATATTTACTCAACTATAGCACTTGCGGTTTCATGTCTGAGCTTATTTCCCTCTTCTCTTTCTAGTCAATATTTCATTCTAAAACATGCTATTAACAAGAGCAGAAAATCTAGTAGGTACTCTTTTTCTTTTTTTTCTTTTTTTTTGCTTTAATAATAGATTATATCTATTTCAAACGATAAAGATATTTCCTTGCTCTGGGATGTGTTCTTTTCTTTCCAGATAAACCACTATTTTGCACATGACGTTTGCTGCCTTCCAGAAACGGCAGATAACATTGAAGAGATTTAATTAATATGTACCACAGCATGACCTCAATGGATAGAATATCTACCCTAAAGGAGCAGAGCTGTAGGAGGTAATTAGAGCACACCATGACATTTATTACTAATGCTCTTCCATTGACATTTGCTGTTGACAGGCTGCATATAAAGTTTTCTTCTGTCTGCATTGACTTACAATGATATAGACCTTCCCACATACATGAGTGAGGAATGCTTTTGCTTTTTGCAGTAAATTAAACCATAAGAGACAGAACAAAATCTTGACCTTTTTAGAGCAACTAGCTACACTCCCACCAACTTTCTAGACTCAATAGTATGAAGAGTTGCTAGTATGAAAAGCATCCTTTAAGAAGGGGAGAAATCCCATGGTCCTGTAGATATTCTCTTCTGCTGTGTGGATTTAAGAAAACAATAACCCTTTTGCATAAAACAGATAAACAGAGAGCAAAAGAATCAGGATCAAGGACTCCCCTCTTCAAACCCCTCCCTGGGCCTAGAAAATTGCTCTGCTATCAGGTTGTGTTACAACAGATGGGATGTCTCAGTATTTTACTAGCAGATGCATTCAGACAACGAAATAGTCCTTTCAGGGTTTAAAAAGATATCTCAAAATCAGTAAAATTTGTCAAAAAGCACACAATAAGTGGAGGGCAAACTCCGCTGATGTCAGTAGAAGCATCTAGAAACACTGTAAGAGCCCTGGTAAAATCTGACGAATTTTACAAGATGTGAAACACTCAGTGGCAGAATGAGGCTGGAAGGATTTCTTTTTTAAAAATCCTTTTTAACTGGGCTGAAGCAGCCTGATTAATTCAGCTAATTCCATGCAAAAATTTTTTTAAAAAAGTAATCCATTTCCTCCCCTTTCCTTTCTCCCTTACCTCTCCCAGCATATTAACCCTTACAATACAAAAAAGCCTTTTTGTTTTAATGAGCATGCTCTGTTTTGGAGTAGCCTGCTCTCACCAGGAGACAATTACCCCTGTAGCTGTTGGAGGACAACTCTGTCACCCAAATAGAGACCGAAAATTCGAATTTGTTATAGTGAGTTATCAGTAAAGAAAAGTGGGTACTTGTAATGCTGCAGTCAGCGTGGGTCAGGTACACATTCAGAATACCTCAGAAACTATAGGAATTAATCACTACCATGAATAGCATCTTGGGCATACAATGCCAGAGCCTATTCTTGTGAAATCTTCCACAGGCAGGAAGTGGTTTATGCCATTGGCTCATGGGAATGCAATGGGAGGCATTACATCCTCCCTAAATTACGTTCTGTCTCAGAATATAATCTATACGAGTTTCTAATTTTGTGGATGAAGAAGATTTAGAAGTTCCCTCGTAATAGCTATGCCTATGAGAACATCCTGGGTGTTCTGTTCGATTAATTTCCGAGCATCCCACTGATTTCAAAAAACACACTAATAGAAAGCAGCAAGGAGACTGCACGCAGGTACATTGTAATTAAAGATTATTTACTAAGAGCGAAGAAAAGCAAACAAATTCAGAAAAAAAAAATCAAAAGAAAGCCATGTTTCTGCTTAGGCACTTGCCACAGCTTTTCACATGATAGGAGAAAAATGCATTAGACTTCCTGGCCCAGAGGAAACAACTATGATTTGGCCAGGTTTTATTGTGCTAATCACATTGACCTCATTAGCAGCCTGCACGCTGCTCACTGCCCACCCTGCAGACTCTCCCACTGTTGCTTATCTTACACTAGAGTTACAGTCTTGGAGTCTGGGATCCTTTTTGCTTGGGTTGATTACACAAGAACTTACTCCTAGAGCAGAGAAATAACGAGTATAACCACGAATCAATTAAGATTAATTTTACTTTTGGTTAAAATGAGAGAAAATTAACTACTATGCCTATAGCAGTGCTATTTAAGAAGGGGGTTTTGTGTTTGTTTTTAAAAACACAGATGATCCAAAAAGCTGGAATCTCATTTCTTGGTACAGAACAGAGTTGCCTACAACTTACTGTGCTCTTCCCCATTACCCAAAGTGACTGACTGCCATGAAAGATGTCCAACAGGCAAAGAGCTTGTGAGAGCTGGGCAACCTGGGAAATTCGGGTAATTGAATTAGAGAGGCTGAATGAGGCTTATTAGCTTGGGTACAGCCCTAGTCCAAAACTCATTTGTCTCCATCCAGGCTGGAAAAAAGGCAGAGTGAACTCAAGTCTGCCAGCACATGTCAATGTCAATGTGCTTTCCTCATTTCCCCATGAAAAATGGCTTTACACGGAGCTGCTTCTCTCCTGTAGCCAGGCATGACTGGTCAGTTGGCCACAGGCTGTTAAGATAGCATTTTAACATGCAAAAATGGTATTTTGACATGATTAATCTTCTACATTTTTTCCCTATCACCGAAATATTTGGAAAACAGCCTCTTGCCAGTCCAACATGGCGCACGAAATACGTTTCAAATGAAAAAATTGTGCATCGCCAAAGGGTTAAATGCTACACAGTGCGTGGTTATGAATACATTCCTAACTGTAAACATTAAAGCATCCATTGATGATGTAATCTGAAATCACCAAAAATCTAAATGCTGCATTCTGAGTATATACATTTGTTGTTCAGTGACACAGCTACAGCAGTCAAAACCCAGCAAAAGCAGAGCTTTTCCTAGGTTTCTTGAAACAGCATGTGAAGAATAGACTTATTACCTCTCTCACCCAACTGATAGTATTTTTGAAGGACTTTGCTTTAACTATATCTGTGTAATTAGGACTCATCACATATCCCACTAGCACCGTAAATATTACTGTCTATGCATTGAAAAGAGAGTGAGTTTTGTAGGGTCTAGCTGTTGTAGCTGGAAAAATCAGAATTGTTTCCTAATACACAGTCCTCTCACCACATCTGGCCTGAAAAAAAGAGGTCACACATGCACTTCCCAGGGGTTTAACTCTGCTATAAGAGTTTGGCAATGTATTGTACACTCCAAGAAAAGAGACGTCTTATTTAAAAATCATATTTGAGGAAAACATTATAAGCCCTTGTAATTAGTCCTTGTTGGACTATTTTTGCAATTCCTTCACTTACATATGCATATAGAAACCTCCCCTCCCCATATTTTAGCCCCTTTATTTTAGACTATGAACATATTTGACGATTCATATGTAAAACTGCTACTGAAAGTAAAGAATTTGCAGAAAGTGGGAAATCCTTTGAGTATTCCTAAGCTGGTTTCTGTTTATAGTGATGTCCTCCAATTCTGTCAGAAAGATCCACAATGTTAAAAGACCTACCAAAACCACATCTCCTTGGGAATACTCAGTCAAGGTAGATCAGCTGAAACTCTGAAGCCAATATACATAACTTACAGCATGTTAAACCCGAGCGGTTAATATCCTGCTTTCAAAGAAGCAATAACTCCATGAACATGACACTACTGCAGTCGTTTCTAAGGGAGCCCATGTGGAAACGTGGATCAAATGCTGAGCACTTTAGAAAAACTGAAAATCTAGTCCTACATCTGCTACAATGAAAATATTTTGAGGTCTCATATTTATGGCTTTATTAGCTTAAAAAAAAAACCCAAACAAAACACACACGCAGAGCACAAAATGCCATTTTCTACGTTTTACACAGCGGACTAAGTTGTGGATTTCCCTTCTAAATTAAGCAAACACTGTAGAAGCTGAGTAAAAGCAAACAAGGTATCACAATTTCTCTCTTAATCGACTCTAAATGGTAAAAAACCCAACCCAATCCAACCACAAAACAGATTCCACATCACCAGTTTTCCACATTCTTTGCCGGCTTTCTCACTGAAGCTCTGCGGGACCCTAGACGTGCTCCTCCTGGAAAAACAAAGCTCATACTTGTTCTGAAAATTCAGAATCAAGCTGATTATAGCTGGCTTGTCACGGTTTGTCCTTGTATTAGATTTCAGCTAAATTCAATTATGCCGTATTCTCCTTGCTGCCATGAGATGAATGGCAGGACGAAGATGAATGAACACAACTGCTGAAACTGATTGATCCCAACATGCAGGCAGGTTGATTAAAGTGTCCAGAAGCAAAATGAGGAATAGTATTCATCTGTAACTACTGGTTGGGTCTTCAATTAAATGCTTTTTTTCCACCAAATGCCAAGAAACAGTCTGATTCCCGTTGATTTTGCAAGACCACGAGTGTAGCACCCAGACTGAAGCTTGATGAACTGCAATAAAATTTATTTTTACATCAATCCACCTATAGCTTTCTTTTCGATGGCTACTTAGCTGCCACAAACATCTACCTGAAACAATTGAACAACCAGAAAACATGTTAATAAAAGGCAAAGTTGAATTAGACTTTTACTCGTAGTCATACAAGTCACACGTGAACGGGCTGGAAGTGTGAAAATACTCAACCACACATTCCTGAGTGGTTAGCTGCCTCTGGAAATATTTTCTAGTCTGAAAATACTGCACCTTGGTGGTATGGAGGCAGGCATTGATTAATGAGAAAAAAAATCAGATACCTTCTGCATGTTGTGGCAAGGGATCCCATAACCACTCTGAGCCAAAGGCTGACAATTCAAATGCATCTTGATCCCCAGGCAGATGTGCTCAAAACTCTGACAGAGTGCAGAAAGGTTGAAGAAAAGTGTCTGAGCACATCTTCAAGGAGACAGATATGTAAATCTCTACTCTGTCAAAACCAGCTTTTTCCATATGTAACCAAGGACTTGGTGTGTTTTTAACCCAGGAATGATGCATTCCCAGATGCTATTACCAACTCTCTCTATTTCACCTTGCTAGCTATACATCTGGTTCGTGTACTTGCAAAGCAGAGGCCAGATCCCAGCTGTCAGCCTGGAGTTTTAACTATTTTCTCCCAACCATCTGTGGTTTCTTCTGCAGTGCTAACAGTACTGTTTCTGGCACCATGTTGGCTTCTGAACCTGCGTCCGACTTCAAAATAATAAGTGTCCCTTTACTTTCAGGCTGACAGCTCATTTGTCTTGTCCTGGCACATCATCCCGTTCTCTGAATAACCCTTCAAAATGTAGTGCTATCTTCTCCCTGAATCTACACATTGCACTAATTCTTGCAAAGTCACACAAAGCAAGGCCATCTGTGCAGGGCTTGACTCTTCTCAAACCCCTCCAATACTAGATTTTGCTGGATTTTGTTGACTTGGCTTAAGTAATTTGCCAGGATCAATTTCTACATTCCCCTCCCTTCTGAAATCTCTAATAAAGCAAGTCTTAATTGCTCAGATCTGTGCGGAACCAGCAGAGACAACCTCTTTGGCTAAGTTAACGAAGACCTTTTCAAACCTTCGAATGCCTCAAGAGGCTGTCTTTCTCTTTACTTCCATTTGGTCTCTGCAGTTAGGGGGTAAAGTGTGGTTGAAGTGTTCTTCTCTTACCCCATGGACTCTCAATGAACTTCAGTTTGGTAAGGTTTTCTAAGCACACTGTGTTTCCATGCATTGCTTCCACCGCGGCTATCACACGCTGTACAGAAATCACTGAGAGCTAAAGACTCCAGGAAAGAAGTATTCCAGTGCATTGCTCCTGCGTGTCTTGCCCCGCATCACCTAAGTGCATTTAGAAGACAACAACTCATAGAATCATAGAATAGTTAGAGTTGGAAGGGACCTCAAAGATCATCTAGTTCTAACCCCCCTGCCATGGGCAGGGACACCCTCCACTACACCAGGTTACCCAAAGCCTCATCCAACCTGGCCTTGAACACTGCCAGGGATGGGGCAGCCACAGCTTCTCTGGGCAACCTGTGCCAGTGCCTCACCACCCTCTGAGTGAAAAATTTCTTCCTTATATCCAATCTAAATCTCCCCTCTTTCAGTTTAAAGCCATTGCCCCTTGTCCTGTCACTCCATGCCCTTGGAAAAAGTCCCTCTCCAGCTTTCCTGTAGGCCCCAAAGAGTTCCTGGAAGAGTTTGCAATCAAAAGATACAGTTCATTGCAAGACAACTTGTGACACAATCCATGGACTAGGCTTGCAAACACGCAGAAGTAGCTGTCTATCAGCTTTACGAGTTTTGCCCAAAATCTGGGTGTTCAAGCACCTCACCTCCTTGTGCCATTCCCCAGCAATTAGCCTTTGCAGCTCTTTACTGATCTCATTATTACTTCCTAGTTACCCTACCCTTCCCCATCTCTGTGCAAGGAGACTACGTTCTCAGCTCAGGTTGAAATTTTGACATGGCCAAGAGTTGTGATGGCCCTTGGACAGCTGCTCTCCAGTGAAGCTCTGAGTCAGGGGAGGCTGGTGAGGCCAGCATCCAATGTCCTTCAGGATCTACTAACAGGCCAGTGCTTTCCTACAACAGTGTAGCGGGACCTCTAGGAAGCTAGTGTCATGGATATGTCCCTTTCCCAATGCACATCAGAAATAAGCTGAATGGATTTCAGCCACACAAAGATTTTGACATGTGGCTTAGAAGTTCCAGGAAGCTGATGGTCCTCAAGCTTGCTTATTTTTGAGTCAGACAACTGAGACTTTTGGATTTAGATAATGGAAACAGAGTATTTGATTGGGATAAAGTGTACTGAAAACACTTCACACCCAACCTCATTGTGATTTCTACGAATCGTGCGCTATTAACACAAGATTCAATAATGTATCGCATCCTCGACACTGAAGATATCCCATTACTGTGGACTAAGAAAACTACAAGAAAAAAAGAAATTCCAGTCTTGATGAATTTGAAGACCCCTTGATGATGAAATTCTTGATGAATTTCAGACCCCTTGAAGAACGGGGTCTGAAACAGAACAGGTGTAGACATAGTTTAATTTCCCATTTGTGCAGGGACACATTCCTACCCCTCCCATCTCATACACCTGTAAGAGGGCATGCTGTCTGCTCATTCCCTGAACCCCACCCTCCACAAATAAAGAAATCATTCACAAAAGGAAAGAGGCAAATAAGTGCTTATTCACATGTAACGAGTCCACTGATTTCCCTGCACACACTAATATGCTCTGCCTGGTGAAATGAAACACAGTGCTAACAAAAATAATGTCTAAGTCCAACCACATCATCTATTAAAAGCAACACTGCAGGTGTTTCGCTCCAGTTAGGGCTCTTCCCAGTGCCAAGAGGTGTATGGTCACAGGACGAAGGGCTGCAAGAAGCATGCCATAAAAACATTAGGACCAACTGCTGAATCCACCCTAATCAGTGTCAACGCTGCAACCAAGGTCAGAGTCAGGCTTGTTTGCTACAGATCTTGATGAAGCAGAAACTGTTTTCCACATCCATCACCTGAGGTCAGAAGCAAGAAGCAACCATCACTGACACAGAAACGGCTGCATATGGTGCTGAAGGAATAACTAGCTACCGTACAGTGAACACCCACCGAGCAGATGCAAGATGATGTTTGATGCAGCAGGCATCAGCTAGGTGCAAACGATGACAGCTGGGGACTTTGTGCACAATGAGGCAGCAGCACACGCAGACCTGGCCTCTCAGGGAGCAAGGCAACGAGGCACATGCAGAGCCCTGCTATTTGCAAGAGATGGAACGTGAGGATGCCCCTTGTTCTACAGTTCATAGAATCATAGAATGATTAGGGCTGGAAGGGACCTTCAAAGGTCATCTAGTCCAACCCCCCTGCAAGGAACAGGGATATCTCCAACTAGATCAGGTTGCTCAGGGCCTCGTCCAACCTGGCCTTGAACGTCTCCAGGGATGGAGCATCCACCACCTCTCTGGGCAACCTGTTCCAGTGTTCTACAACTCTCATGGTAAACAAATTTTTTCCTAATATCCAATCTGAATCTACCTCCCTCTATTTTAAAACCATTACCCCTTGTCCTACCACAACAGGCCCTCCTGAAAGGATTGGCTTGGGACCAACCCCAAAATCTCAGATACATGAGAAACTGCTGGCCAGTTTTCTGAGAAACTGCTAATGGGTGCCTGACCCTATGGCTCTGGGATGAGGAGGAGAAGCCAGGGCAGCCCCTTCTGTCATCATGGTCGGTGTCTGCCCTTGAGCCTGCAGGAGAAGCTTCCTGAAAAAAGCAGTTTGCAACGGCCGTAATGCTAAACCAGAGGAACATTAAACATGCAGGTGATGTTTTGCTGATGCAGTAAGATCCTTCAGTCTCAGTTCACTCCTTTATTGGGCCTTACAGCACAGACTTGCCAAATCTCTGGCTTTAAAATGAAGTAGAAAGAAAATAAGTTTGAACTGTGTGAATCCCATCCTAGTACACTTTTCAACAAGGATTGAACGTGAGCACTTCCTTCACATTTTAGCTTTCGTATCAGCTCTGGGCTAGACAAAAAAATAGATGTGTTAAAATATTTTGGCAGATTATTTTTATTTTTTTTTAAAGGATAAACTGAGTCACCAAAACTTTCCATTATGGAGCACATAGGGTTTGTCAAAATAGTTAGCTGGAGAAATAAATTACATTCTGTATTTGTTTGCTCTGGAGATACCCAAGACACATCTTCCCAGGCATGACTCGGTTTGTGAAAACGATCTTCTGGGAAAAGAAGAAAATTGCAATATCCTTATATATCACGAATTATAGGACTCTCTATCGTGAATTATAGGACTCTCTATAAAAAAGGGGACTGGAATTGTTTGAAAATCTGTGACTGTATGCAAGAATGAACACAGTTCTACAAAAAATACATTGGCACAGTCGGTTGTATCGACTGAGTATGGTATGAGTGTCGGTGGAGTATCATTGAGGCAGAGCTGGAGTACTCCTACCTGGGCACATCTGCCCTGTAGCATGGCAGGAACTCGAGGGCAACAGCAGCTCTGAAGACTGACAAAGCACAAGTGAACAAACACTAAATACAAACCTCCAGTTGAAATTGGACTGTTCTACTTCAACACAGCCTCAAATGAAATGCACATAGAGGGAAGTTCTAATATTTGGATCAATGAGATGAAAAGATGATGTACAAGAGAATTTATATACTTTGAGTCCCAGGAATTGATCAGCTTTCAAGAGCTGGAAAAAAAATCAGTTAATAAGTTTAACTTGCTGAACAAATATTTCCAGAGAGGTAGATGTAGAAGAAATATCTGTGGATTAGACAGCCTGTCATATCAATAGGTCAAACGCAGCTATAGTCAACAGAAAAAAAGTTTCACCTGGTTGCTGGGCTGATTTGAGCATTCTGAGAGCTGGCATACTAACAGAAAAACATGTGGTCGATCTCTCTCGGTTTAGGTCAAAAGTTTAGCCCAAGTCAGAAGTTTGTCACCACGTTGTAAAATGGAGCTATTGACTTTTCGCTTCAAAATGACGTTTCCTATTTTCTGCCTCCAAATCAGACAGCAAAAATTTCCTTCAAAATGAAAGAAATTATTTCCCACCTGCTGAGAAAACAAAACATTGAATTCGAGGTTGGTGCTATTATTCGTTTTTGAAATTTGTATGGTTTTGCAAACACTCAATTCTCCCCCCACAAAACCAAGAAGAAAAATCTCTTTTGCAAAGCTTTTTTCGCAGAATAACAGTTGCCATTTTTTATCCAAATATGTCTATTGGAAAAAATGAAGCCTCCACGTCTTCGTGGACAATGAAGCTCAACAGATTTTACCCTGTGAAGACCTAGTTAAAAATAAAAAATCTTGCAGTAGTCAGTCCCTCTGAATTTTGCACCCCAGCACTGAGTAACCCACATTTGTTACGAAGAAGTTGCATCCATCCACCACAGCAGTGATGCACGCTAAGTACACCATCAAATGCTGAATCCAATTAATTACAGCCTAGTAAAATGTCAAAGGTCAACCACAAAATTTCCACATCTATTCAGTTTGACAGAAGACATAATTTAAACATTTCCAGTGGTAATTCAACTACAGTACAACACATAAATCCAAAATAATTTTGACCAGTTTCTGAATGTCACACATGTAACGTATTTGCTTCAGTCCTCGTGTAACTGATAACAGCTGCATACATTAAATTAGTTGTTATTTAGAATAGTGCAAAATTTTATTCACCATTCCTCAGCCCTTAGGAAAAAATGAAAAAATTATACACCAAATTATGAAAACTGACATTGCTGATCTTTTAAAATATTACTGAAGGTTTTTGAGATATATTACCAGGATAACCTCTGTACATCAGAAAAACACCAGAGTGCTGGCTATGTCATTTCCATTTTATAGCCTGTGTTACAGACATAGGTACATTATATTTCAGAAATATGTAGCAAGGAGGCTTATAACTTATCCTCATCTGTAGAATGTGAAGCAGGGTTTTAGAGCTTCCTGCTTAGGGCTATTCTGCAGTGCAACTTTGATAAAATTGACAACCTATCTTTTTAGTCAAAGATTTATAGGACACATGACTGCTTCCAATTTGCTGTTTCAACCAGAAACAGCATTTCATGTAGAAGACTTCCACAGTAGACTTTGGGTTCAAGCACTACTGTTGAGAAGGAAGGGAAATGGCTTTTGCTGATGTAGATTGATTTTTATACCTAGGTGAACCTCTCAATCCCTGGGGCTGGCCAGTGTAGGAGGAGGGTGTCCAGCCACCCAGCTAAATTATGAGCAAGGAAGCTCAGGGGCAGGAGTGTGCTCTCACTATGAGCAAACAAGAGACCTGCAGGGCCATGATTTCCACTAAATCAAGAATATTTGATGTCACAGAAAAGGGTACCACTGCATTAGCTAAACCTTAAGGGCTCTGAGACAGAGACCACTGTCTCCATCCACTGTCCACAGTGAACCTTTCTTCTGGGGCACATCTCCCTAAGGCTACCTCAGGTCTGCAGCCAGAGCCTCCATATTCCCCCAAGTAAATTACTTAAAACTGGAGAACCCAATTGCCTGAAATCCTTTGCCATATTCCTGATACAGTGCCCACAAGGGAGCTAACTGGGCACTTGGGTACAAGAGCAGAGTCCTGCAATTTATGACCAATACAACTGTACCTGCTCAACAAGGTGTTATGATGATTAATTAATTCATCTTTGCAAAGCATTTTGAATGATTAAGAGCTGCAATTAAAGCACTTGGCTTGTACAAAGCTGAGACAACAAAATACTTTGGAAGAAAACAATAACTGGTAAGTTTTAATATTAGTGCTGCCACTTAGAAAGAATGCATGGACAGTAGTAAGTTAATGAACTGGTTTTTAATGAATACTGTAACCTGAAGGGACGGAAAAAATGCAAAGACGTGCTAAAAAATTCTGAATCACTTAACAACTGGGGATAGTATCCAGAGGCTATACCTGGCTATAAACAAAGGATGAGGTGCTGGTTTTGTATGCTGCTTACTGAGACTAGGAAGGTTTCTAGAAAGTCACTTATCTTTCCAGTATCTAAACATCAAAGAAAGTTAAACCATAAAGCAGATACTACACTCTGTAACATAGTGGAAAAATCTGCCCTGCATTGAAACAATCGATGTAACTTCAGTTCATGTTCTAAACCCTGATCTGTGCATAGCAAGGAAAAAGCCATCTTTTCATCTGCTAACAGTAATGTGACCCCTGTTCTTTAATTTGCACTTAGAAAACAAACAGATTTGTTCCCTTCAGGAAGAAAAATTCCCTACGGAGAAAGAGCCCTTGAGTAATTTCTTTTGCTACCAATGCTTTTATGTCTTGCGGCACAAGTTGGTATGGTGAACCTTGAATTCCACAGTGACTATAAAAGTAAAAGAATGTACTCCGAATATATGTGCAAATATACTCTGACAGTGTTTTACTTCCTCTCTTCCTGAAAAAAAAAAAAACCTGCAGAAATTGCAGATCTCTAAGATTAATGAAAACTCAGCAATGAAATGAGCAGCATCAACTTGTCTTGCATCTCTCAATTCTCAGGGTACCCAGTTTCAGCCAGGATTATGTGTGGGTATGACTCAGTGTTAGATAATTCGAAATTAATTCAAGGCAACTCTGAAGAAGTTTGTCATACCTCTCATTACATAGAATCATAGATCATTGAGTCCAACCACTCACCCTGCACTGTCAGGGTCCCTAAACACCAAATCCACGCGGTTTTTAAATGCCTCCAGGGATGGGGACTCCACCACCTCCCTGGGCAGCCTGTTCCAATACTTCACAACCCTCTCTGAAAACAAATTTTTCCTGATATCTCACCTAAATTTGCCCTGGTGTAACTTGAGGCCATTCCCTCTCGTCCTGTCATTCATAACGTGGGAGAAGAGACCGACCCTCATCTCCCTACAACTTCCTTCCAGGTAATTGTAGAGAGCAATAAGGTCGCCCCTGAGCCTCCTCTTCACCAGACTGACCAGTCCCAGCTCCCTCAGCCGCTCCTCATAGGACAAGTTCTCTAAACCCTTCACTAGTTTCGTTGCTCTTACGCTATGGTGTTGCTTACATTTTGGGTTGGATCCTTCACTGCTCTCAAGCAGACTAACATTATGAAAGCAAGAGAGAACTGTGTGCAACTACAGCAATGAGGAATCCAGGAGCAGGTGAACAGCAGTAGATGGAATAATCCAAGTGTCCGAAGTAGCACTGGTTCCCTCTGGAATGTTCATGCCCCACTAATGGCATAATACAAACCAATATGCAACGAGAAAAGTAGAGCCTGGCAACCTGGGTTGTCACATCTCTACACACTGAAATGGACCTGAACCACGGGTGAATGGCACTGTCCAAAGCTATAAATATCATCAACTTGTTACGCATCTATTCCAGTAGGTAATATTTTCAAATGGCTGTATATGTGATTATTGGTTGCTTACAATGCACAAATCACCTGTAGTATCCAGGATCCAAACATTGCTCAACATTAGAGCATTCACTCCCTGATTTTATAGCCCAAATTTATTGTTTACTATTTGGCTGTCAGATTTATATGGCCATGCAGTGTACCACAATCAGATATCAGCTAGAGTTAAGCAGTCAGCGTTGCTTCTTTTTCTTAATTAATCAAAGATCAAGGTTATATTTCTCCAAGGATTGCAGGAGCAGCTACCACACACCTCATTAGTGTCTCCAACTCCTTCTACAGCCTGACCGTTCCCGGAGACAGTACAGATGTGTACGGGCTGCCTATGCCAGCAAGTCCCAGTTTGGCCAGACAACCACAGCATTGACTGATGTCACAAAGGAACATAGTCAATGTGCCCACCTCACTCGCCTATCTCATCGTGCCAGGAAAGCACTGAAGCCAAACACCTCTACATCCTTGATGCACGTGGTCCCCGGCAAATATCCTCCAAAGAGATCTTCCACTTGCCTCCCTGCTACCTTCCCCATCATCCAGTTGACTAAACCACAATCTCACGGCCAGCGTTTCTGCTTCTCTTCCAAAACAGCACGCATGGTTTCACAGGAAAGCAGTAAATCAGAGTTTCATCTTCCTGCTTGCTCGTTTCCTCGAGGTGCTGTTGATTCTACAGGGTGTTGCCATGTCGCAAAGATGCCAATAACTCCATTGCCACACACAATTCAAAGCTTCTTTCAGAACAGCTGCACATCCTTCACGTTTTTATTGACATAGCTATCACAGGCTAGTAAAGTTTCATTAGCTACACTTAAAGACACGATTATCATGTTGTGTGTTTATATTATACAGAAATAAATCTGCAAAAAATCTTGCATCATTTTAACCCATAAATGCATCGCCATTTACACATGGGCATACAAGTATGCCATGTATCATATGAAATGCAAACGCCCCTACACTTTCTTTCCTCATGATGAGATTCCATAGGGACCATTCCTAGTGATAAACTGCTTATCCATCCTTAATAATTCCTTGGCTATGTTTGAAAATATCATGAAATTATATCAGTGATAATGGCTTATGATCTGGATGCCTGAATGCCTAGCAAAAGTCCTCAGCCATGCAGGAGTTTGCACTATCCCTACACTTAATTGAGAATTAGAATGAACTGCCAACATTCAAAATATCCCTTAAAGTATAGATTTAAGCAAAGACTTAATTTCATCAATTAAAAAGCAACATATTTTTAAATACATTGTAATTTCTCATCTAAATTTCAAAGCAAAATAATCAAAAAGCTATCTTCTAATGAGGTAAAAAAACGACTTCACTTTGATTTCTTTTATAAATGGAGTTTGATTGAAGTCTGTAAGTTTCACAGAAGGTTTTGATCTTGTTGAATAAGCAGTTTCTGTTGGAAAATTGTATTTTCATCATTTCTGTGCAGCTTGGAGAAATTGGTACTGCTCTATTAACTTCAGTGATTTACAGCAAGTGAGGACCTGGCTTGGAACAGCAGCAATCTTCATCAGTATCTCGCGGCCACGTTTAAGCAGAAAAGGTATTGCACAATGAAAGAGCATGCATTTTAGAAAGATTGAGAATGGTGGATGTGCAGTGAATTACTTTATATTAATAAGCTTTGTTTCTGTGTCATTCTTGTCAAGCAGAGCAGAAGATGAGTCTCAGCAAAGAACCATCCCAATACCTGCCCACAAGTGGCTACTGTACCATTCATTTTGCAGAACAGACTTCAAAACAACTGCCGAAAGCCAGCTAGAGGGTCAAGCAGGGTCACAGCAAGCCAAGCTACAGCTGCTTGAGAGAATCATAGAATCATCTGGTTGGAAGAGACCCTCAAGATCGAGTCCCACCAGTCACCCTGCACTGTCAGGGTCCCTAAACCATGTTCCTCAACACCAAATCCATGCGGTTTTTAAACGCCTCCAGGGCTGGGGACTCTACCACCTCCCTGGGCAGCCTGTTCCAAAACTTCACAACCCTCTCTGGAAAGAAATTTTTCCTGATATCTAACCTAAATTTTCCCTGGTGTAACTTGAGGCCATTCCCTCTCATCCTGTCACTCATAACGTGGGAGAAGAGACCGACCCTCATCTCCCTACAACTTCCTTTCAGATAATTGTAGAGAGCAAGAAGGTCGCCCCTGAGCCTCCTCTTCTCCAGACTGACCAGTCCCAGCTCCCTCAGCCGCTCCTCACAGGACAAGTTCTCCAAACCCTTCACTAGTTTTGTTGCTCTTCTCTGAATCCACTCCAGCACCTCTAACGTCCTTCTTGAAGTGAGGGGCCCAAAACTGGACCCAATACTCCAGGTGTGGCCTCTCCAGTGCTGAGTACAGTATAGAAAAAGCTGTATTTCCATGTTTCCATGTGAGGAAAGTGAGGGCTGACAGGAAGTCTTATCAACCACTAAACAGTGGGGACAGAAACCTAGAACTTTTGTTTGTACATGTTTAGCGTGCACGTAAGCTGCAGCAAGTGTATGTGTGCATGTATACATACATATTTACATTATATGCATGTACCAAAGGCATCTTGAATTAAAAGAACCCCAACCACTAGCTTCCTGATGTCCTCAGAAGACTCGTTCCACTGCTGCCACACAGCAGGGATTTATCAAAAGGTCTTCAAGAGTCTTCTCTGAGTCGTGCATCTTTAGGGTACATTATGGTCCTTTGTATTCACCTGCCTGTCTGCGTATTTCTTTTGGCTTATTCTTGGATCAAAAGGAACATTTTTATTCTTTCTCTGCATACATGTAGGCACACTAAATATTCTGTGGCTTTGGTATCATTAGGAAGAGCAATAATGAGCAGCTCTGGCAGTCCTATTTAAGAGCTAAGAGCAAGCTTGAGCTGCTTCAGTAGCATTTTTATTTTGATGGTTGAAAATTAATTGCTTGGCGATTATTAAGAACCATTCCTATGGCAGCATAAGCACTGAAACATGTAGGAAGAAGAGGGAAATATTACAAAAAAACCCCAACAAAACCCCATAACTCATCTGTAATTAAAGTTGCACAATTTCAAAAAGGTATAATGTTTATCTAGAGATAAACAGAAGCAGGCAACCCCATTCTTAAAGTCAGATGTTTTCATGCTTATTCACACACAAGGTTTGTTCTAGGATAGTAGTTTCATTAAATGACCTGAATGATGCAATAGAAAAATTTAGGATCATATTGAGCTAGCAGGGACATATTACACATTGTAAAACACCATTTGAGTCCAAAATGATCCTGAAAAATTGGGTATACTAGATGGAGAAAAAAAAAGGAAGCAGCTAGACAAAATACAGAAGGGAACAATACAGATAATTGAAGTCAAGAAAACAGCATCTACCAACAAGAGAGAGGAGTTTAGGGTTTAACCTAAAAGCCAAGATCTTGAGGGAAAGTATAACAATATTAAATGTAAAACATCCAAATGCAAAACATGCCAAGGGGTTGGGAATAATCTGTGCTCCATGTCCTTAAAGATGTAGACAAATCATGAGAGTAAACTGCAGTGATATAGTTTTAGGATAGATGTAGGAAAAGATTTCTACATGAAAATCCCCAAAAACCTGCCTGGGAAGAGTGCATAATCACAGAATCATAGACTGGTTTGGATTGGAAGGGACCTCAAAGATCATCTAGTTCCAAGCCCCCTGCCATGGGCAGGGACACCCTCCACTACACCAGGTTGCCCAAAGCCCCATCCAACCTGGCCTTGAACACTGCCAGGGATGGGGCATTCACAACTTCTCTGGGCAACCTGTGCCAGTGCCTCACCACCCTCAGAGTGAAAAATTTCTTCTTTTTACCTAATCTAAATCTCCCCTCTTTCAGTTAAAAGCCATTGCCCCTTGTCCTATCACTACACGCCCTTGTAAAAAGTCCCTCCCCAGCTTTTAATCCATTAATACTGAAATACCCTTTGTCACAAACAGCAAACAGTAGCTTCCAGATCTCTTTAGAGCCAGGTGATTTCTCTAACCAAACCTTGCAGCTCGCTGAGCCATAAATGACCTCACTGCAAGCAGCCTACCAAACCATGGAAACCTCTCTGACAGCCTGGAAAGATATGACAGCAGTTCCTATAGCATTAATGGTGCTGTTGGTCACCAAGTGTAAAGAAGAGGATCTTTGCTGCAAAGTATGTGCAAGAGATGGAATTCCTATGTGAAAGCAATTTCTATAGGACCAGTTCATACACCTTTATTGCAAGGGACAGATTACTTTGTTTTGGAATGAAATACAACTTCAGAGGGATCAAAACCGAATATGATTTAGAGGGGTTATGCAAGACAAGACATCACCTTGTAAAGACCATCACAAATTCAAAGATTGCATTGCCACTGAAATAATGCAGTCACAACAAATTTGATTCAGAGCAGATTACGGGATATTCTAATGACACAAAATATCTTTGAAATACACCAATGTGGTATTACCAAAACAGATATCTTGAGCAAAATGTCCATAAGACTGACAGTTTCTTTCCTTTGTCTTGAGTTCCCCAGAGTTCAGTAAGACTGCTTGTAAGGAAAACAGGCAGGATCTTCCTCATGGGAAAACAAGACAAGCAAATTTATTTATTTATTTATTTATTTGGTTACAGTCTTCCCTAGGAGTCAGTGTGAGGACTGAAGCTTTCACATCTACTGTCCACATAAAAGTCATTTTTCCTCTTTTCAATTGGAAGGAAAACTGCTCAGTTTTCACCAAGTTATAATAACAAAGAGCCCCTGGCTCCCTGCATTAGGTTATTAGTTATTTGTGATTTTGAGCTCTGATTAAAAAAAAAACAACAAAAGAACAACACTTCTCTTGCTCAGGTTGTTTCAGTGACTGAGAAATTTTAACTTCTGAGAAATAAATGATTTCACTCAGTAGCTAGAAAGCAAAATCTTCTCTTGTTACTACATAGAACTCACTTAAGTTTGAATTATCAATTTTAAATAGCATCCATTTAAAGTCAAACCCACATTATTGGAGAAGAGGATACTGCAGGGGGACCTCATTAATGTTTATAAATATGGAAAGGGTGACTGTCGTGAGGATGGAGTCAGGCTGTTCTCACTGGCATCCAATGACAGGACAAGGGGAAATGGATCTAAGCTGGAACATAGGAGGTTCCGCTTAAACATGAGGAAGAACTTCTTCCCAGTAAGGGGAACAGAACACTGGAACAGGCTGCCCAGAGAGGCTGTGGAGTCTCCTTCTCTGCAGATGTTCCAAACCCGCGTGGACACGTTCTTGTGTGATCTGATCTAGGTGGTCCTGCTCCGGCAGGGGGATTGGACTAGATGATCCTTTGAGGTCCCTTCCAATCCCTGACATTCTGTGGTTCTGTGATTAGAGCAGAGCAGAGGACACCATTCCCTCCCAGCCGTAGCACAGAGCAAAGCACGCCCTTCCTCTCATTTGAATCCCTTACCTCCCAACTCCTGCCAATGCTCATGCCATGGGAAACAGTTCACACAAAACAAGTCCAGGACTTAATTTCTCTAAAACAACAGGAGCAACTTAAAGTAATTCAATGTACCATTAACATTGATTAAATAATTAGCAGAGTGAAAAACTGACAGCTCCAGTTGCTTTCTAATGCCAACACGACACGGGCAAGTCACTTCAAGTAGTCCTAACAGTGACTGTGAAATACAAACCACAGTGTGGGAGATGTGCCATGTGCAGGTCCTTACCTTCATAACAGAGATTTACCCTATTGGGGGTGAAAGCACACACAGAAGAAAATAAAACAACAAAAAAAGAACAAATATGTCTCTCGCATGATCACGCTAATGGAGAGGCAAGCACTGACAAAGATTACACCTTACAGTTCAACAGAAAATGTATTCTCTGGAATATTATATTGTGGAGATTTATTATAGATGAGTTACTGTGATTCATTTCTCTGAAGTAATTAAATTTCTGTTGACACAAAAATCTCATAACTCAAGAGGTTCGGCGGTCCTTTGAGTTACTTTCAAGAGAAAATGAAATTAAGGTATGTTGGATATAGACAAAGGGAACAGACCAGGCTCATAAAAGGAACCTAATCGAAAAATTCCATGCCATAGACACATACACTTCTGTAGCCACTTGATTATTCTAATGTCCTTCCTTTTATAGCTCATACCTGCACTAATTTATGGTCCACCGCACCAAAATGTCAACTATATCAAATGTAAAATTTTATAGTGGACTAGGAAAGCACGATTGCACTCCGCCGCTTCAGGCTAAACCCGAGGTGTTATGTCACCTGCTCTCCAAAGCAAAGATCACAAACTGAGAATAAACAAGCACTGGAGTTTGAAAACTACTTTTACTGTTTCAACTGGTTTTAACTAGCATATATATTACAACATGCTCCCTTACAAAAGCCAGTCTGTTAAAGCGCAGTTAAGGTTTTGGGTGTCTACTAGACTGTGTGTTACCTTTCAGGAAATCAAAGCAAATCATGAGAGTTAGCATCCAAGAGCTGCCCTGTTGTACCCTCACTTATAGGAGGAAGGACTTTACTCCACAAGTTGCTCAGCTTCCAATAATAAAGGTGTCCAGTGCAAAAAGGCAGGCACGGCACCACTGCCTGGTCCCAGGGGAAGGCAGAGCAGCAGCTTCACACCTCTTAGAACTTCCTTGCTGAAGAGGCACAGCTCCTGGGAACCTGCCACCCACAGCTGCCCCTCTTGTCAAGCAGCTCCAGGAAGAATAACTTTTCCAGCAAGCTTTCTGGATAGTCCATGTTTCTTTCTGATGTTTGTCTTTGAAAGGACGCAGCACAAGGTGCTAACCTAGCATTCACAAAACTGCAGATCCAACATAGGAGACCGTGTGCAACCCACTGATTTACGTGTGAACAGAGCTAACACCGAGATCGATGTGTCTGACAGTTCCCCTCTTCGACTACTTGATCAAAGACCACTAACAATGGAAGCTTCACTTTTAACTTCAGTGGATCTGCAACCACACTGCAATTACATTAGCTTAGCACATCAAACAGACTTCCAGAGCTGGCTGTCTACAGCAGCATTTCTAGTTTAAACACTAACATTTAATACAACTTTGCTGCAAGACAATAGCATCTCTGTTTGGTTCACCTAGGCACTGTTTTTCCCCGTTTATAAGAGGAGGAAAAAAAAAATAAAAAAGAGAAGCAAAACCAAGAACAAGTAGTTCAAGGAAAACCATTGAAAACCACCCCCAAATATTTTGAATTTTGGTCACCACTTCATGGGCAGATTCCTGCCTGGCATAAACTGGGATTAAAGTCAGGTAAGAGCTTCTAGTTTACACATGTTGAAATTGTTGCCATCTGAACTCTAGATTTACCTGATATTACAAAAAATTCCTGAATAGTTTAAATATCAAAGACCGACCACATTAAGCTCAGCTGTACGTTAAAGGTGGTTCAAGCCGCAGAAGACAGATTCAGAAAACATGACAATTCTCTTCCAAGCCATCTCACGTGCCTTCACTCCAAAGACAAGGCTGCAATTTTGGCTTCCTGCTATCTATACATTACAGGATCCTCTAAAATATCATGTAAAATTTGAAGAAATCTCAAGGTAATCAGAAAGGAATTATTTTGAATCACATCAGCCAAAAGTAAGAGTAACTACATCCATAGTAGCAGGAGCAAATCTGATTTAACCTAGATGACTAATAGTTTCATGTGTTTATTTTCCTTACAAAAAAAAATATTACATAACAGTACTGCATTACTAATAGGATCTTCTAGCTTGATTTGTTCCCTAATTAGTTTTCAGACTTACATAGTTACTAGCCCTGAATGTCTTTATGTGTCTTCACTTTGCGTTCTTAAATTACATTTAATCTGAAGATGAGCTTTAATCCAAATCCTTCAAGTTGAACACTCCACTTCAAGAAAAAAATTGAAATCTTATTCAGCTTTGACTTTTCCAAAAGGCTTAATATTAAAAACCCACAACCCTCAAAATATTTCTTCAAAACATCTTCTTTTAGAGTTTCAGATGGGAGCACTTCAGACGTTTATAGACTCAGCTTCCTAAAAAGAGTTTCAAAGACCACTACCAAATTGAAAAATAGGTCTTAAATCTATAGTTTAAAGCGTCTCCCTAAAATTATATGGGCTTATGAGAAATATTAGTACCTAACCATGAGAAGCCAAACAAAATGTGATACCAATCTGAGCAATTAAAACCAACTTGAACACCTATCCAACATGCAGGGCTTTCTCAGTCCAGACCTGGCTTAGGCTGTCCCCCTCAAATTAAGATAGTGCTACAGGTAACTACAGAGCAGAGAGACTCCTCCTGGCTATTCACATGAGATGGGACAAGACCATGAGATGTCCAGGGTATGAGAGAGTGTGTATATCAGGTAAAACGACCTCTGTCAAGGCTTCTGAGATCCTAACAACTGAATATGGGTGTTACTCAAGACGTACCTCTTGGTACTCCATCAGCCTGGAGAAGAGAAGGCGCTGGGGAGATCTTATAGCAGCTTTCCAGTACCTAAAGGGGGCCTACAGGAAAGCTGGAGAGGCACTTTCTACAAGGGCATGTAGTGACAGGACAAGGGGCAATGGATTCAAACTGAAAGAGGGCAGATGTAGATTAGAGATAAGGAAGAAATTTTTCACTCCGAGGGTGGTGAGGCACTGGCACAGGTTGCCCAGAGAAGTTGTAGATGCCCCATCCCTGGAAGTGTTCAAGGCCAGGTTGGATGAGGCTTTGGGCAACCTGGTGTAGTGGAGGGTGTCCCTGCCCATGGCAGGGGGGTTGGAACTAAACGATCTTTAAGGTCCCTTCCAACCCAAACCATTCTATGATTTTATGATTTCCTGTTGTGCCCTGACAACGTGACCACAATTCCACAGACTCAAGAAGGAGTCTGGAGAGACATGAGGAAAAGGAAAATTCATCCTAGTCACAACGGGAAGAGAACAAAGACTACGTGCAACATTGTTCAAACATCATCAGCATTCATGTGCAATAAGAAACTAAATCAAAGTAGCTTGTCAGATGGGAAATGCATTTTGCCTGTGAGGCTATGGATCTGCCCACTCCCTTTGTGCACTGAAGGGTTTGAGAAGGAACTCAAACAAATATTGTCTTTAATTAGGCAATTTAGACTATTGATGTAGAGTAATTTAATGAAGGAAACAAGACCAACCCCAAATTCACCAGAACAAACAGCTTCAAACAAACGACTGATGTACATTGACGACTGCTGTCTCTTGCTTATGCAAAATATTCCTAATATCCAAATGAAATTTAAAGAAAACTAAACAGTATGCCTCTCTCATCTTTCAAGAGAGACACATACATTAAAAGAAAATCAACCTGCTGTCGCACAGTAAATTTGATTTCACTTTTCCCCAGTATCTGGCACAGTCTCAAAAGCAGCATTTTCACCTAAGCAGCCAGAAGCCACAGCTTTTCTCATGCTTGAACATCCCTTTTTGCTGGTGGGAACCAGCATGCACCACTTATTGACATCTTTGGCAGAAGGCTGTTTGTTCTGAGGGTTTTCTTGATCATCTATGTTCAGAAGAGTTCAAGCCCCTTTAACATCTTTTCACTGAAGTCTTTAAGGAACCTTTGAGTTTTAGACATAGCTCTCTGCAGGGGAGAGTGCAAAGAGCTTACTCAGCTGACATGTTACCCTTACTCTGTTGTTCCCACTGAGCAGAAAGCTGATTTCTCTCCCTGTGGCATTCCCCACATCCTCCCCATATCTATTTAATATATCCATTCACCCTACTGTATGTCCCAATCCTGCTGTCCGCACCAAATTTAAGAATTGAGTAGTCCCCGAGCAGTAGGCTTGGGCCCTTTTTGTTCCCCTTGACCCTGATTTTCCACGGCAAATCAAAGTTTTACATGCAAAGCCTGCTGAATCAAACAGCCAGCAATCCATATCACTCAATTTGTCATGCTGGGTGGAAAAAAAAAAAAAAGAAAACTGAAAAACCTCTTCTTGCAAGAAACAGAAATCAAAGAGCAGGAAAAGAACTAAGCAGCTCAGCTCAGTCTCAAAAGACGTTCAGTCTCAAAAGGCACTCAATCCCAAGAAAAGGAAAAAAAACCAAACATCAGTGCTCAGTGTGAGGAAATTCCCCTAAACACACAGTTCCTTGTGGCTTTGATTGTCTTCTCTCAATGAGGTGTACACAAATTTCTCTCCTAAAGTGCCAGTATCATTGCATGGAATCCATGGCAGAAACAGGTGAGTGTTGTTTTCTGAAAGTTATTGCACATTACCACAGCTGACTTCAACAATAACTTCTAAATGAAATGTAGATAAGCCCTCTTAATTCCAATTAGCCTTTATTTTAAAGCTTAATTACTGTAGTACAAGACTGTCATGGAATGATAATTACAATTTATTTAAACATTGATAAGTAAACATTAGGGTTTATTTTCCTACTGTGAAATGTATCTAACCTAATGGGCTGATAATTCTATTTAATTGTGTGCAAAGAAACTGGGTAATTTCTGTCAGGTATCATAAAATGGCAATGGCTGCTTTATCACAAGATATTAACATTTTCCAAAAACAACTGTTCTTTTTATGAAGAGGCAGTTCTGCTCAGCTTTATTTAGTTCTTGATAAAAAGACAAAGGAAGAAGTTGGAGTCTTGTGCAGTCAGAGAACATGGCCCCCTCTGGGCCTTACCAGTAAAACGTAAATTAAACTGTGGCAGAACTGATCTTATATCATTCAGACTTCAGGAGAAGTGTGGTGACTGCCACAAGGCTACGAAAACCCTACCTTGAGACCTAAGGTACCCACCTGGCATTCATCAGCCAAGTTCTTCAAGCTCTGCACGTTTACATCAGCTAAAACCCGACCCGTGCCCAGGTACCACCTCGGTCCTGAATCAAGCAGATACTGGTCTCAGACACACTGCTGCAAATCAGGAGCCATTCGTTAATAAACCTGAAGTTGAGTTTTATAAACATTCCCAAGATGAGAATCTTCCTAAACGGGCCTTGTTTTCCAAACATCCCGATTGTATAACAGAACTACTCTACTGATTACTGAAATAAAATAAAAGAATTGGTGACATATTTGCCTGCTTAATACTTAGAACCAGGTGCTGAAGATAGTAGGAAGGGCTCAGTTTAAGACTTCAGGGCATCATCAAAAGGTAACATAACAGTTGGATCAAGCCCTTGGGCTCTTTTAGTTTTATTTCCACTCCAGAAAAATTAATAAGAGACTTTCTCTGAATCCCACCTGCCAGATGGTGGTTCTCCTTATGTAAACACTCTTGGGTCTATTTCAGGATATGAAATAAAGACTTTTTAACTGGGAAGAGGTGAAGGAGTGGAAGACATGATGGCATGGGTACTGAAGCTAAGGATTCAAACAAAGAATATGAAAACTTGGTTCTTCATTCAAAACTTTCCCTGCAAATCTCAGAAGAGTTTTAATAGCTACAAGTCGACACATCCAGAGTCTCTACACTTGAGGCACCGACATGTGGCACCCTACACCACATTAAATCATCTTTTCCAGTCTTCCCAGAGCTGCATATTGTAGACCCTGATCGCCAGGAGGAGTTTGGCTTCTTTTAACACTGAAGAAACGAGGGTCTACTTGGAAACCAACTCTAGTGACCCAGGATAACGCTCACTCTGCTCTTCACCACTACTGCCACAGCTCAAACTGACAACAGCTCCACTTCTTCCTCCCATGCCAGAAGGGAAACAAAACAAAACAGATGCTGGGAAAAAAAGTCTTTGCTTCTCGAGAAGATGTTCTTCTCTCTTTGCCTTCTCTGTGCCCGAACTTCGTCAATCGCCTTTTAAAATGGAGCACCAGCAGGAGAAGATCTCGATTCCATTCCTCAGGCCTTCTCAAAGGGAAAGCATTTTTAGTAAAGAGATACAGCATTTTCTGACAACTCTCTCTGTAATGATGACCTGACCTGATTTACAAAGTCTAGCATTGGTCTGTAGCCAGCCAGACACCATTACCGCAGTTTTTGCTTTCACAGAGGACCCTTCCATGACGGAGTTGTGTCCAGGATCTATTTATCAGACACTCAGAGACCTGGGCTACACAACACTATACCCATTTTCTCTCAGTATCAACCACTTGCTACTCTTCAGCCCAGCAGCATGAAGTCGGTGAGAGCCCTTTGCAAGGGCTCTGCTCAGATAAAAATGAGCAGCTCCTTCAGATGGGTGCGAGTAGCTCACAGCAGCATTTGCATGCTAACACCAGTTCCACTTCACCAGCCTATGTCATGATGAGAAACTTGAAGCATGTGAAGGTTTTACAGACAGAAAAAACAATTCCAGAGGAGGGCCACGAAGATGATAAGAGGGCTGGAGCACCTTTCCTATGAGGACAGGCTGAGAGAGTTGGGGCTGCTCAGCCTGGAGAAGAAGAGGCTCCGGGGTGACCTTATAACGGTCTTCCAGTACCTCAAGGGGGCCTACAAGAAAGATGAGGAGAGGCTGTTCAGGAGGGTCTGTTGTGATAGGACAAGGGGTAATGGTTTTAAAATAGAGGGAGGTAGATTCAGGTTGGATATTAGGAAAAAATTTTTTATCATGAGAGTTGTAGAACACTGGAACAGGTTGCCCAGAGAGGTGGTGGATGCTCCATCCCTGGAGACGTTCAAGGCCAGGTTGGACGAGGCCCTGAGCAACCTGATCTAGTTGGAGATATCCCTGTTCCTTGCAGGGGGGTTGGACTAGATGACCTTTGAAGGTCCCTTCCAGCCCTAACCATTCTATGATTCTATAATTTGTAATGCACCCATGACAAGTATCTTCATTTTACAGAAACAGAATTTACCTTGTCCCTGCACTAAACGTTTGCCAGCAATTCAAGAAGGTACCATGTCCTGCTGCATCACAGTGAATATTGTTTGACCCGGGACGTTAACGACAAAAGAAGGGAAAAGTTGTGGATAAGAGATTCCTGTCCTCAAAATGTGGTGTCATTTTTGTCAATAAACACAAGTATACACATTTTTCACACGTGGATTAAACTGGCAACGGTCTAGCAATAAAATTGTCAAAAAGTTGTGCTGGTAATTTTCAGGTTTGTTCTGCATCGGTAATAATTTTGATTATATTTCTGAAAAGGAGAAAACATGAGAAGGGGGAAAATACACCGAAATAACTATGATTTTAATATTGCTGCATCTAAAATCATTAAGTTTACGGTGCTACTGAACGCAGAGGCCTCTGCATGCAAATTATCCTGATATCTAGGTCACAACATGCTTCAATGTGATTTCTAATTAACCAGCACGAATTTCCATTCCAATCAAACATTTCATAAAATTCATGACAGTGAACTTCACTAACCTTTACCAATATGGTAAGCAATTCCAAAGATGAAATCTGGATATTTATGCTGTCCATAAGCCATGTCTGCAAGAGGAGTCATTCCTCATTTCTACCATGCTTGTGGCCTCATTCGCTTGCAGCTCTTTGGCTTGATGAGCCTCTTAATTGTCATGCAGATAAGCAGGATATTTGGATTACATACATTCCTAGAATGATGGAGTAACTGCATGGAAACAAATAGCTTTACACCAAGCAAGAGCAGACTCTCATTTTCTACCCCTAACATGATGACATAAGGCAAGAATTGCAAAAAAAAAAAAAAAAGCTTTTTTTTTTTTTTTTCTGTTGATGCAGCAGGACAAATCTTTGTGTGGCCTAAATTAGGTCCAGCTACATCAATAATTTTTTCAGTTGTTTTTCCCCTGTAAAATCAGATGGGTTATTTTACCCTGTTCTCTTCCAAACGAGCTGGTAGTGGATTGTTTGCCTGGCTCAGATTTGTAACTGCACTATAGGTGCACCCACCCCCCCCTTTCCCCCCACCTCCTCCTCTTTCATTTCTAAAGATGGCCCTACAACGAGGCAGATTCCCTTAGAGAGCCATGGAGTTCCCACCAACGACTCCAGTCACAGTACGGCTGATTTTACATTATCATCTCCATAAATTAGAGATATTACAATCAAGCACAAAAGTGGCATGCATTATTTGGTGTGCATGTGAAATTAGCATAAATGAATCATTTAATTTACTTAGCTTCACCGTATCTCTGCAAATTAAAAAAAAAGGCATCAGCTAGTCTTCTCATCCATATCTCGTTTATGAGCCTATCTCTGTGGCTTCGACTCACTTAAAGTCAATGGCATCATTTACTATGAACAGTACCAGCTAAGAAAAATGCATCCCCTTCATTAAAATAAGTAAGTAATATTCCCAAACCCAGGAATTAACTCCCAGAACAGTCTAACTTGGGCCAGGTATAAATGCTGCTAAACAAAACTGAGAGCACGAAAATAATATTCGCCAATACTGGAGTCGTGGGATTGCTGCCTTGATAGCAAAATTAAGGGGAGACGTCCTTTCCCTGTTGAAGACAACAGAAAATGGATTTGGATATTACTCAAAACACCTCCTCAATATTAATAAGCACAAGGTAAAGAAATGTGCAGACACAACAACAGTAGAGAGGTAGAAATATTCAGAGAATAGCAGGATGGAGGAAGACACTGAAGAACTGCATTTTTGCTCGTTTTTTCCTTACTCAAGGAAGTAGCTTTTCCCAGTACTCCCTTTCCTTTTTGCACACATGCATGATAGGCTCTCCTTTTATACAAAAGAGGTGAGGTGGGCCCCCTATTTCCCCTGACATCACCTTAAAATAAACCACTCACGAAAATCAGGCTCCTGGTTTTTCTAAAGTGGATTCTGCACAGCTATGAGTAACTTCAAAAGCAAAAAAAAAAAATTAAAAAAAAAAAAAAATTGTGGTCAGTCCAACTCTTTCTCCATTTTCTTCCCATCAAACACACTCAGTCCCAGCTCAGCCCTGAACCAACTAATTGGCATATCACAGCAGGAAACCTTCCTTCAGCCCCACCACTTTGACATTACCGTCCCTGCTAGCTAGGAAGAAATCAGCTGTGAAACTTCTAGAAAGAGACCTCACCCCAGCAACTTGGTAATCTACCCTGTGTTTCATGAAACATCTAAAAAGAAGAGTGAAGCCTGAAAAGTTAAACCAACACCCCACCCTGGTGATTAGACTGGAAGATGGCACCTAGTGATAGCCCTGCAGCACGCTTGATGTTGCTCTTGTGCCAAGACTGATGCAGAAGCACGTGCTCCAGTCAAGTACATTTTAAGCAGAACTTTGTATCCTCAGAAATCAAATCATTTTCAATGCCAAATGACATTCAGAAGAGTTAAGGGAGCACAAGGATAGTGTTGCCTACTTAATGTTTTGCCTTCACTGACGTCTTCATCCAACTACAACTCTCAAATACCCCTAATTCACTTTAGTGAGCATGGGGTTAAGAGGCCGGGCACGGGTTTGGGACAAGGAAATGCAAGGAAATGCTATATTTATAACATAAACACTACAGTTAATGTTTTGATGGGCTTAAATAAGCCATGCCCTGAGCAGCTCCAGAAAAGAAAATGATTATAGAATCATAGAATGGTTAGGGCTGGAAGGGACCTTCAAAGGTCATCTAGTCCAACTCCCCTGCAAGGAACAGGGATATCTCCAACTAGATCACGTTGCTCAGGGCCTCATCCAACCGGGCCTTGAACGTCTCCAGGGATGGAGCATCCACCACCTCTCTCGGCAACCTGTTCCAGTGTTCTACAACCCTCATGGTAAAAAATTTTTTCTTAATATCCAACCTGAATCTACCTCCCCCTATTTTAAAACCATTACCCCTTGTCCTATCACAACAGGCCCTCCTGAACAGCCTCTCCCCATCTTTCCTGTAGGCCCCCTTGAGGTACTGGAAGACCGCTATAAGGTCACCCTGGAGCCTCCTCTTCTCCAGGCTGAACAGCCCCAACTTTTTCAGCCTGTCCTCATAGGAAAGGTGCTCCAGCCCTCTTATCATCTTCGTGGCCCTCCTCTGGACCCTCTCCAACTGGTCCATGTCCTTCTTATGTTGGGGACTCCAGAACTGGATGCCGTACTCCAGGTGAGGTCTCACAAGGGCAGAGTAGAGGGGGAGAATCACCTCCCTCGACCTGCTGGCCACGCTCCTCTTGATGCAGCCCAGGACACGGTTGGCCTTCTGGGCCGCAAGAGCACATTGCCGGCTCATATTGAGCTTCTCGTCCACCAGTACTCCCAAGTCCTTCTCCTCAGGGCTGCTCTCGATCCATTCACCACCCAGTCTGTATTTGTGCCTGGGATTGCCACGACCCAGATGTAGGACCAACAAAAGCGAGAACCAGGTTGCACTTCAAGGAGCTAACTGGAGGTATCTCCATGTTTGAGATCCTCAGACAGCTAGTGCTCTCCTGAGAGCAGTTCATAGCATCACGTAGAGTGCCAGGGTACTCTGAATTCCCCTCCAAGCCTCCCCAACAACACGAGGCAGGCTCTGGCACAGAGCTCAGGCAGCTCTTCCTTCGGGCTGCCAAGTTCTCCCTCTCCACCCTTTGCAAAGAAGGTGCTGTGCAACACCCAGCTGAGACAAACACACTCTCCCAGTGGAGTTCCACATTTAAATGTCACTCCTTGAAACTTCCTCTGAAGGTACCACTCCTCATACCACTCAGCAGCACAGGCCAGATGCACGTCGAAGGGCTTCAGGATCCATGCCTTCTCTTCTTATTTACCTACTAGATGCAAAACTGACCAGCTGGGCTTTATCCTGCTCAGCATATATAGCATCTTATATCAGCAGGAGTTGCTACCCTTGTTCCTACGCTGCATACTATCTCCCCATCACCCATCCAGTGCCATATTAAATTATTCATGAATGAAATAACAGTTTTCGGCATTAATAATTTACTGCTACACCAAGGGGATGTGTAAGGTAAAATGTAACTGATCTGGGAGTCTGAGCTTTGGCAGCTTTTATAATACTCATTCATCTAGTATTTTCCATCATTAATCCTTGTGCTTTGCTGACTAGAATATTTGCCCGATGACAGGCATATTTCCCCACTGACATGGATCTGGTACACAGGTTTGGTACCTGCAAACAAGAAGCATATTTTTGTTTGTGGGACTTCATTTATTAAAGTGCTGACATCAGATTTTGCAAAGTCTTCCTCTCAGGAGGGGTCACATGGACCTAAGTAGGTCTACTTGCTTAAAAAAAAGCCTGCTGACACCAGTACAAGCCAACAAGGATGGGTCCCAGGTATGCATGTAATAACGTAATTAATAATAATAATTAATAATATATTACCCAGCTTCACAGACAATCCCTCTGCCTTTCTTGTCAGGAAAAGATAGAGCTTTTCACTTTGGGGAGACCTGGACTAATTATATTTACTGACAGCCTCGTCAGAAAGCTGTAACCCACCGTGGCAATATATAGGCACTGGAGCAAATTCTCCCAGACAAGCACCAGGCACAGGGATGTTCCCCATGCTCCTTCTTTATGGTAACGGTACATTTGGAGTTTCCTTGGTCTGATCCCTCTAGCCAGCCATGAGAGGAAAGTAACAAGATCATGAGCGGCGTACCTCTGAATAAACTCTTTAAGAGCAGGAAAATTGAAGTGCTCATTTCAAAATTAAGCCATAAACTCAAAGAAAAAGGTTCCCTTCCTTGCTGCTTCTGCCTCCCAACAGTGAAACTGATAAACTTAAGTTGCCGCTTCACCTCTGCATCAATGCAAGACAGGCTGCAAAACATGCAATTCTCTCTACTGATAACTCATAGAATGGTTTGGGTTGGAAGGGACCTCAAAGATCAGCTAGTTCCAACTCCCCTGCCATGGGCAGGGACATCCTCCACTACACCAGGTCGTCCAAAGCCTCATCCAACCTGCCCTTGAACACTTCCAGGGATGGGGCATCTACAACTTCTCTGGGCAACCTGTGCCAGTGCCTCACCACCCTCTGAGGGAAAAATTTCTTCCTTATATCTAATCGAAATCTGCCCTCTTTCAGTTTAAAGCCGTTGCCCCTTGTCCTATCACTACACGCCCTTGGAAAAAGTCCCTCTCCAGCTTTCCTGTAGGCCCCCTTTAAGTACTGGAAAGCTGCAATAAGATCACCCCGGAGCCTTCTCTTCTCCAGGCTGAACAGCCCCAACTCTCTCAGCCTGTCTCCATAGCAGAGGTGCTCCAGCCCTCAGATCATCTTCGTGGCCTCCTCTGGACCCGCTCCAGCAGCTCCATGTCCTTCTTGTGTTGGGGACTCCAGAGCTGAACACAGTATTCCAGGTGGGGTCTCACAAGAGCAGAGGGGCAGAATCCCCTCCCAACATTAGAGATAGTTATACATGAGAGATTTGATTTGCAGATCAACAGAGATGCAACCATTCATATAACAAACTAGCTAATTCAGAGTAAACATCAGAATTGAACTGAACTTCAAGGGAGGCTTTCTATTCTAAGAAATTTTCATCCATGACAGACAAAAGTTACTACTTAAAAATTTTTCATTATTTGTGGTGATTTTTAAAGTCATAGTTGGCTGAACTCCAAACTAATAATTGCTTTGCTCAGAGAATATCAATGTATTCTGACAATTCTGAAATTTTTTTGAGTAAAAAAATACTACCAAAACTCGATTCAAAATGAACTCCCACAAAAAGGACATTTAAACCTCGTGTTGAAAAATTCTTAATTGGCAGAAAACACGGGAAAAACAGTATTTCCACCTAAATTCAATGACATGGTGATTTATTTATTTATTTTACCAAGAGAAGACCTGAACATCACAATACATTTGAAGACCAAGTTCAGAGTTACTGGATCTCTATTTTCTGGTAGCAGCCACGTTCTTAGGAAAATGTTAAGTAACAAATTGAACACGTTTTCTGTTGAGATCTGGGCAAAATCCTAACAAGTTTTATAAACTTGGCATACTGAGCCCTTTCAGAGACTTACAACACGCCAGAAAACGTGTCATCATTTTCATTCATTTGCAATGATTTGGCTGAGTTATCCTGAAAAATAAAAACAGTTTTCAACCTCCAGCTTGCTCCAGACTCATTCCTGGATGAAAACTCACAAGTTTGCTCATCTCTCTGCCCTTGCCTGTTATTTTACTGGATCATCTGCAACAGATCATGTTCATAGAATCATAGAATCGTCTGGTTGGAAGAGACCTTCAAGATCATCAAGTCCAACCACTCACCCTGCACTGTCAGGGTCCCTAAACCATGTTCCTCAACACCAAATCCACACGGTTTTTAAACACCTCCAGGGATGGGGACTCCACCACCTCCCTGGGCAGCCTGTTCCAATACTTCACAACCCTCTCTGGAAAGAAATTCTTCCTGATATCCAACCTAAATTTCCCCTGGTGTAACTTGAGGCCATTCCCTCTCGTCCTATCACGTTCTTCAAAAGCAGAAGACAGAATGAGAAGCAGGAAGCTAATTGCTTGCCAAGACAACTGCACACCACTGCTGGTTTTGACAGCTGCCTGTTGCATCGTGATGGTCGAGTGACTGCTTCACTTCCCCAATCCTGGGAGCTCGCTGGCTGAGGACCTGCCCCTTACAATGCACTCACACAATCAATAGCGTAATAGGGCCTCGATATTGATTGAGGCTGCCAGTTGCTACGCTTAACTACGTCTTAACAGCTATAATCAGAGCAAATAAGAACTGCTCCATGAGGTTTGTCGTGCAGGGAAGGCATTCTCTGCACTGCTCAGCATGTCAGCATCAGTGCAGCAACCAGCAGTGCTCAGAGGCACGGGAGGAACACGCTCGTTAAGCAGACCACTCTTGATGCAGTTGTTCTTTTTACTGTAATCACAATCTAACCATATTGAAGCTTTCAGAGCACGTTACTGGGAAGAACAAACAAACAACACAGCTGTTCTGAGTTTCCATGGAAAATTGGTGCTGTTTCACAACGGAACTGCAAGCACTAGTAACGCAGTTGGCTGCTTGCTGCACTACTACTGCAGGGTATGCCTCCCCTGGGTGGTAACTGGGTAGTTTCTTGCTGAACCTTATTTACATCATTCTGCAGGTTTCCCACTGGTGCAGCCAGATACAGACATTTTGCAAAAAAAGAAAAAAAAAAGTACGCCTTTGCTTAAAAACATGTTAAGGGGGCCAGACTTTTAGAGAGCCTGGGATGCATGCAGCTTATAACTAAATAATGCATTTTTTTTCTGCAAACTTTCTCCCAGGATGGGAAAGCTGATGCACCTGTTGCTCAACACATACAAAACAAACCAATAACCTCTGTGGAGGAATGGGTACTCATCTAACCAGGAACTAAGTAATGAAATAGAGACCTGAACCCCAATTCAGTCACACACTTCAGCTTGACAGCATCAGCACTTCTCACCCACAATTTCCTCTTTGACTGGCATATTAGATCAAGTCGAAAATTGCTTCCTAAACCCAAGATGCTTAAATAATTGAGACAATCTGAATGTTAGAGGCAGGCTATTTCCTTCTGGTTCTAGCTAAACAATTCCCATTCTGCACAGCCAAGTTTTCTCAAGGCTTGGGATTCAATCTTTTGGTCAATGCATACAGAAGCATGACCAAGGGAAAATATTAACCCATATTTGCACTAAGGCCTTGCTACAATATTCTTAGCCATGATATGCTGCTCCTAGGATGCATGAGCCATGCTGCAGACCCACGTGTCCTCAGGACGTGTATTCCAGTCCTTAAATGACAAGTACAAGCGGTTGGGACTTGATTTCCACACCAGAGCTCAGTACTAGCTAGCTACCCAGACACTAGAAATGAGTTTTCCAGAGCAGATTAAATCCCATTTTGAGTAAAGAGGATATGGGGAACCTGTGAATCCCAACAAGCCGTTGTGCAGTTGTAGGAATACACAAACCTCACCAACATGGTGCTAAAGCAGATGTCAGAGTCCCCTTATGCGTAGGGCTGGTAAGGCTGGTGTATCCACACTGGAGGCCAAGCTGAAATTCCCAAGGCCATACATCATCTCTTCCCAAACATTTGTTTAAAACAAATTTGGATATGTTTGTGCAGGTTCAGAGATGTCTGTACAGAGAACAAGGCAGAATTGGGATATCTAGATGCCAAGTAGTTTAGAGGGCCTATGGCAGGTGCTCCAGAAAAACACATCAAGTCTTTCAGAAAGAAACTGCAATTAGTTACAGAGTTTAGGGGACGATTTCCCACTGTCACTAGAACCAAGGCTGCGTGGTGATGCACAGGTATGTACCAGCACAAACAACAGAGCAGGAAATGCCTTAAAGAACGTTGCCAGCAGCTGACACAGAAAGATTTTCATGGAGACTCATCACAGCACTACAGTCACACATCCTTTGCTTTGTTAACGCGGCTGTATTCTGAGAAATGCTCCTTTTTTTCCTGCTAGGTGCTCACAGCTTACAAACACCTACCTGTCCAGCTGGGCCAGAGGCCAATCCTGACTCAAATTTGTCCTCTTAACCCTTGACAGTTTGTAGAACAAAGGTATATACAGCCCTGCTATGTTAGTCTCTGGGACCCATCTATCTTTAATAACGCAGAAGAATACTGTCCTCCCAGCACAAAAAAAAAAAAGCCAAAATACACAGTTTTTTAAAAGTACTATAATTTAATTCTCTCTGCCTAAAAGAAAAATTAAAAATGGAGATGATCATCTAGAATTCACTCCCCCATGAATCAAAAGCTCTGGGATGCTGCAGAGTGCAATATGCACCTACAAGGGATATTTGAAAGGTAAGGAAATAAATTCTGCCATCAGGCAACGGAGACAGACTCTAAGAACCATTAAAAAGTTTGTCAATCCATTCTGCAAATAGACACTCTATATTGGCAGTTTTCTTCATCAAGCACATTCCAGGAATAATAAACTGGTAAAATACCAGACAGTATGTAAAGTGAATTGATCATGATGTCTGAGTGCCAGTATAGGAAGCAAATAACCTGAAGTAGAAGAGTTTTTTAATCCCTCAGGAAAGTCATAACATCATTCGTAACTGGAACTGAAGGGAGACGAACAGAAAGTAAAATAAGGTCAATTTTAGGTGCATATATTTAGCAGATGGGACGATTACTCATCAGAAGCAGCATGGAGAAACCATTTGGGTGGGGTTATAGTTTTGCACGGTCCTAAACACTATTGCTCCGCGAGCAAGGTAGCAACTGGAAAAACTTCAGGCAGCTGCAGCAGGACAATGAGAGCTACTCCTTGCTGGATGCTTGTGTGGGACATGGAGTATGTGACTGACCACAACAGCCTCTGCGTCCGTAAAACAATTTCAGTTGCAGTTTGTGATCACCAGTCTCAGCTACGGTGAGATTAGGTGCCTCACTAAATCCTATATAGAAGGATATATTGGGTAGATATCCCCCAAACCTGCCAAATGTCCTCATAAAGGTGATGGATTATTTACTTTCTGCTTTTCCCAGTTATCCCCCATTCAGCTTCATTCATCTTCCTGGGGGGACAACTACCTGCTTCTAGAATTACCATGGTTAACCCCAGCCTGAGGGGCTGCTGACGACTAGATATACCTGCAGTGTGTGATGAGGTGTGATGGAGCACAAAATGCACCATAAACTCTGCCTGAAAGAGTTCTGCCTAATTAGATGAGAGGATTAGGTGCTGGGGGGGGAGAAATCCCAGGCAAAGAGAGGTTAAAGTAGCTTGCTCAGCCTTATGCAACAGAGCAAAAAAGGGTAGATGCTGCCCAATTCACTTTTAGCTTCACTTTTCACTTGCTAGATCAGAGAAACATTTTTGATGAAAGGTTCTTTTAAAATTATTTTAGTAGAAAGACTAAACTAGGGACAAGAGAAACAGCTGGAGTTCTGACATGTTATCTCAGCTGACAATCTGACCTGTTCATCTCCTGTAGCATGGATAATCAATTTTTCCCACATCAAAATGTGTTGGCAGTTAATAACAGCAATTCTCATTTTTTTTTGTTAATTAAGAATGGAGTGCTCCACAGATTGTAATTATTTTAGAAAAACGCCTGTGATAATTCAGTATGTGAACAGACAGAACATTTTATCATCCTTTTAAGAAAAAAATACATCTAGTGTTCTTGAAAAAAATGTTCTATCTTCTAAGATTTTTAAAAGCAAAAACAGAGAAGATCAGATTCAACAACTGCATGGCATTTTAGGAGAGATGAGTAAAATGACTTTTTTGGTTAATTCATTAAAATCTGCCCTGTGACCCTATCTCGGTACACCAAGGCCTGAAGTGCAGAGGTAGCGTAATAATTGGGTTGTGTGTGCAGCATGTGCTTTTTAATGAATCAGTGATGCACGTATTTCACTGCAGCCAGAGCAGGACTGTGCTACTCCAACACATTTTGACATTTTGGGTTTTTTAACATCTTCTAGATATTTATAAAAGTACATAACAAGGTGCTGCGTTTGCCAGAGGACAAAAATTGGTGCAAGCTCTCTTGCATTTCGTGTTTCTGTTCAGGGTTTCATCTTCCAGCACATCTGCCAGTTGCATACAAATGGCTGCATCCCTGTCAACACACCTCAGCAGAGGTTCATCCTGCTCCCCACAGTGCTGAACTCCAGCTAGCTCAAACATCCATCTCTTTGTTCATCTGCTTGATCCCCAAAGGGCAGCAGCCAGGTTGAGACAAACAGGCGCTCCCCCCTCCCTGCTACTAGAGTTTTTTTAGATGACCTTTAAAAGCAAACCAACACGACACAGTGCACACTCAGAGCAAACTCTAAAAACACACACAAAGCTGAGCCCCCACTCCCCACCAAGCCCCAACACACAAGGGCCAGATCTCCCTCTGGACCTTCACAGACCACTTGAATAACAACGACTGCCGGGCAGATGCTCATATCTGCCCTAACTCCTCCAGAAGTGGAGGACCACTATAGTAAGCACCAAATTGCCAAAAAGCCAACTTGAAAAAAGATGGGAAGGAAAGGTCTTCTCTGGAAAGCGCTCACATATTTAACACTGGTGACAGAACTGTCTGGATATCTCCATTTATCAGAGGAGGGCCACGAAGATGATAAGAGGGCTGGAGCACCTTTCCTACGAGGACAGGCTGAGAGAGTTGGGGCTGTTCAGCCTGGAGAAGAGGAGGCTCCGGGGTGACCTTATAGCGGTCTTCCAGTACCTCAAGGGGGCCTACAAGAAAGATGGGGAGAGGCTGTTCAGGAGGGCCTGTTGTGATAGGACAAGGGGTAAGGGTTTTAAAATAGAGGGAGGTAGATTCAGATTGGATATTAGGAAAAAATTTTTTACCATGAGAGTTGTAGAACACTGGAACAGGTTGCCCAGAGAGATGGTGGATGCTCCATCCCTGGAGACGTTCAAGGCCAGGTTGGATGAGGCCCTGAGCAACCTGATCTAGTTGGAGATATCCCTGTTCCTTGCAGGGGGGTTGGACTAGATGACCTTTGAAGGTCCCTTCCAGCCCTAACCATTCTATGATTCTATGATTCAGTTTATACAACTAGTGACTCCAGCAATATATTTATAGCATTATAACTCAGCTAGCTTCCTTAAACTTTGTGCATGAATCTATAGATTCTACAATTCTAGATGTTTGTAATAGTAGATTACCTCTTTATTCCCCTCGCTCTAATTCTTGAGGTGAAGAGTTGTTACAAAACCCACTAAAAACTAATCCAGATTCATCAACAATTTGCATTTGCTAATGATGTTTAACAGACCACAGTGATTGCTGTCCAGAATTCTTCTAAGAGGCAAAACAAACATCTAAATTATAACTTTCTAACATCTGCTTCCTCTAGGGGAGGATTTGTATGAGGTTTGACAGATGCGAGAGCTCCGAAGAATGGCTGTTACAAATGAGCCAGCTAGCAGAGTCTTGGAAAACGCAGCCAATCTCAGCTTATTGAAATGAGCTCCAACCCAAAGCAGGAATAACACACAGCTGTTCCTTCTGACTGCTGTTCAGGAGAGAGATGGTATCTTGCAATGGTATTAATAGATCTCTTTACTCTGCGTTCCACCTGGAAAATGAGAGCCCACCTTTTCATCTCATTTAATGTTATTTATACTGTATTAAATAAAAAAACCCAAGAGAGCCAGTGCAGCAGTGACAGTGCTGAAGAAAACAGTCAACAACTAGCAGAGTCCATACGTTAACTTTTCACTCAAAACACGAATTTGAGCACACCACAGGAGGAGCTTTTAGGGTCATTCCATCTTCAGAGAAGTGAGCGACAATTCTGTGAGTAATTCTTCCTACTACTTACTGTGCATTTTATTTACTAAGCCCAACAGAAAGAAAATTGGATGTAACATACCAGAAATCCCTTTTAAAGGAAATCTCAAATCTGCCTCTACACCCTATTCCCAAGATGCTCCTCTGACTCAAGAAACGGCTCCCCTCTTGAGAGCCTGAAGGAAAAAGGAAATTCTATGCTTACAGCAGGTCCTGCAAAAAAGGAGGAACATCACAAATTAAACACCTTTTAAAAATTTGTTGAGGTGGGATTTTGAGATTTTTTTGATCGTTTTAACAGGACTGGTGACAACGTGTAACAGTGCTCCTGTTGGCACATCCTGCCAAACAAATATCACGATCGGAAGCAACAGCGCGCTAAGGCTTGGCAGTTGGGAAAGAAAACGGGAAAAGCACATACTTGTTACGGCCAAAGAAGCCCCATGAAACCAGTGGAAGACAGCCTGCTGCCATGGACTGGTGACCTCAATGAATCCTGCCCAGAATCACCTCTCAAGTCCATGCAGTTTCATTACTGATCCAGTGTCCACGGGAGGACGAGCAACTGGGATGTGGACTGAGCTCTGCAGGAGCACGTCTCCAGGGCCAGCTGCTGCCTCCTTTCCTGGAAGAGGTGGACAATGGCTGGGTAAATCTGTCCTACCAGTTTCCAATCAGAAGGTGAGCGGAGTTAACTTTCCAGGCAGCAGGAGCGACGGCGAGTGCTGGCTGTGTGTTGAGCTATAAATTTTGACACTGCTGCTGATCAAGGGGCCGAATGTTTCGTGAGACCCCACCTGGAATACTGTGTTCAGCTCTAGAGTCCCCAACACAAGAAGGACATGGAGCTACTGGAACGAGTCCAGAGGAGGCCACGAAGATGATCCGAGGGCTGGAGCACCTCTGCTATGGAGACAGGCTGAGAGAGTTGGGGCTGTTCAGCCTGGAGAAGAGAAGGCTCCGGGGTGATCTTATAGCAGCTTTCCAGTACCTAAAGGGCCTACAGGAAAGCTGGAGAGGGACTTCTTACAAGGGTGTGTAGTGATAGGACAAGGGGCAATGGATTTAAACTGAAAGAGGGCAGATTTAGGTTAGATATAAGAAAGAAATTTTTCCCTCTGAGGGTGGTGAGGCACTGGCACAGGTTGCCCAGAGAAGTTGTGGATGCCCCATCCCTGGCAGTGTTCAAGGCCAGGTTGGATGAGGCTTTGGGCAACCTGGTGTAGTGGAGGGTGTCCCTGCCCATGGCAGGGGGGTCGGAACTAGATGATCTTTGAGGTCCCTCCCAACCCAAACCATTCTGTGATTCTATGTTTGACCACAGAGCCATTTTTCCCCTGTGTAAGACAGCCTACCCATACAATTGCTTCCATTCAGTTGTGGATCAGGCTGTGCACAGGCAGTCCAAATCACACGCAGGGTACAAAACCACAACCACATCTGGTTCTCATACAGCAATTCCACGCGGCTCTGCACCCTTCTGGCCTTTCAGTCCGCAATCCCTATTAAATTCTGTCTCTATCTGACAGCATAAATTCTCATTAGCATCTTATGCTTTCCCTTCTGAGATTTCAGAGGGAATAACACAACATTACTTGCCAAACTAAATGGTACCTTTCTCTATGCCCAGCCTCTGGCACACAGAGAAGCAAAGGCCAACTATCCTGCAGAAGGAAGCACAACTGGCGGAATGTGATGGCTACAAGCGGTGAATAGCTTCCATCAGTGCCCAAACTGACAGAAGGCTTATCTGCTGCCAAACTGAACAAAAGTTGGAGGAGCTCACAGCACCAGCGGAGCACACCAGGCAGCACTGCTGCCGTTGTTCCGGTATGTGTTGGGAAAAACGTGGCACCTACAGGAATTCATCTGTATTGACTATCAGCTAGCCAGGAGATGGAATATAATTTGCTGCCGTTTGCAATACTATGGCATCTGGTTTGAATTTCTTGATTTTGCTCAGTTTCCCTTAAGGTACTTTTACCAAAGAAGCTCAGAATGAAAGATAAATGTTTAACCCCCTTGCTTCAGAGATGCACCAACACAGAGGAACAAAATTTTAATGTGGGTAACCATGTTATGTTGTAACATTCCCACTGTCACATGAGAGGCACTGAACACGTAACATACTTCGGTTTCGACTCATGATATCCACAATAAAGTTCCAAGTGATGTGCAACAATAAACAAGATCTGCATGAATAGCACACACGTTACATAGCTGATACAGTACTTCAGGATACATAGGCAAGTTGCCTAAACGCTTTACCATTTACACTCTTTCCAATCACCTACAATTTACAACCTTGAGCTCTTGAGGGGTTTGTAAAGTCATGGTGCCGTAGAGCTTTCCTAAAGAAGCAGTCATAAGAGCAGTCCAAAAAGTAAAAGTACTTTCTCTCGGAGTATCTTATCCCTCACAAGTTATTAAGCACTCTCTGAGAAAATGAAGAGCAGAACATGTTATTGTCCAAGATGACTGCAGACAGCAAGAAGGTGTAGACAGCACCTGCAGATGAGGTTTTATTTTTCCAAGGTATTCTGAGAACTTCCCTTGTTACTGGAGAACTACACTTGTTACTGGAACTGAAATCACCCATGACCAAGGCAGCAATTGAGAAGCGAAGCCCTTGCTGCAAAAGTGCACTACGTGCAAAAGTCAGCATTTCACAGCTACTTTAAGGGGTAATGGACTTCCTAAACCCAAAATTAAACTCCTAAATTCATACTTGAGCTCCTGTAAAGGTTTCTAGAGGAATGAGTGTCAGCAGATCACTGGGGAAATCATCTCCAAGTCGTAAAGCACAGAAGTCCACAGATGGAGTAGAGGCAACCTCTCCATTGTCTGTATTCTAGTAGAAAGCTGTTGTCCCTTTAACAGCCCAGACAGAGAGAGGGGTGGCCATGGGGAGCCGATTCTGAATTGGGAACACAGGAGTTTGAGGGCTGCAAGGATCACATCAATCTCAGGGAAACGTAGACTTCCAGTCAGCATGGACTGGAACAACAGGTGGTTTTCTTGCAGCATGAACATTTCTGAAGTACAGAGCCACTCCTCCTCCTTCCTCTAGTCCACTAAAAAGCAAAATTTTGCTTTCGGAAGAAGAGCTTAATGTCGGAGCAAAAGATACTGGACCTCTCTTTCTGTTTTCCCAAAGCACAGCAAAATGAAGGTATTAACAAGAAGATGAGGAACAGCACCATGTTAGGATCTGGCCCCCTAACAGAAGCCTCCTGTGGAGATACATAAAGAGCTGTATGCTGCCAGCAGCTTTTTATCTTTTAATTATTCTATAAATGAGAGGAAAACAAGAATTTAGCAGTAACTGGAAATGGATTCTTTTCCCGACCACAGTCATGCAATCTGTAGGACGGACAATTCTTGCTACCTGCACTCAGAGCAAACAGCGTTTCATCAAAAAGAGTTTGATAAGAAAGAAAACCTTTCTGGATCAATTTTTTTCCCCACTTGGTTTGATACAAACAGCAACATCAAAGTACGTGCCAATGATGTTACCTAGAGACGACGCAGTACACTGAACACAACGGCTTCTGCTGCGTGATGAACTGGAAAAAGACAAACACTTCAACACAATAAAATCAGGAGAGGAAACACTTCCAAAACATCTGTAATAGGACAGGGAGAATTCTGCTAAGATGGATTGATTAATATTAGCAACCTTAGTGTTGAGTAACTGGGAAGATCTTGAAAACATGAAGTGAAGATGTTGAACTATATCACTTCTCAAGTCATGTAAAAAGAGAAATGAATCTAATAATGCAGAATATATTTGCCTCAGGTGGGTGATGGTTGCACATCCATGGATATAAGTCTCAGGGAAGTCTGAGAGTTTTGCTCTGTAGTTCTACTAAATGGCTAGGAAACAGTGCTCAGATGTCCTCTGCTCAGCGGTCAAAGGGTCAGCAGAGGAGGGCAGCAGCTTTCAATCTCTAAAAATTTCTGAATTTGTGTTTGTACATGCTGAGCTTTTAGGGCTGCCCAAGCAGGAGATCATTTGAACAGGATTTTCAAAGACACTCAGAACATACCTAGTGCCTTTCCATATCATAAAGTAAATGAAAAACACACATTTCCTGAAATTAAATCTTGATCCTCCAAATAAGCCCAACGAGAGAACAGACCTCTTCTCCGATGCGTAGGTCACAGAGAGGCCAGGGCTTAGTGGGTAAAGCCTGACGACCAGGGAGTTCTGAGAAAGTTTTATCATCATCTGCAGGGTCTAGAAATGCAAAATAGGAACGTCAGAATTTCACCAGCAATCTCTGCCACAAAGTACTACAGAAATCAATTTCCAGAATGCCCAAACTTGAAAATAGTCTTAAATTAATGAGTGACAGGATTAGATACTGGATTATCAAGTATTTGAAATCCAGTTTAGAAAGGATTTATCCTGTGTTTGAAATGCACCTTGAGTGGGTCACCTCTGTTTTGTTGAAAGCATGGTAATAACGCCCATAATGACATGACACATTAATTTTCTACATGGCTCACATGCTTTGCAGCACAGGAACCACCAGAATACATTAATCCTGTTTTACACTCATCAGCTGTCCTGAGCCTGGCCACAGCAACGCAGGTTGCTTCATAGGTAAAGCACAAAAGCGACACGATTGACAGCATGGAATAATCCATTTATGGGGGATGCACCTCTGCAGAGCTTTCAGCTAGCCTACCTCCCAAAGCTTCCCCTGCTACCATCACGAACAGTCACACAGATAGTAATTTTCTCATCATCCATAAAGCTGCCCACAGTGTGCAGCACGCTAGTGGTCCTTCTGTAAACGCACGCTCCCCATCTCCATCATATCTGCCCAATTACAGAGATCTCAATCTTCTGATCTGTCTTCTTCCTAGACTTGTGATTTTTTTGCCAGACAGGTAGACTTGAATTTCATTTTCTATTTTAAATGTAAAGCTAGTTGGGCAGTGGCAGCTCAAACCAATGAAACCAGCATCTCTTCAGCTGAGTATGTTAGCCATGAAGCTCTCCTCTCATTCTTAAGATCTGTCATAGAATCATAGAATGGTTTGGGTTGGAAGGGACCCCAAAGATCATCTAGTTCCAAACCTCCTGCCATGGGCAGGGACACCTTCCACTACATCAGGTTGCCCAAAGCCTCATCCAACCTGGCCTTGAACACTTCCAGGGATGGGGCAGCCACAACTTCTTTGGGCAACCTGTTCCAGTGCCTCACCATCCTCAGAGTGAAAACCAGCTTTAAATATCTTCACATATTTCTGAAGAGATGAAAGCCACAACCAGATACTGCATGGATACTTTCAATGGAAATATTTTAAACACTCAGAGCTGTGACTCCCAGCTCTAGCATCGTTCCTGTATGATTAAACAAATGCATCACAGAGCTTGTGTGCTATTTGGTTAACACTGGATCTACATACAGGTGTTGAAATCAGACTTGTAGTTTGAGGAGAGAAGAAAAATAATAATTTTGTAACCTAAAGTTATGCCAGCCATCCAAAGCTAGCTGTTAAGCACTGTGGATCTTCAAATCAGTGGGTTTGGCACCAATATAAATAAGTGTAAAATGAAAAAAGACTATATGAAAACAGCATGATGAATTTTAAACGCAAGTAAATAATGTTTTTGCTTAACAGGAATTTAACTTAGGAGACACTGCTTTAAATTACTAACTACTGCAGCATTTGCAACTATACAAAGAAGATAATTCACAGACAGTTGGGGCTGTTCAGCCTGGAGAAGAGGAGGCTCCGGGGTGACCTTATAGCGGTCTTCCAGTACCTCAAGGGGGCCTACAAGAAAGATGGGGAGAGGCTATTCAGGAGGGCCTGTTGTGATAGGACAAGGGGTAATGGTTTTAAAAGAGAGGGAGGTAGATTCAGATTGGATATTAGGAAAAAATTTTTTACCATGAGAGTTGTAGAACACTGGAACAGGTTGCCCAGAGAGGTGGTGGATGCTCCATCCCTGGAGACGTTCAAGGCCAGGTTGGACGAGGCCCTGAGCAACGTGATCTAGTTGGAGATATCCCTGTTCCTTGCAGGGGGGTTGGACTAGATGACCTTTGAAGGTCCCTTCCAGCCCTAACCATTCTATGATTCTATGATTTTTCTTCATGGGCCAGGATATATTTGTAAGCGTAAATTAAAAAAATTAGTGACGTTTTGCTATTACAAGGAGCATGCTACTATGGTGAAATCATAGAATCATAGAATCATCAAAATAATACACAAAGTAGCATATATCAAGTGCTTGATAGTGTGGAGTGTTATCTTTAGCAATGTAAGCTGAGAATGAGCCACAAAACCCAGAAGTTGTAGACTTAACCTACATGACTGTAATAATCTCTTCCTACCGTACTGCACAGTTGCACATTCGTGAAAGACCACACATTGTGGAAGATGATTTTTTAATCAGACTAAGATGTTTTGTCCTTTCCACCTGCAAAGCAGTGCACTCTCTCAGCATCCCATGGAAGGATGGGAAAGCATCAGTTAACTGAAAACAGTATTTCTAAGAAGAAAGGCATACAAAAATATTTCTATTCAATTAGTGGCTCAAAGCATAAAATTTGTACTAGAAAAAACATTCCAGAACAACAACAGATGAGTCCTGAGACTTTGCACTGTCTGGAAAAAGGAAGGTGATGGGCTGTCATCCACCCGACCCCACTGCCCCTCATCCCACTGGACTGGCACTGTGATTTGAAACATGCCTCCGGTGGACTTGGTCACTGATGACAATTCCTCCATACCCGCCCCACAACAATTTGAGTCATCTCTCTGCCTGTTGAGAGGGACTTTTCATGCTTGCAGATGGAACGTGTCAGACCTTCATCTGTCTCTAAGCCACCGTCGGTCATGGGGCTTCTCTGAAGGAGTGAGGACAGAGGCTATCATAGCTCCTGAACGCTCAGGGTGCTGGACACATACACCTATGTTGCAAAAACTCCGACAAGATAATCAAGATTTGATCAAGTAGAGGAGTTAGGTAGAAAATTGTAAACCATAATGTCTAGGTTAGGACTGTTAACTTTGAAATAGGTAACCATAGAGACCTCACCAGGAAATAACTGGAGTTTTCTATGTTTTGTTTTAAACCAAGGAACCATAGAGACCTCACCACCAGCTACTGGATTTTTTTGTTTTGTTTTAAGAAACTAAAGTCACGGACACCAGTTATGCTGCTTGGAAATCCCCTTACCCCTTCCCATCTTGATTTAAATATCAGGGATTCCAATCAGTAGAGTTAAGTATAATTAACCAATGATTGTTATAGGGTAAGAATATTGATAAGGTTATATAACTAGTGAAACCAATCACTTTAAAGGTCAAATTTAAGAGCGAGAATAGTACGCGTTTTTATGTAAAAGAACTTATGTAGCAATGATTCAACAAAAAAAAAAGTATAAAAACCTATGGATTTTGCTGCTAAGGTGGACACGTTTGGACAGAGCTATCCCTTGTGTCCCTCAGTACTGGAATAAAAAAGTGCCTGTTCATCTACTTGGTGCAGATGAATTTTCTTCCTGAGTTCTAATACCTAGAGCTGGAAATGTTGGGTCAACCCCCTCGCAGCACTTACCTACCCTTCAGCTCAACTTGCTTTGATTTCAAACCAGACCTTCTGCTCTAGAGACCTTCTCATTGCTAAAGCAAGTCAATCCTCCACATTTTTCACCAGCAAAACCTTCAGTCTTCGCGTGTCCAGCTTTCACCTGCCCCTCACCAGACCAGCACTATGGATGCTCTCTGCGATACAGGCAGGAGCAGCTGTGTGGCTATAACCCTTCAGAGAACTTTGCAGCTCTGAGGAGTTTTGTGTGTCACAGCTTTCCTTTCCCCCATCACATCAATAATGCACTCATTGCTGCTCTTTTCCTGGTTTATCTGCATATGATAACTTCCTCGAGCTGAAAGCTACTCCTCTAATCACAATATTTCATCCACGCTCACCATGTAATGTCTCATTTGCACTAATGCAGAAATGTGGCAACGTGTTGCCTAGTGACCAGAAACATTCCCCTCTGCCCTTTTCTCCTACAAGCGAGGCTTTTGCCATGGCAAATGAGTGAGTATTTTAATGTTATGGAATTAAGTTTTATTAGATGTCAGCTTCCTAGTAACATTGCAGAGATCTATAAAACACAACTCCACACATCTGCTTGCCAAATGGCTTTCTAAGCCTCCTAATGTTTCCATTTATGCAATACAATCTTATTTTATATGGCATTTTACAGCTCTAGGAAAAACACTTCCCAGTTGAAACACATTCTAATACATATATTTGGCTTACACGAATACATGCAGGAGACAGTCCCATGTCTATCCAAAGGATTTGCTCTCTTTTCTTACTCTAATCCCAAACAGTCATGTCCTGTATTTCACCTGCATCTTAATTGCCTTTCCATTAGACAGTTAGTACAAATTGCAGGAATTACTAAGTGAAGTTCTTTCATTTGTGATCTGCAGGTGATGATAATGGTCCCTTTGGCCGTAAAAATTTGTGTGTCAGACGAAAACAGAGAGAACGCGGGATGATGCACGGAGCACAAAGTCAACTGCAGCGCTGCCAATACCCAGCTCACAAATCTCGGGTCTGCTTCCAAGAACACACACGGCAGGCTTAAAAAGCAAGGATTTTAAATATAAAAAAAAAAAAAGGTGGTAGGATTTCAGTTTGTTTTAGTTGCATCCTGCTTTTTTTTTCCATGCTTTGCTCATCATTTGTTTCTTCCATCAGTAGATAGGAAGAGGGCAACAGTTAAACATGCCATGACACATTTTCAAATGAAAGCTGTCAGCCTTATGTAAAATTCCAGTTTCTGGAGTCTTTGAGAAAACCAAAGTCCTGCAAAATTCAGTCAATTCACCTGTGGATGACATGGCAGTAATATTCCTTTGATGTTCAGATAAAATAACTTTTCTGTGGTGCCACAGGATACCACACCATCTCAAACCTTCTAGGAGGTTTCATCAAGGGGGTTCCAACAAAGGTTTCATCAAGGGGGCCTACAGGAAAGCTGGAGAGGGACTTTTTCCAAGGGCATGTAGTGACAGGACAAGGGACAATGGCTTTAAACTGAAAGAGGGCAGATTTAGATTGGATATAAGGAAGAAATTTTTCACTCTGAGGGCGGTGAGACACTGGCACAGGTTGCCCAGAGAAGTTGTAGATGCCCCATCCCTGGCAGTGTTCAAGGCCAGGCTGGATGAGGCTTTGGGCAACCTGGTGTAGTGGAGGGTGTCTCTGCCCATGGCAGGGGGGTTGGAACTAGATGATCTTTGAGGTCCCTTCCAACCTGAACCATTCCATGATTCTATGATCATCCTTCAGATGACCCTCCAACTCTGCCTCCCTTGAAACACCGCATTGACATCTACGAAGCAACCAGCCACCAGCGTCCAGAACTTTCATCTGTAACAAAGACTGAAGAGAGATGTCAAAAACATCCCCCGGCAATGATGACTCAAGTTCACAAAGTAAATTCTGGCATTTTCCTGTGCTTTATGGAGGAGATTCAAATATTGACTTAAACATGGCTGCATAAAATAACCTCAGCTAAAATGAGCAGGAGATTAAAACAAGAATTCTCTAAGAGGACCCAAGAGAAATAACAGGCGCTTTCACATGCCATGTTGTCTAATGTTAAGAGCATTAAAATCCTTGAATGTGCAGTAGACAAATGCTCTCTCTCGTGGAAAAAAAATATCATCTCTCTTGTAAGGAAGCAGGAGAACAGCCTAAACAAACAAACAAAAAAAAAAGTGGAAAAAATCTAACCTTTGGGATTTGGTTCTGAAGTTGTATTTACTCCAGCCCTTTCTGAACAGGGTCTTGGTTTAACATTTTAAAAGGCTCTAACTCCCAGTTTCATAAGTGACTTTTATTTTTTAACATAACTGGCTTCTAATTCAGTTGAGCATATCCGAAAAGCACCCAGTTAAGTAGAAACCATATAAATATTGTTCAGCTTCCAGCAAGCCTTGCTGCAGTTGGCAAGGATAACCACCACAGTTCGGCTTTGGAACAGCCAAAAGGAAGAACGTAAAAAGCACAAGTGAATCAAGTGAGAAATTTCAAAAGAGGGAAATGGAGGGCTTCACTGGACATTACTGGAGTACGGGCAAAAAGGAAGGACCTTGAGACAGCCTGGAGGACTACGCGTAGCCCAAGTATGTCGGAAAAGCCACTGACTGATGTGCCTCAGGCTGGGAGCAACAAAGCTTTCCTGCTGTTAGATTTCATTCTTGCTAAGGGAATTTGGAATTTGTCCACTTCTTTATAAATGAGCAAGACTCTTCCAGCTAGAGAGAGGCTCAGAGATGGAACCGTTAAGCTACATTTCTGCCTTCTGAGTTGGCTATAGCAGTGATAGCTGGCATAACATTTTGCTACGGGTTGCACATTTACGGTCTCAGATTTTTATTAAAAAGTGATGGAGAATATTCTTTATAAAGCCTTGCTTGGGTTTTATTTATGAATACCAAAGGGCTAGATTAATAAACTGAATTAGGGATTATGGTTCTTTTTGGCTGAAAGTAGCTCCTTATGTCACTGAGTATAAGCAGTGGGAAGAGCAGAGATGCTGATGTAACCCATCGAATTTGCTTCTTACTTGCACCCTGCTCCCATCTCTCTCCCCTTTTTGCCTTCTGTCCTCTCTGGGATCCTCAGGTGGCTGCTTCAAACAATACAAGTGATTCCTTTAAAAAGGGTGTGAAACAAGGTCCTGGGGTTCTTTTACTGACCAAGGAAAATAATTTTGTTTCCTACCTCCTCCATCTGGAGCAAAGGCTGGCGTCTGAATTGTGGCCAACTCAGTCAGAAAGTCAATGGATGAAGAGAACTTGGCAGACATTTTGTGTATGGATACACAACAGAATAACTATCCACCCTGTACCAGAGCTCCACGCGTGTCAGGGCTCACACCTTTCTAACTCAGGGCCTGGAGACTACAGCCTAAGAGTCATTTGGTTGGGAAACAGGAGTAGGCTCTTGCTCTTCAGAAACACCAGCAAGCCCAGTTCCATCTGGGCTGCTGCCTCTACACCACATGCATGAGCTCACCAGGTACAGGCTCCCACGTCACCTGAGCGAACTGGCATTAGCTGCCTCACATCTGGGCAGCTGAAACAGCATCTGTAAAGTGCTCTGTGGCCTGTAGGAAAGCAGAGAAGACACACACTGAGAGCCCTTCTGGGACTACTACGTTGCTGCCTGTGGGAGCAGGAATCTTTCCAGCCCTGCTTCCTCCTCCTGAAGCACTTATAACGTGATGGACTGCTTTACCGAGGAAGAAACAGAGAAAAAGCTCTGAGCTTCTGGCTTTAGAGTTGTGTTTATCACCATACCCCACCCCTAAGTTCCCCTTAACATTCAGTTTCTCCTTTCATTTACACTCTTCCCTGCACAGCCACAGACTCGAGACTTCTCGACACACTATGGACTGCCCCACGTTGCTACCTTGCCCAGATGCTTTACATATTTTTAAAAATATCCCACATTCTGCCAGTTCAAAAACCACTAAGTCAATCTCAAAAAGAAAGAAATACAGGTATTACCTGAACATACAGAAAAGAAACAAACTTCTGTTTCTGATTGCCATCCATCATATTTTTAAGCATATAATTTGCATGATGGATAACAAAGCTCTTTCGAAGTTCTGGGACTTCTAAGTCAGTCCTTAAATAATGTCCATAAAATTCAGGAGAGGGAGGAGGGAGTGAAAGGCTAAAGATCTATTCAGAAAAACAGAACAGGCTACTGAGAGAACAGAAATTAGAGAAGACAGAAAAATCAGAGAAAAATAAGAGGCTCCTGTTTTACTACCGGATCAGTTTTCTTTGCCTCCTTTTAAAAACAGGTAAGCCAGGTGCTCTGGGAGTGGAAAAGTAACACAACGTTGTTCTCCAAAGTGTCACCACAGCAAATCAAATCTTTTCTAGTCAGTAGGAATGTGTGCTTGCTAAAGCACTGTACCAGTTTGGGCAGCACAACTTGGACCAGTATGACGGGGAAAAAAAACAGATAAGGGCACACCACGGGAGTTGAGCTGGAATGGAAGCAAGGGAACTAAAGTGTGGGGGCTATTTCAGAGCAAAGAAATTATTAAGAAGCTTCCTGAAGGCAGTACTAGATACCCATCACATGTATCATTAAAATATGAAGGGGAAAAAAGCATCAGTTAGCTACAGCTGAAGGGATATTCACACACTTGCAAATGGGGAGGTGCTCTGATTGACAAGGCAGAGCAGCAAAAAAAAAAAAAAAAGGATTTAAACTGAAAGAGGGCAGATTCAGGTTAGATATAAGAAAAATTCTTTACATTGAAGGTGGGGAGGTACTGGAACAGGTTGCCCAGAGAAGTTGTGGCTGCCCCATCCCTGGAGGTGTTCAAGGCCAGGTTGGATGAAGCTTTGGGCAACCTGGTGTAGTGGAGGGTGTCCCCGCCCATGGCAGGGGGGTTGGAACTAGATGATCTTTGAGGTCCCTTCCAGCCCTAACCATTGTATGAAAAAACAAAAGGGGAAAAAACTCCCTGAAGATCTTGATCATTAGATAACTGTGCTAAAAGCCCCCTTATATACATATACATGCAAAATGCAAGTAGCAAACACCACTTTCTTAGCATGTTCTATTTCTTCCTTCCTCCTTTTTAATTCTATTTTCAGTGGTAGTCCTGGAAACTCAGACATCAAGCTCATCTTCTAAGAACTGACTAATCAAATTTAAAAACCCACGCATTAAAAGGTAAACAAACAATTGATTTTTGTTTTCATGGAAACACGACAAAATAACCCAGAACAAACACCACACGTACTTCAGGTAAACATTTAGTCATCTTTTGTTTTTCTAGACTAGTGAAAAGAATTTAAAGCAACCAATGCTTCTTGTTCCATGTCACTTTTTAATCTTTTTCTTTTTAACTGTTAAATACAAGCAAACCACAACACAAGTTATTTCAGTAGTAAAACTGAAATATTTCATTTCCAAAAAAAAAAAAAATCAACAACAAGGTATGTTTTTCAGTTTTGTTTTTTTACTGGCTGCAACAGGCAGTCAATCCCCAAATGCAGCTTTCACAAAGCTTTTGACTCAAAAGATATATTTGACTATAACAATCATCAGGTATGCATCAATTTATTCCAAAGCTATAATAAGACTCATCGACGAACTCTGATATTAGTATCCCCAAAATAAGTATTATCTTACAGCAGCATGTCTTCACTACCCACACACACTCAGAGGAACAAGACTGCTGGGCCTGCAGCCACTTCTAAAACTGCATTGGAAGAGATGCTTGATAGAAATCATGATACACGACGTGTTGGAGGAGTTATCCTGCCAAAACAAAGCATGTCCACAAGCTCCACAAGCCAGCAAAGCAGCTATTTGACCCCATTGCTTTCACCAGGACGATGATGTTTCTGTATAAATCTAGGAGTCCCTGAAAATGGGCCACACTGTGCTAAGCACTAAGCACCCTACATACGTACAGAGAACTCAAAAGTCTCTGCAGTGCCATTAGCTCATGAGCTAAACCCTAGGAAAGGAAACAAGACCAAAAAGGAGTAGGTAACTCCTGGCCATAAAAGCCAATCATTGTAATTCCCAGCTCAAGATTGAATTAATCTCAACTACAAAAGCTTTCAGATTGTTTTTACAACCTAACCAACACCAAGAGCCCAGAACGTCGGTCATGTTTGCAGAAGTGAACTTAAACCCCACTGTCCAGCATCCCAAATACTCAAGAGTCAAACTGAAATTCAGGTCCCCAGGAACCATGACTACTTAAAACAGGATATAGCTGGCATGTGTTTCTAAACAGTAAATGCTTTTCTAGAGTGAACTTCTCATTTAAGCATCCATTCTGTGACTAGGGAGCACAAATAAAGAAAAAGACTATCCCCAGCAAAACTACTTGTCATTCTAGATTAACTGTCAGTCCATCATAACCGCCGGTGCATCATAACCCTGGAGTGAAATGACAGGAAGTATTTTAATATTTTAATGCGTACTTCACTTGCTCGAAGGCTGCCAAACTTCAACCAAATTTAACACAGCTTCTCCTTTTCAGGAGAAGGGCTTCATGCTCTTTAATGAGAAGTATTTAGGGTTTTTTTGTTTGAAGTTTTGGAGGGGTTTAAAGTGTATGTCTTTTTCTTTTTTGGTTTTTGCTTTCGTAGTATGGAGGGCCTGTTGTGATAGGAGAAGGGGTAATGGTTTTAAAATAGAGGGAGGTAGATTCAGATTAGATGTGAGGAAAAAATTTTTTACCATGAGAGTTGTAGAACACTGGAACAGGTTGCCCAGAGAGGTGGTGGATGCTCCATCCCTGGAGACGTTCAAGGCCAGGTTGGACGAGGCCCTGAGCAACCTGATCTAGTTGGAGATATCCCTGTTCCTTGCGGGGGGGGTTGGACTAGATGACCTTTGAAGGTCCCTTCCAGCCCTAACCATTCTATGATTCTATAGAAATTCTCATCATACAAACACTATAGCATAGGAATCATTTCACACATGTTATTCTGCCAAACTCTCCCAAAATAGTTTCGATCCAAATACATCCAACAAACACAATTCTGTGCGCTCCGAAGAAATCACAGGTTCAGTTCAGCTCACACTTTTAAGTAGGGCCAAATATTGGTGGGCAGGGAAAGAGAGAAGCTGCTAAGCTTCCATTTATCTACTTGAACATGGCATTCAAATCTAAACCACTCGGCTTCACAGGAAAGATACGATTCTTTGTGCTCAGCAGCCCAAGTATTTGTCCATCCCCTCCTCACCATGGACAATCATGCCACATAGAGGTAATGACTCAGAGATCCTACAGTCATGAAAAGAAATTGTTTGCAGTCATACAGACCAGCTCCTGCAGTCAGAAGACTTAGTGTGACCCCATGGCTCGAGGGGTGCTGTTTGCAGCACTCCCCAGTACTGAGGATCTTTGCAATTGGAGAATTAGAGAACTGTGTTAATATAAAAGTAATAAATGCCAAAAGACTGAAAATGTGCAAAACTGTTAAAGTATCTACGGGGAGGCTGCAATATAGTGGAGAAAAACTTGCTGGAAAGGAGTCTCAGTTTCAGTGCTCTCTACCAGTTTAAGAAAAAAACCCTGCCTTTAATTATATTTAACAGCAAGCATTTACTTTGCCCAACAGAAATCAGTGCCTGAAACTGCAAAGGGCTCAGGAAGGATGAGGGCAGTCCCAGGGTTGGTTGCTTTTTTTGTCTTTTTTTTTTTTTTTTTTAACACAGTGAAACTGGATGCCTTAAAATCTGCTCAGGGATTTGCAAGAGTAGTGAGGTATTCTTATATCAAACCCTGGAAAAAATACCCTAAGCTCATTCAGTACCTTTTAAATTGAAGTTTATGGCTGGGTTGTCAAAAGTAAACACACTGAAATAAGGACTACCCCAATGTTTACATTATACCACAGAAAATTAGTCATTATATTGCAGCACTGTTTTAGACACGTAGAGTGCAGAATGAAAACTGCAGGGAACTTAATTGTGTCAATATTGACCCCGAAAGCCACTTAGCAAAGTTGCATTTGTTTTGAAGAAAGCAAACAGCTAATATTTTGGAAACTGTTGTCTTTTTTTTTTTTTTCCAAGAGGCACCCAGTCTTGTTAAGAAAGTACAACTGCAGTGAGACACTTTTTAGGGAGCAGTGTAAATTTGGCAAGGAATGCTGACACTTTAATGTTCCCCCTCTGAAAAATTCCTTCAAAGCTTCTTTCCAAAGAGAATTCTGGAGAACAGCACACTGACCAAACCATTTTGTTTTGACAAAACAATAAGTTTGACTTCCATTTGAGAGTCCAAAAATAATCTAGAAATACTATTTAAGAAGTGAAGGAAAACAATTACAAAAAGGGGTGATGGGCTTAAAAATATTCCTTTTGAAATGGCCAGGAGGAGCTCTCTGAACTTTACCAAACAGACCCATTCCCAGTTATCTCCTAGAAAATATTTTGTATAAACTGACATCCCCAAAATCTCTTTCATCTAGTGATCTCGCTGACTAACACTTTCCCTCCCACCCTGAACTCAAACACTGGGATTGGTAGGATCTTTACCATTCCAATGACTAGAAAGTGGAATTGCAAAAGATAGGGCCTGTTTAAGAGACTGACCCAGCTGAAAACTGAGTCCCTGTTGGTATTATATGGAGGCAAAAAAAAAAAAAAAGTGACCAATGCCTGGGATTGTCTGGAAAGGGTTGTCAGCCACTGGAACAGGCTGCCCAGGGAGGTGGTTGAGTCCCCATCCCTGGATGTGTTTAAGAATAGGGTGGATGATCTACTTAGGGATATGGTTTAATGGAGATTAGGGATGGTTGGACTCGATGATCTCTAAGGTCTTTTCCAACCTAGCAATCTATGAAATCTATGACATCTATGACATCTATGACATCTATGACATCTATGACATCTATGACATCTATGACATCTATGACATCTATGACATCTATGACATCTATGACAACTATGACATCTATGACATCTATGACATCTATGACATCTATGACATCTATGACATCTATGACATCTATGAAATCTATGAAATCTATGAAATCTATGAAATCAGACAGACAGAATTTTGTCCCTCCAATCTATCTAATACAGCATTAGCTGTATTTCTTCACAGGATCTACATGTTTCACACTCCTTTTTCATACAAAAAAATGATGATGTTTTCTTCCTACAGAGATACCCATTGCTGTGCACATGCAGGTCCGCAGATTGACAGAAGAGGTTGCCACACAAGGGTTAATTATGCATTCTCCACTCAGATAAAAGATGTGGAGAATGAATGAATGAACATTCTAGCCACCATAATGAATGAATGAACTAGATGATCTTTAAGGTCCCTTCCAACCCTAACCATTCTATGATTCTATGTGAAGTTCAGCATCACAATTCAGCCACCAGCCTCTCCTTATTAAAGGCAAAACTCTGGAAATCCAGTGCCACCACCACTGGCTGCCCCACACCAACACCTCTCGGTGCCTTAACGCTGCCACCGTTCAGACAGTTGGTTACTGGCACTCCTGCCCCCCCCCAGCTATCAGAAACCAGTGAGAGGTTTTCTGCAGTTCAAAGCAATGTGGGGAAGACATCCATCCTTCTCTGATGGCAAGGATCTGATTCTCCTTTATGACCAGCCACCACAAGACAGCAGCCTGAAAGAGATGTAAAACTACAGCAGGTCTTCTCTTTTTCAAAATTATTATTTTCCTCTAAGCTACATTCCACTCTCTAGGAACAGCAACCCTAGGGCAGGGGCACTATTAGACAAGATTCTTCACGTGTAGGGTGCTCAAAATTGTAGAGTTGCAGTCTCCAACTCTTGCCCTGCTGCCTGTCCCTACAAGCCGTTACCACTCCCACCAAATCAGCATCTCTAAACCTGTGTAAGAACTCGCTGACATCCCACATCTGTGTCAGAACCCACAAAAGTCTCTCCCGAGTAAAAGTGGGTGTAAAGTCTTTGCTAAGATTCTACATCTTTCAATCATGCTGCTCCTCTTCCTCTCAAGCCGAGTCCACGCAGCTCTAAAGCCCTTTGTGCATCATTACATCATCACATAGATCAACTCAATCCCTTTACCTCATTTTTTAAATTTTTTTCTTCTTTTTATCTTTACCTTATCTTCTCTTTTTTTCGTTTTAGAAATGCTCCTTTGTCTGGGGCTACTCCACTGTGAGTTCTTCTGACTTAAAATATTTATGGCTTTAAGTATTCTCTGACATCCAGCACCACAGGCCATATCCGTGGCCGTGGGCTTTCCGCTGGCTAGAATTGGGCTTGTTACATTAATGCAGCGTAAGCCTCAGATCAGGGATTTCCAACCTCTTTGTAGTCAAACCTTGCTTGAGATGACAGGAAATTATCTGTCCCCACTGAGTTAAGCTCTTCCTCCTCTGCTCAGATAGCGGAGGGCTGCAGACATCTCCTCACCTCCCATTCCCTCCACAGCAGCTCCTCCTCCCTTGCCTCTCTGACTCTTTCCAGCACCTACAGTGAGCCTGCACTGATGTCCAGAGCTAGGCACAGGTTCTGTTCTGCACTCCTCCGTTCAAAGGAATGTTTTCCCCCTTGGGAGCCATTGGTCATCGCATTTTTGCACGGTTGGAATGCACACGGCATTTGCCAGCAAACTTTCTGCCAGAACAGCATCTCCCTTGTACCACTTCTTCATGTTTCCAGGCATTTCACCTGCCCAATACACGACGCATCGCATGAGAGCCAACACACATAGACACAGAAGCTGCTGGACATCAAACAACGTGTGGGTTTGTGCAAAGATGTCTCCTTTTTGAAAGGCTCTTGGTGAATATAGAATCATAGAATGGTTTGGGTTGGAAGGGACCTTGAAGATCATCTAGTTCCAACCTCTCTGCCATGGGCAGGGACACCCTCCACTACACCAGGTTGCCCAAAGCCTCATCCAACCTGGCCTTGAACACTTCCAGGGATGGGGCATCTACAACTTCTCTGGGCAACCTGTTCCACTGTCTCACCACTCTCAGAGTGAAAAATTTCTTTCTTATATCTAACCTAAATCTGCCCTCTTTCAGTTTAAATCCATTGCCCCTTGTCCTATCACTACACACCCTTGTAAAAAGTCCCTCTCCAGCTTTCCTGTAGGCCCCCTCTAGGTACTGGAAAGCTGCTGTAAGGTCACCCCGGAGCCTTCTCTTCTCCAGGCTGAACAGCCCCAACTCTCTCAGCCTGTCTTCATAGCAGAGGTGCTCCAGTCCTCTGATCATCTTCGTGGCCCTCCTCTGGACTCGTTCCAGTAGCTCCATGTCCTTCTTGTGTTGGGGACTCCAGAGCTGAACACAGTATTCCAGGTGGGGTCTCACGAGAGCAGAGCAGAGGGGCAGAATCACTTCCCTCGACCTGCTGGCCACGCTCCTTTTGATACAGCCCAGGATACGGTTGGCTTTCTGGGCTGAGAAACGGTCTACCCAAGCACTGGGCAACGTTATGCCATCCACAGCAAGCACTGCTGAGTCCTGAGATGTCTAAGTATTCCCAGAAGATTTTCAGCTAGTTTTCTAAAATCGAAACCACTGATGAGCAATGCCATGCATTGATCAGTAACAATGCAGAGGTGTCTGCTCTGAGTTGATCGTGCCTGTTTCACTTGCAGGTTCCCCGTTATCCCCTTACCTTACTCCCCATCCTCATTTCAACATTTGTAGTTGTTAAATTTTTGTTACTTCAAGCCGATTTCCCTTTTAGAGCAACACTTTTTACAATTGTCACTGCAGACAGATCAAACTAATGTTTTTAAATTAATCTCTAACTGATGATCTCAGGTTTTGACACTATTTTACCCATAACCTTACCTCGAATTCTGTATTTTCTACTAAGCACCACAGAAATCTAAAATCTGGTAAGTCATCCTGAACAGGGCTAGTCCCACAACGAGGCAGGCAGCACTTCAACTTCAGGATGTGTCACAGAGCATTACGAGAGTGGCCTGGTGCAATTTAAAGTATTCATCTATAAAGTGCAGTACAAGATGACATACCTTGATGTACTCCTAAACATTAGAAAGTTTAAACTGTTCTTGAATACAAATACATGTCTGTCCTGGTAACATGGACCTGTTTATAAAGCTTTAACTAGTGACACAACCAGTGACCTCGTTGATGGGTGCAAATCACTGTTTACACACACTACGTAAATACTTTTCGAAGAAATTTTGGCAGGGATTTTCAAAGGACCCTGCAGAAGTTTTGTTGCAACAGATCAGCTCCCTCAAACAGCAACATTAACTTTCACCTTCGTTACAGCTAGGGTCAGTAGGAAACCAGGCGTTATTCCTACTATCAGTTTTAACAGAAAAACACCCTTTTGACTTATCCCTATAAAGAAAAAAAATGATCTTCCATGGGAGGAAAAATTACAAAGCAAGAAAATGCAGAAGAAAGGAAAATTTCACCCATTTGGCATGAACAACTTGGCAAGGCTTGCCGTTTGGAATAAAAACAGTGGCTTCAATCCCTCACTTTCTAAGAAATTGCCTCTTGGTCCTTTCTTCTCTTTGAAAGCAGCTGGAAATATTTGCAGCGCCTCACCAATAATTTCATTGGAAATCCTCAGCAGAATTTTCCTTGGCTAGATCCTAAAACAATCCATCCTGAGAATGGGAGGTAAAGGATGGGCCACTACTTACTCTACCATCCAAATCTGTCCCTCACTTGGACTCATCTGTTCTTCTGCAGTCCAGTCCTGTGCTCAGCCTGGACTCTGCAACACAGTCAACCCTTCTGCTTTGACCTTCATGGCGTGTAGCACAAAGACCACTCGTTTGGACTAAGCCAACACCGAAGAGCAGCACTGTAGGAAACAGACTTCCTGATAAGAGACAGCATTTAGGGTTTAAATGTCACTGCCTAATTGTTTACTTGTAGTTCACTTTTCTTCTTTTCAGGCTTCTCTTTGAGGAATTCAGGAGCTCTTCTTAAAGGAAGTGGGCAGTACCTTACCACTTCAACAAAGGGGTTTTTTTTGTACTGCAGTTCTTTTGTCCCTACCCTGTCAGGCTACCCTTGTTCCCTCTCATCATCACTTTCTCTACAAAGAAAGGAGAGAAAAAGTGCAGTACCTTAGTTTCCCAAAACTCCCTCCTCTGACACAACTTCAGAACCAGCTGCCAAGCAGGCTGAGGGACAGACGTGTGCCAAAGCACTTTGTGCCATACCTACAAGCACAGAGTCGGTTGTGATGCCCCCAACTAGATCTGGTGTCATGTTTGCTTCCACACCACCCCAAAATAATCCTTTCTTAGAAGGAACAAGATCTTATTGGGCTTGTAGGCAGGACGAGCCAGTCCTTACCTTACAGCAGCATGGCTGTGTACATAAGTTAGTGTTACCTGCTGACAGTTTGGCACCTGAAGGGGAAAGCTGTTGCTCAAGCAATTCACAATAAGTCTCCTATTTCGATATCACTTTATGGGGCCTCTCTTATTTATTGGATTGCCATCACAAAGTTTATTGCCTAAATCAATTTTTATTAATGCTCAAGGAAACAACACAAAAATCAAACGGAAATACTTGGTGGAAAAAAGCAAACTACTAATGTGAAAAATCATCTAAAATCATCAGCTAAATCACTTTAGTAGGCAAAACTAGATATACATCCATTTGACACAGTTTAGCTATCCACTGATGCAAATGAGTTACATTTAGTGTACAGAAATCTAAACCAAAATAAAACATTGCTTGTTATGAGGACAAATGCTTACTTTCTTCTAAATGAAAAAGCTAGAACCAAGACCTTGTGCTATGCCCAGCACCCAAGTGCCCACCCCATCCTTTTTAAATGTTCCAGCTTTTTATGTGAACAGGAACACAATTACTGTTGCACTGTGGCCTTGCTCACAACAATTTCAGCATATCTAACTGCTGATGAGGTGTGGAGGAGAAAGCAATAGCAGCTCCTGCTTCTGGCCAAAGCACTCTTCTGCTTCAGCTTCTCCTGAGGAGCTGCAGAGCTTATGGAAGAACTCCTGGTTCAAGCTGACAGATTTTTACCAACCCTTCCTTCCCATGCTGACTACGGATGCTCTTCCCTCCAGCTTCCAAGCCCACTCCTTTCTCAGTGGACAGGGGGACACCCTCTTCTTAGCTGCCACAAACCCTGTGTCTTATTCTTTTCATGCAGCAGCTGCATGTCCAAAAGGAGGGGGTTGCTATAAGCGTGGTCTACCTCTAGTGAGATTTGGTGGGATTCACAGGCCTGACAAACCCATTTAGAGTTAAAAAGTTCCTCCAAACTCCTTTGTATTTAAGAATCCAATCCCTTTTGAAAGATGGCTGCCAGAGGGTAAAGGCTGGCTGCACTTTGCATTCCTTTGTTTTTCAAATGCATGGTTGCAGATTTTGTCTCCTGCACAGAACAAAGCAGACTTGCTTGTTTGAAGAAAAAGAGCACGTAAATGTTGTGGTCGTACAAGTCAGGTCGTGTGTCAAACATTCACAAAGAGCAGCGTCATAAAAAGCAGGTGCTAGAACAAGCTTCCAAACTTGCTCTACAAGCACCAGCAATGATTTATTTACAACTACAGTTCATCCCACTTAGGTGGTTTTCCAGCAAGTGGTTCATCTGTTGGTCCAGCACATGCATTAAATCAAGCACTTTATCTTCCCATAATCTCTGTTACAGTGACCCTCCTCACACTCTGAAGGTCCAGTTCTGCATTTGCTTTGGGACAGAGGACAGAGAGATGCACCACAGACAAAAAGGAGTGCATTGCACATGATATAGCCAAGATGAGCAGAAGGTGCTCTGAGAAATGGAGGATGAAGAGGCACGAAATATTCTGGAACGACATACCCATATGGGCCCTGCAGAGCCCATAAGAGATGAACAAAACCGAGAGTACAATTTATAAATGCTGAAATACTCTGTTATCACTACAAAATAACGAAGTAAAAGACCTCTGTGCACTATCAGTTGAAGTATTTCAACTTTCCCCAGCTTGAGATCAGTGGTGCTGAAGTGCTGCAATTTCCTGAGACATCAGATGCAGCTCCTTTTGTCATTGCTTTGTTTTTGACATTGAGCTGAGATTTCAAAACCACACTTTGCAGCCCTGCTAAGCACCTTCTAGTTTATATTGAGAGAAACAAAGATGAAAAATCGATCTCATTTAAGTGCCTAACCTGAGACCTGAGCTCCTCTGAACATCTGGTCCCCTATGCCTGGCCATAACCCTTTCCAGGATGGTCTAAGAAAAATGAGTGACATTGCTTTCACCTTAGTTCAAATATCTGAGTCTGTCACTTTACAATCACTGTAACAGAACGAGACAGATCAGTCTCCAAAGGTGGTTCACTGATTACAAAGGGGGCTTCAGTTAGTGGTTTGGGTTATTTAAACACCAAAAAGCATGCAGGGATCTCATCTCACACCTTTGGGGTAGATGAGGATTACGTGGCTACTCCAACAGCTGAAAATTGAAGACATGAGTACAAGACCTCACCTTTGAAATCAAGAGTTTCCCAGTTCTCAGTTGCAGTAGCCCACAAAAGGCAATCTGGGAAGACAGAGGACAAAGTCCATCCAGAGGACAACACAGTAGCCCCCACAAAAGCATCTGTGTGTTTGCCTGTCTAATGAGAAGTGGCAGCATCCTGCTATCAGAGAACTGCTGTCACAATAATGAGACAAGCAAACAGAGACAGAGGTCTTTTCCAGAAAGTAATCAGTTTTTAAAATAACACAACACTTTCTACTTCAGTTTATTTCTACATTTACAAGCTGACGAGGCTATAAATTTGAAGAGAAGTGTCTTCCATCCTACTTTGATAAATAGATCGCAGACAGTATGACAGCCTTTTTAAATTAAGAACCTGACTTTCATCACGAGAGATCTTGCAGAAATATCCCCCTTAGCAAACTTAACCTGAACTTTTCCAATCATAAGCAGAAAGCCATGCAGCCATCCTTCAGGAAGTATTTGTTCTGTCCAGAACATTTTTTTTTTTCCTGCAGTAATTCCTGGCATAGATTCATTCCCTTGCTGGTCGTGATTAAATTCCAGGTATTACTTGTAGGTTTTGGGCCACAGTCCTTAGATTGCCCTCCCTACAGTAGTGTTTTTTGTTGTGGATTCATCAGCCAATGAGTCTGTTGAGATATTTCCTGAGATGCACACTTTGAGACAATAAAGGTTATGGAAATACAGTTTATGGCTCTTAACCAGCAGATGCTCCATAGCTTTAGAAATAACAACTCTTTTTTTGCAGCATGAAAATAAGAAGCAGTACCACACCCCAAGATTTTAAAAGCAAGATAGATGCATAAATCAACAAAATGGATTAGGTGACTCTAAGATGTTAGCAAATTCCACACTAGTGTTTATCCAGATGCCAGACTATCAAAGGCTTGGGACTGTAAGATGGGAGGCATCACAGTTCATATGGGACATCTTCCACCTTCTCCCAAAGCACCCACCCATGGTCCAACACCAGCAACAGAGCAACATCAAGAGGAGCTGATGAATGTGACACTTCAGTTGAGAGCGCTAGTTCACTTTCAGAGGCCATCCCCGCTTTTAGTTTGGATCTCAGAGTGCTTTTGGTGAGCGTGAAAGATTTCTTTTGGCTGAAACTACCCTAGATGCACAGTGTGCTCAATGCCAACTGGAGATAACGGGCATCCAAGCCATCAAGCAAGTCACACCACTGCAAAATCCTTCAGCACATACTGAACACGTGTTCTCCAGTAAGAGTGCCTGAATCTTCACATTTGCTGTAAATTTCCACTCCTCAATTCTTCACAACTTGGTATTCTGTCTTTCACCAAGACATCTCTGGCCTTGATATCCTGACTAAAAACTACAAACTCAAAGAAATAAGGGGTAACAAATGTCAAGTTAATTATTGAAAAGATGATTATTTAAGTCTGTGGGGCCCTAGCTTGACAGTCAAGTCAACTCTCTGCCCAACCATAAGCTTTCTTGTTTGTGGGATTGGAGGCAAGTCGCTCAGGAGACCTGGGAATTGCTGTGATCAACATAGCAACACTGGAGCTGTAGGGACAAGGAGAGCAGAAGCCAGCACCATGGGAGCACCTTTTTAACAGAGTGACAGTCTAACAGAGAGCACATGATGACCGTGAAGCAGGGATTTGACTCTTCTCTGCCAAATTGACTTCATCAGCAAGTCCACTCCACTCTGGCCCAGTAACTCTGGCATTATTTTCTGCTCGGATGTTTTGTCGAGAGATAGCAAATTATTCTCATCATGAAATGTTTTGGTGACCGGGCTGTTGCTTATTCTGCTGGGAGACCTGAAACGCTTCAAAGTTTTGAACCTTTTAAGAAGCAAAGCTGAGCATCAAACCTTTCTCTTCCCACATCCCAAACACAACGCTATTTGAGAGTGGGCCACCTTACTGGTATTTGATAGCTTTTGTCCCTTTCAATCTCTCCTCAGACCCTCAAAATGCAGGCAGAGGAATGCCTGGGCAGGGATGTCAAACTTAGAACGGCTGCTTGTTTCCTGTGCCCAGTTGGGATGAGGACAGTTCTGGGAACACACAGGACTTAAGATGCAAAGGCAGTTTGGGTGCTTACAGTATTCAGCAGAGGGCTTGTGGCCTGCATGCTGATTTAGCCACCGAGGGGCACTGAAACAATACTGACTGCTGAAATCCTTGGAGGAATCTCCTCTTGGGTCTCTTTGCACCCCAGTTTGCTAGGTGTAACCCAGAGAATTGCACTTTCCTGCCTTGCAGTGTGGTTTGCAAGGGCAAAGAGACCTATGCAGCTCAATTCTGTGTGTTACAGTACCAAAGATTGATTTGAAGAGTCAATCACTCCAAACCTATTTTTCACCCAAAGCATCCACTCTCAAAAGAAAAAATGAGCTACATACATTTTACATCAGCTTTTGCATGAAGAAAGACAGGCTTAGTGGATGGAGACACTTCCTGCTGAAGCGTACAAATTGGCTCACCGTGGGAGCGAGGGGGATGAAAATAATTCTCAGAGTTAAAGAATGACCCCTAGGCCAGTCCAGGACAGGAAATGTCATCCAGTCTGCAAAAGTAGCACCTGCATCTTCAAAAAAGTGAGAGTGTCTTTTTGCCAGCAGAAGCTAAAAGTATATTCCCTGTAAAACTCAAAGGTAAATGTGTTTTGGAGGGGAAAATTGGATGACTGAAAGGAACCCCTGGCAGACTACAAGTCATCAGGTGTAAAAGCTGGGATCCACTTCCAGGAGCTTCCTGCATAAAGCAAGTCTGAGATGCAGGGCATGCTGGAGGACACAATTTCTGGTGAAGAAAGACTCTAAAGGAACTTCTGAGTACAAGGAGTGATGCTTTGTAGACCAGTGAATTTACATCGAGTGTGGTTTTCTTTCATTCCTTCACCTATAATTTCTTTAGGGATTTGTAACTTGGATCTAGTTCATAAGCTGGGTGGTTTCATTTAGGATGTTTTATGTTCTTTTACTTCAAGTTTCACCTTCATCTAACCTGAATTGAAGAGAATTTTCTGATACCTGGCTAGCATCAAGACAGGATGTAAAAATCTTTAAACCCAGGTCTTAGTGCAACAGTTGCACACCTCTTCTGCACATTGCTCCACGCTATGAAAACCACAGCTGTCCATGCCAACCCAGAAGCTGTGTAGGCCAATTTGGTAGTGATAGGAGAGGAGGAAGCATCTGCAAGTAGTCAGAGATAGACAGGAAAGCCCTTTGGTATGGGGTAAAGCAATCAGAGCATAATCTGAATCCCAGGGAACCATTTCAAACAGTACACAGTGCTACTGGAAGATAAAGCCATTGGACTTGCACAGTTATGGCTTAGAGAATCAATTTGCAACCTACAAGCCTCAGCTCTGTGGTTTCTGTGCTGCAGCATGAGAATTTGTTTCTATCCAGTTTGCTACAAATTTTTAGCAGGAGTCTTAACTCCTCTCACCATGGGCTCAGACTCACAAACAAGTTACTAGGGAGCAACAAGCTACTACATGTCAAATAATAAAAGGTGCTTAGCCTTCTTCCACCCAGCTACTTTGAATGCTCCTGAACTTGCTAAGACACGCTTGGCCAGTCATGCCTTAACTCTCTGATACCCTCAGCACTTTGTTGTAGCACTTCAGTCCCCGAAAAGCTCATCCAGCTATAATGTTGAGCCTAAACTTCAAGAATTATCCCTGTGCTTTCTGCTTACAAATTATACTTGACACATGACATTACAATTTCCAAGCTAAGTTGTTTCTTTTTGGCATTCACAAATAGTCTTAAAGCTTCACAGTTCTATCTGTCAGGGCACAATCACATCCTAACAGAATCATCAGCTCAGAACCATCCTCTCCCAGTGGTAACTGAGCAGTATTCCTATAGCGGGGCAAGAGATTATTTAGAGTGAAAAGCAGTATTAAAGTATTTTTTGCTTCTTGAAATACAGCTCACCAGAGGGAAATGAAAAGCAGATTGCTGTGGCTGCACAGTCAAGTGATTGAAAGAAGAGTGGTGATATCTTAGTTGGTGCAAACTGTTTTGTCCTATAGGTTGTTCATACATGGTCCATTTCATCTTCATAGAATCACAGAATCATAGAATGGTTCGGGTTGGAAGGGACCTCAAAGATCAACCAGTTCCAACCCCCCTGCCATGGGCAGGGACACCCTCCACTACACCAGGTTGCCCAAAGCCTCATCCAACCTGGCCTTGAACACTTCCAGGGATGGGGCATCCACAGCTTCTCTGGGCAATATTCTTCTCTACTATATTCTTCATATAATCTATTCCTCTATTATATTCTTCATATTCTTCTCTACTTCTGTTACACAACCAGGCTCTTGAATGAAATGGTTTTACGCACTCTGATCAGGTACCAATTGTATAGGATGAGTAAGAGGAGTAAGCTACGAGTGCACGTACAAGTTAATACATATGAAAATCTTCACGAATTTTAAGCGTTGCAGAAGTCCCAGCAGTCATGTCCATACACATAAAAAGGGAATAATCCAATCCTTCATGCACGGGGGAACTTACATGCCCCCTTTCACTTGAAAGAAGTTAGTTTTGTACAAATTGGTGAGCTCTAATCTGCACATTCAGAGAGACGAGTAACCTATTGGACAAATTTGTCAACACATTAGGATTATTGTTGCATTTGCATGAACATCGTCACAGAGTTTTGATGGTTATAATTGAGACATGTTTTCTCTGATTATATTTTAACAAGATTTATGAATAAATACCACAGCAAGAAGCCTGCAACATCTGGATGAGGCTCGCTCAGAATCATTATGACAGCACTTACTTTATCAGAGTCACTAGAAAATACTTTTATCTCCGGTTACACGACAAGCAGCAAGAACTCAATCTGTGTGTCTGGTGCGTAGGCTGATTGCTCTCCCTTTAATAGTCTGCATTGTTAACAGTTGGGGAGCTTGAACTGTTTGAAAGTGGTTTTTCCTCCACAATGGAACATAAAACTTTTCCACCATCCCTAAATTTAACCACTTGTTTCCCTTTCAATGAAGATACATACTTCTAGGGAAGCTAAATCCCGGCACACCCTTTCCAAAACGGACCTGCATACAGATGCTGTCAGTCTTAGATCAAGTGACATGTAAATGGAATGGGCAAAGGAATTACTGAAAGTAGTAATTACAGGCAGCGAAATTAAAAATAAAAGGACGTTAAGTCGACTACGCAGTCTTCCCTTTCTCTTTAATAGCAGGTCATAGAGGGAAAAAAAACACAACAAAAACACGACAGAAAAAGGATAAAGATCAACTCCCCCAACACAAGAAGGACATGGAGCTGCTGGAGCGGGTCCAGAGGAGGGTCAAAAAGTTGATCCGAGGGCTGGAGCACCTCTGCTATGGAGACAGGCTGAGAGAGTTGGGGCTGTTCAGCCTGGAGAAGAGAAGGCTCCAGGGTGATCTTATTGCAGCCTTCCAGTACCTAAAGGGGCTACAGGAAAGCTGGAGAGGGACTTTTTACAAGGGCATGTAGTGATAGGACAAGGGGCAATGGATTTAAACTGAAAGAGGGCAGATTTAGATTGGATATAAGGAAGAAATTTTTCACTCAGAGAGTGGTGAGGCACTGGAACAGGTTGCCCAGAGAAGCTGTGGCTGCCCCATCCCTGGCAGTGTTCCAGGCCAGGTTGGATGAGGCTTTGGGCAACCTGGTGTAGTGGAGGGTGTCCCTGCCCATGGCAGGGGGGTTGGAACTGGATGATCTTCAAGGTCCCTTCCAAACCAAACCATTCTATGATTCTATCTCGTAACTCTCCTTAGTTTTTGACAGAGGGAAATATATTCCCACAACATTATATAACATGGATATACTGTTCAATTGTTTACAGAAAAGATACTTTTCCAACAATACTGCTAATTCTACCATCAGCATGTTAACTTGTACTGCTTAGCTGCCCTGTGAGATGGCAAACCTCTGCAATGAATGACCAGGAGCAAAGTTAGAGTAGAAACGGTTACCAGACTTAAGACCACTCTACCATTTGCTGTCCAACATGAGTGCAAAGCAGCTTAATATTTTCAGAATTTAAAAAAGAAAATAAAATAAAAATCGAGTACACTCACCATTCTCTTCCTAACATACTTTGAGGAATTTAGTTTTTATCTGCAGCTCTCCAAATCTCCAAAACGCTCTAAAGAATGAGGAACTGCTGCATGCTGATGCATGAAAGGCCAGTGACACAATCTCACGACTGGTGAACACTGCTGGAGAGGAACAACGTAAAACCCCCTTCCTTAGGACCTTTTTTGCATGCTCAGACTCTGGAGTACAATGTTTTCAGATTATTAACTCCACAGCATTGCACAGTTGGAAGGACCAGAAATCCTTCTACAGTCATTGCTTTGAGGAACACGTCAATTCTTCTCAGCAAAAAGAACTACCAGTGTTTAAGTATTCCGAGCACCAACTCAACTATCTAATGAAGTTCTTTGCTAAGAGACCCATGGAGGGAGGCAGGGGGAAAGCAGACAAGGGCACTTACTGTGTTCTTGTTTTTATCAATTGTATAGTTTTATATCATTATTATAAACAATATGCCAGCTGTATTTAGCGGCAATATTTTTATTAATTATTGCTCAGGGAACTCATTTAATTCTGAAAGAACAGATGTTGCTCCATTAAAGTAAACCACAGAATCTCTTTTGAGGGAATAAATGATGTTTACTAACCTGAGACAGTGGTTTCGTGAGAACATTTATGCCTTTATTACTTTACTGGTGCAAAAATAAGCCTTATACCAATGGAATTTAATGAAGAAATATTACAGTACAATAAAAGGTAGAGTTAATTTTCTGTGTGTGTTTCTTCAGGGAAGCTGAAGACCAAGAACTCATTATGGAGTTCACGTGACAATAATGGATTTTTCAACATTTAATTAGGTACATGTACTTTTTTTTCGCCAAGAAGGGGGCCTCTTAATTCAGATGACTATTGTTTAAATTTGTACCCATATATACATATATTTTGTATACATATTACACTTAATCATACCTACAGCAAATCTTGATCATCCTTTAGGAAAAAGCACAGTGCAAGGAATTTGCATGTAAATCACATACATGACATGTAAATTCAGAACCAACAGCCAAATGATAATTGGAAAAGGCTGCAGAACAAAAATACAGACTGAGATCAGAGACATATACATTGGCACAAGCTGTTACCACACGCTGTATGTAGGGATCTGGACAAAGCTGATGTTGAATCTCCAAATGAAGCCAAAGCTTTCCAAACCTTGAAAGGATCTGCGTTATTTTGGTGATACTCATTGATTCATACCTTTCTCTTTGCACTATCATGGGGGTTGAGCACCCTGCTTAGGTAACCAGGCTACCTATAACCCTGGGATAACTTCCCCAACCACAGCAGGTAGATGAAAATGACCATCCATTACAAATCCCACCTCTGGTCAAAGGGAACTCATCATCTCCCAGATCAGACTACCATTACTCAAGTCTCTGCATGCAGGTCAGTAAAGACCTACAGCCCCAACTTGGCGAACACCCATTCCACCTCATAGCTGCTGGGTATGGGTAGTCTGAGTCATCTATCATCTCCCAGCACAGGCAGCTTATCAACTCGTCCTTCAAAATACCAAAGAGGGAACAGATTCCTGCTGACATGACAAGAGCTGATACAAAGGAATGCCTTCCCATCAGCAGCCAGCCAGACCTGCTTATCCTGTGTTCACCACTACCACTGCCCTATTCCTGCAAACAGGAAGAGTGCATTATACACATGGTACATGCTCATTTTCAGTTTCTGGTAATCACCGCTATACACACCCAAAGTAACTGGTGTTCTGGTCAAGCATCTTTAATCAAAACATGTGGGCATTTGAATATAATGTCCCAACACAAGAAGGACATGGAGCTGCTGGAGCAGGTCCAGAGGAGGCCACGAAGATGATCCGAGGGCTGGGGCACCTCTGCTATGGAGACAGGCTGAGAGAGTTGGGGCTGTTCAGCCTGGAGAAGAGAAGGCTCCGGGGTGATCTTATTGCAGCCTTCCAGTACCTAAAGGGGCTACAGGAAAGCTGGAGAGGGACTTTTTACAAGGGTGTGTAGTGACAGGACAAGGGGCAATGGCTTTAAACTGAAAGAGGGGAGATGTAGATTAGATATAAGGCAGAAATTTTTCACTGTGAGGGTGGTGAGGCACTGGCACAGGTTGCCCAGAGAAGTTGTGGCTGCCCCATCCCTGGAAGTGTTCCAGGCCAGGTTGGATGAGGCTTTGGGCAACCTGGTGTAGTGGAGGGTGTCCCTGCCCATGGCAGGGGGGTTGGAACTAGATGATCTTTGAGGTCCCTTCCAGCCCAAACCATTCTGTGATTCTATAATAGAAACAAAGTTTAGAAGTGGTGATAGACATGAAAAAAGAAAAAGGAAGTACCGGGAGTTGACTGAGGCCACGTACAAATATCCAGAGGTACAACCACAAGTTATGAAAATCTGCAATATCCTCATCCACAAATACGTACCGGATTTTCATCCTTTGTCAGTTAGTCATGGGGAAGCCATATGATAAAGATGGTTTGCTGAACTACAGGGGTTTTCCACAGAGTTATGTACAACTGCAAAGAGACAGCCAGAAACTACTGGCAGCAAACCGCTGCCTCCAAAACAAGTAACCTCCGAAATGCAGCCACGCACCTATTTTTCTCCCCAAGCCCATGATTTATTTATCCCACATCCACTCTGGACTGCTATCCAAATTGCCTGGAGCTATAAACCACCACAGATGTGATTCTTGATCACATGAGTCAGGACAGTACAAGCCACCAAGACTCCCAGTTGAACAGGGATTTGAATTACTGAAGCTTGGCGGAGAACAAGCAGAAGGAACAGAGATGGGAAACTTCAACTGTGTGTTCCAGGGCCATATGCAGGAACAGCTGTCCGTGTGCTGCACCACCTCTTCAAAGCACCTCCTGTGCACTTGATCGAAGAGGATTCCAATCCAACCAGTACTTTCCTGCGTGCCTAAGAGACCATTTTGAAGTGGCATCACCAGCAGATCATCTCAGCAACAGACTTCTGTTCTTTCCCATACTACTACTTTCCCCTGTACATGCCACCTCTTCAGCCTCTGAGGTCAAACACTATCTACTTAGGTAAACTATGGTTTCTGGTTTCAAGGATGTTTCTTTTTAGACTTTCACAAGTAGGTTTATCCAAACAGCTAAACCTTCAGCTCAGATATTTTGCTGGGCATACATACCTTGAAGAAGTGGAAAGCACTAGGAATACAGCCAGAGCCATGTGGTGCTGCACAGAGGACAGCGAGCTCACTAGTACTCAAGGAGCAGCAGAAAAACCTTTGGGGAAGGTACAAGCACGAAACCAGTCACAGCCTCTAAAAAAATGAAGAAAATTAAGCCTCTTCTTCCAAAGTAGGCTGGGGCAATCTAACCACTTGCTGTCATGGTCCTGCTTTTTTGGTCTGTCACAGACTGTAGCCCTACGCCCTCTCTGTGCCAGCAGTGGCCTTCCTCCAACCCTGCACTGAGCCATTTCAGCTTGCCAAGCTGGCAGAAAGTAAGTCACTACATCAGCTAGGGAGAAAGTATTGTTCTCTCAGTTCATCTAGCTTCCCACCAGACAGCCTGTCTTCTGACCAGCACAGGTGGCCCCACATCCATCTCTCCCAGGCTAACCTCCCAGGACTCTTCTACTACAATTATCCTCATGTAACGTGAGATCAAGTCATATTTTCCCCTTATCTCTCAAAATAAGAGAATAAAAGACCCTTTTGAAATTGGGTTACTCAGATTTTTACACTGATGCCACAGTATCATGGTTGGGTCGCAGGACAAATCACTGTGCTAGAAACCTCTCTTCCTAAACTCCTCTAGGCTGCTGGCTTGCTTCTAGATTTGCTAGGTAGTTATTCCATTAAAGGCCATCAGCCCATCACTCAGACCATCTATAGTCCTCTCTACACTGCTCACACCCCCGCTTAAGATTTCAAGGGACCTCCTTCATCTTTTGGCTCCTCTAAAACTCACAGGCTGGCAGGAAGCAGCTAGAATTTCATACACTGCTGGCATCCTTACTGAAGGATATATTTCTCTCCCTTCACACACTGAACCCATCCTTGTTTCTCTCTTCCATATAAGCAATCATTTCACATAAGCAGAGCAACTCACCCAGCTATTAATTATCTTGTCAATTCTTGCTTAAAAGAGGAGGTATCAACATGCCAAAGTAACAACAGTTCTGCTTATGGGTAGAGACTTCAGATGTTGCTTAGATAGGATCTGTGTTAGGAGATCTCTAGAGGCTTCCTACCCGAGACTTCCCTTCAGAGGTGCTGTATCTCTCCCTGACATCGTTTATGGAGTAAAGAGGAATGTTTCTAGATAGCAGTCTAACCAGAGAAATGGGAGTCTGAAAGCAGGAATTCAAGTTATTGGCTGGGACCATCTGGGCAAAAAGGAAACATCCTAGTCCTCCCTCCCTCAGCACCCCGGTGGTGAGAAACACAATGTCAAGAGAAAGCTGCACAAGCCACCTGCATTGTAACCTAGGTATGTTTGACATCAAAATGAATGCATCAAATCCCACGTTTGTGCTGATGACGGCGTTTTACTGCTTTTTGGCTTTTATAACACAGTTGGGATGCCTCAGGCCTGAGCTGCAGACGGGCTGTTAGTTGTACTACCCTTGACCCAGCTTTCTCTAATTTATCTTGATCTGAGTTCAGGCCTCTGCTGAGCACACAAGCAAAGCTTGGTCATTCTCATATTCATTAACACCTGCAACATTTGACTGCAAGATTACTTTAGACATGCCTAACACTTAATCCCATAGAAATGTGTGAGCTTTTAAAGCATAAATCTCTCTAATAATTTAAAATCATAGGGTAAGGTATTTAAAAACATCATTGTGCTTCCAATAGTTAAGACTCTTCATTAATTGCCCAATACTCTATGTCACTCTCTTGGTATCATGTACCAGATGTGTTAAACTGCTGATACTTCCTAAAGCACACCGAGGAAATTCAGTTTCAAACCAAAACAAGCCTAGAATAGTTATTGCCCATAATTACTGCAAATACTTAATTACAGAGTACCAAGCAACCTTCCTGTTCCTTCTCTCCACCCACCTTATCAAATGGATTAATTCCCATTTCTCTTCTCCACTGCAGATCTTCTGCAATGTTTTCCTCTTGGAAGCAGGCATTCAGTATGGAATAAAGGGAATGACTGCAGCCAGATATATTATGGCTGTCAAAGTAATTTGTGTAATTGTGACTATTATTCTGAAAGCTAGATATCAACGTGGACTGAATTTTATGGTTGATTTCCCAATTCTGGATATCATGCACAAGTACTGACTTCATTCTGCTACACGGGATTCAACAGTGCATCTACAGGAAATAACATTCGTCGTATCCTGAATCATTTGCAGTCTAAGGACTAAAGTCTACCTACTTTAACTGTACTTCTTTTAAAAAACACACTAAAGAGGCTGTTCAGGAGGGCCAGAGGCTGTTCAGGAGGGCCTGTTGTGATAGGACAAGGGGTAATGGTTTTAAAATAGAGGGAGGTAGATTCAGGTTGGATATTAGGAAAAAATTTTTTACCATGAGAGTTGTAGAACACTGGAACAGGTTGCCCAGAGAGGTGGCGGATGCTCCATCCCTGGAGACGTTCAAGGCCAGGTTGGATGAGGCCCTGAGCAACCTGATCTAGTTGGAGATATCCCTGTTCCTTGCAGGGGGGTTGGACTAGATGACCTTTGAAGGTCCCTTCCAGCCCTAACCATTCTATGATTCTATGAAAGGTAGATGCACTCTTTGCATAGATCTGAAACTTTCAATGTTACAAGGGATTTCACAGATGATGGAAAATTTTTACTTCTAATTGAAAGCAAGGGTAGAGGAAAAGGGAAGAACCAAGCCAGCGTGTATTTCAGAGACTCCATTCCCATGAAATTCCTACACGGAAACACAACTAGCATCAGACTCCAGTGAATAACATTGCACTTGCTCCACAAACCAGCACCAGCTGGATCTGTTCTGAGCCAAGGCAAAAAAGAAGTAATGTTTTGTGACAGAAAGAAAACCCCATTACTAGGAAGTCAAAAGTGAAATGTGCCACTGCAGCTTCATGCAAAGTGAGATTGCCAAATGATTTTTGTCAAATACTTTTTTTTTTTTTAAGATGTCCTAGAAGGTTTTCCATGTTATAGTAATTTCTCCCACTAAAGGCAGTGTTATGTTAAGAGCCACATAATAGTCTTATTCTGAACCTGGGTAGTAGCTCCGAAAAGGTCCCACCAAAAGTTTACAGTTGTTGAGGAAATGGTTGGTTGCATGGGTTTCATTTTTACACACGACCCCCAGGGTAAGAGCTGCACGTGTTTTGGATCAGATCTCTTCTTGAAATTCACTGTGCTACAGAAACAAAAGTTTTTTTATCTACTGCTACCACTGAAACCATTCATCAAATCCTACAAACTGTCAGAATGGGTAGAAGAAGCTCCTATGGCGAAAAAAGTGTAGGACTCTTGTTCAGGTGTGTTTCACTATTCATCCAGACAGGTCATCATTAAAACCAAAGGGCTAGACAATACAGGTTTCTATTGTGGATGAATTGAAGTACATATGGTAAACACAAAGGTTTATTTCAAGGGAATGGAATATGCCATGTGAGCAGCCTTGAAGTAACTTGAGAGGAGTGCAGACGTGGAAGGACCTACCTTCTAGACTGATCACCACTTGTAGAACGCACTATAACTCAAATATTCCCAGCCCTGTCCACAGCCACCCACAGAATTCATATCCCTGTAGCTTCAAAATCAACCCATGGGATACAACACGTGTTTTTCTTCTGGCTTTTGCTTTGCTGGTTCCCATCCAACATGGACTCTACACACACAGTTTATCGTGCATCTTACTGAGGACAATGCACTATGTGCCGTGTTTTGAGGGAGACCCTTTCTGGAGGGATGAATGCCACACTGGGTAGGGGAAACAGCTTCCAGGACACAGCACACATCTCATGGGAGTGCTTTGCTTGCAAGAAAGGTGACACAAGGACAAAGGTTATAACTATTCCAGAACAATCCATGAACATTTCAGACAACCAAGCTGAGGTGCCTCTTAAGGGAAGAGGTCACCATGAAGACACAGCTATTTATGGATCAAAATTAGTATTCTGCAGTATGTAGTTCTTACCAACATCAGCGAATTGACTCCCTTTGAAAGGAGATGAGAAGACAGACGAGATACACAAGGCAGGCTGGGAGAGATAGGATAGTCTATCACTGTTTTTATCCCATATGTTCACTTACGAGTCTCAGCTGGTAGAGGTAAAAAGGGACAATAAAGGAGAAGAATGGATATGCACTCCTCGGCAAAATTGAAAAGTCTAAAGCCTTCTAGGTTTATTTCCCAACGGAGTGAAAATATGCTCAATGGAATTAGGCTGAAGTGCTGCAAAAGCGTAAGAAAGCGAAAGGCAGAACTTTCACTGCCAATGTCAGATAATCCGTGAATACTGCAGAGCATTCCAGCAAGGTCCAGGGCCCTTACTAAGCCTTCAAATGTTAAGACCTCCGAAAAAAAATATGCATATGCCAATTCATTCAACTGTGAACTGTGACATCAAATCATAAGGTGCAACGAAGTTTAATGAGAACCTGTTAATAAACCTGAAGGTAATGCAAAAAAAAAAGAGTCCCTGTCAATGAAAACAGTTTTGATAGTAAATCGTTTGTCCACCTCAAAGTATTGTATGAATATGGAATAATCGTATTTGTTTTCATAAGAAAATATCAACCAGTAAGGTGAACCTTACTAACAATAGCAGCTCTCCCTAACAAGATAGGTGGCAGAGATTTCACTGAACATTTTCCTTTCCAAAGCTCTTTGCAGAGAAGGAAGGTGCTGCCCTCTCAGCAATTACCAGCTGCTCCAATTTTAACCTTTTCTTCCTCTACCCGAGATCTGCAAGAGCTTTATTTTATTATACAAACGAACAATTAAAGTTTCCTAAATTTCCTAAACAACTAGAATAGCCAGCTTTAGAAACCTCCAGTCCTTCTGAAAGACACTAGTCTTCGAAAGGCTGCATTTTCCAAGCGTTGAAGACAAAGGGTGAAGGCTGTGGCTAAGCTTGCAAGATGAAAGAGGAGCAAGAGTGAAAAAAGGTTAGCATCTCTCGAACAGTACATGCCAGACCTCTTTATTTGCAGTCAAGCTTTTCAGTCAATCAGCTATGCTCCCAGAAAAATGTAATGTCTTCCCTTAGACATTAAGCTACAAATGACAAACACAGGCATAAAATCTTATATACTCCTAGCAAGCACCTTCTGCAGCACACTTACATCTAACATCTCAATTTCTCAGTGCTGCAGAACAAATGAGGAGGAGCAAATCATAAAGAGTGGTTTTTACATCCTGATTTTCACCCTTCTTTGGGGACATGGAAGTAAGCAGACACTACTTGCTTTGTTCCATATTTTTAGAACATTGCTGTAGGAGAAAAGACCCGGGAGGGCGTAGAAAAAGGAGAATATTTAAGGTAAACAAAGAAATCAGTCCATGAAACAGGAAAAAAGGATTTAACTGTCCTCTGCCAGAAGGAAGAGTGGGAAAAGACATTTCAAAGAGTAACAGCACTCTCATTGATAAAAGCTGCTGAACAAGAGGTCACAGGGACCTCTGACAGCATCTTCCAGGGAAGTGCTCACACCAGCCAAACTTGGCTGACCACCGCAGCTGATAAAGCCTGCTGAATCATCCTCTAGTATTTTTCTGGAAGCTTAAGGGTAGAGGTGGGGAACAGGGTTCCTTCTGAGTCCACTTCAAAGAAGAAGAAACTGGGCATATTTCAGAACACCACGGAGGATCCACACCCTACATTATCCACACGAAGACCGTAAGCAGCGCTGTAACCAACCAGATGTAGTCAGATGCTCCAGTGAAATAGCCCAGGGTGATAGTTATCCAAGCTCAGGGAAAAAAAAGGATGGAAAAAAAATTATTTCCCTTCATTCCATTTACTTCTGCCAACAAATTTTAGACAGGCCAAGTATGATCTCTGAGTGAGTAGGGGCTAGGGTATGAAGGGTTTCCTGTGGCAGCTCCAGTCCATTTTAGGTTAGAAAGATTTTTTGCCATACCTACATGAACTAAGAAGCATGGGGAGGACCAGTCTCTCTCTCAGAGTATCTATAATAGATGATACATGCTTGCTGGGAAAAAGGAAGAGTTCATCCTGCCTCAGACAGAAGACTGGTCTGGTGACCTTTTGATAATGCTGCCCCAAAACCTCCTTTCTGCAAGACTTAAGCTTGTAGATCTTCTTGGAACGAGATGATCTTTGAGGTCCCTTCCAACCCTAACCATTCTATGATTTTATGATTCTAAGTTTTCAAGCTACAAATTCAGAATACAAAAAAGCACATTCAGAAGAAGATCAGATCTCTTGCACAGCATTTGCTTTCATTAGGTCTCGAGGTGCCTTACACAAGGCTGGCACAAATATCTCCGTTCTGCAAATTGGATACCGTGACTCATGCCAGTGCACACAACCTGAAGTGTGAAAAGAGCCCTAAGCACCAGGTAGTGAGCTACCTCTCAAACCAAGATCAACCCATTGTTCCAAAAACATTTTAGATCAGAAATCATGTCAGCACTGGGATCAAGGACATCTTCACACACTTGTTCAGGTTGAAAGAAAAACTGAGCCTCCTAAACCAGCACTGGACTCAAGACCTATAGAAAGGAGGCATTTTATGATGTGGATGTCCCTGTGGCAGAAAAGAGTCCATTGAAGCCTTACCAGCTGACTCATCCCATGGACATGGGCTTGCTGCTCCTCAGGCCTGGATTACAAACAAAGACTCAGTGGTTAGAGGTTAAACTACTTCCTAATCCAGTCAGGCACTCTGCTTCCCTCCCTGCATCAGCATTGATCACGATGGTTTTGTATGGCAGGTTTCCCCACCCCTCATTAAAACAGGGTTCTTGTCTAAAAGCACCTCCTTTGTGTCTTGTTTGTAAATTCTCTGGTGCTGATTCATTTCCTAAGGAGCTCATGAATAAAATATGAGATTATAAGTTCAGGATTCTTTGATGTGTTTTCAAGCATTAGGAACTCAATCAGTTCTGTGCAGTTATCCCTTTGAAGTTTCAATTGGGCATTTTCTTCCTCAAAAAAAAGAAAGCTCCTGTCCTTTTGAAGGATGACTTTCTTAAAGATATACTATTTATTTTGGCTTTATTCTTGATTTTTTAAAAGTCAGAGGACAGCACAAGGATCAGGAAAGAAAATGGTGACCATTAAGGACTACCTTTGGTGTAAACACGGATTTATGAACCTACTAGGACCTTTTGACTTATTCCATTTCCATAGGTATTGACATCGATGCAATTATTTCAACATCAACCTGGAACAACGCAAGGCAGACTTCACCCCGATTATTCATGGCAACAGTCATTCCAAGGAAGGGCTCTACCTCTGAACTTATGAGCAAGTTAATTGACAGAGGAGCCATGAGTAATTTCAGAAAGACACACAAAATGAAAAAAAACCACTCAAATTTTGCTCTGTCCCTGCTTACATAAAAATATTGCTCTTCATATCGACTTTGCACTTATAATGTGTTATGCTGCTTCTTAGTTTTTCCATATTTCAGGAATGAGATGTGATCGTTCAGAGCGTGAGCTGCTCCTGCAGCTTAAACACCCACCTCCTTGAAGAAGTGCATTAATGCCTTGCAGGGACATTCATCACAAGATGCTGTGGAGCTCAGAGTAAACTCTGCCCAAAGGGGCAGAGCATGCAGTCATCCTAAGAACAGAAATAAAATCAATTTGCTGCAATTCCCTTTCTACAGATATTCTCATCTGCCAGGTTTTCTCAAGGAATACTTCTGTTAGAAGATAAAGTTTTCTCACAAGGAGACATGGTCTTTCATCCTCTCCCCTAATTGCTTTTTTCAAGCCATATCCTAAAGAAGTGACTTGTGCAAGTTCTATAGTTTTCTGCAACAATGACATGACTCCAGTAAGCCCAGCCGAGCATTAAAATAGCCCGTAGTAAGCTGTGTTTTGCTTTCAGCTCAACATAGTTATGAAATTAGTCAAACAATAAGACTTTAATCTATGCTGGAGTCTGTGAGGCTTCAATAAGGCTGTCACTGGTAGGCAAATGAGGTATTTTTTGTGCCTGCAATATCTGAATACCAGTTGTTTTGCCCGAAGGTGGATTCATGGAAGCAGCAAGAGAAAAATCAAACTTGAGCACCTACATATCTATAGAATACCATAACTTTCTAAGGCCAGATACTCATAGAAACATCTACCCTGAGTGCAGAGCATCGCTCTGCTTTCACCCACCAACATGCAGGAATTTGGGATATTACGCTCTAATAATATCCTCAACAAAGATGGGTTTGCAAAGCTGCTGTGAAGGCAAGTGCTAGAGTCTCCTAACCACATCTGCACCAATGACCAGTGCATCTCATGGAAGGTCAGCCTCTCTCTGCCTGCATCCCACTTGGACAGCGTAGTGCCCAGCTGAAACAATACTCTCCAGACCCAGTAGGTTCTAGTCTGCTTAAGGTTTGCCAAGAAAAGTGATCTCACACCACCACCTCCTTTGGGCATCTGCACCTGCATCTTCTGTTTCAGGTGCTCAGACCTTGAGCCAACACTGTACATTATTGAACTACACTCCTTGCTCATTCAAATGGAGTTCTAAAATAAAGCAAGCTTTTGAGAATACTGAAGGAACCCAGGTTTATTTAATACTAGGATATTAAAAATTAGGCTTTTTACCCTGTCTGGCAAGAGACTGTTTTATTGCAGCTTAAAAGGCTTTCACACCATTTGTAACAGGCTGTAGGTGTGAAAAACAAGAGGGAGACCATCAGCTCTGCAGTCAACTAACACATTCAAATAAATATTTCTATTAGAAATGAGGATGTCGTATTCTTGCCCTGGTTTTTCTTCCATAGTGGATATGGGTGCCAAATTGAAATGGGCAAATGGCACACAATTTGTTCTCTCACACGTGACAAGTGAGGTTTAGAAAGTCTTTTCATGGAAGATGCTTAACAGCTCTCACTTTTTGTACTTTTTATCAGTAGTTAAAAATGAATGAAGATTACTTTAAGTACATGATATTAGGCAAAGAATAAATAAAACTGAAGACAGGCAAAATATTATTTTGATACATTTTAACCATTGAAATAGTCTAGATATGTTGGCAATGAGAATTTTAAAACAATTTCCTTAACTCCTTGAATCAATTTAAAGGAATACATGTGTATAAAAAATTCTCTTCAGGCATAAACGCATTTTAAGTCGTTATTACAGCTTTTACAAATTGCAGTTACTTTACATGCACTTAGCTGAAAATAGTATTCAAAACATTGTCAGCTGAATCCCAAAAAGCATCGGACTCCTGTTGCTGTGGCAACACATTGTTCATGGTTTGCCTGTCTGAGGCAACAAGTCTAAAACATTGAATGTTTTCAATATATTGAAGTCCAGCACCACCATGTCCCAGTTAAAAGCCAGATTATTCTGTTGCCACCTAGAGGTATCCTCTCATTGAGAGCCACACTGTTAACATACTGACAGCAAAAGGCTTTCCAAATGGTATGAAAAACGATTGTTTAACACTCTGTGGAGCAGCACTACTAACAATAAGAAGGGAGTTCTGCCTTCTCCACTTGCCACCACACGATGGGACAGAAGCCAGAAAGAGGCATTGCTCTTTGGAGCTGGAGACATTCTGCTCGTGGAAGATAAACTAGGAACTTGGTTCCCATTTCATCTGTACTGAATCATTCCATTGACCTGTTGACTTCTGAGCAAGTGAGATTCAGACACCCTCTCTGCTTTGCAGCAGAACCCCCTGGTGCCAGCTGTGCTGCTCCAGCACACGCTTTCCTTTCTCTCAAGGTGGAGTTGCTGGGTGACAGGGTGCAAAAGCAGCAGGAAATGTCTCCTTTACAGCAGTGCAGCTCGCTCTGCGTTTAGTACCAGCACTGCATAAAGTGTCAGAGATGAGGAAGAAGCAGAGCACTGCTCCAAACTCCATCATGCATCATCTTAAAATCAACCCCAAACCACAACATTAAGCACAGAATGTACACACAGTTTCTGAGCAGCAAGTGAATATGCCCTGAGCATCACTGCTGCGCTCAGCTTCCTCAGTAAGCTTTATTATTTGGCTTTTTGTAAGTCATCTGTAAACCATTTCATATGAGGAAAACAACACACAAATTTGCAATTGAGTAATTCACACATTGTCAGGAAATTCTTCACAGCCCTGTGGAGCACATGCTTTCCATACCTGCATTCTTCTGCAGAATTCCTTTCTGGGTGGCTGGATAACAAAATTTTATCCAGTAAAAGCTACCCATGTTCAGGAGACACTTAAGAAAAAACTAGGTTTTGTTACATCCTGGCTCTCTCACTTAAGGCAAGTACATTTATGATCTCTGATTATTGTGTTCTGTGCTCCCAGGGGGAACATTAACTTTAACACGCTTGAGTTTTAATTCCAACTGCAACAGTAATCAGCTGCCCCACTTTGGACATGAACAATATCTTCCTAAAATATAAAAATGAAGACCTGCCAGCTAATCAGAAATCATCTCCCTATATCTCAACAGAAGGGAAACATTCCCTCTATGAATCACCCACAGTGACTTTGATTTAGCTTCCATATAATTGCAAAATGACTACCTAATACCTAGCATAGATGGCAAATGAGGCTCCCAGGAAAGACGTTATTTGGTACACACACACGACATCACAAGGTGGAAAGTTACTTTGTTGGGAAGAATGTCAATGGAACATATCATTAGAGCCAAATCTCCAATGTGATTAGTTGACCAAAGGGAAGTAAAAACACACCTCTCAATTCCACATTCTCTTATTCCTTCAAAACCATCTGCATATACCAACGATAGGGAGTAAAAGGAAAGTCCATGACAGCAGCAAGGTCATGATTCCGCAACACAAGGAGGACATGGAGCTGCTGGAGAGGGTCCAGAGGCCACGAAGATGATGCGAGGGCTGGAGCACCTCTGCTATGGAGACAGGCTGAGAGAGTTGGGGCTGTTCAGCCTGGAGAAGAGAAGGCTCCGGGGTGATCTTATTGCAGCCTCCCAGTACCTAAATGGGCTACAGGAAAGCTGGAGAGGGGCTTTTTACAAGGCCATGTAGTGATTCGACAAGGGGCAATGGCTTTAAACTGAAAGAAGGCAGATTTAGATTGGATATAAGGAAGAAATTTTTCACTGTGAGGGTGGTGAGGCACTGGAACAGGTTGCCCAGAGAAGGTATAGATGCCCCATCCCTGGAAGTGTTCAAGGCCAGGTTGGATGAGGTTTTGGGCAACCTGGTGTAGTGGAGGGTGTCCCTGCCCATGGCAGGGGGGTTGGAACTGGATGATCTTTGAGGTCCCTTCCAACCCAAACCATTCTATGATTCCATGATCTGCATGCAGGCATTGTAAGTACATTTAACAATTGCAACAAAACAAGTTATGATGATCATAACCTGATCCCAAGCCACCCTGGCTGACCCACTGCATTTAGTGGGCCTGGACTGAGATCTTGTCAGCTGTCCCCACAACTGGCTGCCAGTTGTCGGAGTGCAGATCCTTGAAGAGACTGCACGAAGAAAATCCTGTGTAAATAGAGACTGGAGCTCTAAAGTTAGGCCTCAAGGGCAGAATGCCCTTGAAGTTAAGGATAAGAAAACTATGCAGTACGATAAGGGAGTAGTGTTTGCTTAGAGCAGAGCTTCGCTAGGCGGGTACCTGTTTGAAATAAGCTGTTAAATATGACAAGCATATGTATCATCCAATAATGGTGTAGAAAAGGTGTGGTCTCAGGACTATTGGCAAATACTGTCTATATAAGCAATAAGAACTGCGCAATAAACGAGACTTCCTGCAGCTAACTCATATTGAGTCGTCTCAGTACTTCTCCAAATCCCTTCTCCGCAGCCAGTCTTCTTATTGTACATTGCTGCCTCTGGCTAATTTGGGTAGTAGGACACAGAAATTTCAGTGTCCAAAAACCCAACCAACCAAACAAGGAACGACCAAGGTACCATAAAACCTTGCTCAAAGAAAACCTTCCTGAAACATGCAAAAGACACTCCATTAAAGAAGGTAACAACAATTAATGGGGAAAGAGTGCATTGCAATAAATGTTCCAAATGTTTTAAATGATTTGTACGCTACTGAATTTCCTGTCCCATGTTGGTAGTGAAAATAGTTTCCTATGACTGTCTAAAAATGAAGAACATGAAGCTTTTCTTGAGTGTGACATTACTAGTAAACCTCTGTGCTACAGAAAGACCAAAATTTCCAGGGGAAATGCTCTTACAAACTAGACTAAATTCTTCCAGAAACTGATCAATTTAGGCAGATATGCCTGTGTGGTGGAGGGAGTGAGCAGGAACAAATCCAGAAAAACACAGAAATGCTCCAACCAAAAACAAAGAAAAAAAGCCTTGAGGAAATCCTAGTGTGAAAATGTTTGTGGTTGACTACTGTGTGTGGGGAAGAAAAAAGAAGTCTTGGACCTTTGACATTCTCGTCATATAATTCTTTCTCCTGCTGTTTGATTTTTCCTCTGTTCAGGCACAGGGCTTTTCATTTTCTGGGAAAAAACAAGGCAATCACATAAGTAACTGCTTTCACCATTAGTTCTTTGCCTGCCTTCCTATAACAACCTGCAAGCCACTCAAGTGTACTCATGGAACATAAGCACCTGCAACTTCTGTAAAAGGGAGGATTTAGCATAAAAATTGAGAGCTCTAGCCTGGGAATATTTTATTTTATTTTTTTTTAAGCAATAGAGAAGAGCCAATCCTTTTGCTGAAGACCTATTCTATCAGTCTAAATTAATCCCATGCCCATCCTTGAAATATTGGTACTTTTCCTCAAGTCTAGAAACATCCTCTTTATGCTGCCTTCAAGCTGTCTGCAAACATTACAGCAGAGCCTGCTTCTCCCGGATTTCAGCTGGCTCTTCTCCAGCTAACCAGCTCAACACAAGTTATACCTTGCCCACCGGTTTCTTCCTCCTCAAATAATTTTCTGGATACACTTTTCGGTGTGGGAGGAAGGGCCCACACACTGTCTCTGTTCACTCGGTGGATCAGAGGTTTAAGCAACTGATTCTGTGTAACATGTGGGCAGATAGATGAAGAAAAAAAAAGATTCAAACCACCAAACTTTTTGGGAAGGGAAGGTACCTTGTGAAAGAGGGAGCTTTATGCCTAGGGGAAGCTGATATCACATCTGGAGCACGTTCTACAAAGAGATTTTCAAGACAGTCTGAGTTCATGGATACTGGGGTATTTCCGTGGCAAAAGAACCTCAACATGCTGTTAAGGTTGCAGTATCTCAGCATCAACGACAACAGCAGTCCCACCCTGGGCCACAGGACAGGGATTTCCACACTGGAACAGGTTGCCCAGAGAGGTGGTGGATGCTCCATCCCTGGAGACGTTCAAGGCCAGGTTGGACGAGGCCCTGAGCAACCTGATCTAGTTGGAGATATCCCTGTTCCTTGCAGGGGGGTTGGACTAGATGACCTTTGAAGGTCCCTTCCAGCCCTAACCATTCTATGATTTCTCCAACTCTGGGAACTGTAACTACTTTTGCAGTTTGGAAACATTCAAATAATCTTTCACACCGCACACCTCAAGGATAAGGTTCACTTGGGCCATAAATGGCAACTTCATTTCTTTTCCTCACGTTGCCTCAAAGCAAGCCTACAAGAATCCCACATCCTGTCTTACTCTTCTCAGGCCAGGACCAGTGATAATCTCCAGTCAGCTGCAATTCCCACTCTGCCTTCCCACTGGAGAGCCAGCCTTGCCACCACCACGTTTGCTGGCATCTATTTACTCTCAGCACTTCCTGACTTCCTTTTAGCTCTTGGAGAAATTCAAAGGAATTTTGTGTTCAAACGCTATCCAAATATTTATATTTTGCTTATATTGTTTAGTTAATGTGAAATCACTACCAGCTTTTTTTTTCTTTTCAAATAACTCCAGAATAGATTTCCTATAAAGCTTAGCTCTCATTTCGATGCCTCCAAAAAGCTGCTTTTTTTTTTATATGGCATTGTTTACAGCAATCATTGGAAGCTGCACACTTTTCAGAATCCAATCTTCAGTTCCACTGCTTCAATATCACTACAGCTCCTGTGCTCAGAGAATAATATCACTTTCCTCAAGCGAA